>NC_133403.1:1963013-2588013 GCF_047511655.1 Castor canadensis | reverse complement strand
GTTGGGCATGTAGCCCAGTGAGCGCATGGCTGTCCCCAGCTCCTGCTTGGAGATGAAGCCATTACCATCTCGGTCGAACACCTTGAAGGCTTCGCGGATCTCTGGGGGACAAGGAGGGACAGAGCAAGCTGGGACCTCAGCTCCATCCCCAACAGCCATCCAGACCCCAGGAATCTGAGAATCCCATCCAGAGCTTGCACATCTGGCGACATGATCACAGGGTAGCCCCGAGATACACTTCTTGTGTCTGGGCAGGCAAACGTGTACCTGGCTCGCGACAGTGGCCGCCCTCGGGGTCTGTCTGAGCTTGCTGGACTCCCACAGCCTCTCCTGATGTGCTCACGACGACCCCGTGTGGTGGGCACAAGGAGAATGAGGTGGCTGCTGAAGGCCTCCCTGCCGGCCCCACTTCCTCCAGCATCCCCTGCACCTCCCCCCGCTGGGCTTTGTCCCCCAGCACAGCTGCTTAGCACCGGCCAGAACTCGCCTATGGCAGCCTCGGCTGCAGCCGCTGGGCTCAGACTGCCTCTCAGTGTGGAGGAAGACAAGTGCAATGGAACGGGCCCCACCAGGCCCAGATGGATCAGACGCCAGGGTTGTCTCCCTTTGTACCAAGGTGACTTCAGTGGGGAACAGTGCATTTGGCCAGGATCTCCATCTATGACCGTGGACCAGCCTCAGGCTTAGCCACAGCAGAACAGAACGATGTGAGGGGGACAAAGAGGACCTGTTGAAGGGTCCTAACTTCTCACAGTGGCTGTGTCTCTGCTGCTGTTCCTTCAGGGCTCCGGAGCCATGTCCCCCAAAGGGATAGATCTCAGTCCACTTGATCCAGCTGCCTGGGGACCTCTTTGTTCCTTGGTGGCCTCTTGGCTTTTTCCTAATTTGCTCCCTTGGGTGGAGTTTCACTAGCAGGCAGGGCAAGAGTGAGCGAGAGTGTGTGTGTAGACACACGTGTTGCCCTACAGGGCAGGCCCAAGAACAGGCCCAGAGAGGCCCAGTGGTCAGCCCAGCTCAGTGGGGACTCAGGAACAATGCTACCCGTTAGACTGGACCAGGGTCTGTGAGCTCTAAAACTGCTTGTAAGGCACTTTAAGAACACCCTCTGGTTTCCTGGGGACAAGGGAAGCCTGGGACAGCTTGCTGGCTCCACCACAGACTGGGGGCCACAGTCCACAGCAAGGTGGCACAGGCCCCCTCCCAGACTTTTCTTCCAGGTGCCCAGGGCTGGAGATCAGTCTCCCAGGAGGCAAAGACAGACATCAGTCTGCCACCTCAGGCAAGGCCCGACACTCTGGTCCCATCAATGTCCCCAGGGCCAGGGAAGCAGCTGGGCCAGGCCCAGGGGTTTCTGCAAATCCCGAACTCTGGGAACTCCAGGCCAGCGGCTGCAAGCATCTTCCTGGGTCCCCAAGGAAGTAGTCTCTCTGTGACTGGAGGTGTGTATGGCCTGGCAGCCATAGGGGAACTCACACAGACATGGCACACAGGTAGGTTTCTGGTCAGTGCTGTCACCCTCCTGGCCCAGTCATGGGCTCTGGCCACCCAACGTGTCCTGAACTCCAGCCCCAGAGGCCCTCTCTAGCCTGGTGAATTCTAAGACGGCTTCATCTCCTGACTTTAAATATGTGACTCCTTTTACCTGGAACCGTTATTCTTCCTGTTCCCGTAGTGAGCTGTGATGCAGCCTGGGTTCTCAGCTTGGACGGCTGGATCTCCTGGGGGCCCTCCTTGACCCTGGCTGACCTTGTCCCCTCCCCAGACCTGTTCTTCCCCCTCAATGGATTGTGAACTGAATGCTGTGAGAGCAGGTGACCAGGTAGAACAAGGCCAGTCACTCCAGGGCACATCAGTTAACTGATGGCGGGGACCACCCATTGGAGAAGCCAGAGAAGGGACTGAGCAGAAGCTCTGAGTCCAGAAACAACCCCACCAAGGGGACACATTTGCTGTCCCCTGCCCCGGCCAATAAGCAAGTAGAGGCTGAGGAGGCTGCCTGTCCCCTGGAGCCTGCCCCTGACGCTACAGACCACCCACAGAGGAAAGAAATGGGGCTGAAGGGAGGGGTGGTTTGGGGACCCAGGGCCACACACTGAACCCCTCCAAGTCCAAGGCCCACTTGGGAGCTCTCAAGGTAGGGTAAAAGAGTCCGAGAGGCACAGTGGGGCTACAGTGGCAGCCCCCTCTCCCCAAGGTTCAGGCTTCCCCTTCCATATTGGCAGGGGCCAGGGATGACTCCAGATTCCAGGACTGCCTCAGTTTCCCCAACTCCCTTCCCTGGAAGCCCTGAGGAAATGCACTGGACAAGAAGGGAGACCGGAGGGTAGGTCAATCTTGAGGTCCATGAGCAGACGGCAGGTCCGATGCAAGACCTGGTCCATCCCCCAAGCAGGGCTCACCTGCCGAGGCCACTGGGTAAATACACAGCTTGCCACCTCCCACATGAGTCCCTTCACCCATCGTCCTGGCACACCCAGCTTACACCACAGTCTGGAAGCCCTGTCCCAGCCCCGGCTGGCCCCATTTGCCCACAGAGGCTCAGTTTGGAGGCCACCTTCTCAGTTAGGGAGGCGTGACATAACACAGATGCAGGTTCAAATCCCGGCTCTTCTCCATCCTGGCTGAGTGACCTTGGGCAGGAGTTTGTGCTCCTGTACAATGGACTTGCTGGGATGATTAAGCAAGAAAATTAAGTGTTTGGCCAAGCCTGGCTCAGAGGTGAACACTGTAAATCAGCCCGTCTCAGAAGCAGAGGCGGGAAGGAGAGGGAGGACTGGGTGAACTTGGGACGCCAGGCGCCTGCTCAATGGCTGGGGCCAAGACCCAAGACCTGGGCCCAAGGCCTTTGTCTTTGCACCCAAGTGACCTGGACAAGGTACTTCTGTCTCTGAGCCTCGTCTGTGAAGTAGCTGTGACTCTTGCCCCGCAGCTGAGGCCTGGCTGGGAGAGGGGACTCCTCGACAGGGTGGGTGTCATGACTCCTCAACACTGTGTGCCATCAGCACCTATGGCTGGGTACATTTCCCCGAAAGCCTGTTCCCTTCCCTCCCCGAAAGGCCATAGGAAGCCTGCGTGCTCCTTCTTGGCATAGGGATGGACGCCTGGCCTGGGAATGGGGCTGGCAGGGCTGCCAGGTTTCCAGGCCGACACTGTCCCCCACCTGCCACCTCCAGCTGACCTTCCTTGATCCCCTCCCCAACCTGTGGAGTTGCGTCAGGGCCTGAGTGCCCCAAGGACGCCAGCGCTCTGTCAGAGCACCAGAGTCAAGGGGGACAGGGATGGAGGAAGGGGCAGCACCCGTCTCTGCAGTGGCTCCCACTCTGCGTTGTTGGCCCTGTGCCCCACCTCTCCGGCCTCCTTGAGAGGCACTGCTAGGCTTCAGCTGCAGGGACCAGGGGCAGGAAAGGGACTCCCCAGCCTTCACTGCCCTGAAAGCCACCCACTTGGCCCTCTGAACCCAGGCTCCACTGTCTGTACGGCAGACCAAGTGCCCTGGTGCGTGCCCAGCCTCAGGCACTCAGCCCACCAATGTCTCAGAACCAGCCTGCCTCCGTGCCTGGGCTCGGGTCAGAGAGGGGTGCATCCCAGCCACGGTGGGGCGCAGAGAGCAAAGGAACATGGGACAGCCCCTGTCGCCATCCACAGCTCCTCAGGGCCAGATGTAGCCCTGGCCCCCAGCTTAACCTTCTGGCCCAGCCTCTCCCTCCCTCGCCCTTCTCTTGCCCCTCCAGCCTCATGTTTCTGTACGATCCCCCTCTTCTGCCTCCCCTACTGATGTGTTTGATCCCCAACTCCTCACTGCCAGGCCCTGGGCTCAACCTCCTATTGCATCCTCTGCGACCAGAAGCCCTAGAGAGGGCAGTGCCACCCCCCTTTTACAGATGGGGAAAGAGAGGCTCAGAGAGGCAAGTGAGGGTGCAGAGACTGGAACCCAGAGTTGCCTGGCTGAGAAGCCTTCCGTTCAACCCTGCGCTCCAACCTCCTATCCGGGTCCTCGTCCCCACGCAGACCGGCCGCCCCCTGGATTTCTGCGGCAGGCAGGCAGACGTGTGATGTTTGCAGCATTTTCTCCCAGGCCACCCAGCTCCCTCTTCCTGGCACAGGTGGCTCCCCCACCGACGGCTTCCTTCCAGCAAAGGCCTGGGTCTTATCCAGAGGCAGGAGAACGAATGGGCACTGGCCCCCTGCACCAGGGCCCCTTTGCTACCCAAGGAGGAGGGGACAGGAGAGAGGCAGTGAGTTTGGTGCGATGGTGACTAACACCGCTGGAATCCTGCCAGCGTGTCCACTGGGTGGCCCAGGACACTGTCTGCCCTGTGGCCTGCTCACCACTGCCTGCTCATGTCCTCACAGCTTTCCTCAGCGTGTGTGCTCCAGGACTAGGGAATCAGGACAGAAGGGACCCAGTGAGGCCTGGAGCTGAGGGAGCATGGGGGTATGGCGAGCAAGGGGAAGGAATGAGGCAGAAGCTGCCTGGAGTGCAGGGGACAGGTCCACCCCCATCTGAGTGACCAGGAGGAAGGGCCACTGAAGGGCGAAATGTGGGGTGGCCCCAGGGTGGGAAAGGTGGAGAAAGACGGCCTATGCCCCATCCTTGCCCTCTCAACCCTCATCTTGTCCCCTCCTTTCCCTAGGCCCTAGAGGAGGCTCCAAACAGGGCGGGACCTGGATTTTGGGGGCGAATGCTAAGGTCAGATCAGGGGCCCCAGCGTCCTTGGCTCTTCTGGCACCTGAGGGTTGCACAGAGAGGATGTGGAGAGCGGGTGGCTCCTCCTGGCCTGTGGTGCAGTGGGCACCGGGGTGGCTGCCTTCCTTCTCCCCATCTTCCTGGCCACCCAGTCTGAGTCCCCCAGGATCTACCCCCCACCCGGGCTTGGGGATGAGGTGGACCTCCCTCTGGCTTCCTTCCCCTGGGCTCCCGCCATCATCCCTGCCTGCGCTGGCCTCTCAGCTGCACTCTGTAGGCCCCAGGGAATCCCAGATCTCAAAGATCCCCTCCACCCAAGGTACCCAGAGACAGGGTCACCCTCGGGGTGATTGCGGCCCCTCTGGGAAGCAGATCCTAAGAGGCCAAGACTCAGTCACCAGCCCAGAGCCCCCAAGTTCACTCCATATGGGGCCCCAGGAGGTCTGGGGGAGGGGAATCCTGAGCACCTCCCCCGGCTCAGCAGGGAAAGAGCTGGGCAGGGTCCCTGGTCCCCAAGACACTCAGTCGGAAACCCCAGCCTCTGCCCCTGCTCGGATCTCTCTGCGGTCCCCACTCATGTCTGAGAGGCAGAGGGACCTGGGGGACTCGGGGAGAGGAGGTTTGGGTCCTTGCCTCTTTGCCTTTCCTTCCAGGCTTGGCCGCCCAATCCGGCCACTTGTTGTCGCCACCGCCTCCCCGTCGCCTTGCCGGCGCTACAGGCTGGGGGTCTCCGGCAGGGGTGCGGGGCAGGGGGCTGGGGCCGCAGGAGGGGATGGGCAAGAGCCGAGCAGGGCAGTCGCCCTGTCCCCTTCTCCGGCTGCCCGAGTCGATTGGATTTTTAAAGCGACACGAGCGGAATGTCAATGCGAGCGCAGAGCCAGGGCGGGCGCCGCCGAGGGGATCGGGTTGCGGGTGCTCGGGCCGGGCGGGCGCAGGGGGCGCAGTTCCGACCCCCACGCGGGGCCGCCCGCCGCGTCGCCGCACCGCCACCGCCACCGCCACCGCCACCGCGGGCTGCGCGGCCCCGTGACCCCGCTGCGGGGCCCGGCAAGTTTCCGCAGCGCTGGGGGCCACGCGGGCAAGCAGCCGGGCTGCCCCAAAATCGGCCTTGGAGACGCCCCCAGACCCCCACCCCCGCGACATCCAGGGGTGCCGGCCGGTCCTGTCGCCGCGCAGCCGCTCCCTGGAGCCACCCACCTGGCGGCGGCACCTGCGATGCCCCCCGCGCCCGCGCCCCGCGCCCCGCGCCTCACCTGGGCGCACAGGTAGGGCGCGGCGGGCAGGGTCCCCGCGGCCACTCACCCTCCAGCTCGTCCTCGGGGATGTCCACGGGGCGCTGCTCCGACAGCAGGTTGGGCACGGTGTAGATGCCCCGGTACATCAACGCCGCCGTCACCGGGTGGAACGGCATCTTGGAGGCTCCGCGCCCGGCCGCCGCAAACTTTGAGGCCGGGGCTCATGGGCCGCCGGCGACCCCGGGGGCGACAGGAGCGGGCGGGGCGCGCGGCTGCGGAGGGCGGCGGTGGCGCTGAGGCTGGGGGGGGCGCCCTCCTTCCCCCCCCACCCCACCCTCGGAGGGGGTCTTAGCGCCCCCGCGCCCCGGGCCGCCCGGCCATGCCGCCCCCCACCCCCGTCCCTGGTCCCGATCGTCGCCGGGGCCCCGCGGGGGTGGCGGGGGCGGCGCCACCCGGGCCTCTCCGCGCCGGTGCCCCGCGCGCTCCGCGCTGCTCGTCCGCTCGCCCCGCTCTCGCCGCGTCTCCGGCTCCTCGCTCGCTCTCTCGCTCTCTCGCTCTCTCGCTCTCTCTCGCTCGCTCTGTGCAGCGCTAGCTGAGCTCCCCGCCTCCCCCGCCCGCCGCCCGCCCCCTCCGCTCCCCGCCCCCCCCGCCCCCGCCCCTTCCCGCCGCCCCAAGCCCAAGCCCTCCGCTTGGGCCTCGGCGTCCCCTTCCCCCCACCCAGGTCTCCTTCAGATCAATCGCCCCCCACCCCATCAGGACCAGGGTGGGGGTGGATTGGGGGGTGGGGCCCTTCCTCTGCACCCTTGGCCCACCTGGACCCCCATCCCTCACCCCCCCCAACAAGAACTGGGAACTGAGGACCAGAGACCCAGAAAGCCGAGGTTGGCCCCAGGCGCTGGGGGCCTATGAGAAGAATCAATGTTGGTGACAAGGTGGGGAAACTGAGGCTGCGCAAAGGACGTTGACCAAGGTCATAGGGCAGGGGCTGCAGGCAAGAGCTGGGCACAGGTCTGGAGTTGGTTTTCCTGGCTTGTGGTTGACACCAGGAGCTGACCTTGCCCTCCCCCAACAGTGGGATCCAGGCGTGGAATTCTTCCCCAGACCCCCTGCTACAGAGCAGGAGCCAGGCTCTGTCTCATGGCCCCAGGGGCAGTGAGGGACAGAGGCTCCCCCAGGCCCATGTGTGCATGTGGGGGCGGGGAGGAGGGTGGCCTGGCCGGGTGTTTGAGGGAACATGTGTGTGCATTTATCTTTTACCCAGGGGGTACGTGTACACGCGCTTCAAGTCCACGCACAGATGCACCAGCGACAGAAGTATGTATGGCCACCAACAAGTGCCCAGGTTGTGAGCTGGCAGGGTGGGGGGAGGCATTACCTGGAGGCAGGTGGGGGCAGGCGTGCCCACCTTTGTGCTGGGAGTGTCAAGGGCGCGTGTGACAGATGTGCGCGTACATCTGGGGAGAGGGCTGACCTTCTGAACTGGGCTGACCATGGCTCTGGGTCCCACCCCCGGAGCCCCCATCAGAACCACCTCCCTGCCCCCTTGGGTCCAATCAGCAAAGGCCTCAGTAGGAAGGCTGATTGCCACCGCCCTGCCTGGCCCTGCCTGGTCCTGCCCTTACCGAGCTGATTACATTTTACTGCTTGTTTCTGCTTTTGTCACTGATTAATCATAGCCCTGTCTCGGGGCCTGGAGAGAGGGGGGCTCAGTGAGAGATGTCAGCCCCAGCCAAGCTGTGATGAGCCAGGCCCGGCCCGGGCCCCAGCACTTTTTGGGCACTGCTCTGGAGGGAGCTCCCGGTAGCATCTGCAATCTGCAGAGGAGCTGGGAAAGACCCCGGCTGTCTGTAAGTCTGTCTCCCAGGCCTCTGGACCAGCTTGGCTGACTACTAGGGGCTGGGGCTAGAGATGCCTCACCTCAAAGCTCCCTTCACCCACCTGTATAGCTGGTGCTCCTTTAGGGTTTCTCATGGGACAGAGAGGTGACAAAGAACCCAGTACCAGAGCCAGGCAGACCCAGAGATCCTTGACTCTACTCGTGTCCCTTAATCTCCCAGGGTCTCAATTTTCCCACGTGGGAAGTGAAGGCAGCAAAAACCCCCCAGGCACTGCTGAGGATAAACTGATGAAAGGTTTGTGGCAGTGTCTCCCTGCGTCTTTTGGGAGTTTCCTGTTAGTGGGACTCCCCCCAACCTAGGAATTAATTAATGATAGCATTGGTGACGAGTGTGAGTTGTTCCTGCCTTATCATTTGCTCGGTGCTCAGGCTGCCCCGGTCCCGCCAGTTTGCAGCTGGGCTGAGGTTGAGTGGGTTGAGTGGCAGGAAACCCAGTCCCCAGTGACTTCCCCGGACGCTGCTGCGGAGTGTGTGCTGCTGGCTGCTGGCTTTGCTGCCCTGGAGTTTTCAAAAGAAGAGGGAAACCGTCGCGAGGAATGGAGCACAAATTCAGAGGGCCTCCTGGGCACAGCCCGGCCCCGCGAGTCTGCTGAGGGACAGCGTGAGGGCACATGGGGACACAGGCCTCCCCAGACCCGTGATCAGTGGCCAAGGGCTCATGTCATTTACCTGTGACCAGGTTTCTCCAAGCAGCAGGCTCCCTCCAGACCTAAAGGGATTATAGCGCTTACATTATGTGAACTCCACTGCTTGGGGATCAGTTCTGTCAACCCTGGTGACTCAGGTTGCTGCCTGTCCTCTCTCCTCCTGCAAAGCCACAGGCCACCGTGCTGGCTGCTGACCCAGCGAGCTGCTAGTCAGCACCATGTTCTGCACGCCAGGAGCTGCACCTGCTCCCCCTTCT
This sequence comes from Castor canadensis, assembly GCF_047511655.1. Lineage (NCBI taxonomy): Eukaryota > Metazoa > Chordata > Mammalia > Rodentia > Castoridae > Castor > Castor canadensis. The sequence continues at coordinate 2,579,290 of NC_133403.1, read as the reverse complement.
GGACATGGGACACACCTGGGCCGTGCAGGTGACCTGCTGAGTGTCCCCACCCCCGCATGTGCCTTACCACCATTCATGGGCAAGGACTGGCCCTTGGGGGGCTGAAGGGACAGGCAGAGCAAGAGTTGGAACCACTGTTGACCCCGGAGGTTCCCTGGGCAGCCTCTGGGTGCCAGGTTCCATGCACTGGTCTAGAACTCAGTGTGGGATGCCTGTGTCTGGGGCTCACAGAGCAAGGGCCACAGGGCTGGGCAGTGTGCTAGGCGGCAGCTCCCACTGTCTGCTGAAAAGTTAGGGTGACAGCTTTTACCGAGGGTCATGGAGGCAGGACCTGAAGTCTTGGACCTGGGATAAGGAGACAGTGCCACGAGCAGTCAGATCTCTGCAAGAAGCACGAGCTTACCGTGTGACCGCTCAGCGCCTCATCTTACTCATCTGTTAAATGGGAACACATCCAGCTGCTGAATGAATGATGTAAAGTGCTCAGTGCATTGGACCCAGTGGTTCCTATTACAAGTCGGGGGAAGCCAGCATGAGAGGCCCACTCGTAGCTCTGCAGGGCAGGGTCTGGGTCTGTGTCCTCCAAACCTGGCAGGGGGCAGGGCTGGGCTTGGGAAGATGAAGGAGAGAGAATGAATGAATGAATGAGAGGATGAATGAATGAATAAATGAGAGAATGAATGAATGAACAATTGCTCTCCCACCCCGCCCTCCGGCCTGGCAGCTCCGTCCTCTCCCCTGCGCCATCACGGGAGCAGATGGCGTGATCGCAGGGTGTGAATTATGTCTGTCACTCCCCCATCTGGGGAAGGTGCTACTGCCATCACTGCACTCCCTGGGTCCCCACCACGAGATGCATGGGTCTTGGGCCTCCCCAAGAGGGGTCTCCATGGACCTTGCTCACTTATCGTTAGCGCAGGGGGCTGGAGGCACCAAGAGAGGTGACCCAGTGAAACCTGCAACTTGGAGCTTCCCCAAGAGGCAGGGAGGCAAGAGGAGAGAAGTGGGGGACTTTCATATCCCTGTCCTGAGAGCCAGGTCCTCCCCCACAGCCCGCACCCCTCTCCTCTGAGGCCTCCATCCTCTTGCTACCTGTGTTCAGCACCAGGGAGAGCTCCTGGGAGAGCCCAGTGGTGGAGGGCCCAGGACAGACTGCAAGACAGACAGGCAACCCATTGCCCAGATGAGGAAATCAGAGTGGAGCACCAAGTCCAAGGTGCTTGGACCACTGGCTATGACCCTGCCGGAGCCAGGAGGCCTCCTGGGAGAGAAGGTGCTGTGGGGGTGGGGGGAGGAAGGTACAGATGGCAAGAAGGAAGTGTCCAGGGACAACAGAGGCTCTGGCCTCTGCTCGTTGGCTGGAGAACAATATTGTTCCAAGAATCCGCTGGGGACAGTGTCTGGAGATGAATAAAATATTCATTGTCCGGGAAAACTCACATAGTCACTTGATGAATAATGGAATTTATAGACTTGCAGACACTGGCTGGGCCAGGAGAGGGTGTGGTTGGAGAGCTAGGGGCTCCTGTCAGCTCTGGGCTCTCCCTGCTCTGGCCACTCTCTCTCAAGCCCTCAAAGGCACAGCTCTTCAAGGTGACAGGAGTGCGGACAGGACAGCACAGAACAGAGGCCATGGGAGAGGGATGGGGTGAAGAGGACAGGCCCTTAAATTCGTTTCTCCTTTAGAAGCAACTTGGGGATGGATAAAGAGCATCAGAGGTGGAGTCAGGTGTGGTGGCTCATGCCTGTAATCCCAGCTAGGCAAGAGGCAGTGGTGGGAGGAACACGGTCCAGGCTGGCTCCAGGCAAGGGGCGAGAGACTCATCTGAGAAATAACTAAAGCAAAATGGACTGGAGGTGGGGTTCAAGTGGTAGAGCGCCTACTTTGTAAGCGCAAAGCCCTGAGGTCGAGTCCCGGTCCCACCAAAATTGTTTTAAAAAGTTCCCTTCGAGCCTCAGGGGTAGCCAGGTTTAGAACCAGTGTTCCAGGGAAAGAGGGTCTGGTGGGAAACTGAGCCTGGACAGAGGTGGAAGAGCTTGGGGCTGGGAATCAGCAGAGATCCCTGTCCGTGGTGACCACCAGGCCTCAGTCTTCCCCTCTAGGAAGTGGGGGCTTCTGTCTGGGACTGGTTTGGGCCTCACAGACCGGCCCCTGCACAGATGGGCAGGGGACACGGGTACCGCCTTCTTCCTGTGCGACAGCTGTGGCAGCTGGCGGGAGACGAGGCGAGGCAGCTTCTAATTGCTTCGGGCTCCCCGATTCCCGCCTCAGCCTGGAGGCTCTGACAAGAAGTTTAACTGTCGCTGAAGACGCCCCACCTCTGACCTGCCCAGTGTCACACCAGGGTGATAAGGTTAGGGGAAGTCACCTGCCCTGGCCAGGGTCTCGACATGCTTGGAGCAGAGTGACGATGGGACCTTCCTCTCCAGAGCTCTGTGTGTGACATTCAGGGCTTGAGTGCGAAGACAAGCATGGCACGCCCTCCGCACTGTGGGCGCAGCATGGCCTCTGGGGTCATCTGTGGGCGAGGTTTTGGTCCCCTCAGTATAAGGACGCCTGTTTCTTGGGGTGCACACAGAAAGAATAAAACTTGAAAGTACTGAGCTTGGGGTCCTGGACAGCACAAATGTCTTGGTGGTATCTATTGACGCCACAGTCCCCCTCCACCTTCAGTACGGTCCCTTGGGTTAGGTTTCAGGTTGGTGGCTTCTCTCCCCGCCAACGCCAGCTGATCGGACCCCCCCACTCCCCCATCCCACCTCTCATTTTTCTGGAAGCACCTCCAGGGCAAGGGATGGACATAAGACTGAGGGCCCCAAATTCTTTCTCAGGGGCCACTGTCACCACGTGCTTGGGTGTGACCTGCTTGCACACCTCCAAGGACGGGGAGCTCAGCCCGAGTGGTCAGGACTAGCCTGAGCCCCTGGAGTCCACCCGAGGGGCACCTAGAGGGACAAGGCTAACTTGTGACCGCTCATCGGGGTGTCTCCTCCCTCACCAGCCTGTGGGCAGGGTGCTTTGGTGGCAGAAGAAGGACTGGAGTGGGGACGGAGGAAGTGAGCACAAAGTCCTCATCCTGACTGCCAAGATTAGCCTGGTACTAAGACTGGCACTGAAACTGGGCACTGGCCGCTCAACGCCTGTCACCCCAGCTACTCAGGAGGTCAGGAGGACCACAGTTCAAGCCACAAGACCTTACCTCCGAAAAAACCCAAGGAGGCCCTGAGTTCAAATCCCACAACCAGGGAGAGGTCTAGACAGTCACTGCTGGAGGGAGGAGGGGGCAGAGCTTGGCCACCTCACCTTCATCCCCTGCCACCACCAATGCTGTGGGGACCAGGTCGGAACCTTCTGGAGTCCCCAGTGTCAGGAGATGGAGATGCATGGGGGCGACAGTGTTGGTGGAGAGACACTCCTGTAGGCCCAAGGGCCCAGTGACACCTCAAGGCGTGCAGTGCCCTGGTCAGGCAGGTTGGGCCTCAGTGATGATAAAATCAGCAGCAGTTTAATTGGTGACTTTAATCCTGCGCAGAGCAGTAATGGCGGTACTAATTGGATCATTAGAGAGTTCTGCTTTATGGCTGTGCAATTAGAGAAGCTGTGGGGGGGTCGGGGTGAACTGGGGGGCCATGCAGGGCTGGGGGCACAGAGCAGCAGACAGGGCCCTTTTCCAGGCCAGGACTGGGGCACCGTTAGAACTGCCTGCTGCCCTGCACACCTGCCAAGCTGGGCCCCTGGGGTGGCTGAGAGACGCATCCCGGCCAGGGGCCCTGGTCCCATCATGACAGGAGGAGGAGGGTGCCCTTGGAAAACACACACAAAGGGGACCCCAAAACTCACAACCCAGTTCCCCAGAGACCAGGGTCAAATAGAAACCCCAAGGCCAGGCCTCCGCAGCCTCACGTGTGGTCCTGCCCACTCAGCCAGGACCTCATGGGTGCCTCCCAGGACGCAGGGTAACCATGAAGGGTCTGTTTTCTCGGGTGGGACTGGGGTCTGCACTCTGCATTCACGCTTTCAAATCAGGCCCTCTACCACTTGAGCCCCACCTCCAGTCCATTTTGCTCTGGTTATTTTGGAGATGGGGTTTCGAGAACTATTTGCCTAAGCTAGCCTCAAACTGTGATCCTCCCAATCTCAGCCTCCCAAGTAGCTGGGATTACAGGTGTGAGCACCAACACCCGGCTACTTTTTTCTTTCTTTTTTTTCTTTTTTCTGGTGCTCAGGGTGGAACCCAAGGCCTCAAACATGCTAGGCGCTGCTCTGCCACGGAGCCACATCTTCAGCCTCAGAGTAGAAAGCACTGTCCTCTCCTGCAGTCATTTCTCTGAGGAGGAGAGGGGACACCTTCGTGGGTGTCACGAGGTGGGTTCTCACGCACTCGTGTGTCACTCTGCACCCATGAGAGGGGCTCAGCCCCCACCCCAAGCACCAGGCAGACATTGTGAAGTGTCATGGGGGAGGTGAGGGTGGAGGATCCTTTGAGTTGACAAAAAGCTAAAACTGGGTCTGACAATATTTGCTGGACTCATTAATGAAAGAACAAAAAAGGAACAAGGAGGAAGACAGGCAGGACGGATAGACAGACCACCTATTCCATGTCCGGCCCAGTGGTCCTCCAGGCTCCTCCCACTGATACTGCAGCATCTCCTATTGGTCCCCTAACCTATCAGTCTTTCCCCTGAACTGTGGGTTCAGGTCCCCACCTTATTTCAAGAAAGAGCCAAAGTCCCCACAGGGTCAGCAACGCCCTTCCCTCCCCTCCTTGCTGCTCCAGGTGGCTCTCCCCGCCCCTGTCTGGCAGCATCGCACCTGCTACCCTCCAGCCTCAGGGCCTTTACACTTGCTGTGTCCTCTGTCTGAAATGCTCTCCCCCTAGATACCTGCATGACTCACTCTTTCAAGTCTTTACTCAAAAGTCACCTTCTTAAAGGGGCCTCTGTCCACCCCAAAACCCACACATGAACCAAGGACAAATCATTTCTCTCCACCCTGCTTTGTGGTCCTGGTTTGCATTCGCCACACTGCTCCTTTTGGCTTGGGGCTGGACTTTGTCCCCAGGGTTGGACCCACAGTAGGTGCTTGCTTATGTGACTTGCTGAATGAATGAGGAACTAGAGGCTCTTTACAGAAATGTCCCTGGTCATCAGGCAGGTTCAGCGCCGTGTGCCCGGTGAGGAGGGCTGGGAGGGGCGGACATGGGGCGGTGGTGGGGGCTGGGATGGACACCCCAGCTGTGGGTCCTTTCCCTCTGGCTGGCCTGGCTCCCGCCCCCACTTCCCCAGCAGCTGCTCCATCAGGTAACAGGAAGGTGGGGGATGGGGAGATAAAAACCTCTGTCCTCCTGCCAAGTGCTGCAGAGCCAGGCCACCTTGGTCCCCTCCACCTGCGACGTCATGCACCGACCTACGCTCCTCTTCAGCCAGGTCTTGGGGCTTTGGGACCCCAAGAAGCCCTCTCCCTTGCTGGTCCCAGAAGTGACTCCGAGAGCAGGGGCAGTGCTGAAATCCCACTGGGGTGGGTGGCACCTCAGTCAAGCATCAGCCTCCAGCCCACCTGGCCCAGCAGCCTTGTGTGGCCAGGTGATAGATGGCCACTGGCCCTGCCAGGAAGTGACAGCAGATGGACGGGCAGTGCTGGGGGCGGGCTCAGAGCCAGGTGGCACCAGCAGGCTGGGGAGGTGCCCAGCTCAGGAGAAAGTCACTCCCGGAAAGTCACCTCCCTGACCCAGGGCAGGATGGGAGGCTGGACCTGTCGTGGGCATGGCGCCCACGCTCTGGCCCTTGGTGTGGCCAGTGCAGGGAACTGCGGGTTTCTTGGGTCCTTGTGGTCTTTCTCCAGGCCTCAGTTTCCTCATCTGTGAACTAGTCAAGAAGCATCCACTGGGAGGCAGCAGGAGGGAGGACTTGCCAAAAAGCAAGAGGAGCACAGAGCCCAGGCTCAGTTCCATGTCAGTCCTGGTGGGCCTGTCCCCAAAAGCTGCCTCCCTATATCTCCCCCCGCAACCCTCCCCTCCGTTTCTCTCTTGGCCAGTGGGAGAATCGCACAGCTAGCCATGGGCAGGACCTGGAAAGTTCTAGTCTGCTCTCCCTCCCATTTTCCAGATGGGAAAACTGAGGTCTCCTGAGAAGAAGCACCTGACCAAGGTCAGAAGGAGGCCTCGGGAGACCCGTCAAGGTGAGTCCTGGAGGAAGCCCCCTCCCCATGGTGGGCTGGGGAAGGTGGCGAGTGTCAGCTGCATCTGTTGCCCAGCAGGTGGGGAAGACAGGCAGGACAGTGCTGGACGCTGGGGGCTGAGTCAAGATGTGCCAGACGCCTCCATGGGCTCTGTCTGCATCCAAGGAGAGGACACCAGGCGGACGGACGGCGTGTCCTTGCAGGCGGGGCCCGGAGGAGGGATGGGAGTGTGTGGGGGGGGTCATTCTGGAAACCAGGGCTGCTTGCAAGGCCGGGCAGCATGGCCTGCTGTCTGCTCACCTGCCCTCCTCCCCAGAGGCCCCTGGACCTCACGTGGGGCCTCCCAGTGGCTGCTGGCAGGTGACACACTTGTACAGCTGCAGATGCCTGAGTTGGTGACTGGGTGCTGTCCATGGTGGGTTTGTGTGGTCGCCAGAGGCTGTGGGTGTCTGGTGTCTGGACCCCAAGGGCTGGGACAGACGCATGGGCCAGAGCTGAGTGTGCAAGCATCACACACATCTCTGTGTCCTGTTTATTGTACCTGTGTGCACACGTGAGTGCATGCAAACACAAATTCACTCAACACTCACGAGGCTTTACCCAAACTCAAACTCAGTCATAAGGAAGAGGGATGACACCCCTCCCCGCGCTGTCAGATGGGGAAACTGAGGACAGCAGCCTGCCTGGAAATTCTGGAGGGTGAACCCTGCCCCTCCTCTCACAAGGCGGTGCTCGGACTAGAAAATGCCTCGCCAAGGGCCGAGTGTCGTAGCACAGGTCTGTAGTTCCAGCTACTCAGGGGGCAGAGGTAGGAGAATCTTGAGCTGGAGGCCAGCCTGGGCAAAGGTAGTGAGACCCTAGCTCAAAAGCAAAATGCAAACAAAAGGGCTGGGGGCATAGCTCAAGTGGTAGAGTGCTTGCCTAGCATGTGTGAGGTCCTGGGTTCAATTCCCCAGCACCACACACACACAAATAATGATAAGGAGGAGGCAGGTTTGTCTGCACAGGCAGCAGGTGGGACACAGTGGAATGGCAGGGTCTGATGGGGCCTCCCTTGGTCAAGGTCACTGAAAAGCACCTTTGCAAAGGGGGTGTCTGCCTGGAGGGCCCCCTGCCCGACCTTCAGTTTTGTCACCTGCCAAATGACCTCCCTCCTCCTGGGTCCCTGCTGCAATGGGCCGATGAGGCCCCCAGATCCCGTGAAAACAAGGCTGGCCGTCCAAGGTCATCCCAGGGACGAGGTGACTGGCCCTGGCCACACCAGGCTGCACCCAGCACAGGCCCCTTGGAGATAAGGCCAAGGTGGGGGGAGAAGGGGGGACTGAGGCAGGGCGCAGGCCTTCTGGTCCAGTTAGTGAAGGGATTTGTCATTTTAATGGTGTGATATTTCTTGCCTGGCTCCTGTCCGTGGTGGCGCGGAGGGGCCGGCTGTCTCCGTGAGCGAGGATGCTGCGGGTGGACGGGGTCCTCGGACTCCTGGGCCTGTCCAGGCTGAGCAGAGGAGGCCTGAACTGGGGATTTTCACTGCATCACTCCCAAGCCGGCTTGCTCTTGCTGTGTGACCTTGGGCAAGTGCTTCCCGTCTCTGAAACTCAGTTTCCTCTTTTAGCATGGGGCTTCTTCTAGCAGTTTCTTACCACTGTCGGTTCCGGTCCTCTGACTCCTCTGACCCCTGCTCTGTCCCACTGCCGCCATCCTGCACCTGGCAGCTGTTGAATGTACCTCACCCCTTCTCACTTCTAGGACTTTTTAAGAACTGCTCTGTCTCCCTAACTCCAACCCATCACCCTGGTCCCTCCAGTCTGGTCAGAGGAGGCCTCTTCTGGCTCTCACAGCTACTTTCTATTTGCCTTGTGGTCACACTAGTCACACCGGAGGGTGTCAGCTATTGTTCTACTCAGTTTTGCTCACCGCTCTATTCCTCCCACACAGAAGGCCCTAGAGAAGTATGTTTGTTGAATGACTGAATAAGCGGCTGCAGCTCTGTCCTCCTGAGACCCTGGAACACAGGACTGAGGGTGCAGGTGAGGGTGGCCCGGCTGGTGGCCCATCCATCAGCCTGGCACAGCATCTGACCAGATGGGGCTGAGCCCCTGGAGGGAGGGAGAGGACGAGAAGATCCATCACCCTACAGTGGGCTGGCGGGTGTGTGTGGGTGTGACAAACCTGCCCCCACAGGATCTTCATCCATCTTGTTGTCTTGGGGACGCTCCGAGGAGGTGAGCAGGCAGCAGCGGCCTGTCTGCCAGGCTCCTCGGGTGGAACTCTCAGAAGGCTGCAGCTGTCTGGGGGGAAGGGGAAACTGAGGCCAGAGGGGGGCAGCAAAGGTTGGAAGGGGGGCGTTTGAGAGAAGCTCTGGGATTCACCCGTTGCGTCCCTGGTGAGTCTCTGTGAACCCATCTCCTCTGGGAAGCGGGGACACGGCAGAGTCCCCTCAGCAGGAGAGGAGTCACAGAGGCGGGTGCAGTGCCTGGCACATTGACGGTGCTCGGGGTGCTGCCCCCCAACCCAGTCCCTAGTGGGAAGAGGAAGAGGTGACTTCCAGCCCAGCGGCAGGGCCAATGAATTCAGACAGGGCTAATTGTGCCACCAAAGGGAAGGGGACATTGATGGATGCTTGTCCCTCCAGAGAGGCTGGGGGAGGGGACAGCTGAGTGATGACAGGATCCTCAGGGATCACAGTTCAGCTGGCCTGACCAGCTGGCCTGGGGGACATCAGGCACCAACTCTCTGCCCAGCCCCCATGCCCATTTGCTGGAAGTCACCTCTCCCCCGCCCCCTCCTCCTCCTCCTCCATCTTGAGTTATTGTACCAATTCTTTCCCAGCCATTGTTCACCCGAGCTTCACAAGGGCCAGGGGGGTGGGCTGAGAGCCTCTGGTGTGGCTTGGGAACCTCTGTGACCTCCTGCAGCTGGGGGCATTGGGGTCCCAACCGACAGGCAGGCCCAGGGCACCTGCTTCCCCCCCATGGCACTTGGGAGGTTACAGGTGGATCGGGTCTGAGTTCTGCCTCAAGTGTGGGCTTGCCAGATAAATGACAGTTATGGGACATCGGCCCTTTGGTGGCACAAGCTCTCTGGCAGCTGTGGACATCACTCAGGGCCAGGCGCTCTGTAAGCACTTTACGGGCATTATTTCACTTATTCATTCAACGCACACACCCATGACCCCGTTTTCCAGCTGAGTGAACTGGAGCTCGGAGGTGGAGGGCCTTGCTTGGGGTCCTGCAGCTGGGGGCAGTGGGGTCACATTGCCTGTCCCCTCCTTCTGTTCTTTTTTCCCCCACCAGGGAGCACCAAGCCCCTCCCCCATCCCCAGTTCCATCTCCCCTTGGGTGGGGGAAGGCCAGGCCTGGGATGCCCCTCTGGGTCCCCTCAGAGGGTCACTGGCCACACCCTGGTGATGTGAGGAAAAGGATTCCAGTCCCATGGGACTGAGGTCTGAAAGGGGCCCAGGGCCAGGGATACTGATGGGTTCAAATTTCAGCTCTTCCCTGAGCCTGTTTCCTTTTCTGTCTCAGTGGATACTCACCTGCACAGGGCTGTCCTGGGGGTCCTGCACAATGTCACCAGGTAAGGACCTATGCGCTGCTCAGTGGACACTGGTGTGGACAGTGACTGAGGCCCCCTCCTAGGACTGCTGCAAGGATCAAGGAGAGAGCTCGGAAGCCGAGGCCATCTCTGTCGCTATCTTTCTCAGGGCCTGACCAGAACAAGTGACATGGTGACCCTGACCCTGGGCACATAGGGAAGGGTGGGGGGGCAGGGCTCATGGGTCAGCAGGGAGGAGCTGGAGGACTTGGGGAGGGGGCTCTGCCTGGCAGGTGCTGACAGCGCACAGCCAGCTCTGATGAAGCAGGCCACACTGATTTCACGTCTCGGTGACCACTTCCCAGCTGGGAAATGTCACTGGAGAGAGCCGCAGAGGTACCTGGCACTGGCACTGGCCCAGTAGCGGGTGGGGCAGCTGCCGGAGGGGCTGGGGACGCCCATGGAATGTTGATGCTGGGTGACTCCCCTGCCAGTCCCTCAACATGGGCTGTAACCTGGCCTGCTGAAGCTGTGTCACTCACCTACTTGGGGACATTTGCAACCACTCATCCCCATCCTGCTCTGAACCACAATAGCCTGAGTGCTGGGGGCTGGAAGGGTGGCCCCCAGCAAAGCCCCAGCTGCCCACACCTGCCCCAGGCCTGTGAGCCGGAGCAGAGCTGTGTGGGAGACCTCCTGCCCCAAGCTGTCACCTTTGATAACTGATCTGGGACAAGCTAAATCGTAAGTAGCTATAACCACCCAGCGGCAGGCTCCTTTAATAAACTCTTGCTGTGCCAGGCGCTGGCTCAGAACTCAGTTTCCATCATCTCATTCAACCCCAGGATGACCCACTGGTGGGTTCTGAAGTGACTCCGATGGAGAGAGGGACAGAAGGCTGAGAGGCCAAGCCAAGCCCTCCTCTGCCGGCCTCCTCGCCCTGGCCTGAGCACATCATCTCCTGGGATGGAAGGAGGGAGGGGACTCTGGGGTGTGAATTTTCAATGGCTCAGTGGTTCATTCTGCACTGGGCACCAGAAGTAGGGAGTCCGGGCTCCCTAAAGACTTGGAAGCTACAGACAGCCCACCTAGGAAGGGGCTGAGCGGAGGTGTTCGCTCTTCACTGTACTCCTCACCCCCTTTCTTTCCTTCTGGAATTCCAGCCTCAGGTTGAGACTTACAAACCAAAGTTCCAGCATTTCCTGGGCACCTGGGTTTACCCTAATTAGCATGGTTGGATTCCTGTCTACATAGGACACGAGGGCGTCCGACATGGGGTCTAAGAGCTGTACCCTCAAGGCAGACATGGCTCAGTAAGAGCCAGGGCCTCCTAGAGCGCTGTGACTTCCACACGGAGACCTCACCGGGGGTCCTCAGCCTAGTGGGCCCCATGCGTGGGTTATCCACAGCTCTGACCTCCTGGTATCCCTGCCCCTTCCCTTTCCTACACAGTGTTCTCTCTGAGGGCTGGACCCTCACCCAGTGCGTACTGGCTACAGCGGGGCTTGCAGGGGGCTCCCCCAGGAGCCTGGCGGGCTCCCTGCAAGGGAGGCAACTCACAAGCCCACCTTCTCTAGGAAGACACCTGCTCCACCTGGGAGCTGCTCCCCTTCTTGTTGGTTCCCCGGGGACTTTCCTAAGTAGAGCAGGGAGGCCTGGCATCCCCAGCTGCTCTCTCTCTTCCATGGGAAAAGAGGAGAGAGGAGAGAAAAGCCATATTAATAAAAGAATAGAATGCTGTGACTAACTCCGCAGAGTGTGCAGCTCAGAATAGCAACGTGCTTTCTCAATGCAAACGGAACTCCCCAGGTGTTAATGCAAATTCGCTCGGTTAAGATGAAAGAGGCTTGTTTCCCCCTCCGATGGCTAATATGAAGTACTTAATAGATTCAGCCTCAGGAACTCAGGATCTCAGGCTGGGAGTTTGGGGGTGGGAGGAGATGGGGTGTCTGCAAAGAAGGGAAGTCCCCTGTGGGTTTCAGGGCAGAGCAACTGTCACAGCAGGCCTGGCTGAAGCTGCACTCATGTCATCCCATTCAGCCCAGGCTGACAGTTGCTGGGACTCACTATCTAGGAGGGGGCCTGGGGTTCCTTCCATTAAGCCAGAGCCTGGCACAATTTGGTCAGTCCCTGACCCAATTTGTACCAGAAGAGAATGGGGCCAGGAAAAAGAACAGGGCAAGGGGGTGACCAACCCAGGCCCAGACTGGCTATCCCTGGATGGCACCTGGGTCTAGTCCAGCTCCTGGCCCTGTAGGATCCTGGCCAGTCATCCTCTTTTGGGTCCCCAGAGGGTAGCACCGATTTAACAGGGCCTGGGAGAACCAGCCTATGGAGTTGGAACTCAGAGGGCCACAGAGTTCTTGTGCAAACTTGACCTTCTACGACAAAGGCACTGATGACCAGAGAGGAAAAGGACTTACTCAAAGCCACACAGAGGAAGCAGAAAGATGGAGGGAACAGAAATCCCTGCAGCCAGCTCTTGGGCTAGACAGACAGTCAGGTTCCTCTGCCAGTCATGGGGTCTTCCCTCCCAGAGTGGGGACCCCCTCCAACCTGGGGATCTGGGGCTAAGCTGCGCACATCCCGGGCCAAATTCCCTACCCTGAAAACCACATGGAGCCAGGTAAGGAAAGGGGGAACCAGGTGCAGCATGGCTGGCCGCAGGTTTGTGCCATGGGCCCCCAGGGTCAACTGGGGATAAAGGGAGACTTGGGGAGGCCCGGGCTGGGCTCTCCCCATCGGTGGATCAGAATTTAACTCCGGTCTCTCAGGGTAAGTGGCACAGCAGGTACCTGCCACAACACCTCCGCAACCTTCTTTGCTTTTGTTTACTGACTTAATTCCTTCAGATCAAAGGCTGCCCCCTCCTCCCCAGGCAGGCAGGCGGGGGAATTACATTATTTATATTGGAAACGGGCAAAGCTCCACTAGGACTTCTTCCTTAGGCCTGATAAGAGAAAACTGTGTCACTGCCGTACCTTTCTGGTGCCTGTAGTTAGGGTTTTACAGCCCAGGTGCCTGTGAGCCCCGTGTGCAGAGCCAAGTGCAACCCACCCAGCTCCTCTCCATCCTGAGTCTTCAGTAAATTATTGACCTGAGCAGAGGTATTAATGTGACAAAAACAGGAACATCCTTCCTGTCCAGGTTATCTATCATCTCCTGGGCTTTGCAGCTGGCACTGGGCAAACAGTGAGGACAAACAGGCCACATGCAGGGTCATTAAATTCTGGGTGCAGGTGGCGGGATGGGGCCCATGATCGGGGCAGTGGATAAGCCTGGTCCCTCGGAGCTGTGACATCCTTTGGGTCACCTTGGCTCTTTTCTCTGCTTCTTCTCGCCCTTGACCCCACAAGGAAGTATTCACTCAAGCCACAGCCTTGAGTGAGTGGTGACATGCATCTAGGCCTTGCGGTTAGAGTTTTTGGGGCATCATAAATCCCCATCAAACCCTCTAAAAGTCCCATTTTACAGACAAAGAAACTGAGTCCCTAAAGCCAAGGTGAGGCAACTTGCCCCAGCTGGACTGAGTTGGTTAAGTGGCCGAACTTCTGAATCAGGGAGGGTTCCGAGACCCTCCCCCTGGCCAGATGGTTCTCCCAGTTCACTTGTGGCTCATGGGAAAGAAAAGTGTCTATTCTTAATTGTAAGTAACAGTCATAACACTAAATATCCACATCCCCCCCTTTCTTCTTAGAAGTCAGAGTACTTTTTGCTGCTGTTCTTCATGTTATCCTGGCAACGTCCCTCAGGCACCCAGACGGGTCATTGTCAACTGTCTTTCCAGAAGGGGAAGGTGGAGGAGGCCAGGTTCAGGGCCTCACACTCAGCAACTCACAGCAACTCAGTGTGGGAAGGCCAGGCTGGCTCCTGTGGCTCCCACAGCGCCCACTGCGGTGTCTCAGGAGGTGTCTTGATTTCCACTCGGAGGCAACACACCAGGTGCTATTCTGGGGCCACCACTCCAATGAGAAATGGGCATCAAGTGGAAACCAGGCGAGGACACTATGGGGTTCCTTTCTGAGTCAGATAGAGGCCTTGCCATGCTGATAAACGGCCCTGTAATTTGCCCATGCTGCCCTGTCACCACTCAGAGGGCTGCCGGAACCTCCCTACCAGGGCTGGGCTGGGACTGCGGCCACAGGGATCCTGCCATAATGCAGTAATGACAGGCTGCCAGGGAGCCCCAGACTGCGGGGAGGGGAGCCATTGGCCTCTCCTGCTGGAGGAAAGGAGGCCCAGGCTGTCTGCAAGGAGGATGGAGGGACATGCAGATGGCTCGGTTTTCTCTTCCCTAGACAGGCAAGGGATTGCAGTAGATACGGTTGCAACACTTTTCTCCCCAGTGTCTTTGCTCCAGACCCAGATGCCAGCTCTCTTGTTATCTGTGGGTGGCTTCTTATCCCATCCTCCACGCAAAGGCTTCTGGGCCAGGAGGCCCTGGGGAACTCGGGTGAGGCCCAAGGTAGAGGATGAAGTGATGGCAGAGAGGTCAAAGCGGCTGACTGGGGGGGGGGGTTCCATGGAACCAGGCTGCAGAGGCCACAAAGCTGTCCTGAGGTCTAGCCAGTGACCTTGCGTTTACAGCACTGTCACAACCAAGACCACCACAGAAACTCAGATGATCTTGATACCAAAATAACAAGCACTATTATTAATTTCAATGCTGATTGATGGGGACCCTTGATGGGGGTAAGGCTGTCTTTTTAAACTGGGTGGGTATAAATGTTGCCTGGATAACTTAAAATGACCAGCACAGAGGTGTGTTTTCTGATTCGACCACACAGGAAATCAGACTACTCCTATTTATTAAAAATAACGATCTACATTTGAGAGACGAGGAAATTCTGTACTGTTTATCAAAAGTCTAGTTAGTTACTAACTCTATATATGAAGCTACTGAAATATTACTAAAACTTTTATGCGTCCTTAGGTGATTTTATTGTTGTGTGAACATCACGGTGTACTCATACAGACAGCTATAATGTCACTTTGTCACTAGGCCATGTACTTTTTTCTGGTGGGACTGGGGTTTGAATTCAGAGCTTCAAGTGCAAGTGTCTCTGTATTGCTTAAGCCACACCTGCAGTCATTTTACTCTGGTTGTTTTGGCGATGGGGTCTTGAGAACTATTTGCCCAGGCTGGCCTCGAACCGAGATCTTCCCAATCTTAGCCTCCCAAGTAGCTGGGATTACAGGCATCAGTCTGGCTAGGCCACTGTCCTGTAGGTGGTGCCTGATTCTTTTTTGGAGACAGGGTCTTGCTTTGTAGCCCCAGGCTGACCTTGAACTCTCGATCTTCCCACCTGAGCCTCCTGTGTGCTGGGATTAGTTTGGCTGTACTGTTTTGGTGGCTACTTTCCTCGTTGGCTTGAATGACGGGATCTTGAAGCGTGGTCTCACAGGTGTGCTGGGCAGGTTCCTTACAAGTCCTGATAGCCATATGGTGCCACCTCACTGTAGGCTGCTGTATTTTGGGAATTATCCTATCATAGTTTTGGTCTTAAAAACAGACTTTTGTTATTTAAAAAAAAAAAAAAAAGCAGAAACAAACAAATTAGCTCTGCAATGGTGGCTCCCAGCTTGAGTATAAATATTGTTATGTGATAGATGAGTGTCATCTGCCCCACAGAAAGCACATGGGTCCTGGTGGATCTGCATGTCCCCTGCTTCCCAGAGCCCAGAATGGGAAACCCTAGGAGCCCAGTGCCCTCGTTCTCAGGTCAGGACTTAGGGACCAGCAGGGGTCTCAGAGGAAATGGAGATGCTGTACCCATGCAGGGCCTCTCCACGATCTGGTGTCAGCCATGGCAAAGGTGTCAGAGGGCTGCACAGGGGCGGTGACCCTCTTCTCCCCAGAGACAAGGGCCAGAGGTGAAGTCTGCACAGTCGTGAGGACGACGGCAGCCCCTCCTCACAGAACCACACATGTGCCTCCCCCGCCATGGTTTCAGCCAGAACCCATGACATATGACGGCTTAGAATTTTTATTAAAACAATCACTTAAATCACAATTCCCCAGAGCAGGGAACAGAGTCTTCTGTGCCCTGGGCGTGACAGGCCCCACAGGAAGAAGTGTCCCCTTGACATCTTTGAAAACCCATGGACATCCCTGGAAGCCCATAGGCTCAGCTTGGCTTCAGGGCAACTGGGAGCAGCTGAATCCCCCAAGGCTGCGAGGCCCTGTCAGCGAGGAGCATCTAGTCACCATTGCTGGCTGTCAGCCTCTGGACTTTTGAAAAAGAAACGAAGAGAGCAAAATCTGTCCCCAAGATGACAAAACCTAGTCAGTCGGGAAGTGTTATATAATGCCAGGGAGTGCTGTCTGCATGGCCGGGCAGGCCCATGAATAACTGAGCCGTGACCATGGGTCAGAGCACTGCTGTGGCTGAGGGGCCACTCAGGATGTACGACTGGCTACAGGTCAACAGCACAGACTCAGTGTCCTGAGCTGGACGGTGACTTCGTGGCCAGGTTCAGAATTGTGGTGCCTCTATTCAAGGGCCACCGGAAGTACCCATGACCAGGGCCCTGCTCCCCTGGACTCCAGAGACTTCTTTCTGTAACAAGCTCCACCATTTTAAAACATTCACTAGAAACATTCACCAGAGAGAAGAGCCACCTCAGCTCTTCCTCCTCCTACTGGGGCTGGGGCCCCTCAAGGGACCCTGATTCTTTCCCTCAAGGAAGAGCTGCAGTGCTCCTACCTGAGGGGTTTTTGCGGCCTCCCTCTGGGGTCTGCCTCAGGTGTCCCACCACGGGTCAGAAACATCTCTCAGACTTCAGAGATGTACACAGCAGTTAAATTAAAAAACAAAACCCGACATCATTTTTATAAACCTCCATCTTGCTCCGGTGCCCCACAGCCACCGTTAAGAATTAAATTTATAGATAGGAGGGAAGGAAGTCCTGGCAGAAACTCAGGCCCGGGCTTTAGGCCTGAGCAGACAGAGCCACACACAAGAACTGACCCGGCAGAGGCCTGAGGCTTCAGCTCCTGAGGTCTTTCTCTTTTAGACACTCACTCAGGTTCTAGACTAGAGTCATGCCCAAAGGCACTGGGGTGACACACAGGGATGGCTTCAAAGGGACAAAGTGGCCTAAGAAGTGGGGAGCCAGCCCAGGATGCTGTCAGTGAAAACAAGGCAGGATCTCACGAGCATCTAAGTTTTTCAAAACCAAAACCACTGGAGACCCACCGCCTCTGTTTATCTGGTCACCAGGCCCATTCATCTTCAGTTTACATGTGTCTTTTTGCTGATTAAGATGTATCACCTTCTCTGCTTCACAACCCAAGTGTTAGGACCTGAAGGGCCCCGGCTGGCCAGAACTCCAGCTATGGAGAAAAGAAAGGGCCAGAAGGTGGCCTCAGACTGTGGAATGAGCCAGGGTGGGGGGATGGCATGGAGGCCAAGCTTGTCAGGCTGTGACTGCTGACTGGATACCTGCATCGGTCTTGGGCTGGAAAGGATAAAAGGAACCCTACTGGGGGCTGTAAAGTAAAAGGCCCTGGGGTGAAGGAGGGGACAAAGGCAAAGGCCACATGAGGCCCAGGCACAGGGTTGCTGGTATGTGGCTGGAGGGCGGAGTCAGACCAGCAATGGACCAGGGTTCTGTTGCTCGGTGTTGACAGGGCCAGCAAGAGCCGATGGAGCCTCCATCATGGCTGATTCTCCAGGCACTGATGAGAAATGACCCGGGAGCTCCCGAGCATCCCACAGCAGGAGGTTAAGGCTGAACAGGGATGGAAAGACACATGTGGTTCCCACTTGCCTCTC
Source organism: Castor canadensis (assembly GCF_047511655.1). Taxonomy (NCBI): domain Eukaryota; kingdom Metazoa; phylum Chordata; class Mammalia; order Rodentia; family Castoridae; genus Castor; species Castor canadensis. The sequence goes on along the minus strand of NC_133403.1, from coordinate 2,561,803 downwards.
AGATCTGGGCAGGGGTAGCTGGTGGAGGGCAGCATACACTCTGTGTCATTGGATCCCTGCACGGCTCTACCTGCCACCTCACCCAGCTGGCCAGCAGCCCTCCACCACAGCTTCTGACTCAAATTTCTCCCCAGCTGCAGCTGCCCTGCCTATTCCCGATCAGCTGGCAGCTACAACAGGGCCTCAGGACCCATCACCCTGCCAGACGTGCAGCAGGCAGGCAGGGACCTGGGCTCAGCCAGCCTGTGCTTCTCCGCTATGTCCCAGGTCCTCACTGTGCAGGGGAGGGACTCCCAACCCCTAGTGGGATAGGGGATGTGGCACCAGTCTTGGTAGCTCCAGGAGGCCTCTGTACTGTACTCCCTCCAGGTGTGGAGCTCAGCAGTGGGCAGTAACTCTCACATCCCAGGGTACCTGGGACGCAGGAATTATGGGATCTCACATAGACAAAGATAAACACTTCTCAAAAAAATTACAAATGCAGGTCAGAAGAACCAGAACGCCATGAGAGAAATCTCTACAGGGTCATAGTTCAAAGGCAATTGCACATAAAGGGGCTGGGACTCCCCACTTAGCTGGAGAACGTTGCACAGCAACCTCAGGAGCCCCCAAGCCACCCCTGTGGATGGTTCCCACGGTGTCAGGCCCATCCTGCTGGTGCTGGGAGCAGAAGTGGCAGATCCTGGGGTGGCTGGGTCACCTGCTAGAGCTCTTCAAAGAAGGCCACTCGGGACTTGGCACTCTGCAAAGTGAGCTGTAAGAGAGCAGAGAAGAAGGTGAAAGGGGCCCTGGGTTTCTGTCCTTTCCTGAGGATCCCATCAAAGGTGGCTTTGGGTGACAGGAAAGCCTGTCACCCAAATGTTCAAATACATGTTAAGAGGCTGGTCAAGCCCAATTAAGATTCCAGATTTGCCCCAGAATTCTCACGTGGAGCAATGAATGAGGGAGGACATGCCAGTGGATGGCTGGTAGGCAGAAGCATGTCAGCAGGAATGTCCTCATTACCTCTTTACAGAGGATGGGAGGTCCCTCAATGTTTTGCTAAATTCTCCCATTTCCTATATAAGTCAGTGAGATGCGCCTCTGTGATAACACCAGCCCTGATGCTCACCCTCTCTGGGCTCAGAGGCCCCAAGCATGGCAGGGCAGGTACCTTAGTCCTCATACCTTGAGGCAAGGTGTCTGGTCTCAAGCGAGGCAGGATGGGGTCAGCTGAGAAGAGTTTGTCCCTGCTGCTCCTGGTTCCCCAGGTGGCCTCAAAGCAGACCCGCTAATGGCCTAGGAGCTGGGAGGTAACAGGCTCTCTATATGGCCCAGGTCCAATAGGGAGAATGGGTGGGCGGGGTGGCACATCTGGCCTTCCCAGGTAGGACACTGCCCAAGAAGGAATGGGTAGGAGGATGCAAGAGGGGAGGCAGATCAGGGCCCAGCCCTGGACATATGGTTTGTGTCACAGGTACCTCCTGCTGCTCTGCTCCCCACTCTAAAACTGACTCCTAGGAACAAGACCATGGCTCCCCATGGATTCCAGCTCCAGGGCTTCCTGGAGTGGGGTGGGCAGGTAGCCCACAAGGTCTATCTTCATATCTCAGAACATTTGCTGAGTGCTTGTTGCTGAGGAGGGACACAAACCCAGGCTGCTGAGTGTATGGGACGTGGGCCAGGATAACTAAGCAGGCAGATGCGGTGGAAAGGCAAGCTATGCGTGGAGCTGACTGTCCTCTGCTCCCATCTCGCTGTGTGGCCTCAGCGACTATCCTTGGCCTCTCTGAGCCTCTTTCCTCTGGCAGTTAACCATGGGCCAGGCCAGGTGATCTGACCCTTGCCAGGACCTCGGGCAGTCTCAAGTCTGCAGAGCTCTCAGTACTACGGTGACCAACAAAGGGCAAGGGAGGGAGGCTCAAACCAACCACTTCACCATCAAAAGGCAGCAGCATTACTGTGCTCGAGATGAGACAGCTTGAGAGCCGACTCTAAATCCTGCCAAATCTTTTGGCCTTGAAGTTTCCAACTAACGAGCAGAATGCAGAGAGGCATCTGAGCTGTTTTCTTCAGTGGAACCGATTCCAGAAGCCCTTTGGAAGCCTAGCTCTGATGGGAATGAAGGGACTTTTTCTTTGCGAAAGCAAACTACCTCCTTAAGGGCTCCGTGCTTGCCTGGCTCCGCCCTTGGAACCATCAGACAAGGGCTGGCAGGTGCACCTGCAACATGGGGAGGATGGTAACTAGGAAAGATGGAGACTCAGAACCAGAGGCCTTCTGTGACAAATCAACCAGCAATTCGCCCAGGTTTCTTCCCCACTCTGAGACGACCTCAGAAGGGTCCTCAGGGGACAGGGGGCCAGGAGGAGAGGACTACACAACAGCCATTCCCAGTCAGACACAGGCACAGTCTGCTCAAGGCCCATCTGACCCAGGGACCAGCTGAGTGATCCTGGCCAGGTCCCTTAATCCTGCTGGCCTCAGTTCCCCATGTGAAGGGGGTGGTGCAATCCCTTCTTGCAGGGTGACACGTGAAGTGCTCCGCACCGTGTGCTTGGTGCGTGCGGACAACTCAGCAGCTGTTATTACTAATCACAGCATTATGTTTCTTCCTTCCCCCCAGCTCTGGCTCCTCTCCTTCCTTCCAGGGGGACAGAGGACTTACTTGTTAGGACAGGGTGGAGGAAGAGGCAGGGTCACATGCTGTGCTGGCCTCTGAGCAAGAGCAGTTGCTGCCCCGAGAGGCCTGGCCACTTCCTCAGGCAGGGAGTCCAGGCTGTGGGGGCCTCCTGCCTGTATGTACGCTCCTGGCTCTAAGAATTCCTGGATCCTCTACCTGAAGGATCTGCTGGCTGTCCCCTCAAGATGCCAGGGGAGGTTCTGGCAGCACCAGACTCCAGTTACTCCAGCATGGAGATGGGATGCTCTCCATCCCACCCACGCTGTGCTGCAGGGTTCAGCTGATCTCAGCCCCAAGGAAGAAAAGGCTCTGAGGAAAGCTGTTATTCCGAGCATGTAGGCGAGCCAGCACTAGTCTTCCAGAAGGCCCTGAGGCTGTCAGATCCACTAGATGGAGAGAACTGGCTGCTCTGGTCAGCAAGGGCTGCTCCCCGAGGGTGCAAGGACACCTGGCTGCCACAGCCTTACTGTCACCTTACAGTCCCTGGCACTTCTAATTCTGTTAGGAATCCTGAAGTCTGAGGAATTTATGACACATGCTCACTCCTCACTATTGAGCCCTTCCAGTGGCCACCCCGGCCTCTGCCTGCTCCTCTGTCAGCATCCTCTTTCACTGTGGATGTCAAATGCCCTCCTCCCAGCAGGACTGGAGGGCCAGCTCGAGCTGCAGAGCAGGGGAAGGCAGGCCACGAGACAAGAGTCTACAGGGAGAAGCCTTGGGCTTCTTTCCTTAGCAGGAGCTTGGGGCACTGTGAGCCCCCAAGAGAGAAGTTTCCAGACAGTTCGGGAAGCCCTTCCCTCAGGGCCTAGCCACCTGCTTCTGCCAACTGTGCTGTGCTGGGCACTCCAGTGGCCAGGCTTCCCTCATCTGCAGGTCCTTTGCCACACAGGCAGGGCCTGGCCTAGAACACTTGCGTCACATCTACAGTACAGCTACAGGCAGGAAGAGTACTTAAGAGGAAAGACAAGGGCTCAGATGGGGCACAAAGCTAGCCATTCATAAGATAAATTCTGTCTCCATGGGTCTTGTTTTTCCATTTGTGAAAACTGGACAACAAACTTTCTGGTTTCCCCACGATTCCTTCACCCTGAAGGCCCATGAGCCCACATCAATGCTTAGCCCGTCATGCTAGTCACATGACTCTCTGCACAGCACAGGCACCTCTGCTTGCCAAAGCCAGAAAGTGTCATGGAGATGATCCCTGTAAGCCCCTTGCCTTGTCCCATGTCGCAGATCTGAGAACTGAACCCACTCTGCGAGTCTCACCCTCCACCAGAACCTAAGGAAAAATGTTCGTGTCTCTTGGCTGTGTAACAGCCTTGCTTGCTGGAGAAGTGAGTCCCCTTGAACATAGAGTTCAAGCTCCCTATGCACCTGGAAGGTGATCTGGGAAGAGGAAGATTCCACACTTTAGCTGTGAAGCCAAAATTCTCAGGGCACGACGTCCAACCAGGCCCTCCCAGGTAAGAACTGCATCACTCTGGGACCTGATAGCTGGTTGTCCTCTTTTGAATCCTTCTGCAGACAAGTGGGCAGAGATCTGCTGAATGTGACCAATGACCAAGTGACCACTCTGCCACGCACTGAATCCAGACCAGGGTAGCCACGGGAGCCCTGGCAATCGGACCTTGCTCAAAGTCTCCAACCCAAGTGTTCTTACCCATTCCCTGAAAATGACTAAAAGAACGCTAAGCCTCCTCACCACGCACTGGGCTGACCCACTGATACCTCCCAGCTGTCGCCTCACATCTGATTAGAATCAGCCGCGTGAATAATACAGGAGGAATTCAGTTCTCTTTTGACTGAACGGGTCTTTTTGACTGTTCAGGTCTTTTGTTAATCCAATTCCATTCGAAGAGACCAATTCCTTTTCTTTCTCTGCAGAGAGCTATATGGCTTTGTTTTTTTTATCTTATGGGTCTCAGACCCACCTGCAGGGAGGAGCCTGGCTCCTCCTTTTCCTCCCACCCACCACTCCATCAAACGGCCAGTTGTTTGTGACACCACCAGGCTGTGGAAGGGCAGGTGAGGAAGCCACTTGACAGAGCCAGGCCTTCTTCTCCCCATAAACTGTGTGTGATGTGATGAAAACAGTCATACCCACTGAGTCTAAACAAGTTTGGGCTTGAGAGACCTATCTGTCTCCCTAAAAAGACAGGAGGCTAAGCTGGGTGTGGCGGTGCATGCCTGTAACACCAGCACTTGAGAGGCCCAGGGAAGAGATGGCAAGTTCAAGCCAGTCAGAAGTAATAGCGAGACTCTCTCAAAAAAAAAAAGAGGTTTGGGGCTGGGGATTTGGCTCAGAGGTACAGCACTTGCTTATTAGCATGTGCAAGACCCTGGTTCCATCTCCAGCACTGTAATGCATGAATGAATAAATGAATGAAGGAATGCAGGCTGGCTCCTCCCAAGCCCAGGTTCTCCCTAACCCAGGCATGTAATCTGCAGACCCAGCTGCCTCCTGCCCACTGCTGGGACAACCAGCCCAACAAGATGTTCTGCAGAAATGGCCCCAGGGCTTGTAGACAGCAAGCCAGGAAGGCACCTGTGAATAGCCCTTGTGGAAGGCTGCCAGCATTCCAGGGCTCCTCTAACATGGCTCCTAAGAGCGCCCCCTGCAGGAAACCAGGCACACCATGCCTAGCTCTCCTCTAAAAGTCCTTTTGGGGACCATTTCCCAGAGTGATGGGAGGGTAGCTAAATGTATTCTGCGTGGAGCCTGCAGCAGCTAGGCTGCTTGATTAAGAGTGAATTACACTTTCATCAGCACAGAAAGAAAATTGATTCACAAGACCACATTGTGACAATCTTGTCCCTAAAGCATGTGAGGTGGAGGGGCAGGCAGGACACAGAGCCACTCTGGCTAGCAGTGGCGAGCGAAAGGAAGCTCTACAATTAAGCTGGGAAACAAAATCATCAGAGTGCCAGGATCCCTTCAAGTAGTCTCTGGGGCCCTCGCCTCAATCTGCTCATCCCAAGAGAGGAGGAAAGGAAGGTGGGAGGGGCTGGCTAACTCGTTTTAAACAGGGAGACTCACAGCACCAAACCCATTTCATATACTAACCTAATAACTCCTGGTACCGAGACTCTGCTTGTCCTAGAAAAATGTAGTGGAATTGAAATGCAAGCTCTAAAATCATGTTATACTTCCTCTCTGCCGCTAAATACTGAAAAAGGAGGAGCGGGGAAGGGTGGAGACAGAAAAGGACATGCAGGTTCCCTGGTGCAAGGATCCACAGGGAGAGCAAACCCCTCAGCAAATCCCAACACTGTCTTTGCTTTGGGGTGTGAAAAACATTCTCCCTTCCATACTGGAGCTGAGGAGAAGGCTGCTGGTGGTGGTGGGGTAGGGGAGGGTTGCTGCAAACTGGCCAGATTAAGCTCTTCTGCAGTATGCTAGTGACAGCTTGCACCCAAATGCCACCTGGTGATGTGCATGGGAGAGACTGTCCACACACTTATCCCTGAACAGGGTGGAAGGAAAGGCCACGTCTGCCTCAACACACAAATTCAATTTGGTACTAGTGCCAGAGAAGCCTTCCCAGGAAGCCTCAGGGGACCCGGTAGGACCCCTGGAAATGTGCCTGCCTGTATCTCCAGCTGCCCCTGTGGTGCTGGCAGGACCTTTAGCCGCTCTATTCCTCCACCTGACAAAGGAACTAATTGGCCTGATTCACCTCACTGGGCAGGTGGAGGCTAAATGGTATTATCGAGCACTCTGAGCAAGAGCCTTAGGAAAGAGGTCCAGATATACTGATGTCACTTTCAAATTGCCAATCTCCAAACAGAGATCACGGCAAGGCTCATAAGAACAGAACCTCAAGCCTGCGGAATGAATTTGCATCCTGGCTCTTCCCTCCCACTATTGCAGCAACAAATCAGGTATCCAGGGAAAGCTGTGCTGAAACATATCTTCAGAGCCCAGGGGCCAAATGGGATGTTTTACTGCATCAAATAAGGCCCAATAATGGCTGCAGGCACTTCCAAATAGGCATGAAGCATTCTCGGATGCAAGGCAGTGTCTGAGGTTTGGCACCTCCCAAGAGCAAGTGCTTGACTAAGTCTCCCAATCGAAACCAGGATTGGGTGTAGTCTTGGAAGAGACTGGTAGAATCTTTTATCCAGAGAGACACCAGAAACAAGCAGAAAAATAGTCAGCCCTCAACAGTTACAAGATTCCAAGAAACCGTGTGAGTACGTGCAAGCGTCAGGAACACCCTTCAGGGATAAGCCCACAGCCGGGAGCAGCGCTCCTCAGATCGGCCAGGCAGGAGTCCCCATGCCCTCCCTGTGCTTTCACAGAGCTCAGGAGAGAAAGCGTCCTGGCAGCCACTGCAATTTCTTCTGGGTGTCCTATGCCCAAGTCTGGTCCTGCTGCTGCTGCTACCTCTCTCCTGACTCCCCACTCCTCGTTCTCCCATCCTCTCTAGAACACACAAGGGGAAGGTTCTCGAGAGGAAGAGCCAGCGCAGCGACTTTCACGCCAGGGCCGAGGATACTCTAGTGACAATGCCACTCAGCCATGGGGTCCTCAGAAGAGCTGCACAGGTGGATGTGGACCACATATTAAACAAACTACTCAGCAGCCATGGTGGAGGCTCTGGCCAGTCGCTTATTTTAGCTGTGGGAGATACCTCGGGTGCATAGCCAGCCTCTCCCTGTGATTTTTCATTTCTCTGGTGTCTGAAGTGTTCTACTTCGCCAGCCCCCCATCTCCAAGGGGACTCGGCAGAAACTGAAGATGACATTGGACTTTTACATCTTCCTGATGTAGTAGGCAGCTGAGCTTCCCATAAATGTCAAGACACTGCTATTCCTGCTCCTCCATGGTGGGAACCGCAGTTGGACTCTGACGGGCCAAACCATTTACGAATGAAATAAGCTTTCTCAGCAATACAACCCCCACAATTTCCCATCTGTCAATTTCCTTCAAAACCCTCTGCTCCCTCAGAGACCATGGGCACAAAAACAATGACTTGTTTGCTGGCACTCGGACCAGCTCTGGAACAGGAGACAGAAACCAGTTTCTTGAAAGGAGATGACAGCAAGCCCCACAAGCGTGTGAGCACCGGAACCACGTTTTCCCCTCCGGGTGCGGTGGCCTGGTACTGAGGGCAAAACACTCAGGCCCCAGGCACCCTATGCCCCACCCTGGCCCATCGAAGGCTCAGACGCAGGAACACATGTCACTCCCTCTGAGAAGGAAACCAGCCCCGGTTCCCCGGGGTGGCTTCTGATAACTGGCGCTGCTGACTCAGACACAAATGTCAGCTCAGTTGCGCTGATCATCTGTCGGGGAAGTGGAAATGTGGGGGTAAGATGACAGGGGAGAACACAGCCTTGCAGCCCCAGGCAGAACACTCCAGTTCATTTCGGCTCTGTGCAAGCTTTTACCTCCATTGCATCCCAGTCGATACAAACACGCTCGCCACCAGCTGTGGGCATAAATGTGGAGGCTCTGATGCCCCTCGTCCCCTGTCACAGGGACAAACAGATTTACTTCTTTATTGTTAAGCCCTAACTGTGCACCAAATGCTTCCTGTGCATTTCCTTCTTTCGCGACAATTTTGGGGAGCGGGGTGTGTTGTACTTTTGTTCACTGTTTTGTTTTCTTGTGGTGCTGGAGATCGAACCCAGAGCTGTGGGCATGCTGGGCAAGCACTTACTGGCAGTAAGAGCTGTGAAAGAGGAGGTGGTAAAGTAGTGCTGACTCAGGAAACCAACAGTACCACCTCTTTGCATTGCCAAACAACTGTAACCCCCAGGAGCCCAAGCGCAAGCCCCCTGAGTTACCTTTGACTTTCCTCAGCCCCATCAGATCTGCTGAGACCATATTAGATACAGAACCCCAAGAGTACACCTCAATTACAGTCAGTCGGTAAGAGACCCATTTTTTAAAGAAATCTGTGATGAAAACCGACTAAAGCCAAAAACTAACACAGGCTAATTTGGCCCCAGATCAATGGGCTCTCAAGACAGTGGAAACTCTCCAGGTCACCACATGTCTTTGTATCTCCAATCCCCCATGTTCTACCTTTTTTTTTTTTTTGGTGGTACTGGTGTTTGAACTCAGGGCTTTGTGTTTTGCTAGGAGCTCTACTGCCTGCACTTCCAAAGCCTGACACTTCTCTTTTGCTAAGCTGGCATCGACCCAGACTGTAGCAGACACAACTTCAGAGTCATGTCTGTGCAGGTGGTTGGTATCAGTCCCAGTCACTGGCAATGGGGACTACCAATGTCTAGAAAATGGGACGTGCCTCAAACTTCGTGTGCACCAGGGGCTCGTCCAGTGGGGCTAAAAGGACGCCAGGCACATTTAAATGCCAAGTCCAGGGCTGGTGGAGTGGCTCAAGTGGTAAAGTGCCTGTCTAGCAAGCGTGAGGCCCCGAGTTCAAACCCCAGTACCGTCGAGAGAGAGACAGAGAAAGAAGACAAGTCCATGCTTTTAGTAAACCCTCATTATCAGAACTCTTTCTGTTTTCTCTATTTTTTTGACACTAGGGTCTTGCTATGTAGTCCATGCTGGTCTTGAACTCACAATCCTCCTGCCTCAGCCTCCCCAAGCTCTGGAATTACAGATGTGAACCACTAAACCCAACTCAACCAGATTTTTCTTCTTTTTAGGACTGGGGTTTAAACTCAGGGCTTTGTGCTTGTGAAGCAGGCTGTACTGCTTGAGCCACACCTCTAGTCTTTTTTGCTCTGGTTATTTTGGAGATAGGGTCTTGCTTTTTGCCCAGGCTGGCCTGGACTCTGATCTTCCTGTTTTAGGCTTCCCATTGTCACTGGAGGACAGGCGTGCACCACCCCACACAACTTTTTTCCATTGAGATGGGGTCTTGTAAATGGACACAGGCCATCACGCCCAGCTCAATCAGAATTCCTAATTAAATAGAGCCTAGTAATTTGCTTTGAAAACAAGTTCACATCAAGACACTAAAGTTAATGAATGAATTTTCCAATGGTCAGTCATGTGTTGCTTAAGGATGGGGACACACTGCAACCTCCACCAGGTGATCAGCTTTTTATTTGTTTATTTATTTTTTTGTGACACTGGGGCTTGAACACAGGGCTTCTCGCTTACTAGGCAGGTAAGCCACTCTGCCAGCCCTGTTTTTATGTTGGGTATTTCCTGGGCTGGCTTCGAACCTCGATCCTCTTGATCTCTGCCTCCCAAGTAGTATAGGCATGAACCACTGGCACCTAGCTCCAGGGATAATCTTATGGGACTACTGTTATATGGTCAATGTGCCATTGAGCCGATGTCATTAAGGACAAAGGGATCATAGACACACCTGACTGGTCATTAGGGGCTCATGACTGCTGGTCTTAGGAACAGTACACATTTGACAGAACTGATACTTCTTTCATCTCCAGTAATAACCCAGTGAGAACGGATGGTTAAAATTAGGGCCCTAAAGAATGTAAACATTCTTTATCATCTTAGAAAAGAAATGCAAGCCCAAATTAAGGCTGAATTGTAAGTTGCATTCAGGGAACGTCTGCTAGCCCAGGCTGACACAAATCAGGACTCTGCTGCTCCTGTGTTACACAGACTTTGGTAGACCACAGTGGATTTACCAGGCACCCTGGGGCTGCCACTTGGGCAGAGATTCACTTGGTGTGCTCCTTTCAACGCCCTGCTCAGAGTACACACTGCTCGGTATTGGATATGAACACCAAAGTGAGAATGAAATCGAAGAAGTAAGAGCTTACTCTTCAATCAGGGCTCAAATCACACCCAAGTCAGGGTTCACGCCATGAATTCTTAGAACCCCTGACAGCTCTCATCATTCTGATTAAAGATCTATCCGGGGCTTTAACAGCTAACCTCTCTTGCTGGGAAAACGAGCATAAATACAATCTATCTTATGCCAGGTCTCTTTTGGGAGAAAGCTTCCAGGGAGTTGATTCTACTCGTCCGTGTGGGGACTCAGAAGGACATATCCTGCCCCTGCTGGACGATGGTGCCGGACTCACTGGCATGCATACGACTGGGGATTAAACGACAAGCAGACGCAGGATGTCATTTTATTACTGGGCAAAATAAATTCTCTTCACTGCCTAGGCTTGTCGGAAGAATAAGCAGCAATTGTTCAGTTACTTCACTCAACAACCGCTGGGTGCTTATCTCCTGGGTGCTGTGGACAGGACCACCCCAGTGTGAGACAAGTCAGCGCACAGATCTGCTCCATAGCAGAGAGGCCGAAGCCCAGGTGGCCTTTAGGGTAGCAGTGGGACACAGTTCACTCATCCTGACTTACAGATGAGATCCTGTGTTGCGCAAAGTTTGCTGCCCTCAGAAAGGAAAAGGGTATGTGCAGAACATGGAAGCTCTAGGGGAAAAGGAGTGACCACGCCCAGAGCTGCCAGCTGTGACCACCAGGCTGCAGAGCGAACCACCACAAGGCAAATATTGATCTCAAGTGAGAGACACCCATTGTAATAGCACCCAAATCGGCCCCATTTCCATGCTAGGGTTATTTATACGAGGAGTACACCATCAAGACAAAGGAATCATAGACACACCTGACTGGACAAGAAGCCATGACCTTCCCCAGCCCAACGGTGACACGAGATGGTCAGGACCAACAGTCCTGCAGCCCTGTGACATGCTCTTTGGACCAAGGCAGTCTTCCGGGCCTGGAGACCAGTGTGGTCCCCCCAGGGTAGACGCCTGCTCTCAGCCCCAAAGCATGCTGCGGCCAGTACCCAGGTTCCACGGCCCTCGGGAGGGCTCCGAGCGGCCCGAGGAGAGACAGGCAAGCTCATGCATGGGTTAGTATCACAGAGGGCGGGACCATCACCACAGACAGAGTACCTGGGAATAACCTACTTTGAGGGCTCAAATGCAGATAGGTCTTCTGCCTTGGGCTTGAGGCTAAACCAGCAAGATAAAATGAAGAAAAACAGAAACATACCCTGTGAAATCAACAATGTCACACATGCCATTTGCAAATGCTCAGACAGGTCTGAAATCGTGACCAGTGACTTTGTCTGTTTCCATGGCTTGAAAATAGGTCTTTCTGGCTTTCAGCACTCTGGGCTCCTGTGGCCAAGAGCCTAGCCCACTACGGCAGCAGCTAAGAGGAGGCTGTTCCCATTACCCAGGTGACAAGGAGGCAGGGCAAGGGTCTGAAGTAGCTCCCTCAGGGCTGCCAGCTCCCTGTCCCGATCGTCTTTTCACCTCTTTGCTCGATGGCAGAAGCATCCCTTTTGTTTCATAGTTTTGTTTTGGAAGGGAAACCCAGGAAATGACAGAAGCCAGACGAAAGGAGTTCTCTACCCACTGCCAACTGTAACGAGCCACGAAGGAGAAGGGGGGCTCCCTACTGTCTCTATCAGCCGTGGCAAGGAGGTACGGACCTCACAGGGTTTTCAGTCACAGCTTAACCACTGAAAACAGAGACGGTCCTTTAACTGGAGACTATTTAAAGTCTGTGGTGAAAAGCAAAAACTTAACTTATCTCAGTTGCTATCTAAACTCAGAGACATCTTTTTTTTTTTTTTTTTTTGGCAGTACTGGGGTCTCAATCCATGGCTTGCACTTGGTGACAAGCACTTTGTCATTCGAGCCATGTCTCCAGCCCTCCCCCTCTCCCCTTTTTATTGAGACAGGGTCTTGCTATGTAGCCCTGGCTGGTCTGGAACTTGTGATCCTGAGTGCTGGGATTACAGACAAGCACCACCATAACCAGCGTGTATAATAACACCTGTTTTACAGGTGTAACCTGATTCTGGGCAATGAGTTAACAGCAGAGGATCGACTGACCAAAGACAACCTTTCTATTTTGCCCAAGTAAGAGACATATACTCCTTGGGCTGATAATAAATAAGGAATTTAACTTCTAAATCCCTAAAATGCCGAGCGCTCAAAATATTAGGGGAGAAAGATGGGATTCTGTGAGTCTTATAATCAAAGCCTCATTTTTTAAAACATTAATGCTCTTCCAGATGCTTTCTTCTAAGTATCAAAATGTTGAAAATTCAGAATATGGTTTCTCAACCGAAAATCCTTAAAAACGCAAAAGACTAGGGGACTCCACTCACTCCAGCCTGTAATTCATCGCGCTTTCTCATTAAGTAAGGCAGCTCCCTGGGCAAAACTCCCATTGGCTTAAAAGACAGAGCTGCCTGCGTTAGTGCTCAGTGATGGATCAGAACCCGTCTTCTAACAATGGTTCATCTCATCAGAGCTGTTAACGTATGCTCCACTTCCATCAAGCCGACGAGCTCATGGTCACCGGTAGATTAAATTCCCTTTCTGGCAACTAAGTACATGTAAAAAATGACAACAGTCTAGTGACTCGGCTTCCGAGGAAAGCAGATGGCAAGCTCACATGTCGGTAATGCATGTCCTCATTGGCAAGGCCACAGACGGGTACCTTTTTAATGGTGTTGTGCTTGCTGCCGGTGCCGCCCCTGTCCGAGCTCTCATTGTGCAGAATGTCCAATGCCGTCTCCCTCTCTTTGAGTTTCAAGGCCTCAATTTCTGTCTTGAGCTCGTTGAGCTGCTCCTGAAGGTGCTTGCTCTTCTCCATGTACTCCACTCTGCAGCGAAAGTACACTGCATCAGGGCTTGGACAACACTGAGACGCGGCCAAGGTGCTTGGTGATGCACAAGTCGCCCGGTGCAGGAGCCCAGAGCCAAGGCCTGGCCTTCACATTGCCACCTGGTCACTCACAGGCCATAGGAGCCTTAACTCCTTAACTATGGCAGGCCATCGGTCACTTAACTGCCACGACTCTCTTTCCCTATTGGTATAATTGGGATAATGATCACAGGGCCTCTGGTTGGGAGAAATAAAAGAAAGTGTAAGAAAGGAAGCCCTGTGTAAACTGAGTCTTCTACAAGTACCAGTTATCACAGACAGCTTTTAATTCTGGATAGAAATCACAAGAAACAAGCCTCTTGCACCCAAAACACTCTCCTTGTCTCAACCATTCTTGGAGTAGTAAATCCAGTGACCTCTTCCAATAGGCTGCACCCACACCCCCACTTATTCTCAGACTTCATCTCCTGAGGATGACAGAAGCCCATTCAGCCAACAGAAGGAAGAAAAAGGCCCTCACCCTTGCCTGCAAGTGACGCACTGAGTGACAGTGAAAAATCTGGAATCCACCTGCCAAGTGTCTGATTACAAGGGCATGGCTAGGAAGGCTATGCAACACAAACTGAAGGAACATTCTGGAAGGATTACCATGGTGAGTCTAGTAATGGACTCTGCAACATGTGCAATGGAAGTAAGTGCTATGGGCTGAATTCCTGGGACTCCCCAAAATTCATGTTGAAAGCAAATCACCAACATGAAGGTGTTAGCTTTGGGAAGGAATTAAGTCACAGTGGTGCCTTATAAAAGAGGCCCTAGAGAGACCTTGGCCTGAGTACACATTGAGAAAGCACCATCTATGAACCAGGATGAGGGCTCTCTGACCAGAGTCTACATTTGACAGTACCTTGATCTTGGATTTTCAGTCCCCAGAACTATGAGAAATAAATTTCTGTTGTTTAAAACCACCCAGCCTCTGGTATTTTGTTATAGCAGCCAAACACACTAAGAGAGTAAGAAAAGACAAACTCTAAACAAGCAGGGACAGAGAAGAAAAATGCACAAATCTGGACAAGGATTCCGGAACTCAGACAGTCTGAGGGCGCCATCATGGTGAAGGGTTCTGACCCCAGGTTTGCTCCTCATCGGCTGTGTGGTGCTGCATAAGCTCATTAAACTTAGTCTGTTCTCATAAAAGTCAGTGTGATTTTTGTAAGTTACTCAGAATTAAATGAGACAACAGATATAAAGTCCTGATACACAGGAACTCAATCCAAGATTGTTCTCTGCCAGCTGTGGCACCATTAACCAATTCACCCAGCTCTGGGACTTCTCTCCGTGTCAGCCCTGTTTCCACTGACCTGAAAGTGGAGGTGGAGGGCGGCTTGGCAGGAGCTGCTGTGGTCTGCCCATGCTGGGCCACACAAGTGGGGCTCCACTTAGGGCTGCCCAGTGCAGGACTGCCCCACACACCCCTCCCTGGCCACTGGCTTTCCTCAGCCTCTAGCCCAAGTTTCTTCTCTCTCATCTTCATTCTAGACATAGAAACCACTGCAAATCCCAGCTGCTGGAGAACTCCATCAGGAGAAAACTGCAGTCTAGTACCACAAGAACAGTCTGACTGCCTCGGAGACCCCAGTCAACCCAGACCTATTCCTCAGTCAAGGTTTTGAACCACTATGAACTCCAGGTCACCAATCAAGTGTTATTTTTATCCTGGAACACTGACTGCTGTTCTGTTGTCTTTAATTTCTAATTAGGATACTCATCCTCCAGTGGGTCACACAGAGCAAACCTTTGCAGAACTAGTGACAGGCTGCTGTGGTGACTCTCCACGGCCCCAGGCCCAGATCTACTCGCTCTCATTTACAGCTACCCTGAGCAGGCCACAGGAGGCTACATACTTTTCTTTTTCTATCTCCATGGAAAGCCGCTTCATGTCAGTATCCTTGAAGTCGAAAGAGAGACTGTCGCCAGTGAGGTTGAAGCTTGGTATGTCAGGAGGCAGTGGTGCTGGGATTGGGTTCATGGGCTGTCAGTGAGAAAGCTCAGATTAGGAGGTTCAATTTATACAAAACCAAGCTCCACTACCCTTCTGCCTCCAGATCCAACCATTCTCATACCCACCTGAATCAAACACAAACTCTTTCTATGCGCTTTTTTATTTAGGAAGCAACCAGGCCCTGTGCTAGGAGATGGAGGCGCAGAGAACAAGATGGGTCTCTGGCTCTGAGTAGCTGAAAGTCTTATTCAGGAAACAGATGTGTTCACAAATCCTCACAGTTAAATAAGGTAAACACTGTAGCCTGGGAAGGAACAGAGGCTGAGGGGGCTGGAGGAGGGAGGCTAGAATAAATGCTGCTTCCGCTGGAATCAGAGAACACGCCAGGAGAAGGGTGCCAGACAAGAGGCATGGCGGTGGATAGGACTGAGAGCATCCAGTGACAGTGTTAGGCATTTGCAGTGCCCTGTGGGGAGGCGGGTAGGGAACTGGCTCTGCTGGCACACTGTGGGGCTTGGATTTGGAAGACAGAGCCAGAGGAGGGCTTCAAAAACAGGGTGAAGTGATTTACATTTGCT
This sequence comes from Castor canadensis, assembly GCF_047511655.1. Taxonomy (NCBI): domain Eukaryota; kingdom Metazoa; phylum Chordata; class Mammalia; order Rodentia; family Castoridae; genus Castor; species Castor canadensis. The sequence continues at coordinate 2,546,011 of NC_133403.1, read as the reverse complement.
TTTAGGACTTTCTTTTCCCAGAACAAAGGGTCACCTGAAATATGGCCCTGACCTTCCTGTGTGTCTCCCACTATTTGCCCCACTAAATCAAAAATAGCACTACTTATTATTCCTGAGCCAGGCAGCTTTCCCATCTCGGTACTCTTGCCTGTGTCATTTCTCCTGATGCTCCATCAAGGCCCTTCTCAACAACTTTGGTCTCTCTAGATCCCTTTTGGCCTTTGCTGTCCGTTAACACTGTGTTTCTGTTCTGCAATGACTCTTTTCTGTAACTCCATCCTGCAAAGTCTCCCTTTTGACTATGTCTTCTTTCTACTCTCTGCAGGACTTGCCTCATTTTCTTGTTTGGATCCTTTGTTGAGTCTAAGATGGTGTCTGGGAAAGAGAGGCACTTGAGAACTTTCATTTGCGACAATAATGAAATCTGAGGCAGGGTGTCTGGATGACGTAAGAAGTGGTGCTGAGCAAGGGCTTCTGGGGCCCTGGGAACATTCTGTTTTCTCATGTCAGTGATGGGTATGTGTGTGTGGTCAGCCTATGAAGGTTCATCAAGCTGTACAGTTGTCACTCGGGTACTTCTCTGTGTGTACGTTTTAGGAGGATCATGGTTTGAGGCTGATCTGGGCAAAAGCATGAGACCCTCTCTGAGAAGAACAAAGCAAACAGGCTGGGAGCGCGGACCAAGTAGTACAGAGCGTGCTTAGCAAGCACAAGGCCCAAAGTTCAATTCCCAGAATCATCAAAAAAAAAAAAAGAATGGCTATTTGTCTGTTACACAGTAATCAATAACCATGATGCATGGTAAGAGCAAACTGCTCACATTTTTCACTTCCTTCAAATCTGAGGCAGCTATGTCTCCTGTGCCCTGCATCCCTCTGGGCCATATGTGTGAATGCAACCACAGCGTGTGCGAACGTGCGGGGTGTGTTCACGCCATGTGAGGGAATGGGCCGTGGGTTTGTGTTGTGAGTATGTCTGTGCCCTTGTTTATATCATACCATCATCTCCCCACCCACCTGGCGAGACCCTGCTGTCCTTCAAGAGTCAGCTTAGGTCCCTTCTGAGCCCCTCCTGCCCCCCTAGGCTGGGCTGGGTTCTAGGCACCTGTGCACACCTGTCTGGATATAGGTTTCCAACTGCGTAGTGTTATGCACACATAGAACAGGTGTGCAAAAAAATTTACTGAGTGGAATACACAGAGAGAAGGAAGGGAAGCAGCTCTTAGTTATTTTGTGACCCCATTTAGTGGAAGTCAGCCTCCCTGTCCCAAAGCTGAGGTTGGCAGCTGTTTCTTGCACAGCAGTAATTCACTCTGAGGTGTAAAATCAACCCCTCCCCAGAACTACAGTGTGGCATATGGTATATTCTGTGAGTTGAAGATTACATTCGGCTCAGCATTAGGGGGCTAGAGAGCAAATTCTCTTGAGGATAATTTGAGACCACTTTACTTAGAGGAAGAAAAACATTCCAGAGCTGGAAAAAGCCCTGTTGCCTGTTACCTAGATAACCAGAGAGGTAACTGACTAGTCCAAGGCCAATGGCAGGCCAGGGGTGTCCCACCCAGGCCCTGACTATAGGCTATTGGCTCCATTCCTTCTAACCTATGTTTGCTTGAATAGTCACCCTGAAGGCACCACCAGCTAACTGCAGGGCTGGAAGAGACAGGTCTAAAGCAGCCCCAACCTGTAGTCCCACCCAGGCTCACCGGGTATGTAGGCTTGGTGGCAATTTCCAGGAGCTTCTGCTTGGCTCTTCGTTCTGCCTCACGAGCTTCCTGCAGGTCCTGCTTCAGCTGATCGGCCTCCTTAGCCCTGCAAATAAAAAGGAAGTCAGCTCCACAGAGGACAGTTGGAAAGAGGCAGCTCCCCCCACCCCTGGAGAGGAGGGACCTGGTTGAAGTTCTACAGCCAGGCCAGCAGTGCTGGACATTACTCATTTCAGCTGATAAATCTAGAGTACAAGAGCTGGGATGCTGGTGGAGAAAGGGTAAAACAAGGAGTCTTCCAGTCAGCCAGGTGCAGAGGTTCACACCTATAGTCCCAGCTATTCAAGAGGCAGAGGAAGGAGGACCACTTGACTGAGTCCAGCTCAGGTAATTTAGTTGAGTTCCTGTCTAAAAGAAAAACCAAAATCAACAAAACCCCATACCTCTGCAATAGGTAGAGGGAAGGAAGCCAGATGTGCTCTCTGCTTACTTCTGAGTGAAAAGTGGGCTAGGCAAAGAGCACAGAGGATCAAAAGTCTTATACTGGGCCAGGTGTGGTGGTGCACACCTGCAATTGCCTGCAAAAATCATGGCTGAGGCCAGCCTGGGCTCCACAGCAAGAGAGGTGTGTTCCACGGTAATGGGTAAGCAGGGCATTCCACCCTCCCCACCAGAGCTGCACCTCCTGTGCCCTGCGTTCATGGTCACGTGTGCATGTGCGTACCGTGTGTCTTTATGCCACATGAATAAATGGGCTGTGAGGAGCTGTTAAAAAAACAAATTAAAAAAAATTCTTATTTCTGGACCAAACAGTAGAATATGAAAGAATTACTTCTTCATGACCCCCAAGTGAAACACTCATGGGCCACACGCCCACTTTCCTCAAGCAGGAAGGTGCACCATCACTGAGGCCCCTGCATCTTGGTGCAGCTCCTGGCCCTCTCGGACCTGGCATGGGACCCTGCCAGATATGCATCAGCTCACGGGGGATGAGACCTGCACCCAGGGACAGGGCAGGAACCATTCATTTCCCAGAATGACATGCAAAGAGTAGGCAGGAAAACTAGTGAATGTACATTGGTAGCTCAAAGCCAAATTCAAGTGTTCTAAATCAACAGAGCCAGGTGCTGTGGGGAATGTGCCAGTGTTTATCTGCCGGCTGCAGGACCAGAACAATCCAGAGCCTAGAACAGTCTCTGAAAAGCACAGACAACAGTTCCATCCTTCAACCTGGTCATGAGCTAGGGCATCCTGATCACAAAGAGGACCACGGCTGCCCTCCCCCACCTGCCAGGAAGGCTGTGGTGAAGCGGCGCCTAGTTTTCCTTCAGAGGAACAACTGCTGTTCACCTGCAAGCCCCCCAGATATAAAAGGGAAAGAACTCAATTTCCTCACGTGAAACGAGCCTTTTAGCATCTCTCAGCTAAAAGCAGTCTACGAACATAATGATTTTGCTGCAAACCTAGCTGGAGGAACGGGGGCTCATGACAGAGGTGGGACCAGAGAGGGCCCCTGTGCAAGCAAACTGTTTTCCTTGCCCTTCCAGCAGCTCGAAGCCCTGCCAGCCTGTTAAGGAAGAGGCTTCCCCACCCCCACCTGGTGATGGAGAAGCAGCTTGAGGCTGGCAGCTTCCAGCTCTGCTTCAGGACAGGGTTCAGACCATGCAGCCCTTTGCAGGGCCCCAGGGCTCAGGACCTCCCCCCTCACCTCCTCTCTGACTCCTCCGCCATCTTCAGTGCCAGCACCTCAGCCTCTAGCACCTTCTGCTCCATCAGGCGCTTCTCCTCCTCTGTCCGAATGGCCGTGGCCTTGATCCGCTGCATCTCCTGCTCTGCCTCTGCAGCCTTCTGGGCCAGGAGCTTGGCCTCTTCCTCTGTGATCTGGGCCTTCTCGGCCAACAGGTCAGCTGTCTCCTCGGACCTCATCTGCAGAGAAAGGTGTCTCCTGCTGATGTAGGATCGGGCACCTGTCTACCCCATCTGTCCTCCCACAGGCAGGGAAGCAAGAACCAGTCTCAGACTCTTCGGGTCCTGCCACTGAGTATTCCCCCAGTGCCCCTCTGGCAACAGATGACATGCCACATCCCCAACTATTCATAAGGACTTTCCAGGCTCCACTGTGGAGAATAACAGCGAGCATCCTTCTTAGAGTTCCCACTTCAGCTGAGGCTTAGATCTTTTATGGAGCAAAACAACTTAAAACTCAGTTCTTTTCCTTTTAGCCAGTGGTTCAAAACCAGAGGAGGTTTTGTGCCCCCAGGAGGCATGTAGTAATGTCTGGAGGTTTATTTGTTTTTGCAGTGCTAGGGATCTGACAGAGAGCCTCACTCATGCTAGGCATGTGCCCTACCACTGAGCCGCACTCTCAGCCCTGGAGACATTTCTGTCACAAATGGAGGTTGGGGTGGTGTTACTGCCAGCTATCAGCAGAGGTAGGGACTTTGTAACAGGCACTCAAGGCAGAGGCAATCCCAGAGTGTTGGCAGTGCTGAGGCTGTGGACCCATGCTCTTAATTCAACCCTGTGGTGAAAGTGGAGTTTGGTGGCACATCAACTCAACCCAAGTCTACTTCTGCCAGCACAGATGGAAGAGAAAGCCTCGACTTTTTAAAAGCTACCATAAAGTCTATCAAAGCAAGTGTTGGTAATCCAAGATCCCCAGGGCCCCACTCCAGAGTTCCTGTGTGGCCTTGGGGGCCTCCGACCCTCAGAAATCACCAGTGCTTCGTTGGCCATGGTCGCCTCTTCTTTCATCTGCAGCAGCCTCCTCTCCAGCTCGTCCCTTGTGCGCTCGGCCTCCTCTCGCATTTGCTTCTCTCGAGCGAGGCGCTGCCGCTCCATCTGCGAGCGAACAAGATCAGGCACTGAGTCATGGTGCTCCAGACACTGGACATTCCCAGTTCAGGGGCCTCCTCTCTGGGGACCTTCTTGTCCCTGCACTTTAGGCAGTGTGGGTCATTCTTGTTGCCCACCACCCTCTGTCCTAAACCAGTCACAGGGTTGAAAGTTGTTCCCTTGAAAAAAATTCTTGTGTCGAATGAACAAATGAACAAACAACAAAAAAAAAATCACACTCATCTGCACCTGGCCAGAAAGGGGCACTCTCACGCAAGTACGTTCCAACCACGCCACGGCCGTTGGTTGGGAAACCTCACACGGCACTGCCCTTGTCGCTGGTGGCTGGCCATCTTCGCTGAGATGAGCACAGGAAATACAGCTCTCCATCTGGTCACCATTTCTAATCCACACAGACCCTCCTCACTTCTTTGATTTCATCCATGATAGCTCCATTCCTGCCTCTGCTCCACAGAGAAGATGGAGCCACATGTGCTGTCGGTGGTTCCCACACTATTTCGCAGGGGAAGCGGCAGCAGCCACCGCACAGCCCCACATGGAGGCGACTCCTGAGCCAGGCAGGGAACACAGCCCCCATCCTTAAGGCAACAGTACAAAGCCTCCACTGCCACCTTCCTAGTATTCTGGATCACTGTGTTAACTGGGCCACCTGCCAAGCCTAGTAAGGGAACAAATGAGGACATTGCTATTCTCTGTGATCCCGGGGCACTGAGTTCAGAAAGCAGAAGCCAGAAAGAAGTGACCACACTGCACTGTTCTCTGCTTTACTGAAAGTACATTTAATTACTTCCCTCTTGCTTCTATCACATCCTAAATTCTAGTACAAGATTTCTGAAACTGCTCCTTTTTTTAAAACATGAAACCAAAAAAAGTATCGGAATTTGAAAGAATGAAGCAAAGACAAGCACTAAAATACTGTAAGCCCTTCTCCAATTTTTCTCTGGCGGATCAATGAAGAGTTTGGCTATCTGTTCCCTAATCTTCACCAAATTACAATCACCTCCATTACTCTTCTAGGGCCCGGCAGCCCTCTTCAGCTTCCAGCACTGCACCCAATAGTAAAGGACTCCCACTTGCAAAGCAGTTGGTTGCTTACAGAGGTCTTCAGTCACAGTATGTCCTCTGATCTGGGCCAGCAGAGCAGAGGCATCATTTGCTCCATTTGCTGGATGAGCAGACTGAGTCACACGGTAAGGGTCAGACCTGGCTCCAAGGTCACTGTTTGTTCTACTGAGCTGTGTTACACCCCTTAACACCTTCAGGCCTCTTACTTCAAAGCTTTGCTCTGCTGAGGACAAGGTCAAAGACAGCTGCTTTTGCAGTTGCCACTGTGACTCCATGCTGGCTCAGTAGCATTTCTTTGTCTGACAATACCTATCCCACAGCTCAAAGAGCAAACTGATGCCTGCTGTCCCAGAAAACACAGAGGTGGAGAGCAAAGGCCCACTGGATGAAACCGGGCATTTACTTTAAATCCCAGGGCAGGAGCCAGCTTCTCTGGGGTTCCCAAAGCAGAAAGCAGCATACAGGGTAACCACTACACCTCTGAGAGGGCAGGCCTAATGGCAGCTATTTCATCCCAAAACACAATTGGTATTCTCAGTGGCAACGCCCAAATTAGTCATGTGGATTTCAGTGAGTGAAGGAGGTCTGTGAATAGAAAACAATGATCCAGTTCATCCAGTATGCTGATAGGCACTGGGGCAGCTCCGTGGGGGGTGATGTGCCCAGGCTGACCTGCTGGGAGGAAGTGTGGCCAGAGCTAATCAGCATTCCACAGCAGGCACTGAGGTGCCGCCATGTAGTCTATCACCATCTAATTAGAAAAGGAGAAGGCCAGGCAAAGGAGACAGACAGGAGGAAGATGGCTGGATGGATGGGGACAACAGCACGCCTGGCTACCTTGTGCTAATCACACTTAACTTCACTTAAGTATAGAAATGACTGGAGATGCTTCTTTTAGATATGCTATTAGAATTTATTGCTCATTTCCACAGCTGACATCCCATCAACTGGGCAGCATCCAATAAAGATCCAACTGGGACAAAATAAGAGCAGGCGTATCTGTGGCCAAGAGACTCCTGCTACCCACACCCACCCCTTACCTCCCAGGCCAATACTGACTGAGAACAGCAGCAGCAGCTAAAGTGAGGCCTTGCTTACCTGCTTTCTGGCCTTCTCCTCCCTGGCCTGGGCTTTCATCTGCTGAACTTCCAAAGAATCAGCCTTCCTTCTCCTCATAAACAGGTCATGGTTCCCGATGCACAGCTGGAGAATCTGTGGTCACAGAAACAGGGGAAATGTTAAACCCACAATATACTTTGCTGCCTACCAGTCCACCCATGCTTCAGCATGTTGGGCTTGTAGGTAGCAGTCAATCCAAAGGAGAAAGCGTAGAGCAAAACACCAGAGCCCTGCTGACAACCTCCAGTGCTCTCTGCTCTCATGCACAATGAAGGTGCTCAGACAAGCCAGGAGGTAAAAACCGTGAGAGGGGAAGAAGAGAGGAGAGGGTACTGTATGTCTTCTAGCTGTATCTTTTTTCCCAAGTCAAGAAGTGGCTCTCTAATCACAGAGGACAGGAAAGCTCAGTCAGTTTATTCAGGTGGGGAAAAGAAAACAGAACCTGATCCCTCCCTCACACCATACTCAAAAACTGATTTCAGAGGGATTAGAAACTTAAATGCAAAGACCAAGCCTTTGCAATTTTTATCAGAAAACACGGAATATCTTTATAATCAGGAAGAGGAAAGGCATCAAGACATGAAAAACACAAATGAATATGGAAAAGATTTTTATATGCATCAACATTAAAATTAACAATTTTTATCATGACATTACAAAAAAAAGGAAGAACAAGCCTCTCACATTGGAAGAGGACATGATCAATAAAGAAAACAGACAATCCAAGAGGAAAATGGCCAAAAGACATGAAACAAGTATTCAAAGAACAGGAAACAAGATTTGGCCAGGAAATATATATATCTATATAAAGATGTTCAACTTTGTTATTAATTATAAAAACGCAAATTAACATGACAGAGGGCTGGGGTGTGGCTCAGAAGCAGCACACCTGCCTAGCAGACTCAAGGGGCTTGGGTTTGGTTTCTAGCACTGGCACCTGCAAAAACAATTAGGCTTGACTCTGTAGGTTAAGCTAAAAGGAAACGTGAGTTCTAAGCGAGCAATCGTGATGCACCTCACAAGGTGTCACTCTGATAGCCTTTAATGGAAGCATTTGCTCTCTCAGGAAAGCTGCAATTATCAGTAAAGAAAACCAGGATCTCAACTTACCAGTTTATTGACACGGAGTTTTGAGGAGTTAAATTTGAAGACATCAATTTTCTTATCCAGTGGTTTAATGGTAAACTGAAAAAAGGAAGTAGAATGGTTTCAGTGCAACAGCCTAGAATGTACCACCAACTATGAAATTCCACAAAAGCCGTGGCCACACAGGCCATGGCCCAGCAGGAGGCTATCTCTTGCCCTGGCTTCCTGATGCCCAGGTGAATTAGAGGCACGCAGGGATCCAAGTCTGGGATCCCTCAACTGTGCTTTCTGCAGCATTGTGGGTGGCTGTGGTTGATGACCTGAAATTAGACACGTGACAGACCCACCCTCAAGGCCACGGGCTCTGTCTTCAGGAAGCTCACAATCTAACAGGAACTAGACTAACAGTCGCCAATCACTCAAGAAATGATACAATACATTAGTGATTCATGGGTGGTACGCATCACAGATATCCTGGGGGTTGGAGCAGATCTTAGAAACACATGACAGAGTAGCTAAAGCGGGTAGATGGGCATTCCGGACAGGGCAAACAATAGGAACACGCAGAGCCATGCAGGAGTAGTGTGGTGCATTTGATATTATTAACTTCTGGGTGACTGCAATCATACAGAGGGCTTAGGCTGAGAGGGAGACAGAGGCGAGCTTGGCGGGGTGAGGAGTAAAAAGCCAGAGGGGGTTTGGACTTGATGTGACAGGATATAGTGATATAGATACTGAATGTGGGTATACAGTGTGGTAAAAGCTGGAACAGAAGGAATAAAATAGAACGAAATGGGCTATTGTAGAAGAGAAAAACAGTTCCTGAAATCAAAGTGGAGCGAAAGCTGAATGGTAAGGTCAGGGGCGGGGGAAGCTTAGTGGCAGAAGCCAAGGCAGATCCCAGCAAGGAAGCTTGATAAAACAAAGACGACCGTTGCCCTCAACTACTCCTAAGGAGACCAGACAGATTCCAAAGATGCCCTTATATATGCATACCCAGTACCAATAAAGATTTGCTTAGCCATTCCTAGCACAGTAGGAAAAAAAAGAAATAATAGCTCAGTGGTACAGAGCTTGCCTGGCATGCATGAGGTCCTGGGTTCTGTCCCCAGAATCATGAACAAGCAAAACCAACAAACAAAATGTGATTGCTTAGTGGATAAAAATGTAGGGAAGATAACTTCTTGGGTGTTTCTACCCAACGAGGGGTTACACTGGAGACAGAAAACAATCCTTGTTAGCTCATGGCCAAGTGGACTTGAAACAGCATGGCTCTTCCATTTGTGAGTTTCATGAGCTTATTTCTGGCTCTGGAGTTGTCAGTGGGAAACCATGAGTGGTGGGAAAACACAGGGCCTACACAATCAAGGGATCACTTAAAGTAACACTTGGGTTTTGACAGCACAGCTGCATGTGGAACCATCAAGACTACTTCCATCGTATCACGGCAGCCTGGGGTCTGCTTACCGCGTGTAACTGTCACGTGGGACATGATGGCGTCTCACCCTGGACACGGTACATTAGAGTTTGGGATGTCAGGCCATAGTAGAGGAGGCTTTACTTTTAAAAATGAGCACCTAATGCTCGTCTCCCAAGCCAACTACTTACAAAAACTTCCAAGTCTGGATGTTGGGCTTAAAACTCAATCTAAGATGGGTGTGGTGGTTCATGCCTATAATCCCAGCACTTGGGAGGCCAAGGCAAGAGGATTGTGAATTCCAGGCCAACCTAAGCTATATGGCGAGACCCTGTCAAGAAAGAGAAAAGAAGAGAAAAAAGAGAAGAGAAGAAAAACGTAGCTCAACCTGCTTCAGCAAGCATGAGTAGATTTTAGCCACAGACTGGAAACCAGGGCCTGGTGTTCTTTCCTCAAGTTGCTAGAAGAAAAAACCAGGAAATCTGCTCAGTGCTCTGCAGGCAACACAAGCTGTTCCTGTTATTAAGTCCCCACTCTGTGTCTTGGATCAGCAGGCACTGAGCAGTCCAGCGTCTGGGCCTCCTTGAAAAGCAGAGGCCAGACATCAGCAACCCTGGTTTCCAGCCACTGCTACTCCACTTGTCAGACACAAGTCACCAAATCCCTCTGTACCTCTGCTTCCTGTTTTAATACGGATACTAGAAGTCACTGAGGCAGTGCCTGAGTGCTTGTAAGTGGAGCTCTCTCTCACCATTACCTCGCTGGTTCCTTCCACAGTGCTTATCCATCACAGCAGTTTAGTTGTTACTGGACTGCAACTTCCTGGAGGGCTGGGACTAGGTTTTCTACATCTTTGTTTGCCCTACAAAACCCAGCACCACACAGATGCTCAATAATTCTTTGACAATGAATGAATAGGGGCTGGGTGGAGCAATGGTAGAGCATCTGCCTAGCATGCACAAACCCTGGGTTTAATGCCCAGCCCTCCCCCCCCCCACAGAGAACAAATGCACAAACACAACACTGTGGTCACCATCCTATACAGAAATATTTGAACCCAACAAGTGTTCATCTAAGTTTTTCAAACTTAATTATTCTCAAATTCTTGTAAGCATGTTAGCCTGATATCCTTATTTATAAAATGTCATTCCTGAGACAGACAGACACACATACCTATGTATATGTGTGCATGTATAGAGTTTTCCACCTTATGTAGCAAGTACTGGACACAGGGAGGGGGCTCACTATGGACCATACTTAAAATACAAAGAGAATTTATCACCAGAAATAGAAAGCCAAGCAGTTAGAAAATGTTCCTTTTTTTCTTGTTCACTGTTCGTTGGGGTTTAGCTCTGACAGGTTGAGCTTCCTGGCCTCTCGTTAGTCAATAGTGGAGGTTAGTCATGCCCTTTGAGAAAAGGATGCTGACACTGTTCTGTAAATACCTTAAAAATCAACCACACAAATCCCAAAGCTGGGAATTAAAGGCCTTCCACTGACAACAGGAGGTGCCCTGGCTGGGGAAGCTCCAGCATGGAGGGAGATGGGAAGAAACCTGCTGAGCCACTGGGCCATTGTCCTACCTCCTTGTCGCTGTAGGAGATGTTTCGGATTTCGTTCCACGGAAAGGAGATCTTGGGGGTCAGCCTGTTCTCGGGGTCATAGATGTGAAGCCCCAGAGCATCCACTCCAAGCAGCAGCTCTGTGCCCTTTTTATTCTGCAGAGCCAATAAAGAGCAGCAGCTGTTAGCCCTGGCTGGAGATTTTGTTCAAATTCCCAAGGAACCTGGCACACACGGTTACATCTGACAAGTTTCAACAGGTCCCAACAGAAATCACACGAGGACTCCAGCTTCTGGGACTGGGGCAGGCAGAGGCAAAAAAACTGTCTCGTTTTTGTGCCGCAGGTGTCCCCTGCAAGGACCAGTGGGGGGGTTCCTGTCACTGACTCAGTGGCTAAAGGAGGGGAAATTTAAATGTTGTCTCCAAATGAATAACCAGATTTTTATAGACAAAAGAGTTAAAACCGCACATCATTTAAACATTCCTGACGGTGAAAGAAAGGTTGCTGGGGTTGGGTATGTAGCTCAGTGTTAGAACACTTGCCTAGCACCCATAATCTCCAGCAGAAAAAAAGAAAAAAGAAAGGTTGTTGGATTACTAAAAAGAAAACCTTAAGTGCCAGGCTAGCTGGCCTCATTTTAGGTTACAATGCGGACTCAGTAAAATGTTAACTGTACTAGGTAATGGGTATATAGACCTAGACATTCACTAAAAAATTCTTTCAACTTCCCTGTATGTTTGAAATGTTTAATAACTAAATGTTAGAAAAATATACCAGAATCTCGATAAAGCAGTTTGAAGCACTGACTGACTGTACATATGCTGTACAGCTGACAGCGGGCCTGCTCAGTTGGCAGGGCGGCAGCGGCACGTGCCCTGGGCCCCACAGCACCAACGCAGCTTGGGACCATTGACCACATCCTCACAGCAGCCCCATCAGCCAGCACTGTGGTCCGGCCCTTGTTTGGTGGTAGAAGAAAACTCCTCACACAAGGACACTACAGCTCCTGACCGCTGGCTTACAACAAGGAAATTGAACCAAGACTCAAGGGTGAGAAAGCACATCTACAAGCTGAGAAGGTACTTGGACTGTGACGAGAAGTAGCAATCTAACAGCAGGTGTCAGGTGGAGAAGCCAGTGCTCCAAGATCAGTCTCTTTACTGCTTCTAACACCTGAAGACAGGTACTACCACCAAAGCAGGAGAGTCTTCTGCTTGTCTGCAAAGCTTTTGAAACTACTGTGCTAACAGAAGTGAGACTGTACTCTTACATCTGTAGCACATTCTGGAAAAGGAGCGATTTCATTATGTCTCTGATGATTTAAATTAAAATTAAAAAAAAAAACAACCCACCCTCTGCCTTCTAGGATCACGACTGTGATACTTCTAGATATGCAACAGAGAGGAAGGGGGGACATAAACAGCCCCTTTTAGATGGTTTTAATCACGTGGTGTCTGTTAGCATGTATAATTTTTATGTTTTTACATATTGGTTAAAAATAAAAATTTTAAAATTGTTTTAAAGTATTTATCTTCCTTGGTTAGTGGTGGAATTTCAGAGCTCTTAACCTAAGTCACTAGAATAGTCTTTTAAAGTGTCTATTGCTCAGTAGAAGGAAAACACACACAAAATAGCAGCTATTAACCTGACTGATGAAGAGACACTCCCTAATGACAGAATGCTTTTCAAGGAGCTGGATGGTGGGCACATGGGGCAAGAGCAAAGTGTGAAATTAGTCTGACCTTAAAAAAACTGAACAATTAACAAAAACAAATAAATGAAAGTTTAAAAACTACATTCTGTGTTGTCATAGATCATATTTTAGGCACTTGTTTACTTATGAAACAGCAGAACAGTTCAGTGTGCCTCATTTCTTATGCAAAGTAATCCATAAACACCTGTACTTAGGAAGCAAGTGAATTAAGTAGAAAGCTATCCTGGAATACTGAAAATGTGCTTCAGTTTACCCTCATTTAATACAGAAGCTACAGGAACCCAAAAGAGGAAAGCAAAGCATCACTGTGGCCACAGGGAGACCACTGTGGCTGATTGGTTCAACGTCTCCTCACATACCATGATGAAGGGCTTCGGAACATGGCATGTACTGCTCTACTCCTTTGGAAGAAGAGCCTATACACTGCAAAGACATGCTCCAGGGCCAACCTGAGCTGACCGCAAATGCCTCTCTGCAGAAGCACTGGGTTCCCGGAGGACAGTGGACCATTAACGGTCTGAATAGAAAACCAATTAGCCTCACAGTGAGAACAAGAGTTCCACCCAAACAAATGAGTAATCTATAAAGGCAGCTTTTTTTCCCATGGGCCTGGGGAAAGCTGGTATTTCCAGGTGTTCCCTGGGTCTCTCAGGCCTGAAATAATCAAACGGCTATGCTGCCAGCATCTCAACAGGTTTCTGCTGAGAGCGGTACCAGGCCTGAGCTCTCCAAGGTGCCACTGACACTTAACTACCTCTGATCTCATTTGAAGTCCAAAAATAGAAAACCAGGCTCTAAGACCCCTCTCCTTTCCTCTTTTCACTGGACTGTAAAAGACTCTACCACCCTGGGATAAAGAAGTAACCACTGGCCGTCTGGCCCTGGCGGTATCTGTTCGCTAGCCGGGGACTCAGGGCAGCATCCACACACCCGGATTGCAAAGTAGTTCACACCGTACATCTCCAGGTCCTGAGCTATCTTCAAATACTCCATTTCGGCTTCATCCCTGTGAGGAGAATGCAAGATAAGGTCACTGGAGCTAAGTGACAGGGTGGAGGGGGCACCCACCAAGCTGAGCATCCTGAATCTGCCATTCCTCTGGACTCGTGACACCTTCAGAAGACACAAGCCAGAGCAGACCTGGCAAAGCTCTTCTCACCCTGGAGTCCATTAAACACAAGCAGAGTGTCCCATGCCACAAAAACAAGGAAACAGACTCAGTGTACTGTCTCTTGGCTTCAATTTCACACTTTGCCCTTGGTAAAGTGACATCTGTCTCCAGTGACTGAAGAAAAGAACAAGGGGGGGTGGGAATGTAGTTCAGTGGTACAGCATTTGCTTTGCATGCATAAGGCCTGGGTTTCACCCCCAGCACTGCAAAAACAAAACAAGACAAAAAAAAGTAAATAAACACACAGTGTGCTATTTTCTCCCCTCAAATGGGTGTGGATGTCCAAATTTTATTTATGTTGCCTTATCTTTGTGTACTTCTTACTCTAGAGGGCTGTGTTAATAAAAATCTCCCTGCAAACTACCTGGCAGGTACTTTCCTCGTTTTATTCCTTGGGATGCTGCTGCAGGTTGGGGCAGAGCTATCTGCATTGTAAAACCCAAGCCAGGTCACCTACTTTAACATCAGAAGCCAAATTTAAAGTAAGCTCTTGAAGCAGCAATGACTTGCAAAAAACTCCCCAATAGGTAACAGCATTAAAATATTTTACTCCAGCCTCTCTGTGACCTTGTCCTTTTCCCTGTCTCCCGGATCTCAAAATGCTCTCAAATGGATTTGAAAAATTCACCCTGAGAGAACGCCAAGTGTTGGCAAGCAGGTGGAGGAACCAGAAATCACACACTGCTGATGCAAATTGGTTCAATTACTTGGGGAAACTGTATGACATTATTGTAACAGCAAAAACCATGAGACAACTCAACAACCTAAGTGTCCTTCAGTGGGAAAATGGACAAATAATTTGTGCTAGATTAATACAGTGGAATTCTGCACAGCCATGAAAATGAGAAAATTACTGCCACATGCCACAAACTCAAATCTCGAGATATGTTGAATAAAAGAAGTGAGGCCCCAAAAAAACCAGAAACTGATTGTATTTACAGTTTAAAAGGGGCAATGCTGGGCTGGGGAGGTAGCTCAGAGAAAGGCTGGGCATTCAATCCCCAGCGCTGGAAAAAAAAAAAAAGTTAAATAAATAAAAGGTAAAGGGCAATGTAAACCTATGCCTTAGAAATCAGAGGAGACAGGTTACCATTGGGGAGAAAGGAAGTGGAGAGAAGGTCCTGAACTATTCTTCACTATCACTTGTGATAATTGATCAAGTAGTATACTTGGTGACTTGTCCACTTCTTGTTATGCATTCTAAGACTAAAAAAAAAAAAAAACAGGGATGGGGAGCTAAGCACAGCAGCTCACACCTATAATCCCAGCTATGTGGGAGGCAGAGATAGGGAGTATCATAGTTTTCGGCCAGTTAGTGAGGCCAGTTTGGGCAACAAGTTAGTGAGATCCCCATCTTGAGAAATAAGCCAGGTGTGGTGCACAGGAGGCACAGGTAGGAGAGTCATGGTCTGAGGCCAGCCAAGTATGAGTATGAGGTAAAAGTAATGAGACCCTATCTAAAAAATAACGTAAAGCACAAAGGGCAGGAGGTATAGCTCAAATGGTGCAGTCCTTGCTTAGCAAGTGTGAGGTACTGAGTTCAAACCCAAGAACTGCTAAAAATAAATAAAGTAAAATAAAAAAGGAAATGGTAGAAAGTTAATTTGAAGAAAAGAAAAAAAACTGTAAGGACTAACACAAAGATGATGGATTGGGAGGCTATTAAGAGGAATGCAAATAACATGATTTTCATCTTTTAGTTGACAAAAATTGCAGATTACTAAAAGCAAGCGTTGAGGATAAAGTAGGGCGGGGGAGACTTACAACACTGCCGCTGGATTTGTGCCAACAGGTACAACCTTTCTGGAGGACAACTTGGTCAAAATACACAAGTGCTCACGTCCTTTGACCAGCAACTGTCCTTCCCCAAGATGACGTCCTTAGGGGGTGGGGGCGTGGCTCGGGATAGAGGCCTGCCTAGCAAGCGCAAGACCCTGAGTTCAAATCCCAGAACCACACACACAAAAGAATTCATCCGCAGACTGCTTCATACATGAGAGTGGGCATTGCAGAACTTTTTTGTAAAACTGAAAGACAAACTGATACTCCAAATGACGTCAGGAGAGGGCTGGATGTAAAAGCAATGGAGTATTCGCACTACTGAATCTCACAATTAAGTTACCAACGAACACGGTGGGTCCTGCCTGCCAGGCGGTCCCCATGTCCACTTCACAGCAACACACAAGAGATACACGAAACTGAGCGCTGCCATCTGCCCTTTCGTGGACTTCAGCATTTTATTCCACAGCACACCTCAGCTCTGCAGCTCTGTGAGCCACAGGAAGCAAAGCCAGGCGACGAGGTGGCCTCACCTGGCCCGGCCCCGGTGCTCTGCGTACCAAGCAGTAATTCTCTCCTCCCACATTTCTGGAGTCATCTGATACAGATTTACGACCTACCAAAAAGAGAGCAAAACAGAGAACCCACAGCAAAGTAAGTCTGGGTGTTGTATGTCATTTTTATAATTACGGCTCATTCTTACAAAACGGCAAAACTATTTTTAAAAACCTGCTTTCAGGGAGTCTTGTAAACAAGGCCCATTCAGTTGGCAGAGTGACCTGGGGACTTAAGGTTCCTTGGTCACCCCTGGGCCACCTTCAGCAGCAGAGCACTACTCACTAGCCTGGTCCTTCTGCATAAAAGCCCCTGAAGAACAGGCAAGCGGGGCTGTAATATCAGAAGCAGCCACAGAGAGGGAGGGTCCACTTCGAACAAGATGAACAGGCCCAGGATTAAAAGCCACAAGGCCCTCCCTGCCTCATCTCCTATCCACCCCTTGACTGCAAACAGCTCAATTCCCCAAGCCAAACATACACCGCTCCCACACCTCCCTGGGAACCAACGCCACTCAACAGACTTTACAGAATCACCACACTAGGGAAACATTTACAGGACACTCCTGTAAACATTCGGCACTCCGAACTAACCCCATGAACCTTTGCTTTTTAATATGCTTAGGTGACACACGCTGTGATACCACCAATGTGGAGGCTAAGGCAGGAGGATTCCAAGTTTGAGGCCAGCCTGGGCTACATAGTGAGACTGCCATAAAAAAAAAATAACAAAAAATAAGCTGAACTGAGATTCTGTACTCTTCACTCAAGATTTATTACAAAGTATTTATAAAAATGTGCTCACTGTGCAGGTCAATATTCCTTCAAGATTTTTCCTTTTAGGCCAGAGCTTGGCTGTGTTTTCCCAGACAGGGAATTTGACTTCTTACCCTCTTCGGAAGCAGTTCCTCTTGGGCCAAAAATCCCCGCTTGTGCACAGAGGGATCGTAGTCACCATACTAGAAGAAGAAAACAGATTCTCAAGACAGTTGTCATTTCTGAACAGGGCTCTAGTCAGTCTCCTTCCCTCCTCCCAGTTCCCGGGAGCAATTCAACTCCGGTGACAAGTCAAGATTTCAACCTTGCTGGTTTGTTATCCTTGAGTGAAAATACAAAGCTGATTATATCTATGAGCAGAGTTGCAAAATCCCATAAGGGATGGATGGGTGACGTGCTAATAAGAATGTGACATTTGTATGGAAATGCAGTCACGTTCTAACCCTCGAAGAACACAGTCACTTCCAAAACATTAGCTTTTGAATGGAAACAACAAAACATAGCCGTGAAAGTTGTGATTAGCCACGGGTGATAAGAGTCTTCCCTCCCAATGCTTCTTTCTAAGTGGCTGGTAATTGGAGTCAGTTGTTAGGTGGGAACCAGGAATGATGCAGGCATATTTTTAATATCTTTCACTTGAGGACCTGAAAATTGCTTTGGAAAACTCTGACTGCGACCCTGTCATTCCTATTGTATAAAGAAATGAGTAAAAGGTTAACTGGTTTTGCAAAAGCTACACAGAAAGTCACTAGTGGGGCTGGAAATGGGCCCTGCATTTTAATTTATTCCTGCAGTGGCAATGATTTACAAATGTATTTCCTGATTTAAAAAAAAAATACTCCTTTCTTTCCTAGAAACTTAAGTCTGACCAGGGAACCATCAAAAAAAGAAAGACTATAACTGGGGGAGCACTTGCCTAGGCCCAGCATTCATTCCCCAGATGGCAAAAGGGTGTTTAAAGACAGACTGCAAAAACAGCTTCTCTTCTTACCCAAAACAAGAAAAAACCAAGGCATGCTATTTTAGCATGGTTGTTTGTAAATACTGATCCTTCTAGTCACCAACACTGGTAAAGCAAAAGGCCAGGCACAGAGCTACCGGTCAGAATGCTGCCCGTCCTCTCTCCCAACAGCCTGACGGAATGCTCCGGATGTGTTCTCCACAGGAACGTGCCTACCATGCCACAGACACAGGATCGATGGGAATGACCAGCAACTTCGATTAAGCCTCATTTCCATACCACCCTGACAGTAAAAGCCCTGTGAATTTCTTAAGAATCTTGTCGAGTAAAGCTGGGCATGGTGGCGCCTGCCTGTAATCCCAGCACCCAGGAGGCTGAGGCAAGAGGATCATGCATTTGAGGCCAGCCTGGGTGACATAAAGAGCCCATGGTTTACAAAAACAGTGATGAAGGGCTCAGGATGGAGCTCAGTGGTAGAGCTTGCTGGGTTAGATCCCCAGCAGAGGGAAAAAATTACATCTTAAGGCTGGGCGTGGTAAACCTGTAATTCCAGCACTCAGGAAGCAGAGGCAGCAGGACCACAAATTCAAGGCCAGCCTGAGATACATAACTAGTTTCAGACCAGCCTGAGTTGCAATAGTAGAACCCTGGCTCAAAAAAAAAAAAAACCCAAAAAAGAACTCAACTATGTGCAAATAGCAAAATTCATTGCATTATTTTTTGAGAGGTAAAAGTATTAATTTGTTAAGTTTAAACATTTAAAATATGCACAGTTTTTTAAAAATTAATTTATTTTTGTAGTCCTGGGGTTTAAACTCAGGGCTTCACACTTGCTAAGCAGTTGCTCTACCACTTGAGCCACGCCATATCTAGTTTTTGTAACCATATGTAGGCATTTCTTCACTGGAAAAACTGGAGGGATCCAGCAAAGTGATGCACACTTGTAATCCTGGAGCCAGGAGGATCGCTAGCCTGGGTTGCATAGCAAGATCGTGTCTGGAAAAAAAACAAAACAAAACCATAATGCCAGGCACTAGTGGCTCATGCTTGTAATCCCAGCTATTCAGGAGACAGACATCAGGAGGATTGAGGTTTGAAGACAGCCTAGGCAAACAGTTCTCGAGATCCTATCTCGAAAAAACCCACTGCAAAAAAAAAAAAAAAACCTGTTGTGTGTGGGGCTGGTGGAGTGGCTCAAGGTGGAGACCCTGAGTTCAAACCCCAGTGCTACAAAAAAAAAAAAACAACTGGAGGGGTTAAGGATGTAGCTCGGTGGTAGAGGGCTTGCCTAGCATGCCCAAGGCCCCAGGTTCAATTCCCAACACTGCAAAAACAAAAACCTGGAGGGAACCCCAGGTTCTCCCTACTTCTGTGAGGCTCAGAAATGTAATAAGCCCTCACTGTAGAGAGGTTTGCCAGGCACTCTGGGAAGGCAGCTGCAGAGTCCAGGAAGGAGGTTCTGAATGCAGGCTGCTTTTCCATTCCTTCAAAGGTTTAGGGTCTCAGTTTTCTCTTCTGTAAAATGGGAATTCTAATAGCCATTATCTTACAGGACTCTTGTTCAGTGAAATGGTAACTTAAAAGTTGTACAAAGTATCTTTAACACATACAATTAGATCTCAAAAGATCCAGACAGTCTCTCTCCAAGTCTGCTTTGTGAGCTGACAGCACTGGGTCTTAAGTAAGGCACCCCCTCTAAACCTCGGCTTTCTCACCTGAAAAGGAAGGGGCAGAACAGCACCTGCCTCCCAGGGGTTTCGGGGGAGGAAGTGAGGCGATGGTAATGATCTAGCATGGTGCCTGGTTCCTGCTGAAAGTTACCTGTGATCACTATTAGTATCTTCTGCATTATTTAGGACCACACTGGTCACTGCTTGTCTCCCCAGTTTTTGAAGGAGAAGGAAATGAGAGAAAACCCTGTTGGCTGCACTTGCTAACCTTTCAACAGTGTGAACCAAGCTTTCATGCAAAAACAAGCAGATACGAAAAGTTAAGTTGTAAATTCAGCTCCAACGGCTTACAAGATTAACGATTCCCATCATTAAATTATACAGAGCTCCAGCTCCTCCACAGATCAAATACATCACATCTGAGCAATGCAGAGGTGGCGGAGACTCTGCTAAAAGAAACTTGGCCATTGGACTAACCCACTCACACATTAAAGCCACCTTGATGCACGTGTCTGTTCCGAAAGACCTTTTTAAAACAAAAGATGAAGAAAACAGTCCTGAAGCTGTGCCAGTGGTGAAAAAAAAAGGAAGTCAGACCACTGCATAGATGAGATGGCCGTTCCTCACCCTTTTATTTAAGGGACCCATTCTGCTAACATCACAGCTGACTCTACTGGGATGGGAAGGAAACCTGGGTTTCAGGTTCTGCAGCCTGAGCCTAATTTTGTATTCACCATTTGGTATTCCTGCATTACAGAGAAGCCCCTAAATTAGCTCATCTTCTCAACAAAACCTAGATCTACACCTGATATAAGCCACTAGAATTTAAATCCAAGAAGGGAGGGAGTGGGGGGGTAGAGCTCAGTGCTCTGGGTTCTGTCTGTAGCCCCAAACAGAACCAAACAAAACAAATGCCAGTATCACATGGAGGACTGCAAATTAAAATGAAACTATTTCGAGAGGTAAACAATCTTTTCAACTGGCCTCTAGCATCCTTTGGGGCTGGGGGTGAGCACCTGCTTATCTGAATTTCAAAACAAAACAAATAAGCTACTCACCATTTAAACAACTCTGGAAGACAACTTTTTTTGGGGGGGGGAGGTGGTTGAGATGGGCCCAGGCTGACCTCCTGGCTCAACAATCCTCCTGCCTCAGCTTTCCAAGCAGCTGGGGCTACAGGCACACCGACTCCTTAGACTCAATTATTATTATTATTTGCAGTACTGGGGTTTGAACTCAGGGCCTCCACACGGAGCCACTCCACCAGTCGTTTTTTGTGAAGGGTTTTTTGAGATAGGATCACTCGCACTATTTAACTGCAATCCCCCATCTCTGCCTCCTAAGTAGCTGGGATTACAGGTGTGAGGCACTGGTGCCTGGCTAGAATCAATTCTTTAAATGGAGGCTCTTTCTGGATATTTAAAAATTCCTACTCTGAACAGGATTTCACAGAACACAAAGATTTCCTTGAGGCACACAGAGAAAAAACAGATCCCTACTACACACAGTCACTGTGTTCTAGATGCATTCATCTAGAACAAAACCCACGGAAACCCCACAGCAAAACAGGGAGCTCACTCTATGTCCAGTGGTGGTGGGTAAAGCCATTCACAAAACAGGGAGCACACTCTATGTCCAGTGATGGTGGGTAAAGCCATTCACAAAACAGGGAGCTCACTCCATGTCCAGTGGTGGTGGGTAAAGCCATTCACAAAACAGGGAGCTCACTCCATGTCCAGTGGTGGTGGGTAAAGCCATTCACAAAACAGGGAGCTCACTCTATGTCCAGTGATGGTGGGTAAAGCCATTCACATAAAAAGAAGAAAAAAGAGACTGACAAGTCTGATATGTGATTACAGATGAAAGACTGATTAGCAGAAGAGATGACTCTCCTACAAATCAAACAGAAGACCAGTAATCCAGTAGAGAAAGGGCACATACAAAAACAATTGGTGCACAGGGAAGTGCAAATGACCAGTAAAGCACAAAGACGCCCAGCCCTAAAGGCAATCAAGAAAATGCAGTTTTTAAAAATCTACTTTTCTATCAGATCAGCAAAACTGTTAACTACTGGTAGTATCACTGTTGGAGAGGGAAGCCCACCAGGAGGCATGCACACAACTCTTTCGGAGAGCAGTTTGGCTGTATGTATGTAAATTTCAAGATAAAAGTTACATACATAAATGTACCGTTGTAAGGACACAGTGTGGTGGCTCTTGGTACATTCAGAACAGTGTGCAGTCATTGCCACTGTCTGATTCCACAGCACTCCCGCTAGCAGACACTCCTAATGTCCACCTCCACCTGCCCCACGACCACCAAATTTATACCCTGTGGATGTGCCTTGTGTGCAGTTTCACATAAACAGAATCCTACAGTACAAAACCTTTTGTTTCAGACTTCTTTCACTCAGCATTACTTAAATTTCATTTTGTTTATTTATTTTTGTTTCTTGAACTCTTGATCCTCCTGCCTCAGCCTCCAAAGTCCTAGGATTATAGGTGTGTGACACCACACACAGATAAATGTTACTTAAAATTTTAAATGAGGCTGGTGGAGTGGTGCACCCCTATAATTCCAGGTATTCGGGAGACAAATTGCACTTGGAGGCTGGCCCAGGCAAAATCAAAAGACCCTATCCAAAAAACAGACTGAAAGCAAAAAGGGCTGGGGGAGTAGTTCAAGTGGCAGAGCACTTGCTTAGCAAGGATAAGGCTCTGAATTTAATCATCAGCATTGCCAAAAAATATCGTTTTAATGTCCTGCAACTCAGGCCATTTCTTGTATCTACCATAACAAAATATTAATATATGCCCCAGGAGCACATAAAAGGATGTTCATTGCACTGTTTAAACAGTGGAAAAACAAGCCAGGTGAGGTGGCTCACACCTGTAATCCTAGCTACCTGGAAGGCTGAAATCTGGCCAATCTGGGCAAACAGTTCTCAAGATCCCATCTTCAAAGTAACCAGAGCAAGATGGACTGGAAGTGGCTCAAGCTGCAGAGTGCTTACTTTGCAAGTGGCAAGCCCTGAGTTCAAATCCCAGTCCCACCAAAAAAATAATAATTTAAAAAATATGTTGATATGTTTAAATAATCAACTGTCCCCCTATTCTATGAATTAGCTTTCAGCAGTTAAAAAGAACAAGGTGGGTCTATCTGCTGTGACAGTTTTAAGTAAAAAGGAGGCAACATGCAGAAGCCTGAACTGCAGGACTGCATTCATCTGCAATGTCTGGGAACTGGCAAGTCCACAGAGACACAAAGCAGCCTGGTGGCTGCCAGGGGGCGGGGGAGGAGAAATTAAGAGTGATGGCTGGTGATGGGGGTGATGGAAGTGTCCCGGAATTAGATAACAATGATGGCTGACAGCACTCTGAACACATTAGATTGCTGACTAGCCATTTAGAAGGGGACGCTGGGGAGTCACGCTGTGGCTGGCCCTCCACACCTGGCACTCTAGGAGGCGTGGTCTGTTCGGTTCCTCCACCAAGTAAGTGAGCAATAATGGGATAATCCAAACAATTAGTCCCGGCCTTTGACCTTCTGAGTTTACCAGGCGCCTGTACTGTTGATTTAGTTTTTTTTTCCTGATACCAGTAAGATCGAGTATCTTCTTGTATTTATGGGTCTTTACCGTTTTGTCTTCTATAAAATGCCTGTCTTTGCAGACTTTGTGTCCAGTTTCTGTCTTTTTCCTATAAACTTAAGACTTCTTGTACGTAGGTACACATCTTTTGTCAATTCTGTGCAGTACTCTTTTTTTGTGGCACTGGGGATTTAACTCAGCACCTTCAGTTTGCTAGACAACTGCTCTGTCACTTTTGCTTTCAGTTTGTTTTCAGATAGGATCGGATAACTCTGCCAGGCTGGCTTTGAACTTCAACCCTTCTGCCTCTGTCTCCCCAGCAGCTGAAATTACAGGTGTGTGCCACTATGCCTGATCCATGCAAGGTCCCTTCTAGAAATCTACTGTAGGGGGGGAAACTTTTGCACATGAACACGAAGACCACATTAAAGGATTTTCAGTAAAACACTGTTTATAATACAAAATAGAAACAACCCACTTCTCCCTCAGAAGGGGGCACATAAAGAAATTAGGTTTATTTACGAATGGCTACCACAGGGCAGGCAAAATCAATGAGCTATCTACATGTACGTGGATACATCTCAAAAATCTAATGTTAGCAGGGCCTGTAATCCCTGCTACTTGGGAGGCTGAGATTGGGAGGATCAAGGTTTGATGCCAGCCCAGGCAAATAGTTAATGAGACCCCATCTCCAAAATAACCAGAGCAAAATGGACTGGAGGTGTGTCTCAAGCAGGATAGCATCTGCTTTGCAAGTGTGAAGCCCTGAGATCAAACCCCAGTCCCACCCAAAAAAAACCAATGTTAACTGGGAACAAAGATCAACTTACAGAAAAGCATGCACTGTACAGCGCCACTGAATCCACTCTTACCTTCTGGTATTTTTTTGGTGGTACTGGGGTATGACCTCAGGTCCTGATGCTTGTCAGGCAGGCACTCCACCACTTGAGCTATGCCCTCAGCCCTTTTCTGCTTTAGTCATTTTTCAAATAGGGTCTCCCACTTATGCCTAGACCACAGTCCTCCTGTTTACACTTCGTAAGTAGCTGGGGTGACAGGTGCATGCCACCACGCCGGGCTTTTTTCCATTAAGATGTGGTCTCACTATCTTTTTGCTGGGGCTGGTCTCAAACCATGATCCTACCAATCTGCCTGTCAAGTAGCTACAATTGCAGGCTTGTGGGCGTGAGCTATGTACTCAACTTCCACCATTCTTTTCTGACTGTTAGAAGTCTGCAGGCAGGACCAAAAGATTTGTAAATTATATGCCATTCTCTCCCAAAGTCATTTTTAGTAAGAACACATTCCAAACACCGAATTGCCAAAATAAAGTCCAACAGGTGGCTTAAACATTGCAAGATGGCTTTGTGTGTCATGTGACTGAATCAAAAAAAAATCTTCCCATACTTTTGATTCCAGCATAACTCAAACTCCAACCAAAAAATATGGTTCTTGTTAACTGAACCATGTAAGTAATATCTGTATTTATACCTTGAGGGTAAGAGTTTCTTTATGCTTTGGAATTAATGTGCCTGTATGTCCAAGCAGCTGGAATACTGTAATGAACATACTTGTGCATAGTCACACTCCATGTGTTAGTGAGCTTGCCTCTAATCCCCCATACTTCTAACACTCCTTCTTGTCTCAGGAAGGTGTGGAAGAAAACAAGCACTTATAATGGAAGGGACCAGTATGACTTACTGAAAAGCTGGGACAACTGCAATCACATATGTGAAAGTAGAATTTAGTGACAATGCTCGAGCCCCACTGATGTCCCTCTCACCAGACAGTGAGAGGGAAGAGCAGAGAGCTGACTCAGGCAGCCCCACTGCCAGGGTCTCCAACCAGTTCCACTCTCCCCTCCACTCTGCTTCAAATCCTCTCCACCAGGATGTGAGTAGCCGCCAGGGGCTGGGGCTCACGCCTGTAATCCCAGCTATTTAGGAGGCTGAGATTGGGAGGATCGTGGTTCAAGACCAACACATGAAAACAGTTCTTGAGACCCTACCTCCAAAAAACCTGAGCAAAATGGACTGGAGGTGTGACTCAAGTGGTAGAGCACCTGCTTTGCAAGCATGAAACCCTAAGTTCAAACTCCAGTCCCACAAAAAAAAAAAAAGGAAAGAAGTGGGTATCTCAGGCTAGGCATGGTGGTACACATGGCGATAGAATCCCAGCTATTCTGGAGGTAGAAATCAGGAGGATCCCAGTTTGAGGTCATCCTGGGCATAAAGTTAATGAGACCCCATCTCAATAAACAATTTGGGCATCTATAATCCCAGCTACTCAGGAGGAAGAGGAAGGACAATCATGGTTTTAGGCTGGCCCCAGGCAAAAATGCCTATCTGAAAAATAACTAAAGCAAAAAAGGGCTGGGTGCGTGGCTCAAGTAGTAGAGCACCTACCTAGCAAACACAAGGTCCTGAGTTCAAACTCCAGTATCTCAAAAAAAGAAAGAGAAAAAGAAAAAAGTGGGTAGCTCAGTGGTATAGAACTTGCCTACCATGTGTGAAGCCCTGGGTTCAATCCCTAGCACCATTAAAAAAAAAAAAAAAAAAAAAAAAGAAAAAGGGTTATATAGTCCATGAAAACCAAATTAACATCAAAGTATTATGACTATGTCAGGTGGTGAAAGCAGGAAGATTTCCGGTTTGAGGGCAGCCTGAACTACAGATATAGTACCCCAAGCTGTAGCTTCTGGAAAAGACTACTCACACACCTCGAGACATGAGATGCTCTTGTGACATTCTGTTAACAGTATGGACATGTAAGAGCTCATGAGTATTACAGTCAGAAATATCACTTTAATATTAACAAGCAGTCACAGAAACTGGAGGTGTGTTACAGTAAGCCTTACTTTCCCAGACGCAGGCTTTTTAAGCCAGAGATTACCTTTATTTGTAAGATCCTTCAAATTTACACCGGAAAAAAATAGTTACAGAATCCTGCTCCATACGGAGCACATGTGCTGTCTGTGAATCACTTTCATCTCCAAATCAGTAGGCTCTCCTACAGTGAAGTCTGTTTAAGCAACATCTGCTGGGTCCCTGAAAAGTGAGGTGGTTTCTCCCCAACTCCCCAACAAGTGGCCTTTGAATTTGTGGCCCAAAATCCATACACAGAAAATGTGGCCTTTGAGGCTGAGAGCGTGGGTCTCCTCTCAGCTGGAGAAGAAGCGTGCAGAAAGGAACTGGACTCTGGGCAGGAAGTGCCCGGATTTAATGAAAGTGACAACGACTGCTTCATCACTGTCAAGGCAGTACTGATGGAAAGGACACATTTTTCCTGTTCCTAATATTCATGATCAAAGCATAAAAGGAAGCATATGTCTTACTTGAATCAAGGCCCATTTGCTGTTTTCTCAATTACTCATTCTTCAGGGAAGTGGGATAGGGACGCACAAAATTCCACCCCAAAGCCATGCAGATCCTCAACCTTATCCGAGACTGTCCCGACGACCTTGGGGAATCACTGAGGGCAGACACTTGCCCTAGTACCTGCACCTAAGACAGTCAACAAACCCGGGCCCCCAAGTCTGGTGACTACTCAGCAGACGTTAAATGAGTCACCAAATGATTCAGCTGACTCTGGTATTTCTACTGCTCTGACCAGCACGTACAATGTACAGACAGCCTTTCCTCCAATCCAAATGACAGGCTAGTTACTTCCTAGCTTTGATTTGAAAATTGTATTAAGCTACTCAAAAAAGTGAGCTAAGAAGAATGCCTTATTAATTTTTCTAATGCTGTAGAGATGGCTTTATGGATACCAGTAATGAAAAAGAAAAATAATGAAAAGATTTCACTTTACACTGGCAAGTCCAAGTGTCCCCAATTCTGGGGACATCATCTTATGCTTCAGTGAAAGGCAGGAGGCAGGGGGCCAAGAGAAGGTAGGATGTGATTCAAACATGAACTCCAAGGAACGAAGCTCTCTGGGCTGACCTCAACTTGGTCTTATAAGAAAAAAATGCAAGGCTTCGTGATGTCACCTTCCCACCAGTCCTGGGCTGCAGGGACTTAATGAAAGTGAGGGACTTTAAGCTAACCAGGGAGCTCAACTGGTCCCAGAGGGCCCAGAGCCTAGAGTGCCCAGTCACACACAGGGAAGCTAAGTCTGGAGGGAGGACCTGAGCCTTGGTGACCCAAAAGCCACCCATGGCCATAACTGAACATGAGTTCATCTTACCTGGTCAAGGAAAAGAAGTGGATGTGGTGGATGTAACGAACTGAGTGCATAATGAGATTACACGGAAAATTCATCTCTCTGACTGAATTCACTCAGAATGAATCCCATTAGAATGAAACGCTTGTCATTTGTATGCACAAACACACACACAGGGTTACACAGATGGTGGGACAGTAACAGTAAATCCACAAGTAGTCCCCCTACATCTCACTTTTAGGAACAAGTCTTTCTGAAGTTCAGAAAAATCCAAAGAAACAGAAGATAAATAGTTGGGAGCAAAGATCAGGAGGATTATGAAGAGTGAGGATCAAGGTTCGAGGCCAGTCTAGGCAAAAAGTTAGCAAGACCTTATCTCAACCAATCAGCTGGGGTGGTGGCGCACACCTGTCACCCCAGCTATGCGGAAAGCACAGGTAATAGGACCTGTTCAGGCCGCAGGCAAAAACGTTGAGCCCTACCAGAAAAATAACCAAAGCCAAAAAGGGCTTTAGAGCTGTGGCTCAAGGGCCCTAGCAAACATGAGGCCTTTTTTTAATCTTCCGGTGCTGGGAATCAAACCCAAGGCCTTGACCATGCTAGGCAAGAGCTCTACCAGTGCCCCCCCTTCACCCCCTCAGCCTAGGAGGCCTTGAGTTCAAACGCCAGTACTGCAAAAAAAAGAGAAAAAGAAAGAGAAACAGGAGCCACGTTCTGCGGCAGAGGTAACGTCCAGAAGAAGGCATTTTTCTTCCTTGTGCCTACCTTGGCCTGAACGGCGTAGGAAGCCAGGAGCACCGAAGCCTCGGGAGGGCAGTAGACCTTCTCATCTAAAATCTGCTTCTTCACCTGAAAGGGCAACAAGGGAGCCGTGAGACCACACTGGCGGAAGAGCGCCATGCAGGTTGGGCCCGGCAGGTGGCTGCAGGATGTTCTAAGTGAGGGCTGCCAGTGCAGCCTGTTCACGACTTCCTGACAAAGGGGACAGTCTTTCACTGCTACACACAGGTGAGAGTTCAGTTACTGAGACCTGGCAACATGAGACATGGCTCACTCTCCTCTTCACCATCAACTAGAGAAAAGACAAGGTCTTGGTTACCAACAGAGACCAACATGGGTTGTGACAGAGAACTGTGAACTTGAGAAGAGTCAGGAGTGCTCGGAGGGCACTCTCAGCTCTGGAGGAAATGGAGTCTACCTTCAAGACCAAAGCCACCAAGGCCAGTGAGTTACGAGTGCAGAAAAAGCCATCACTCCCAACGTGCTGCTCTAAGGAAAAAGGAAGCAATAAAATTTGATCGATTCAACTTTTAAGTGCACGTGAGGTCCAGGAAATATAATTCCTATGCCATACTGTTGAATTAACATATCTCACTGCACTTAATTCCTTACAATGTTGCAGCGTGTGACATTCCAGACACAGAGGCCAGAGAGCCTCACAAAGTAGGGGCATGCCGAGGTAAACACACAGCAGAGCCAACTCTCTTTTCATAGCCATCAACAGTCACCATATTCACAAAAGTAGTAAATTCTGCCTTACTCAGTCACAAAAACACTCTAACATTTCAGTGTGAAGAAAACCAAGCCAAAGTCACACAAGGGTCAGGCACTGCTTCTTCTGAAATGCCAAAGCATTCTGGGGCCCAGGAGATCTTTCTGTGGCTTCATTCACAACACAAGAATTCTTCCCAGGTTTTAAAACTGATTTTACATTCTTAGAGAGAAAATAAAACCTGAGATATTTTGAAGCAGAGCAATTTTCAAATCCCTTGGTTTCTTCACCCCCTCCCCCCATTTCTTCTCAAAGGAAAATAAAAAAAATCTGAAAGGGCTACCCTTTGACCTGTAGGAAAGGTGCCATGTACTCTGTGTGTGTGTGTGTGTAAGCATAACAGCAATGTATATATAGCTATACATACACATATATAGCAGAACTGTTTTTGTAAAAGAAGTTATTCTGCTGAGCATGGTTACACACATCTGTAATCCCAGCTGAGGCAGGAGGATTGGGAGGTTGAGACTAGACTGAGTTAGATAGTAAGACCCTGTCTCAAAAAAAAAGTCTTTAGTGGGTTTGATTACATTTCACTTAAATTTACTGAACACAATAGACTGAGGTTCAAATTAATTACGAGGGCCATGTGACGTCTCCTTCTGGGAAATCATGCTATCATTTACCTCACCGACTGTGGGCACCTTTGGGCAGGTGGAGCAGCCCCAGTGCCGATTGGTGCCAGGAAACCGTGAGGCACTATGATCAAGGAGTAAGCAGGCAAGCAGAGCTGGCGAGTTTCCATCTCAGATGAATGCCCCTCCCTGTGCTCCTAGGTGGTCAGCCCACATTTATGGATCTAATTTCCATTTGGCTGAGCAGTTACTTGGGACTCACTGCGGCTGGCTTGTGAGGGGCTTACCCTGCAATGCCGAGCAAGAGTAGCTTGAGCAGGATGTCAAAGTACTGCAGGCAGGGAGCGAACCCAGTGTCACCCACAGGTGTTCAGAAGTACTGTCTTTGAAACTTTTTTTTTGGCAGTACTGGAGCTTGAACTCAGGGCCTCATGCTTGCTAGACAGGCGCTCTACCACTGGAGCCCAGAAATCCTGTCTTAGTGAGAGCCAGTTTTGAACTTTGCTTTGGAAGATCTGACTTTCTTGGCAATACAGAGTGTTTTCAAGTCAGCTAGGAGCAGCCAGGATCCCTCCGCATGGAGATTTGAGTTAGATCACACCTTTGTAATTTCATCTAACACCAATTCTCATCGCTCAGCAATAGTTCTGTGCAGAACATTTTTCCACTACAAAACCAAAGGGACTCACCAGATTTTTGCAATGTGGAGGTGTTTGTGGTCAACTCTGAGAGGAGTCCCCTAGGTGTGTGCGTGTGTGTTGGGGAAGGGGTATAGGCCAGCATACCTGCAGGAAGAATAAATGCTGCGTGATCTCCTGAACCAGCTCCTCCTCGGCATTCTCAGGATAAAATTTAGCCAGGAAGTGAAAAGTGACTGGTTCTTCCTTTGACACATCATGATCCAACACCTGCAGAATTGCGACACAAAAGACACCCATGCTGTGTGTGTTGACCCCTCTTCCTCCTGACCTACCATCAAAACACGTTTTGCACATATTCCCATTACATTCCTCACATTTCCCCAAAGCTATGCTTCTACAGTTGGAAGCACTCACAGAGCCATTCATAAGAAGAGGTAGTATCCACTTTACATGGGGGTTCTGAACCAAATTAATCAATGTTCCCAAGCAGCTAAGATGAAGACGCCAACATTCAAGACATGGAAATAGTTACACATGGGAAATGTGTAACACAAAGGTCTTGGGTGCTATCCTTTATGGAAGACTGAGGTTTTTTTTTAAATGATGTGAGGTAGTAGACTCTTCCTTTATTCTTTTTCTTGCTGCCCACCTCTGCTAGCTTAGAGACAATGAACTAGATTTCTGTGACGTCGCTTAGATGTTAACTGAGCAACAGCAGTGAAACGTGGCAACCCTTTGTTTCTAGGACCCTCTGGAGATGCCCAGAAAATGCTTACAGCGCAGCAAGTAAACTGCTGCCTTTCATCTTCTAACAATCCCACCCGCCCTCTGAAAAGCTTGAACCATCTGCTCTCCAGAGTGAATTTCATTTCAGGACATAAACATACCATGTGACGGCTACCAGGCTCCATTAACATGTGTCATAATTTATTTCCTCTGAGCAGCAGGTTCTATGGCTCCTGATGCCCCCAATCTAATATACACTTGGCCAACACTCAGATATGATTTAAAATTCACTTTACTGAGAATCATAAAAACATACTGGAAGTTTCACTGTCCCTGATCCATGACTCTCCATGCTCCTGCTCAAATTCCAGGGGACAGGGCCCAGGAGATTCAGAATAGCATGATCTACGACACCCTCGCTGACATCGGCTCTCTGTGGTACACAGCTTCTCAACCACTGAGAATCACCATTTGAAATTTACAAGCAGCAGGGGTTCACCTACTGTGTACATATGGGACACCATTCGGACACCTCAGCTTAGAGTGACACTGGTAAAAGATAGCAGGCTTTCATTATCTGTCATGCTATGTGGTAGACAGTCACTTCAAGAGGACAAACCCCAGGGGGTACCATTTAAGGTAAGAATTAGACATTGGCTTACTTTGAGTTCTGGTGTCTTTAGGAGTGACTGACTAAAGTCTACGGCCCAGCTGCTCAGCTGTCTTTGTGGTTAGATGGACAATAGGTAAGCAAGTGTGTCACTGCATGAATATGTAAACAGGGGAGGGGGCTCCCCCAGGCCAGATCCATTTCCAAGCCACCTTAAAAATGCTAGGAGCCCAGACTTCATGTGCTTCAGAAGCCCTGGGGAATGGAGGACTCCACAGGCATTGTTCCTTAACCACAGGCTCTTTCTTCCTCAGGTGGCATGAATATTCATTCAAGTTGGGCTGGTGTTCTCAGAAAGACATGTAAAAATTCCCTAAGGAACATGAGCCCCACGGGAATCTTTCAAAGACATAACTTGTTTTTAAAAAAAAAAAAAAAAGTATAAGAAGATAGTAATTTTAACCCATAAAGCCAAAAGCAAGCAGGCTGGTGAAAAGGGCTGCCCAGGGTTTCATCTTGGTGATCCTGCTTATCTAGGAGAGCCTGTGAGGAGGAGAAAAACCCACACAACCTGCAGGACTGCTCTCTGCACAAGTTAACTCAGGAACTTGCCCCTTTCCTACCATGTCGCAGTGACACCTGGATGATGAGCAAATACACTAGCACTCATGCAGGGAAAAACCGAAAAGCTCATGCCCGCCTGCTGGTTTCATGGACTTCCAGCCCCACCTTCTTGTCCATTTTCAGCCAGGCCACTGTGTCCTTGACCGTGTACTGCAGTCCAAAGAACCACGTTTCCCGAAGCCCCAGAGTCCGGCACACCAAATCAAACAGGTCCTTTCCTTTCCACTTCATCTGCAATATAAAACCCAACAGGGAAGGATGTTGGTGAGCAAAAGCCATAATCCACTCGCACACAAAACTGCTCCTGGCACTTCCTACCGTCACTAAGATGGCTGCTGGGCACTGAATCCCTAAATCATTTTAAAGCTTCCCCCACAAAATCACGAGTGGGAAAGTACCAATTAGAGTTTAATGGCTTAATCACTGCAGAGCACACAAAATACCTCCCTTGGACAGTTCCTTACGGCTCTTAATAGCACCAAAGCAGCTAATTTAGGAAACCTGGTAAATAAGCAGCCTCATTTAGGAGGCCAAGCCTCCTGAGTTAGCCCAGGGAGACGCCAGCTCCTCACTGCTAATTCCTTTGAGATTTTGCTATGGACTTTTCTTTTTTTTTTTTAAATCATGACCCTACCCTTTGTTAAAAGGCTAGTGTTTTTGTTTGTTTTGTTTTTTAAACTTAAAGTCTAGTTTTACCAGAAGTTTGGTTTTGGTTGTTGTTGTTTTAAATCTAGGGGAGGAAGTTGTAAGCAAAGGCATCAATCATGAAGGAAAAGAACCCAGAGAAACCAGACCATCCATTCACAGGTCTCTCTTCTCGCAGGGCCAAAGCGGTAGCAACTAGCCCAGTCACAGGGAGCAATTTCAAACTCTTAGTATCTAAACCAAGGTGATGAACAAACACCAGTCTACTGGGGTGTGTTTATTCTATAGCTTCACTTCCAAAACGACCTGAAGCAATGGCTTCTGAACCCTTTTCTCAGCAAGTTCAACAGCCACAGGGAAAGAGGATGCCGGGCTGCTTAGTACATGGTGCCACCTAGTGGCTCTCAAGTTAAATCACCCAGCGTGTTCCCATACTACCCCTTAACTACTGCTTGTCCCCTCCCAGCCCCAACTATCCCCAGGTTATCAGGGAGACACTCAAATACACACTTGGGTACAGTTATGATCACAAGGGACACACCACAGAAATGGTGATCAGAGAAACAGCAATGTTGAGACTCAAATGCAAAATTGCCTGGGAAGAAGGAGACCACTCAGCTTCAGAAGCCTCTGCCTTTCTCCTGTGTCCTCATTAGAAATCTCCCTAAGTCCTGGCCCACTGAATATGCATAGTGAAAAGGAATTTGGGAGGAGGGTAAGGCTAAAAGCTTGTTATAAAAGCCTCAGAAAACAAGTAAGCTAGACTCCTGATATCTGATTGACTTTTTGCTTAAAACCTGATTCTACAGGGGAATTTTCAAGTAGGCTTGCACACACACCCTGAGCTCGGGGCTGAACCCAGGGCCTTGAGCATGCTAGGCAAATGCTCTACCACTGAGTTCCACCCCCAGCTCCAGGCTTTCTATTTTTAACAAATGTGAGTGAGCAGTGTGTTCTCTGTGAGCACTCAACAGGAGAGGCCATCCTTTCTCTGTTTGCGCTCAAAGACAGCAACCTAGATGGAAGGACACCAAGGCCGCAGCAGACAAGTGGTTCAGATGCATCTCGGCTTTTGTCCTTCACTGAGGCCTTTCTCCTATCTGTCCTGCAACCTTGGTCCCTGTCCCCTCTTCCTATTGCAAGGCCCCTCGAATTCTACCAAGATTCAAGTCTTTAGAGATCATTTTGAATAGAAGAAAACAAATAAAATGAGTTTTATTTTGAGAAGATGATCCCCTTCCACCTTTGTAAGGCTGAATAACGGGCGTTTGACAATTGGACAACGGGTTTCTTAATTCACAGCAGGTTTTTTAATTCCTACAGGCAGACTTCACTGAAGAAATGTTATTTTGGAAAACCGGGAGGTCAGGACGCTGATTATCCCCCCACTCCCGCCCGTCTCCATTTTAAGTCAGCACACAGTCTATAAATTATAAATGGCTACCTTGCTACAAGATAATGTACCAGTAAAGAACGGGTATTAACTTGGAGAAGTTAAACACTCCAGGGCCGAGAGGGTGGAAGTAATGACTCCCAATCCACCATAACTCACGGCCACGGCTGCAACTGCGGTGTGTGGCACCTGGGAGAGGAAGCCCTCTAATGTGATATTGGATTAGTGCAGTTTTGCTGTATTCCCTTCTATTTCTTTGTTTTTAAAATGCAGAACTATCTTTGTGGGATGCAGAAAGACAATGTCTTGGCCCCCATGGAGCTTGCAATAAAGCAAGGAGGAGGGAAAGAATTCTCACAATTCAGAATGCCCTACTTAGATTTTTTTTTTCTTTTTTTACCTACTTAGACGTTTAACTTTGGTGCAAAGAATCACAGACTGTCAGAGTTGGAATAGCCTGAATAATTACCTACTATAGACCCATCCCTTTTTGTTATTATTTTTATTTATTTATTTTACTTAATTTTTTTGGTGCTGGTTTGAATTCAGGGCTTCACACTTGCAAAGCAGGCAAGTGTGAGGCCTGCTCGAGCCACTCCTCCAGTCCATTTTGCTCTGGTTATTTTGGAGATGGGGTCTCTCAAACTATTTGCCTGGGCTGGTCTCAAACCTTGATCATCCCGATCTCAGCCTCCTAAGTAACTAGGATGACAGGCATGAACCACCAGTGGTCAGCCTATTTATTTATTTTTCTGTCAGTACTGGGGTTTAAGTCAGGGCCTCACACTTGCTAGGCAGACGCTATACCACTGGAACCACGCTCACAGACTATTTTTGCTTTAATTATTGTTTGGATAGGGTCTTGCATTTTTGCTCAAGGGCACCTTTGGCCCTTCATTCTACCTATATCTCCATAGATGGGATTACAAATGCATACTACCACACCCAATTTGCTTTATTATGATGGGGTCTCGGTAACTTTTTTTGTCAGGACTGGTTTCAAACTGTGAGTCTCAAGATCTCCACCTCCCAAGAAGCCGAGACTATAGGCATTCACCGCCTTGCCCAGCCACATCCTTTCCAAATAAGGAAATCGAGTCACAGATTCA
Organism: Castor canadensis; assembly: GCF_047511655.1. Lineage (NCBI taxonomy): Eukaryota > Metazoa > Chordata > Mammalia > Rodentia > Castoridae > Castor > Castor canadensis. The sequence goes on along the minus strand of NC_133403.1, from coordinate 2,510,945 downwards.
CTGGCCTTTATAACAGTGATCCAAAGCAGGCAAATCTCAGTCCATGGGTGCCCTATCTGGTCTTATATTCTCTTTGCTCTCCACCCTCTCCAGTAAGTGACCAGGATCTGAAATGAACACCCTTCTCAGAAGAGTCAGATACAGCTCATTTACAGCTCATTTACAGCTCCATGCATTTGCGCCGATAGTGCACACCCGATAGTGCACACTGTGGGAGCCAGCCAGGGTCAGACACTGAGATTACACAATAGGAGAAGACTTGATAAAGCAAGGGAGGGCTGAGGAGGAAAGGAAGGAAATGTATCTTCTAAAAAAAGTCGCGATCACCACAGGGAACAATAAGGACTCTGGTGGACTTGAAGCACGGGGAGAACGGAAGGCCAGACCAGACCACTTGACTTCAGCAAAAAGCAGAGCCGAAAGGAGGCTGGACCAAGAAGGGCAGAGACGAGGCCACTCCAGCCACAAAGAGGGCAGTGGGAGAGAGGAAAGATGGAGTGGGAAGTGGAAAGGAGGCAGTCACCAACTGGTGCCTGAATGGACCAGAAGGAGAGAGAATCTAGAGAGACTCTGCATTTCTGGCTTGAGCACCACCAGGTGGTTCCAGTGAAGGAGAAGTGGAAGGAGAAGAAGCAGCAAACTCGGGGAAAGAGATGAGCAACGACATTGTAGACAAGGTTCGTTAAGCCGCATGAAGACAGCAGGTAGAACTGCCCTAATTATGTTTGATGAAAAGCCCTCCATTTATAAAAGAAACTTCTAGGCTGAGGTAGAAGGATCACTGGAGCCCAGGAGGTCAGAGTCAGCCTGGGCAGCAGAGTGAGGCTCATTGCAAAATAAAAAACAGGGCTAGCAGAATGGCTCAAGTGGTACAGCACTTGCCTAGCAAGTGTGAGGCCCTGGGTTCAAGTCCCATTACCAAAAAAAAAAAAAAAAAGACCAAAAGCAAATGGAGTAAGAAAAAGTAAGATAAAATGTTCTGTCTTTAAGCACATTTCTCTTTGGTCAAATTCAACGTTTACATGCCATTACTATATGAGGTTGGACTTCTCAATGTGCCCTCAAATGCATGAGGCTCACTTAGTTTTCCTTATTTGGGTTTCTACTTCACAGGTGCTGGGGTAGGGGTTTAGGATCCTGTAGAAGGAGTTCTTAGATTGTGTACAGGCGAACTTGCCAGAACATGGCCTAGTTCTGTTTCATCCCTGGTCCACTGCTCTGTGCCGAGGCTGGGAGGTGGCGCACTGCCATCTGAAGGTCTTGCTGGAGGGGGTGCCTCCGACTAGGAGAGGCATTACTCATCCTCTCCCACAGCCCCTGGTGAGTGTTCGGTACTAGACACACAAACAGCGGTGTTGGACACACGACTGAGCAGACAACGACAAAGCCCAGGGCTCGGAGGCCTGGAGCAGTCTGCCCCACACATGCACTCCTCCCACAGATACTTATGTCTAAGCACCACCTGAAGTCCAGGGGAGAAATGGGGAGCAAGAGACAAGTCCCCATCCTCATGGATCTAGCACACAAGTCAGATGGGAATTGATGATCACCTCCTTCAGCCCAAAGAAGATCAACTCCAGGTCATGTAACACTTGTGAGGGCAAATGGGAGACCCCGAGTAAGGGGCGCCCCTACCCGGGACAGGGAGAGAAATGACACATACATTGACCTGTGGTGGGAAAGAGAAGCTGAGTGAAGACTGGGCTTGGGGAGAAGGAGCAGCCAGCAGGGAAGTGTGTGGCAGGCAGGGGAATAGTATATGCAAAAATCTAGAAAGCAATAAAGACTTTAGATGGTTCTTAAAGGAAATGAAAGTAGTATGTACAAACAGTCTGACCGGAGAATCCATCTGTATTTCCAAAAGAACAGCCAGGTATGGCAATACACACCTATAATCCCAGCACTCAGGAGGCTGAGGCAGGAAGGTCAGGCTAGACTACACAGTGAGCTCTAGGCCAGCTTGGACTAAGTAGTGAGATCTGTCTCAAAAAAACAAGCAAAAACAACAAAACCCTACCATGTAAACCCAGTTCTTTCCCACTTCTCACATCTGAACCACAGAACACAGAAGGTGACCTGGTGACAGTTTTCTCTAGTCTTTCAAGGATGGAACATAACTAGTACTATTCTAGACATGCAGGAGAAGAGCTAGATCATTACATAAGATGGATACCTCAGGACATTAGGGCTCAATTCTTTCCAGGAACTGGCAGAAAAGGCACAGAGCTACCACTGGTATGGATCTCAGTGCTGTCACCGTGTGACCTTGGGGAAGTTATTGAACCTCCTTGTGCTTCAACAGGGATAATAAGCAGAACCTGTCTTAGCAGACGGATCTAAGGATTAAGTGCATTAATACATTTAAAAAGACTAAGCCAGTGCTCAGCGCAGAGTAAATAAACACTCAATAAGGGGATGTTATTGTTAATTCCCGCCCTGCCTCCTCTCCTTGGATTCTCAAGCGGCATTGCTTACAGTCTCCCAGCCTGGCTCACTCCAGGGATGATGGATGAGAGGTGGGAAAGGGCGCCATCAATTCTCATCGAGCTAACCATACAATCACTCCATTGACAAACATTTGTGAGCACACATTACATCCCAGTCGTTGTTGGGCACAAGAGATAAATAATGAATTCAGGACAAGACACGGTTCCTGTTCGTGTCTGACAGGGAAGACAGGTAAATGGATAATGAAAAGGAACCTGCTAAGTTCTAACAGAAAGGTGGTGTGGGAACATAACTTGGACCCAGGGGACTTGGGGATGAGGGGCTTTACTGAGGAGATAGCGTGGACGCAGGTCTTGGGGGCCAAATGGTAGCTGGGCCCAGGAAGAAAGAGCTGATGAAAAGGAGGTCACAGCATCAGGAGGGAACGGCATTCCTGCCACTTGGGTCCGAGCTGTTGCAAAGTGAAGGAATGTTCCCTGCACTTTTCTAGTATCTGACAAACAGCATCAGCATCTGATCTGCAGAACTTAATGTTCAGTGCAGTACTGAAGAGGCAGCTTTGGCCCAGTGTGCGTGAAAACTCTCACTCGCCACAGCCTGTCAGGAGCCAGGCTGTCCAGGCGCTGGACAAGAGCAGGGGTACACCCTGTCACAGTACCTGTGGGGCTCGAAGAAGCCAGTATGACTGGGATGAGTCTCTGGTTTATTTTCTTACTAAAACATTCCCCTTTCTGGGCTGGGAGTATAGCCCAGTGGCAAGTGCTTGCCTAGCATGTGTAAGGACTAGGGTTTAATCCCCAGCACCACAAAAAATAAAAATACAAAATCCTTTTTCTGACACCTGACAGCAAGTGAGCCTTTCAGCCCTGCAGTCACACTATTTACAGTCCTTTTTAGTAGGATTTATAGATTCTCCTCTGTATGTTGCCCAAAATGGAGTAGCTCCTGGTTCTGATGAAGTGTGCATTTAAACCCATCTCCTGGGAGGGGGTGGGGGCAGGGGGGAGAAATGACCCAAGCCTTGTATGCACATATGAATAATAAAACAATAAAAAAATCAATAAAAATAAATAAATAAAAATAAACCCATCTCCTTCCACCTGGCCAACTGCGCTACCCCCACAGCAGCCCCCTGCCTGGCCTCAGCCTAGAGAGTAGGCGTGAGACTAAGGAGCAGGTGTTTTGCAGAAAGAAGGAGAAGTGGGAAGAGTGAGAAAGGAGGACATGGCATGGATGTGCCCCCTCAGCAGGCCTGTCCTCAAGGTGCCCTTGAGGCTGGGGGCTGGAGGGAGGGGTCTGCAAGTCCGCTCTGCTCCATGGAGCTCTGTGCTTTCCTTCCTGTTACTGTAACAGGCTGCAGTGCAATTTCATAGACACACACTCGTGCCTGTATCAAAGATAGATGCGTACGAACTTTATAAACAGGACTAAGTGCCGTCAGCTTGTTATTTTTTGCAGGATTTATGAGCTTTACCCAGAGTGAAGTACTTGTCATTTATCAACTTAGATAGTTTTAAGTAAACAGTGCTAAGCACTTACCCTCTGCAGCAGGAACGGAGCTAGGAGGCAGCACTTCTCTGTTACAGGAGGCAAATGGCACCAGTAACCTGCGTGCTGATCCGGGTCTATTAACCGGGGAGCCTCATGAATAACTCCTGCTGACTGTAATCTCAGAATTGGTGGGGCTACACACAACCCTGGAAATGCCACTTGTGTTTTGCTTTACTGGTCCTTACATTGCCATTTCTCCCACCTCTTCGGGTCATGTGACCACCAACAATCAAACCCCTTGTACCGGCTGACATGTCACTGTGGGGTGAGGAGGAAACCAGCCACACGTTGGGGAAAGGCCACAGCTAGACAAGGCCAGCTCTCTTGAAGAAAGTGACCCTCATTTGGTTGCTTGATGTGAAATGCCTAAGAATTAGAAGCCACAAAGAAACTTGGACTCCACAGATGATTCACATCTGGAAAGAGCTAAGAAAGCAGCAGTCTTTGGCTGCAGAGAGGTCTGGTGGGGGGCAGGGGCTGGATTACCAGTTACATGAGCAATGCTATTTGCGTGGCTGTCAACTCCACAGAGAATGAAAGAGAACTGAGAAGCTGACATTCACTTATCAGGGCTTCTTCTAATTAGCTCGCAGGCTGCCCTAGCATTTGCCATAAGAACTGTGGAAAGGTTAGCTTCCTCGCAGACAGAGCAAGAGAAGGAACTGCACCTCCCGGCTTGGGGAATGTGCCCTGAGCTCGCCATCATTTCAGAGATGGAAACCCAAGGATGACTGTGAGTTCCCGGATCCATGTTTACAGTTAACTGACTTCTGCAGTCCTAATCAGCCTATGAGAACAGACCTACAGAAGACCTGAGAACTGAAGATCTCATGGAAAGATCCAGATCTAAACACAACTTTTGTCTGTTTTGAAAAAACAGAGGCCAAATGCTCCAATTGAGAAGATTATCACAAGGCAAAGAGTTATGGGCTCAGTGGAATACTGCTTGCCTGGCATATTCTATTCCCAGCAACACGCCCCAAAACCATATGAAAATGATTGTGCTGTGCAATAAATAATGAACTCCGTTAAAATCTCTTCTAACTAATAAAGAAGATTTTTAAAGTGTCGTAATACCACACTCTGACTCAGGATGTGACATCACCACACCACAAAAGCAGGTACTTCTGTCTCCTGAGCTTAAATTGCAAAACCAGGATGCCGTTTCCTTGTGCAGTTATAGACTACGCCACTCCTCACAAGCATTAGTTCTCACTGTGAAAGGAAAGCATCCTCCAAAGAGAAACAAGAGGGTACCAAAAAGAGAGATCTGCTTGCTCTGCTCTGCCAATCCTGGTCCCTGCATCCCTCATCAGAAGCTGGGTGAGATCCAAGCCTGAAGCCTCTTTGCAAAGAACCCGACTTCAATGTCGTGTCCTGTCAGTTTCTGCCATGATCAACTACAGTAATTAATTTTCCTCTTGCAGTCCTCCAATCACCTCTGTTATTATGCCGAATCTATTTAAATTACTGGTTGCAAGGCTCTCCACCAACTGCTTCCTCCCTCCTTCAACCAATTACCCTGCCTTGTTACACAGCCAAAGCCAGGTCAGCAAAGCTCTGTTTTTCCATTTATCCATTACAAGATCTTTCTAAGACCCATCCTTAATTTCATCACCGCCCGTGCCCCTCCCCCAAATCACATACAAGTCAGCATGCACTTTACATATATGGACAAAAGTGGAGTCTTTCTCCCAGCTCTGCAGATTACAAACTCCTTGAAGGCAAGAGCTAACACACGCACACACACACGCACTCACATGGGCCCACACATAGGCCTAAGACTTAAGTGAACCTCACAGTTCAATGAGGCTCTAGCGTCGTCATCTGTAAATTTCTGCCCGTGCAACCAGATTTTATGATGCTATGAATAAAGACAATGTACTTCTTTCAAAATCGCCTGACAGATGACAGGGCAAAAAGAGACAACACAATTACAGTGCTGTAAGAGCCAGACAGTCTCCCCAAAAGCAAAGAAGGCAATTTCTATCTGAGGAATGCTCTCACAACATAAGAGCAATCAGAGCTCCATCAAGCAGCAAGAAAACACCCCAACCTGCTGTGTTGGGGAGGTCACTTCACCCCTGTGAGGCTCTGTGGGGCAATCACCAAGTGGTCTTTCAGGGTTACCACCACCCTCTGAGTCTGGGAGCTTGAGATGGTTTGTTACACACTGTGTACTGCTTGTTCCACTCCCGTGATAATTTCCTATTAATCTTGGACATCCCATTCTGTATCTTGAACTCATTTTCAGGGATGTATGTTACACTTAACATTTCGTTTCTGTGTGGTTTCGACATTCTTTTCCCTTATTCCGGTGCTGTTATCACATTCCTTCCTCGTAATAATCCAGAATCAACTATGTAACAATGACCTCTCTAATGTAACACAAATGGTAATTGTAGCACTGCTGAAAATGCAAGTTTCTAGCAAACAGCATGCTGCTGCTAATCAGCAATTATCAATGATTATAAGTGTTTGAAAAACTGACAGTAAAAATTCTGCAGAGAGCTACAAATAGGAAACGATAGTAAATTCAGTGAGGACAAGACACGAGGCTACATTTCAAATGCCTAAACACCAGCCAAAACCAGCAGACTATCAGGCTAGGTAGGGTGATGCACACTTATAATCCTAGCACTCGAGAAGCAGAGGCAGGAGAATCATGAGTTCGAGCCCACCCTGGGCTACATAGTGAGACTCTGTCTTAAAAACAAATGAACAGCCGGGCACTGGTAGCTCACCCCTATAATCCTAGCTACTCAGGAAGTAGAGATCAGGAGGGTTGCAGTTCAAAGCCAGCCCAGGCAAATAGTTCACAAGATCCTATCTCAAAAAAAAAAAAAAAACAAACCCATCACAAAAACCAGGCTGGTGGAGTATGTCAAGGTATAGGCCCAGGCTGGGGGTGTGGCACAAGTGGTAAAGTGACTGCCTAGCAAGCATGAGGTTCTGAGTTCAAATCCCAGTTCCACCAAAAAAAACAAAAACAAAAAAAAGGTATAGGCTCTGAGTTCAAACCCCAGTACAGGAGAAAAAAAAAAACCCTAGCGGATTATAAAACAAAACCCATGACAAAGTATTATCCAATTGATTCTAGACATTGTAAAATGCATAGCTTACCTATAAAAGTGGATTCCTTAAAAAAAAAAAAAAAAAAAAAAAGCTTCCAGTGGGGCTGGAGGTGGAGCTCAGTGGTAAAGTATATGTTTATCATGCAAGAGATCCGGAGTTCCTCTCCAGTACCACTCCCATCCCCTCATTCCCCGTCACCCTGGCAAGGCGTAAGTCAGAGCACAATCCATTCATGCAAACTAGCTGAGGCAGTTCCCAGTCTAGCCTGCAAAGAAATTTTAAACATTCTGCTTAAGGCTCATGGTCATTGATGACAATGACACTGACCTTAACAACCTGGAAGGTGCAGGTATGAGTGGGCAGGACGGTGAAAACTCCTGCAGATAGATGAGAACTACTGTAGGCTGGAGACTTCTGAAACACATTTGCGAGACTGATTTCATCTCAAAATCAACACGAGAACGATAGCAGGTAAATGCTGTTGGGGATCTGTCCAGATAAGTTTAGTAATTACTTTGGGCTTCGGTTTTAAGTTTTATCTGAAAGTCAAACTACTGAAACTAGGGGACTAAAGCTAGCAAGGTGGATAGGAAAGAGACTTCCTGTGAAGTTTCCAAAGCTAAGTCTGAATTTGGCAAAGAAGCAAAAAGGAGAACAGTGGTGGAGGAGCTGAAAGAGGAAAAGTCCCAATGTCTCTGGAAATGATGTGCTCTGACGCCACCTAGTGGTGCTACAGTGGTTCCGAAACTGAGGAGTTTGCACCATGACTGTTTGATTAAAGACTTTTTCCCCTTGAAGTCAGCACTAGTTCAGTAATAAATATTTGTGTGCTAAAAATGTCCCAAAACATGTAGATTTACTATCTAGGTTAGACAAAGTACAGACAGAAAGATAGAACACTGCATCCGGTAACAAACCAGCGAATCTCATTACCAGCTGACTAAAAAGATTAGCAGCTCTGAGAAAATTCAGTCCTGGGTTTTTTAAACCTCAAATGTTTTTATTTCTGAAAGTAAAAATAAGAAAGCACCAAAAATGTTCTTGGACAGGAATGTAAAACTAGCATGAATAATTGGAAAAGTCCTCAAAAACAAAGAAAAAGCCGGGTGCTGGTGGCTCACACCTGTAATCCCAGCTACTCAGGAGGCAGAGATCAGGAAGATCATGGTTCAAAGCCAGCCCAGGCAAATAGTGTTCGAGACCCTATCTTGAAAATACCTAACACAAAAAGAGTTGGTGGAATGGCTCAAGGTGTAGGCCCTGAGTTCAACACCCAGTACTGCAAAAAAAAAAAAAAAAACACTTGAAAGAAAAATATTACATTGCTCTGGGTTTACAGATTCAGCAACTGAGGTTTAGAGAGGCAAGTCCAAGATCACTTGGAGAGCAGGCAGCACTGGTGGGTTTTTCCTACTTCAGGACTCTGGGTCTTATTCCCTAAGCAATATTCTCCCTGCCCTTGGGCAGACTTTTCTCACACCAATCTCAAATCAAATCCTGAGATGACCTCCTACCTAAGAAGGAAATAACGAAAGAAGGGAGCAGGGGGTGGTGGTCTGATCCCAGCACTCAGGAGGCTGAGGCCGGAGGATGGAGAAGTCTGGTCTAGCCTGGACTACATAGTTAGACCTGTCTCAAAAACAAAAACAAGAAATATGAAAGAGGGAGCACTGTCTTCCTCGATCACCTAAGAAACCATGTTATAGAGAATTCCAAGATGGCGGCTAGAGGTGGGAAGCAGAAAGCGACCCTCCTATAGTGAAATCTTGGAGACGCTGGAGACACACTTTGCAGGCATAATCACCGAGAAAAGGCATAACTTTGACCCCTCCACATCTCCAGCCGGCGCAGAGAATCTCCACTTCACGTTAAACGGAGAACCGAGGAGGCCCCCGGGCCGCCAGTGGCCAGCGCCCATACGGCTTGGGAAGACGCGGACCAGCTTACTGTCGATTAGTACACTAACACTCCCTGTTTATACCTTTGAAACTCTCTTGTCTGATACCTTGTTCTGCTTTCTCCCTCTTGTCTGTATATTTGTTTTCCCCTTTTCTTTAACTTCTTGCTTTCCATCTCAGCTCACTCTTCCATTCTCAATATTACCATTGTTATTATTACAAGCTAGAAAATACTTAATTACACACAGTACAGGGACAGTAACAACACCAAGGACAATGACAGGAAGACAGAAAAAACAAGGAAACCAGTTTCCCCACAGCAAAAAATTAGTACAGGAACCAGAGGGGAATGAAGAGAACAGAAACTCAGAGCCAGACTCCAACAAAATGAAGATAAACTATGCCAAAGGACCCAATGAAGCCTACAAGAATAATTTAAAAGAAGACATACTACAAGTACTCAATGAGAATTTTATAGAGATGATACTGGATAGGGTCAACCAAAATGTACAGGAGACACTCAAGAAATTCCAAGACAATAAAAATAGAGAATTTGAAAAAGCAAAAGAAGAAATAAAGGAAACCATAGAAGCACTGTATAAACACCAAAGTGAAAGAGAGAACACAATGAATAAATGGATAAATGAACTCAGGACAAAAATAGACAACAATAAAGAAGAAAACAGCCAGGATATGGAAAACCTCAGAAAAAAGAACGAAACAGAACTGCAAAACAAAACGGACGGCCAATCCAGCAGAATAGAACAAACAGAAGACAGAATCTCAGAACTTGAAGATGAAATGGTAATTAAAGGAAAAACTGAAGAACTACTAATTAAACAACTCAAGACCTGTGAAAAGAAAATGCAAGAACTCACTGACTCCATCAAAAGACCAAACTTGAGAATCATGGGCATCGAAGAAGGAGAAGAGGTGCAAGCGAAGGGAATGCGTAATATATTCAACAAAATAATAACGGAAAATTTCCCAAATCTAGAGAAAGATATTCCCATACAAATGCAAGAGGCCTCCAGGACACCAAACAGACCAGATCAAAATAGAACTACTCCACGACATATCATCATTAAAACAACAAGTTCAGAAACTAAGGAAAGAATATTGAAGGCTGCAAGAGAGAAAAAACAAGTAACATACAAAGGTAAACCCATCAAAATCACAGCAGACTTCTCAACAGAAACATTAAAAGCAAGAAGAGCGTGGGGTGAGATCTTCTGGGCACTGAATGAAAATAACTTCAACCCCAGGATACTCTACCCAGCAAAGCTATCATTCAAAATAGATGGAGCAATAAAAGTCTTCCATGATAAGCAGAAACTAAAACAATATGTGACCACAAAGCCACCATTACAAAAGATTCTGCAAGGGATCCTGCACACAGAAAGTGACACCCAACTTAACCATGAAAAGGCAGGCAGCACCAAACCACAGGATAAGAAAAAGCAAGACAGTAGAGAGTAACATCAAGTTAGGTACACACAATCAAACCTTCAAACAACTAAGATAACTAAATGGCAGGAATCACCACATACCTATCAGTACTAACACTTAATGTTAATGGACTTAATTCACCCATCAAAAGACACCGTTTGACAAAATGGATTAAAAAAGAAGATCCAACAATTTGTTGCTTACAGGAGACTCATCTCACTGACAGAAATAAGCATATGCTTAGGATGAAAGGCTGGAAGAAGATTTACCAAGCCAATGGCCCCCGAAAACAAGCAGGAGTAGCAATACTTATCTCTGACAAAGTAGACTTCAAACCTACATTGATCAAACGAGATAAAGAAGGACATTCCATACTAATAAAAGGGGAAATAGACCAAAAGGAAATAATAATCATCAATCTGTACGCACCCAATGTCAACGCACCCAATTTCATCAAACATACCCTGAAAGACCTAAAAGCATATATAAACGCCAACACAGTGGTTGTGGGAGACTTTAACACTCCATTATCATCAATAGATAGGTCATCCAAACATAAACTCAATAAAGAAATCCAAGATCTAAAATATGCAATAGACCAAGTGGACCTAGTAGATGTCTACAGAACATTTCATCCAACCTCTACACAATATACATTCTTCTCAGCAGCCCATGGAACCTTCTCCAAAATAGATCATATCCTAGGGCACAAAGCAAGCCTCAGCAAATATAAGAAAATAGAAATAATACCATGCATACTATCTGACCACAATGCAGTAAAAGTAGAACTCAACAACAAAAGTAAAGACAAAAAACATGCAAACAGCTGGAAACTAAATAACTCATTACTTAATGAAGAATGGATCATCGATGCAATAAAAGAGGAAATTAAAAAGTTCCTAGAAGTCAATGAAAATGAAAACACAACCTACCAGAACCTATGGGACACAGCTAAGGCAGTCTTGAGAGGAAAGTTTATAGCCATGAGTGCATATATTAAAAAGATTGAAAGATCCCAAATCAATGACCTAATGATACATCTCAAACTCCTAGAAAAACAAGAACAAGCAAATCCCAAAACAAATAGAAGGACAGAAATAATAAAAATAAGAGCTGAAATCAACGAAATAGAAACCAAAAAAACCATACAAAGAATTAATGAAACAAAAAGTTGGTTCTTTGAAAAAATAAACAAGATCGATAGACCCCTGGCAAACCTGACTAAAATGAGGAGAGAAAAAACCCAAATTAGTAGAATCAGGAATGCAAAAGGGGAGATAACAACAAACACCATGGAAGTCCAGGAAATCATCAGAGACTACTTTGAGAACCTATATTCAAATAAATTTGAAAATCTAAAAGAAATGGACAGATTTCTAGATACATATGATCATCCAAAACTGAACCAAGAGGAAATTAATCACCTGAATAGACCTATAACACAAAATGAAATTGAAGCAGCAATCAAGAGTCTCCCCAAAAAGAAAAGTCCAGGACCTGATTGATTCTCTGCTGAATTCTATCAGACCTTTAAAGAAGAACTGATACCAACCCTCCTTAAACTGTTCCATGAAATAGAAAGGGAAGGAAAACTGCCAAACACATTTTATGAAGCCACTATTACACTTATCCCAAAACCAGGCAAAGACACCTCCAAAAAGGAGAACTATAGGCCAATCTCCTTAATGAACATTGATGCAAAAATCCTCAACAAAATAATGGCAAATCGAATTCAGCAACACATCAAAAAGATTATTCACCACGACCAGGTAGGCTTCATCCCAGGGATGCAGGGGTGGTTCAACATATGAAAATCAATAAACGTAATAAACCACATTAACAGAAGCAAAGACAAAAACCACTTGATCATCTCAATAGATGCAGAAAAAGCCTTTGATAAGATCCAACATCATTTCATGATAAAAGCTCTAAGAAAACTAGGAATAGAAGGAAAGTTCCTCAACATTATAAAAGCTATATATGACAAACCTACAGCCAGCATTATACTTAACAGAGAAAAATTAAAACCATTCCCTCTAAAATCAGGAACCAGACAAGGATGCCCTCTATCTCCACTCCTATTCAACATAGTACTGGAATTCCTAGCCAGAGCAATTAGGCAAGAAGAAGGAATAAAAGGAATACAAATAGGTAAAGAAACTGTCAAAATATCCCTATTTGCAGATGACATGATCCTATACCTTAAAGACCCAAAAAACTCTACTCAGAAGCTTCTAGACATCATCAATAGCTATAGCAAGGTAGCAGGATATAAAAGCAACATAGAAAAATCATTAGCATTTCTATACACTAACAATGAGCAAACGGAAAAAGAATGTATGAAAACAATTCCATTTACAATAGCCTCAAAAAAAATCAAATACCTAGGTGTAAACCTAACAAAAGATGTGAAAGACCTCTACAAGGAAAACTATACACTTCTGAAGAAAGAGATTGAGGAAGACTATAGAAAGTGGAGAGATCTCCCATGCTCATGGATTGGTAGAATCAACATAGTAAAAATGTCTATACTCCCAAAAGTAATCTACATGTTTAATGCAATTCCCATCAAAATTCCAATGACATTCATCAAAGAGATTGAAAAATCTACTGTTAAATTTATATGGAAACACAAGAGGCCACGAATAGCCAAGGCAATACTCAGTCAAAAGAACAATGCAGGAGGTATCACAATACCTGACTTCAAACTATATTACAAAGCAATAATAATAAAAACAGCATGGTACTGGCACAAAAACAGACATGAAGACCAGTGGAACAGAATAGAGGATCCAGATATGAAGCCACACAACTATAAGCAACTTATCTTTGACAAAGGAGCTAAAAATATACGATGGAGAAATAGCAGCCTCTTCAACAAAAACTGCTGGGAAAACTGGTTAGCAGTCTGCAAAAAACTGAAACTAGATCCATGTATATCACCCTATACCAAGATTAACTCAAAATGGATCAAGGATCTTAATATCAGACCCCAAACTCTTAAGTTGATACAAGAAAGAGTAGGAAATACTCTGGAGTTAGTAGGTATAGGTAAGAACTTTCTCAATGAAACCTCAGCAGCACAGCAACTAAGAGATAGCATAGATAAATGGGACCTCATAAAACTAAAAAGCTTCTGTTCATCAAAAGAAATGGTCTCTAAACTGAAGAGAACACCCACAGAGTGGGAGAAAATATTTGCCAATTATACATCAGACAAAGGACTGATAACCAGAATATACAGGGAACTTAAAAAACTAAATTCTCCCAAAACTAATGAACCAATAAAGAAATGGGCACGTGAACTAAACAGAACTTTCTCAAAAGAAGAAATTCAAATGGCCAGAAAACACATGAAAAAATGCTCACCATCTCTAGCAATAAAGGAAATGCAAATTAAAACCACACTAAGATTCCACCTCACCCCTGTTAGAACAGCCATCATCAGCAACACCACCAACAACAGGTGTTGGCGAGGATGCGGGGAAAAAGGAACCCTCTTACACTGTTGGTGGGAATGTAAACTAGTACAACCACTCTGGAAAAAAATTTGGAGGCTACTTAAAAAGCTGGACATCGATCTACCATTTGATCCAGCAATACCACTCTTGGGGATATACCCAAAAGACTGTTACTCCAGAGGCACCTGCACACCCATGTTTATTGCGGCACTATTCACAATAGCCAAGTTATGGAAACAGCCAAGATGCCCCAGCACTGACGAATGGATTAAGAAAATGTGGTATCTATACACAATGGAATTTTATGCAGCCATGAAGAAGAACGAAATGTTATCATTCGCTGGTAAATGGATGGAATTGGAGAACATCATTCTGAGTGAGGTTAGCCTGGCCCAAAAGACCAAAAATCGTATGTTCTCCCTCATATGTGGACATTAGATCAAGGGCAAACACAACAATGGGATTGGACTATGAGCACATGATAAAAGCGAGAGCACACAAGGGAGGGGTGAGGATAGGTAAGACACCTAAAAAACTAGCTAGCATTTGTTGCCCTTAATGCAGAGAAACTAAAGCAGATACCTTAAAGCAACTGAGGCCAATAGGAAAAGGGGACCAGGAACTAGAGAAAAGGTTAGATTAAAAAGAATTAACCTAGAAGGTAACACACATGCACAGGAAATCAATGTGAGTCAATGCCCTGTATAGCTATCCTTATCTCAACCAGCAAAACCCCTTGTTCCTTCCTATTATTGCTTATACTCTCTCTACAACAAAATTAGAGATAAGGGCAAAATAGTTTCTGCTGGGTATTGAGTGGGGGAGCGGGAGGGGGTGGAGTGGGTGGTAAGGGAGGGGGTGGGGGCAGGGGGGAGAAATAAACCAAGCCTTGTATGCACATATGAATAATAAAAGAAAAATGAAAAAAAAAAATAAAGATTTTTATTTGAGAAAAAAAAAAAAAGAAACCATGTTATAGCTGAGTACCTTTGAAATTGAACTTTTCTACTTATTTTTCAGATCAAGAAGGCAGCGGGGTTGGGGGAGTGTTTTAATATACCCAAGGTCACACGGAGGAGCTCCACATAGAAGGTATATGTTCAGATCCCAGTTCAGGGCTCGAGATGGTTTTACACGAGTGACACCCTGACCATACACAGAAACCACACATGAGGAAGTGTACTGACCTCCTGAAGCCAACTTTGCCCAGCCTTGCCCCAAGAACCTCCCTGCCTCTTTGCTGGCCTTGGTACTCTCCCCGAATCTTTTTTTTCCTTTATTCATTTATTCATATGTTCATACATTGTTTGGGTCATTTCCCTCCCTGAATCTTGAGTCTACTTTTGGGGGGGGGGGGAGCGCTTGGGTTTGAACTCAGAACCTCTCCCTTGCTTAGGCAGGTGCTTTTACCGCTTGAGCCACTCCAGCTCAGGTCTGCACATTCTTGCTGTGTGTTTTTATTTTTTTGTTTGGTGGCATGAGGGTTTGAATTCTTTTTATTGTCTTATTATTCATATGTGCATACAAGGCTTGGGTCATTTCTCCCCCCTGCCCCCACCCCCTCCCTTACCACCCACTCCGCCCACTCCCTCTTCCCCCACCCCCTCAATACCCAGCAGAAACTATTTTGCCCTTATCTCTAATTTTGTTGAAGAGGGAGTATAAGGACAGCTATACAGGGAGTTGACTCACATTACTTTCCTGTGCGTGTGTGTTACCTTCTAGGTTAGAGGGTTTGAATTCTTGCAAGGCAGGCACCCTTATCACTTGAGCCACAGGTTCTGCCTGTGTTTTGTTCCAGCCCCCAGCCGGTGAGAGTTTCTTTTTCTTTCTTCTGTGTTTTTGTGGGTTTTTTTGGTTTTTGTTTTTGCAATACTGAGAGTTGAACACAGGGCCTCCCACTAGTCTGGCAAGCTCTACCACTTAAGCCACACCTCAGTCCTCGTGTTTCTAAGAAAGGCACTGAGGTTTGAACTCAGGGCCTCATCCTTGCTAGGTAGGTGCTCCATCACTTAAGCCACTCTACTAGCCTGAAATATTTTTTTAAAATCAAAATTTCACTTTTATCCAGGGTGGCCCCAAACTCCTGGGCTCAAACAATTCTCTTGCCTCAGCCTCCCATGTAACTGGGACAACAGGCAGA
The DNA here is from genome assembly GCF_047511655.1 of Castor canadensis. Classification (NCBI taxonomy): domain Eukaryota; kingdom Metazoa; phylum Chordata; class Mammalia; order Rodentia; family Castoridae; genus Castor; species Castor canadensis. Next base: position 2,494,920 of record NC_133403.1, on the reverse strand, counting down.
TGCCACCACAAAGGGCTTCTGTTAGCATTTCAATGTGATACCTTGCCCAAAGCGCTGTCTTTTTGGTAAGGATCAAATCCAGAGCCTCATGCCTGGTAAGCCCGCGCTGTACCACTAGCCACTTCCCCATCTCCCGAAGCATGTGACTTCTCACTGTGCTTCCTTTTCAAACCTCCCACCCTCACCCCAAACACCCAAATCGCTCTGAACACTGACCACTTGAAAATCATGATCCTAGGGAAACCCCACAACAACCCAGTGCATCTGATAAATAAATACAAGCTCCTAACCCTGGCCTTCCTTGGGCCCCAACATCCAGCCCAAACCTACCAAGTCAAGCACACATACCCCAAGCCACGGGATCCCCATCTACTGTTTTGCTTAAGCCACATCCCCTGTTCGGGGATACCCCACTGCTGGTAATTCCTCTTACCCTCTCACCGCAACACACCCTGATCTGAGACACAGATATCCACCTTTCTACCATCTTTTCACCTGTGTCCTCTTTCTCCAGCTAGACCACAGGCACCTGGAAGCTGGCACCTTTCCTCTTGCTATACAGAAGTATATATGCCCCCTTCTTAAAAGCTAGCTGCTCCAGAACTTACCTGGGGGTTGGGGAAGGGGGACAGAAGACAAGTTAAAGAAAATGCAACAATGTGCTTTAAACAGATACAGTAACTAACTTTTCTAAGTACACAAAAGAGTCTCAGAACCCAGATGTCAACTAAGCGCCATCTCTGTGGACACACCAAATGTTGTAAGAAGCCACCAGGCTGGATATAGGGGAAAACCATTCTGACCATAAAGTACGTGAGAAGTGCAACTAGGAAATATTTAACTGTTTTTTTGTTTTTGTTTTTGTTTTTTAGGCTAAAGGCAAGGAGTTCCAAACAGATTGTGGGCAACTGGAAAAGATTCACTTATGGAAAAAGTCCATGTGATTCCAAAAGACAAACTAGACATCAAGGCGATGTAGCAAGGGTCGTTAGTCATGTCATTACTCAGCAAAAATTTAAGCCCACTGGCAAGTTCACAAAATGTTTTTGAGATGGCATCAATAAATAAAATCATGCCATAGACAAAGAGCTGTCGGTTAGGAAGTCCTTTGAATGGTCTCTCATTTCCACTTTCTTGTTCCTGTTCACCAAATACTTACATTCTCTCCAAAAGAAATTTCTACACTTTTCCCTCCTTTTCTCCATCATGAACTTCCTACTGGAGTGGCACAACACGCGAAGAGGGTGAGCCTTGAAGACAGATGCCCTGCATTCAAATCTCAGCCCCAGCCCTTAGTAGTTGTGTGACCTTGGACACAAAGAGGAGGAAAGCATGGAGCAGAGCCCTTGTGCCAGACATCAGTCTGCGTGCCTTACCAATCACACCATCTTAGTCTGCAGGAGAAATCCTGACAATCCCCGTTTTACAGGTGAGGAGACAAAGGCACGTGAGAGGTCAGGGAACTCATCTAAGGTTGCTCAGCTCATCAGAACATAGCACAGTACCTTAGGCAATGTACTGCAATTATTTGGGGTTTTGTTGTTGTTTCTGGTGGCACTGGGATTTGAACTCAGAGCCTTACACTTGCTAGGCAGGCACTCTCTCACTTGAACCACAGCACCAGCCCCACAAAAAGTATTTATACATCCAGACTTTTCTACAAATAGAAAAGCCTAGGCGACAGGAATTTTCCAGCTTCATTGTAAGTTTATGACTGAAACATCATTACGTGGTATGGGACGGTAAATGATGGGCCCACAGGTGGCTCCACTAGGACCAAGCAAACTGCCTAGTTATTTCCTCTCTGAAACAAAGCCAATGGCGGATCTGTGTCAAAGCAGGTCTCTGGTGTGCACTGCCTGGCCCACACGGGAACGCAGTAAGTATATCTGGACAGTAAGTCCCTGTTGTGAGCATCAAGTGAGCTCAAGCAGTAAAAAGGGAGGTGACAGCCTTTCTCAGTGTACTCATACACAGTCCCATTACCCGTTACTCTTTACAGCTAAGCACTGAAATAATTACACCACCCTCCCCGAGTGGACATCCTCAGAGGCATCAGGTTCCTAAATCGTAGGTTGTCTAAGAGTTCAAATCTTGCTGAGGTACCAGAGTTGTTCTTTCTGTCTTCCTCTTTGAAGGTTCCTTCTGTTAGGCACAACTTATGTCCACTTCTTTTGTGTTGCAAGGACCCACATTGGTGGCATTTGGTCTTGACATAATCCCACTTGGACATAGTGAAAACATTTCGGACACCAATAGCAACAGGCTTTTTTTGCAATGTAAGATGACATTCAAATCTCCTACAACTTTTTTTTTCCTATTGGTCTCTTCTTCTGATAGATTGAATTATTAGAGTAAAATTCCAGCCCAGATAAGAAATAACATAACCGTTTAGCCTCCTGGCAAATTACATTCAGCACCCACTTTCTCAAGATGACAAATATCAAATCATTCAAGTGAAAAAATCTTCCAGAGCACCAAGCCAATTGTGCAATGCAGCAAGTAGCACAGGAACGAGACTCCCCCATCTCTGCAGCAAAAAGTCTGGACTATTACCATAGAGAACATGACTCGTGCTAACTGCCCCTGGTTCTGAAACTCAGTCCTTCTTGGAAGATAACCAACATCGGACCCTAACAAAGCCAAGAGTTCCACAAGTACCCTCTCTCTCCTTTCCTCCCAAATGCACCTGCCTTCTCCTGGCACCAGCACCTTGCTCAGTTAGTGTACAACATAAAAACAGGGCAGGAGAGCAAGACTAATCACTTCTCCTATGTCCCTCTATCATCACAAATCAAAGTACTGTTACTTTTATAGAATATTTAAACGTCGTTTGCAAATGGATGTCTCCAGTGGAACTGAAGTTCCAGAAGGTGCAGGGATTTGACAAAAATCACAACAGAGCACTGTTCAAGGTGACCCAAGCCTCCTCCCTACTATAGGCCAATTGTAGTCCCTTTGACTCTCTGTCAGGCACTAAGCACCCCATAAATTCTTACAACTGTGCAGGCTCAATGCTACTAGTCCCATTTTACTGATGTGGAAGTTGAGGCCCAGAAAGTTTAAGTATCAGTTACTTCCTTTGGACGGAAGTAGTTCAGCAGGAATTCAAGCCTACATCTGTCTCATTTCAAAGCCTATGTGCTTTCTACTACTGCTCTGCTACTCAAACTGTGGTCCCTGGAACAGTAGTAGGACTGCCATAACCTAACAGTTTGTTAAAAATGGAGACTTCTCAGTCCCAATGCAGAAGCACTGAATCAGAGTCCACATTTCACTAAAGCCAGGTCATTTGTGTGCACATTAAAGTTTGACAAACTTGGGGCTGGTGGAGTGGCTCGAGCAGTAGAGCACCTGCTTAGGAAGCGTGAAGCCCTGAGTTCAAACCCCAGTGCTGAAAAAAAAAAAAAAATTAACAAACTTAGAGCCAGGCATGGTGTACATGCCTATAATCTCAGCATTTGGAAGGCTGAGGCAAGAGAATCAAAAGTTTGATGCCAGCCCGGGCTACTTAGTGAGACCCTGTCTCATGAAAGAAAGAGAAGGAAAAGAGAAGGGGAAGGGGAAAAAAAGTAGAGAAAAAGGTTAACAAACTTCACGCTATCCCATTCTATCTCTCTGAATGTCAATATTAACTCTTTCTACAGATCAGTGGTTTTCAATGGGGGGAGGACAGCCAGGAACACTTAACGTCTGAGGACACATTTGATTGACACTATAACTGGGGCAAGGTAGAGATTGGCTACTAGGATAGAGTGTGTAGAGGCCAGACAACCTGAAAATGTTACAGTTCACAGCACCAATACCAAAACGTAAAGAATTATCCAGCCCAAATGTCAGCAGTGCCAAAGTTAAAACCCTCCCTGATAATACTGCCCATAATCTGTGAATCTGGGGACCATTTTAAAAAAACAAGAGGCTGGCAGAGTGGCTCAAATGATAAGTACCTGCCTAGCAAGCATGAGGCTCTGAGTTCAAACCCCAGTGCCACCACTACTGCACAAACACACACACAAAAAAATGTTATCAATTTTGCTGGGTACCTGTAATCCTAACTAATCAGGAGGCAGAGATTAGGAGGATTGCAGCTCAAAGCCAGCCCTGGGCAAATAGTTCACAAGACCCTACCTCAAAAATATCCAACACAAAAAAGGGCTGGCAGAGCAGCTCAAGCAGTAGAGTACCTGCCTGGCAAAGGTGAGACCCTGAGTTCAAACCCCAATACCATGAAAAATAAATAAATAAATAACAACAGCCCAGCCCAGTTGAACAGTGCTTGCCTACCTACTATACTTGCCTAGGATGTGTGAGGTCCTGAGTTTGATCTCCAGTACCACAGGGGGGGGAAAAAAAAAGGGAAGAGGGAAGAGAAGGAGGGAAGAAGAAACGAAGGGAGGAAATGAGGGAGGGAGGGAGGAAAGAAAAGAGAGGAGAAGAAAGAGTTTTTGCTGCCACAACTATAGCTGAAGAAAATCCCTTTTCCTATGGGTCAGTCTCCAGCACTCCCCTCACAACATTTATCAAACACGTAGATCACAGGTCAGCAAACTACCATGGGACAAATCCAACCTGTCACCTATCTTGTGCAGTCCAAGAGCTAAAAATGATTCTTACATCTGAAGTAAGTTTTAAATCTTTTCAACACTTGTAAAAACTACATGAAATTCAAATTTGTGTGTCCTTTAAGTTTCATGGGGACACAGTAAAATCCATTAACAGTTTATCTAAGGTTGCTTTTTTTTGCATTATGGGATTTGAACTCATGGCCTTAAGCTTGCTAGGCAGGTACTCTACCACATAAGCCACTTGCCAGTCCTTTTTTGTGTTGGGTATTTTAGAGATAGGATCTCGTGAGCTATTTGCCCAGGCTGGCTTCGAACCACAATCCCCCTGATCTCTGCCTCCTGAGTAGCTAAGATGGCAGCTGTGAACCACTGGCACCCAGCTAAGATTGCTTTTTCTTTTTTAAACAGCTTTATTTGGATGTAATTCACATACTTTAAAATTCATCTATTTTAGCACCAGGCATGATGGTACACGTCTGTAATCCTAGCACTTGGGAAACTGAGGCAGGAGGATCTCAAGTTGCAGGCCAACCTAGGTCCACAGTGAGATCCCGACTCAAAGAAAAAAGCCAAAAAACCTCACCTACTTAATTTATACAATTCCATATTTTTAGCATATTCACAAAGTTGTCCAACTATTACCACAGTCAGTTCGAGAACACCTTTTGTTTATTTTGCAGGGCTGGGGATTGAACTCAGGGCCTCATGCATGCTAAGCAAGTACTAAACCACACCCCAACCCAGAGAATACTGTAATACGCCTATCACCTCACAAAGAAGCCCTGAAGGCTTTAGCTGTCACCACTATCTACAGCCTGTCTTTATAAATACTCCCATTCTAGACTTGCCTGTGAATGGAGATCCGCCATGTGTTCTTTTGTGACTGGCTTCTTTCATTAGCCTTGAGGGGACCTGCCACGTCATAGGGTAATTCTATGTTTAACTGAGGAACTAGCACACTGCTTTCCCAAGGGCTTCTTCTCCCCATTCTGGCCAACACCAGAGGCCTTTGATCCCAGCTATCTTAGTGACTGGCTATCATTACGTAAAGTTCTCTGTGTTTGGTGTTTTCCTATACACTGAGTAATTTTCAGGTGTTTTATTGGCTGTATATCTTCCTTGAAGAAATGTCTATTCAGATCCTTTGCCCATTTTTAAATTGTTTTTTTTTTTAACTAAGCTATAAGACTCCTTATGTTAAAAATTTTCTTACGTTTTAGGTAAGTATTTTATGAGATATATGATGTGCTACTATTTTTTTCTCTTTGAAGCACAAAAGTTTTGATTAAGCCCAGTTGTTTTCGTCTTTTTTTCTTTTTTTTTTTGGCAGCACTGAGGTTTGAACTCAGGGCTTCATACTGTGAGGCAGGCTTAAGTTATGACTCCAGCCCCTCTATTTTTCCTTTTTTTGGGTGTCATATTTTAAGATCCAAGGATATAAAGATTTATCCCTGTGTCTTCTTCTAAGAGTTTTATTGTTTCAGCTCATACATTCAGGTCTTTGATCCATTTTGAATTAATTTTTTGTATATGAGTTTAATTTCATTCTTTTTTAAAAATAATTATTTAGGTTTTTAAACTTTTTTTCCAGTACAAGGGTTTGAACTCAGGACCTCACACTTGCTAGGCAGTGCTGTAACACTTTAGCCAACTTCACCAGACCCTAACTTCATTCTTTTGCAGGTGCTCAGTCAGTTGTCCTGCACCATTTGTTGAAAAGATCACTCCTCCCCTCTGTGGTCTTGACATCCTTGTCAGGAATCCCTGTCACAGATGTATGAGTTTATTTCTGCACTCAGTTCTAGTTCACTATCCTTAAGCCAGCACCATACTGCCTTAATTATGGTTGCTTTGTAGTAAATTTTAAAAGCAGGAAGTGTGAGTCCTGCTTTGCTCCAAGATTGCTTTTAGCTACTCTGGGTCCTTTGCAATCCTTAGAATTGGCATGTCAATTTCTACAAAGAGGAAACAGAGACTATGGTGGATGTGTGGACCAACTTTCACAATGTTAATTTTGTTAAGTTTTATGACCCATGAACAGGAATATTTTCTCACATACTCTCAAAAATGTTTTACATGTTCATAGTACAAATTCTGAAGTTCTTTCTTGATTTTAGCCTTTTTTTCTTGCAATTTTGGGGCTCAAACCTGTGATCTTGCACATGCTAGCTAAGGCTCTATCCCAGCCCAGTAGTTTGTTTTTGTTTGTCTGCTTGTTTTGGCAATACTGAGGTTTGAACTTAGGACTTTGCGCTCTACCATTTAAGCTATGCCTCCAGCATGGCTCTGGTTATTTTGGAGATAGGGGCTTGTTTTTTGCCCATGCAGGCCTGGACTTCTTCCTATTTTGGGCTTCCTGCCATAGCTGTGATGACAGGCATGCACCACCACACCCAGCTTTTTCCCACTGTTGAGATGAGGACAGAGGGAGTCTCATGAATTTTTTGTCAGGGCTGAACCATGATCCTACCTATCTCAGCTTCCCAGCTGAGCTAGTAGCTAGGATTGCAGATGTGGGCCACCAGTGCCCAGTTTATTTTATACTTTTTGATGTTACTGTAAGTAAAATTTTCTTGATTTCACTTTTAGACCAAGTATACAGAATTATAATTAATTTTCATGTACTGATCTCATAGCTTGGAACCTTGCTGAATTAGTTTTAGTCATTTTTCCGTGGACTCCTCAGGGTCTTCCTACAAAGTCATGTCACCTGTAAACAGTTTTGCTTCTCCCTTTCCAATATGGCAGCCTTTACTTCATTTTCAACCTAACTGCCCAGGCTAGAACCTCCAGTACAGTATTGAACAGAAGTGTAAGAGTAGACATCCTGAGTGGGGGTCAGAGCTCAGTGGCAGAGAATTTGTTGCTCGAGGACCTGAGTTTAATCCCCAGGCATTGCAAAAAAATAAAAAAGGATAGCCTTATCTTATTCCTGATCTTAAGAGATAAACATACAGTCTTCTTTTTTTAAAACAGAATAAAAAACAACAACACACATTTTACATGCCTAAGGCACGTATTTACACCCAAATACAGTCTTTCATCACTGAGCATGATGTTAGCTGTGGGTTTTTTCACATCTGCTTTTATCAGGTTAAACAAGGTCTCGTCTGTTGCTAGTTTGTTGTGTTATCATGAAAAACATGGTGATTTGTCTATCAAGTTTGAAATGATTAAGTGACTTTTCTATCCATATGATGTATTAAATTATTCACATTGTCTTTTTTGTTTTGTTTTTGGTGGGACTGGAGTTTGAAATCAGGACTTCTTGTGTGCAAAGCAGGTGCTCTACCACTTGAGCCACACCTCCAATCCATTTTGCTCTTTTATTCTGGTTATTTAAAGATGGAGGTTTCAAGAACTATTTTCCTGGCCTTGCCTCAAACCTTGATTCTCCCAAACTCAGCTTCCCAAGTAGCTGGGATTACAGGCATAAACCAGCATCCAGATATTAATTGACTTTTCAGGTGTTAAACTGACCTTATATTCCTGGAATAAACCCCATTTGTTTATGGCATATAATTATTTTATACATTGCTGGACTAGGTTTGCTAATATTTTTGTTAAAGATTTTGCTTCCACATTAATAAGAGATATTGATCTATAGCTTCTTCTTTGTGATGTCCTTGTCTGATTTTGGTATCGGTATCAGTCTCCAATTTTTTTTTTTTACTGTGTTGGGATTGAATCCCAACACAGGACCTTGTACATGCTAGGCATGTGCCTAGCACTAGTACCACTTGGGCTCAGTCCTTTTGTTCTTATTTCTGTTTGTAAGATAGGCTCTCACTACCTTCTGCCCAGGCTGGCACCAAACGCTCAATCCTCCTGCCTCCGCCTCCCGAGTAGCTGGGATTACAGTTACATACAACCATGCCCAGCTCTTTTTGGGCTTTTTTTGCGGGGGGAAGAGTTTGTGAAGAATTACATCAGTTCTTGTTGAGATGTTAGATCGATCTCAGTGGTGAACCTATCTGAGGTTTTTTGGTAGGTAGTTGTCTTGTAACTAATTTAATCTCTTCCCCTGTCAGTCTATTCACCTGGTTTTTCTTGAGTCAATTTTGGCAGTTTAGGGCTGGGGACGCAGGTTGTGGTGCCTCAAATATACAGGGTGAGGGTTAGATCCCGGCACACACACACACACAAAAAAAAGCCATTTATGTCTCCTGCGGACTTTGTCCACTTCATTAAAGTTACCCAATTATTTACCAACTGCATTTTACCTTCTCTGTGCTTCATGTCCGCTCTGTTCCTCTTTTACTTCTTGCTCTTACTTTAAGCAAATATTTTTAACAAGGCGTTTACATTTTTAATAATTTTTCACTATTATTTTTAGAATTTTTTTTAGGAGTTGCTCTAGGATCTGCCATATAATCGATCCTAACTTCCCAGAATCAACTTAGTTCCATTGATTTATAGAAACATCACTCCCATAGTTCCGTTTCTTTCTGGAATATTATTGTTATACATATTACACTATCTAGGGTCACTTGCTTTCCCTCTGAAGAATCCCGTTAGTATTTCTCTTAAGGCAATCTACTTTAAGCAATAACTTATCTTGACTTCTGTTTACCTGTTAAATCTTCATTTCACCTTCACTTTAAAATGTACATTTATATACTTTTTTTTTGTGGCACTGGAGTTTGAACTCAGGGCCTCACACTAGCTAAGCAGGCACTTTGCCACTTGAGCCACTCTGTCAGTCCCCTAAAATGAACATTTAATCTCTGTCCAGCTTTACCAGAAATAGGATTCCTAGCTGATGAGATTTTTCTTTGAGCACTTTGGGTCTTTGTTTGGATGGGTTTTTAGGCGAAGTCTGTGTTACTCAGTCTGGTCTCAAACTAACAGTCCTCCTGCTTCAGCCTCCCAAGTGCTGGGATTACAAACCAGCCTGCATAACCTCCGTCAGCCTATCTTTCAAACTCACTCATTCTTCCCTCTGCCAGTTCACATCACCTATTGGGTTCCTCCAGTGAATTTATTTATTTCTGTTACTGTATTTTGACCTCTAGAACTTTCACTTGGTTCTCTCTTACAATTCTTCTCCCCTTAGCGATAGTCTCCATTTGCTACAACAGTGTCACAATACTTGGACTTTGTCACCCTGATTCCCTTAAGTTCTATGAACACATTTGTCAGGACTTCTTTAAAGCCGTTCTTGTTAACTCTGACCTCTGTGCACTCTCACTGGCAATTTCTGTGACTACTTTTTTCCCAGGGCGAAAAGGTCATCCTTCCCTGTTTCTTTGCATGTCTCATAATTTCTTGTTGGAAAGTGGACATTAAGATACTATATTGTAGAGACTCTGGGGACGGGCACCCCCTCTCCGGGAGTCATTGCTTGCTTGTCTGTTTGGTGCCTGGCTGGATTGAAACCTCTTTGACCCATATACTATTAAAGCCCACGATGCCCTCGTCAGGGAAGTGTAGCTCTGGGTATGATGCCTCGTCACCTGGGAATGACAGTGACCTTGGTAGGGCTCTCTTCTCTTTCAATGACCCATCCATTTGTTAAAACCCACAATTTGTGGCTTAGAGTCTATTATGCCCTAAAGTATAACTTGCTCTACCAGCTATCCTATCAAATTGTGGCTGTTTTGAAGGAACTGTTTCTGAGGTTAATATTTGGTATTTTTTTCTGATCCCAGGAGGGCGGCTACTCTGTCCTGTTCCCTGGTTACTTCTTGTAAACCAGAAGACCCACAGTCGAAGCTGTATCTTCATTAAATCCACAAATCTCCTCCCACTAAAATCTCCCCACTATTCTCAAGAGTGCCCTTACCCATGAAGTTACTTCCATGGGGAAAGATTAGGATCAATCTGTTTTTTTTTTTTTTTTTTTTTGGTTTTGATGTTGGGGATTGAAGCCAGGGGCACAGACTGCATGTACTCTACCACTGAACTACATCCCCAAGAAGGAGCTGTTTTAAGGCTGGTTTCGCTCCTTGGGCAAAATCTCTGAGCCAGGGTTTTGTAGGTGGGGAAGAGGACTGTGGAAAGTTCTAGGACTGAGCACTTGGTGGAAGGGAGCACACAAGTCTGAGCTCTCAGCCTGCCCTTCCTGCAGTGGAACCACCACCTCACAAGCCAGGTCTGAGGCCTAAGTTCTCTCAGTGTGCCTGGCACTGATCTACAGTAGGGACAGGGTGGACAGAGAAGGGAGCCCCATTTCGCAGTGCACTTACCCAGGACTTAGCCTCAGCAACAAGCAGCCGAGAGAAGGATGAGGAACACTGAAGTCATGTCCCCTGGAAGTGAAGACATCTGACCAGGGGCCTGTGTTATTGGTTCAATAGTTTGGAGTGGATTCTCCTGCTCACTGAGCTGAGCATGGGATATGAAGAAGTGGTCTTACTTCAAATGCCTCTGGCCTTTCTTATCAAATCTTAATAGATTGGTGGATTGACTGATTTGGTAGGACTAGAGTTTGAACTCAGAGCTTGCACTTATAAAGCAGGCACTCTACCACTTCAGCCACACCTCCAGTCCATTTTGCTCTAGTTATTTTGGAGATAGGGGTCTCAAGGACTTTTGCCTAGACTGGCCTCAAATTGTGGTCCTCCTGATCTCAGCCTCTCAAGTAGCTGGGATTACAGAAGTGAGTCACTGACACCCAGCCAAATTTTCATAGATTTTTTTTTTTTGAATCAATGTGTCTTTATTTGCTGTTTGCCCTTAGAACTCTTTCCAAAGAGCACAAACAGTTGTTTTTTTGTTTGTTTTTGGTGGTACTGGGATTTGAACTCAGGGCCTCATGCTTGTTAGACAGGAGCTCTACCACTTGAGCCACTCCACCAGACCTGTTTTAGTGTAGGGCTTTTTCCAGATAGGGTCTCCAGATGTTTTGCTTGGGGCTGGCTTTGAACCAAGATCCTCCATATCGCTGCCTCCTGAGTAGCTAGGATTACAGACATGAACCACCAACGCCCAGCTAATAGCTTGCTTTTAAAAAATAATTCACCAGTTTTGCAATAGAATGGGTCCATGGAGCCCCTCACAACATCATGCCGGAAGTCAACCCTTCTTAAGTCTGCTTTTGTGTTAAAACAGCAGAGCTGAAGAGCTGAGTAGTTCCAAGAGAAACGATGTGGCCTGCAAAGCTGAAAACACTGGATGGTTCTGTACAGAAAAAATGTGTCAACCCTGACTTACATCACTGCTGCCAGTGCTGCTGGTTCGTGACCACACTTCTGAGTGGTAAGGACTTAAATCACTTGAGTCAGTACTGTATTGGCTAAGTGCTTAGAGCAAAGTCCAAAAAAATTTTTTTTATTGGTGGGACTGGGGTTTGAACTCAGGGCTTCACGGATGCAAAGCAGGCGCTCTACCACTTGAGCCACACCTCCAGTCCACTTTGCAATTTTGGAGATGGGGGTCTCAAGGACTATTTGTCCGGGCTGGCCTCAAATCATTAGCCTCCTGATCTCAGCCTCTCAAGTATCTAGGATTACAGGTGTGACAACCTGCACCCAGCTCCAAGTCCAAAATTTGAAGTACTCTGTAGACATAAATTAAAAACCAAATGGGTGTTTGGAGGGGTTTTGTTTTTGTTTTTGAAAAAAAGGCTCTCTCTATGTAGCCTAGGCTGGCTCTGAAGTTATGAAAGACCAGCCTCAGCTACCTGAGAACTGGGACGGGACGGGGGGGGGGGGGGGGGGGGATATGGAGAATGGCTCAAGTGGTACAGCACCTGTCTAGCAAGTGCATGGCACTAAGTTCAAACCTCAGTACCTCCAAAAAAGAAAAAAAGTGTGGCTTTCTCCGCCACCAGGAACCAATCAATCAATCCTTTTCTGCAAGCAGATACCAGCTGTGTGTCCTCCAATTCAATCCTGAACACTACGTCTAGATCCCACAGGTAAGCGTTCAGTCCTATAACACTGCTCCAATTTCTTATGCCAATCACAAGCCTCAGGTGTTTATCTCTGCTTCTCACCAACTAGCTACAAACTGGGGTCCCCAAAAACCCCTCTTTTGGTTCAATTAATTTGGTACAGAATCTTACCAAGCTTCAGGGGGAACACTTTATGGTTACCTATTTATTATCAAGCATATTATTATAAACTGGGTGCACTGTGGCTCACACCTGTAATCCTAGCTACTCAGGAGGATCACAGTTCGAAGCCAGCCTGGGCAAATAGTTTAAGAGACCCTATCTCAAAATAAATAAATAAATTTTAAAAACCCAGATCTACAAAAAAAAAAAAAGGATATTATTATAATAATCACAGATGAAAAAAATGCATAGGACAAAGTTGGTATGCCCTCCCCTGGGCCCCAAACCCACCCCCCCCAAGATCGTCTATCTAGAATCTCTCTAAACCCTTTCCTTTTAGGGTCTTATGGAGGCTTCAGGGCTGAGGGAATGGCGCAAGTGGTAGAGGGCCTGCCAAGCAAGCTTCAGGCCCTGAGTTCAAACCCTGGTACCGCCAAAAAGAAAAAAAAAAAAAAATCACATGGAGTCTTTATGACACAGGCATAATTGATTAAATGCATTATCCAGTGATAATCGATGAGCCCCAATTCTGAAGCTACCTAGAGCCAGCCAGCATCAGTCAACTGGTTAACATATAAAAAGATGCCTAGCATTTTGTAGATTCCAAGGATTTTATGCCAGGAAACCAGATCAAACAAGTGTCACACAGATGGACCCTACCCCACTGGGTTTTGGTGAGGGTTAAATGTGTGAATGCCTGGCTGGGAGCATGGCTCAAGTGGTAGAGGGAGTTCAAACACCAGTACCACCAAGACTGGAATGTGTGAATGTCTAACTCTTTGAAAGTGTTTACGTCTAGGGCTCTGGCTCAGGAAAGCCCTGGGTTCGATTCCCAACACCGAAATTAAAAAAAAATAAAAGCATTCAACAAATCATGCTGAGAACTGCAAGGAAAGTAAGTAGTAAGGTAACACTTCTTTCCCCAAAGACCTTTTCCCATAAAATTTAAACTTTGGAAAGGGATAACAAGTATAGACCTTGCAATAAACAAGATGTAACTTCCTACCAAGGATACATGCGAACATTACCGACTGTAAACCAGAATAGCAAACCAGGGAAGCTTCCAGCCTCTTGTAGTAACAATGAATGAAAACCACCATCAGGAAGTGCGAAACCCCAGATCCCCACGTGAAAAGGCAGTAATTAGCTCTGATTTGTGGATCTAGGCCTGGATGGCCTCTTCCAGTTTCTAAATATGCCCAGAGGATGAAACACACAGAATCCCTCAAGCTTCCACCTCGACTGTCACCGTGGCCAGGGGGCCTGGGCCGGGCGAGCCGGGGATCGCGCCCGACTCCGGTGGCCAGAGCCCGTCGGGGCTGTGCCCGGCCGGTTACCTCGCAATTGAACTCCATCTCGGCGTCCATGGTGACGATCCGCACCGTGAACGTCTTGGGCTGCTTCCTCTTGAGCGAGCTGAAGCTCATGCGGGAAGCGATGGCTCCGGCCATGGCGCGGGGCTCAGGCCTGGGACCCTCGTCCCCCGAGGCCTGCGGTTCTCGACCCGTTAGCCCCCCTGGAGGAGCTGCACAGGCCTCAGGGCCACCATGGTGGCCGGCTGGCCGGCCCAAGAGCGATATGGACTGCGTGGGTCCCCAGCGGCCAGCATGGGCCGCGAGGACCCGGCCCCCGGAGCGGAAAAGGGAGAGTTGCGGGACAGGCCCTGAGGGCGGCGGGGAGGGGACGGGAGCCGGGGCCGACGGGGCGAACGCGGCCCGGCGTTCCGGGACTCGGACCGGGAACGCCTGGAACGTCCAGGGGGACCCTGGACGGCGGGCGGCCTAGACGCCGCGCGCCTCTCAGCTGCCAACGGGAGTCGCGGGGCCGCGCTGCAGCCTGGCGCGCACGCGCGCGCGTGGCTGTCACCGTCCTCGCTCCGCGCACCCGCGGGTAGCGTCCCCTCCCAGCCGCCGCGGGCCTGCTCCGGACCCCGCCCTCAGGCCTCCCCCAGTGCAACTAAACCCGACAGCCGCCTCCCAGGCTCTCTGGTTGGCTGAGAACTCCGAGGGAGGCGGGACTTTTGCTCCGCTCCGCCCACTTTGGGGCAACTCCACCAATTGGAAGTTCCACTGTGACTGGCGGCGCGGGCCTGTGCTCGGCGTTGAGTAGCCAGAGCGTCAGTCACTCTGAGCGCTTTTGTTCCTAAAGGACCCGCCTACTCTAGCAAGATTGGTTGACGCGTTAGCATCCGACGCGTCTTTTCCCGGGAAAACGGTGAGGTTGGTTCCGCGGCGCGGGAGTCGAATCCCAACCTGATCCGTGAGAGCAAAGTACGGCGGCGCCCCAGGGCACTTAATATACATCCTGATCTCTACGTTTCTCAAACTTTTAAAACATTTGTGTAGGCCTATTAGGTTGCCGGCACTCTCCTCCCGCCCTTCCGCTTCTTGGTAGGAGACGGGAGGTAGTGATTGTATCTATTTCGTGGGGAATTAAAACTTTAGAACAGTGTCCGGCACATACAACGTTGAATTCTATGAAGTTGCTCTATTTGTAGATCCAAAAGGGTGCCTTGGGAACTGAAAAGCATTTTTCGTTTGGTACTGGATAAAATGATTCACTTTTCCAAACCATATCCATGGGGTTTATTTGTTTTTGGTGGGACTGGGGCTTGAACTCAGGGCTCTATACTTACATAGCTGGCGCTCTGCTGCTTGAGCCGCACGCACTTCCAGTCCACGTTGCTCTGGTTATTTTGGAGATGGGGGGGGGGTCTCATGACCTCGAACCGTGATCCTCCTGATCTCAGCCTCCCAAGTAGCTGGGATTACAGGCGTGAGCCACCGACGCCCGACTGTATTATGTATATTTTTATGTCATCAAGGGTTGTAACATGTGTAGGGGAATCATATCTTTATGTCCTTAAAAAAATTTTTTTGGAGACGGGGCCTGGCTTTATTGCCCTGGTTGCCCTGGAACTCCTGGGCTCAAGCAGTCCTCCCACCTGAGCATCCCAAGTTGCTAAGGCCTATACAGCCATAGGCCACCAGGCTTAAATACTACTTTTTCTTAGTGGTGGAACAGAGTCTCCCACTGTACAGATGATGAAACTGAGGCTCAGCATGATAGAGCCTCTTGCTAACTGTCACCCAGATCGTGAAAGGCACAGCTAGAACTAGAACCCAGGTCCAGCCCACCCAGAGCTGCTGGTGTTACCCACTGTGCTGTCCTGGGTGAGGCAAGGCTGAAGGGTGTGGCTCAAGTGGTAGAGCGCCTCTTTTTTTTCTTTCATTTTTCTTTTATTATTCATATGTGCGTACAAGGCTTGGTTCATTTCTCCCCCCTGCCCCCACCCCCTCCCTTACCACCCCCTCCCTCTCCCCCCCCAATACCCAGCAGAAACTCTTTTGCCCTTATCTCTATTTTTGTTATAGAGAGAGTATAAGCAATGATAGGAAGGAACAAGGGGTTTTGCTGGTTGAGAGAAGGATAGCTATGCAGGGCATTGACTCACACTGATTTCCTGTGGAGCGCCTCTCTCAAGAGCATGAGTTCAAACTGAATTCTCCTTTGGGCTCCCCACTGGCAGAGCAGATCAGGCCTTTACCCCAGGGGCCAAGGATGCTGCAGAAAAATAAGTAATTCTGGGAACCCACTGAGGAGCAGTAAAAGAAAGTAGATCAGACAGCAGGGGCTAAAATACAACACTGACAACCAGTAGTAACTGATTTTTATAGAAGACTTACTAGATGCTAGGCACTGGGATAACTGGCAAAACATACCCAATTCAAAACACTTGGCAGAGCTGGGTGCTGGTGACTCACGCCTGTAATCGTAGCTACCCAGGAGGCAGAGATCAGGAGGATCGAGTTCAAAGCCAGCCTGGGCAAATAGTTCTGCAAGACCCTATCTCGAAAAAACCCATCACAAAACAGGGCTGGTGGAGTGGCTCAAGGTGTAGGTCCTGAATTCAAGCCATACCAGGCATTCTGTGAAGGGTTTTGTATGGTTTATTTCTTTTGGTTTTTTTTTTTCAAAACCCTATTTAGTAGATATTATATCATCAGCTGACATGAAGTAATTTACCCAAGGTCATAATTGGTAGAGCAGTGATTTGTTTCTGGGACTGCCTTAACCTGGATCTCAACTAATTTACATTTTCTTTTTCCATTCTACCAGATGATAAGGGGTTCTCAAACTTGGATGGTCCCGCCCCTCCAGTGTTTTTGGTTGTCATACCTGGAGTGTAAGGGGGGGCAATGACAGAGGTGACTCCATTTTGAATGAGAGAAACATTTTAAAAGCAGACATCTAGTCAGGCACCAGTGGGGCTCACACCTGTAATCCTAGCTACTCAGGAAGCAAAGATCAGGTGGATCACTGTTCGAGGCCAGCTCAGGCAAATAGTTCTCAAGACCCTATCTGGAAAAAAACCTATCACAAAAAAGGGCTGGTGGAGGGGCTCAGAGTGTAGACCCTGAGTTCAAACCCCAGTACCAAAAAAAAAAAAAAAAAAAAATGCAGACCTTTAAAGAGACGTGGGAAACAACAGGTTTCTCGGGGGAAGTAACAAACTCCTTACTGAAATAGCAGAATGCAACTGCACAATGTGGATGGTGGGCCCCAAGGCCAAGATGAGCTGACCAGACCTTCCTGGAATGCTCAGTTCCATAAGGAAAGGGACAGACAGGTGGCTGAGTTCAGTGAGAAGCTGACCTGGCCACAACCAATCACAAATATAGTTTCAAAGTAAAATAGTTAGGCCTAAGCCAGTTAGTGCACTGTATCATCCCCTGGATGTGAGCCATCCTTGGGCTTAGCTCTTTCACTAAGTCCCACCCATCAGGTGCCTTGCTGTCTTTTCAGTAAACTTTGTGCTTGCTTTCACTCTTAACTCCTGGTCCGGTGTCTTCAGTTGTCAGCTATACCAGGACACGAACTCAGGATCAGCAATCCAGTATCAGGAGAGTTCTTGTGACTTCCATAGGTAAAAGCCAAGGGTGTTGTTAAACTTCCTACAATACATAGGACACCCTCACACACAACAAAGAATTATCCAGGTCATCTTGCCCAAGTGCGGAATAAAGAATCCTGCAATGGAGCAATGATTCTTTCATCTTTTTGAGTCAAAAGCACTCAAATGAGCCAGGTATGATGGCATATGCCTGTAATCTCAGCACTCTGGAGACTAAGGCAGAAGGTTTATAGGTTCAAGGCCAGCTTTGGTTACATAGCAAGCTCAAGACAAGGGCAACATAGTGACCCTCTTTCAAAAACGCAAAACCGAGGGGTCCAGGCATGGTGGTACGTGTCTGAAATCCCAGCTACTTGGGAGGCAAAGACAGGAGTATCACAGTTGGAGGCCAGCCCAGGTAAAAGTTAGTGAGATCCTATCTCACAAGCTGGAGGCCAGCACCCATGACTCACACCTGTAATCTTAGCTACTCTGGAGGCAGAGATCTGGAGGATTGTAGTCTGAAGCCAGTCTGGGTAAATAGTTTGAAAATATCCTATCTAGAAAATACCCAACACACACAAAAAAAAGGGCTGGTGGAGTTGCTCATGTGGTAGAGTGCCTGCCTAGCAAGTGTGAGGTCCTGAGTCCAAACCCCAGTATCAACAACAACAACAAAGCTGGGGGCTCAGAATATAGCTCAAGTAGTAGAGTACCTGCCTAGCAAGCACAAAGCTCTGAGTTCAAACCCCAGTACTGAAAAAAACCTAAAAACTAAAGGACTTAGAGTATGACTCAAGTGGGTGGAGCACTTGAGCACAAGGACCAAAATTCAAGAAAAAAAAAAAAAATCACTGGTGGCATGGCTCAAGTGGTAGAGCATTTGCCTAGCAAGTGTGAGGCCCTGGGTTCAAACTCTAGTACAACCAAAAAAAATAACAGGCTGGTAGAGTGTCTCAAGTGGTAGAACCAAGCATGGTAGAACCAAGTGTACCAAGCATGATGCCTGGAATTCGAACCCAGTCCCATCAAAAAATAAAATAAACACATAAATAAATAAATACAGCCAGGCACTGGGCCTCACGCCTGTAATCCTAGCTACTCAGGACTCAGAGATCAGGAAGATCAGAATGGAAAGCCAACCTGGGCAAATAGTACAACAGACCCTGTCTTGGAAAAAAAAAACCATCACAAAAAGAAGAGGAGAAGGAGGAAAAGAAGAAGAAGAAATACATTGCAAAATGCATAATTCTTTTTTATAATTTTATTTATTTTTCTTTTTGGAGGTACTGGGTTTGAACACTATAGTGCTAGGCAGACACTATACCACTTGAGCCGCTCTATCAGCCCTACAAAGTATATAATTCTAAAATGACCCCCCATGACCCATGGCTTTTTATAATCCACTGGTTTTGTTTGTTTTTTGTGGGACTGAGATTTGAACTTAGGGCTTCTTGCTTGCAAAACAGGCACTCTACTGCTTGAGCCACACCTCCAGTGTATTTTTATTTTGGAGATGGAGTCTCGAGAACTATTTGCCTGGGCTGGCCTCAAACCATGTTCCTCCTGATCTCAGTCTCTGAAGTACCTAGGATCACAGGTATGAGCCACTGGCTCAATCCTGATTTAATCCACTATGTTGTATGTAGGAAAAACCCATGAATATAATATTATGCTTGTGATTATGTTACTTTGTGTGGCAAAGGAATTTTTTCAGATTGTAGTCCTAATTTGTTGAGTTAATCAAAAGGAACTACCGTAGGTGGGACTGTCCTAATCAGGTGAACTTTTAAAGGGGGATCAAGAACTGGGAGATAGAAGAAACCAGAGATGCACTCCTGCCGGCTTGCAGAAAGCAGACATTAATGTCATGACTATCTATTGGGCTATATAGCAATGAACTCTGGGTGGCCTCGAACCTAAGAATGGTTCTTAGCCAACAACCAAAGAAAACAAGGATCTTGGTTGTGAGCAGCTGACGCCTGCCAGTGACTTGAATGAGCTTAAAGGAGAACTCTCAGCTCTTGGTGACAACTAAAATAGGACTGACTGATACCTTGACTGTAGCAGAAAATCATGCTAAGCTAAGGCCTGGGCCTGACCTCCAGACCCATGGACACTGAAATAATAAACAGGTGTTGTTTTAAACAACTAAATGTGTAGCAGTTTGTTACGTAGCAACAGAAAATTGGTAAGATCATAAATAAAAACAAATTTTAACCTGTACAATCCACTGGCCCCCTGCCATTCTTTTATGGCCCTTCTTTTATGATCCGTTAATTTTTCACTCATGATTGTGCTATGAATATCTTTCCCTATCAGTAAATATGCTATGATATGAAATTTTAAGTGTAATGCAGGAGAGTTTATGGAGATAGAAAAATGTAAAGTGGGAGGATTGAGCCCTGAGAGTTGGTGGGGGAGGTCCCAAGAGAGAGTGCCCCTATATAATCTTGGGGGAGAGGTTGTGGGACTGGGATTTGAATTTAGGGCTTTATGCTTGAAAAGCAGCATGAGCCACACCTCTGATCTGCTTTGTTCTGGTTATTTTGGAGATTGGGGTGTGTGTGGGTTATCTCATGAAGTATTTATTGGCCTTTATCCTGGGCTGGCCTTCCACCTTGATCCTCCCAATCTCAGCCTCCCAAGTAGCTGGGAATAGAGGCATGAGCCGTTAGCACCCCGTTCTATGATATAATTTTCTAAGGACTCACTAGGTTTGAACTTAGGGCCTCATGCTTGCTAGGCAGGCACTCTACTACTTGAGCTACTCCACCAGCCCTTTTTTGTGTTGGCAATTTCTGAGATAGGATCTCAGAAACTATTTGCCCAAGCTGGCTTCGAACCACGATCCTCTTGATCTCTGTCTGCCGACTAGGATTACGGGCATGAACCACCGGCGCCCAACTTGTGACCGGTTTCTGAACATATTTTTGTAAGCTGCACTCTGTTGCATTTGGAACAGGTAGAGACAGAAGCTAAGTAAACTAAGAGGTGCTCACCTGCCTGCAGCCCAAGGCTCAGGATATACCTGACTCACTAAACATCACCTAGGCCTGGTGAGCTTTGCATCACCAGGTGAGAATGCTTTTCCAAGGCGCCACCCTAAAGCACTGATGTGAGTGAAAGCCATCTGCAGGCAGTAACTCCTATGTAAAATAGCAGTGGTAGGCAACCAGGGTTGAAATACTAGTCTCTTGATCAGCTGTGATCTGAAAATGTTAAGTAGTCAATTCAGGAATAACCCATACATTTGAAATTGTACGCACAGTGATTGGTGTGATAAAATCTTACCCTGCCCTGCCCTGTCTTGCCCAGACGGTGAGTCATCCCTTTGTCCCCCGTATAGATACATGCCACACCTGTTAATCACTTTGTAGCCATCTTGGCTATCAGACAACAGTGCTTACCTTCAAGTGACCAAAGCTCAAGATTGGTGATCCTGGCAATTCAGCTAGACCAAAGAGAATCCATAAAGGGTTTCTTTTATGTGAAAAGGTGAAAGGTTTCGTGCCTGCCTGGCAAGTGCAAAGCCCTGTGACACACGCACAAAAAAAATAGTAGCTGGATGCCCATGGTTCATGCCTCCCATCCAAGTACTAACAAGGCCCGACCCTGCTTAGCTTCCGAGATCAGACGAGATCAGGCAGCTCATGCTTATAATCCTAGCTACTCTGCAGGTGGAGATCAGGAAGATCCAAGTTTGAGGCCAGCTTACACAAAAATTTCTTGAGACCCCCATCTCAACCAATAAAAGCTGGGCGTGATGGTGCATGCCTGTCATTCCAGCTGCAGCAGGAGGATGGTGGTCAGCCAGCCCAGGCATGAAAGCGAGCCCCTGGGGAGAAGTTTTTTTTTTTTTGTCTTTTCTTTTTTGGTGCTGGGATCGAAGAAAGCGAGCCCCTGCTTGAAAAATAACTAAACAAAAAGGGATGGGGGGACAGCTAAAGTGATAGAGCACCTGCCTGACAAGCATAAAGTCCTGAGTTCTAATCCCAGTACTGCCAAAAAAAAAAAAGGAAAAAGTCTAACACAGTATGTATGTAAGGGGAAAAACATGGTACTAAGCCTGTAGTGTTTGGTACTGTGCAGTCTGGGGAGTCCACTGGGGGTCTGGGTGTGTAAGCCCTGCAGATAAGGGGGCCTTGTAGCTACACGCCCAGAACTATAGATGTTTGAATCCTCACAGGATGTTCCCGTGAGGAAGGACCCTGGGTACCTTGGCTTCTCTGAGCCCCAATATGTTATCTGTGCAAACAGGAATGATAGCATATATGTTCTGAGGACTTAGAATGTGGCTTAGTGGGAGAAGTACTTGCTTAGCTCTCTCGAGGTCCTGGGTTTGATCTCCGGGTGGCTTAGGAAAATAGAAGTTTCTTGTCCCACAGCTCTGGAGGCTGTAAGTTGGAGTCGAGGTGTCAGCAGGGTCACAGTCCCTCTGAGACCGATCAGGAAAGGATGCTCCCTTGACTTTCTCAGTTGTAGACATTCTTTGGCTTGTGGCAGGGTACCTCCATCTTCACTAGGTCTCCCTGTGTCTCCCTTTGTGTTTGTCAGTCTCCAGCCAAGACCCGCCCCCCCCATTTTGGGGGGGAGTATTGGAGTTTGAACCCAGGGCTTTGGGCTTGCTAGGCAGGCATTCTACCACTTGGGCCACTCCACCAGCCCTCAAATTTCCCCTTTTTTAAAATGAAGATAATAGTCATTTTGGATTAGGGTCACCATAATAACCTCATTTTCATTTGATTGCCCAAATAAGGCTACATTCTGAGGTACTGGGAGTTAAGCCATCATTTGGAGGGACATAACCCATAGCAGCAGCCATATTTATGCGAGATAATTGCAGAGGTCCAGGGAAGTCATATTTACAAGAAGGATGTTTTTTGTAAACTTCACATGATCCAGAACTTTCTATCGGGAGACCTGTATTCCCCACGTGGAATGAATGCAAGCGAGAAGATCAAACGCACTCACGGCTCGTAAATCTGCTCGGCATCTCAGCGTGCTTTGGCCTTGGATGATGCTTGGTGTCTTTGCAGCACTCTCTTTGCCCACAGGCATTCTAAATTAACAGCACTCCTGTCACCTGTCACATCTTGTGTGCTTTAGCATGCCTAGGACCTACTCCAGAGGTACTGGTTTCTCAGCACTAATGTCTACCTCATGAATGCTTAAATGAGACCGTTACGGCTTTCTAAAGTGGTTTGTGCATACGCTGACTGACCAAAGAACAACTCAATAGTCACAAAAGGCCGTTGCCAGAGTCCAGATCCTGTAATAGGATGATTTGCTCTGACAGGACAGGATGGGGGGACGGGGGAGGTGGCCCAAATAACATACACATGTAAGTAAATGTAAAAATGATTTGGAAAAAAAAAAAAAAAAAGACAGGCAGAGGTAGGAGGAGGTCAGCCCAAGCAGTTAGGGAGACCTAATCTCAAAAACAAAAGGATTGCTGGGCACCTGTGGCTCACACCTGCAATCCTAGTTACTCAGGGGGCAGAGATCAGGAGGATCGAGTTCAAAGCCAGCCTGGCCAAACAGTTCTGCAAGCCCCTATTTTGAAAAAACCCATCACAAAAAAAGGCTGGTGGAGTGGCTTAAGGTGTAGGTCCCGAGTTCAAATTTCAGAACAACAAAAACAAAAGGGCTGGGGCTGGATGCTGGTGAATCACTTGAGAGACTGGGATTAAGAGGATTTACCAGCCCCAGGCAAATAGTTCGCCGGCCCCCATCTCCAAAATAACTGGAGTAAAATGGCCTGGAGGTGAGGCCCAAGCAGTATGAAGCCCTGAGTTCAAACCCCAGCCCCACTTTAAAAAAAAAGGCAGGGGAGGAGGACTTGGGGCATGACTCAAGAGGTAACCCTAGTATTTTAAAAACAAAGGGAAAAGATAGAATTTTGTTTCCTGGCTAAAGTGGCGCCACCTTGTGGCAATAGCAAAAACAGTTTCTAATTCATTGTGCTCTACCAGCATTGAAATGGTTCAATACTTGAGATAAATTCCTTGTGGCATTTGCATTCTTTACATTTATACAGGGAATGGTGCTTTGTTAATGTTTTTGTGTGCCACTGTGCATATGATGCATAATACAGAAAGGCCAGGACTTAAGTCTCTTCCCCTGCTGAATACATAAAAGCTTTCTCTCCCTGACTCTCTTGTTTGGGGTCCCAGAGGAGCGGGAGGATACAGTTCTCAGTGAGCCATTGGGCCTGAGCATAAAAGCCCATCAATAAGGAGCAGGTGACACTGCCACAGCTGGGTCATTTGTCTCTGCTGCAGACTACTCCGTAATGATCTATTTGTCCCCGGGAATAGATGATGGCAGGTTTGTCCATATTTTACACTTATGAACCTGCCTGCTCTCTCGTCCAGCTGCTGCTCATCTGTCTCTGTCCCTGGCCCCTCTCATTTCATTCCATGAGTGGACAGCAGGCCTTGGCAAAGGGTTATGCTTACTAGGCAGGCGCTCTATCACTTGAGCCACTCCACCAGCCCTGGCAAAGGGTTATGAAGGTGGATGCCAGGAGGGCAGGCTGGGGAGGAGGGAGGGAGAAGAGGATGGGTTCACTCTGTGCAGAGAGGGAAGGGATGAATGGGAGACAAGCTCAGGAAAGAGATGTCACAGACTTAGTGGTGGGCAGGAAGGGCCTCAGAGAATGGGAGGCTGAAGGAGAGGTCCTAAGACAGGAAAATAGAGCTGTTAGGAAGGCCTGCTTGTAAAAGACAGCTCCACAGGGTGGCAGGGAAGCTCAGTGGTTGAGTGCTTGCCTAGCACGTGCAAGACCCTGGATTCCATCCCAGCTCTGCGCACACACACACACACACACACACAAAGACAACTTGAGGAGCCAAGTTCAAACTCAATAAGTTCGACCTAGTGCAAAACCTAAGTATAACTGCTGCCAGTGGCTCACACCTGTCATCCTAGCCACTCAGGAGGCAGAGATCAGGAGGACCTTGGTTCGAGACCAGCTCAGGAAAATAGTTTGAGAGATCCTCTCTCAAAAAATACCCAACACAAAAACGGGCTGGTGGAGTGGCTCATGTAGTAGAGTGCCTACTGAGCAAGTGTGAGGTCCTGAGTTCAAACCCAAGTACGACCAAAAAAAAAAAAAAAAAAAACCCACCTAATTATAGCAACCAGCTTCAAACTCTCAAATGCTGGGTTTGAGTAGGCCTACCCAAGAGAATGTACAGAGATGACAGTGTGGGTTGGGGAGGTGGCTCAGTTGGAAGGACAATTACCTAGCAGGTAGTGTGTACAAGGCCCTGTGTTAGGGTGAACAAGAGGAAGCCATGTTAAAACTGTTCTCCCTCCCCTCGAAGGTGACTTACTGAGAACTCTCCACCCGGCCCTAAAGAAAAATAGACATCCACCTTTAGCCATTTACTAAAGCCACTACTACTACTACTTCCCACCTGGCCCAGAAGGAATGACCCACCCTTGAGCCAGAGGGGAGTTCAAGAGGCTCACCTCAAGTACATGAAAGAACTCACGTCCCACAATAGGTGCTGGCCTTTGTGATCCAAGCGCCCTGCTGCCACATTTCCCAAGGTATACATCCTGGCTGACGGGTGTACTTCTCTGGTGG
Source organism: Castor canadensis (assembly GCF_047511655.1). Taxonomy (NCBI): domain Eukaryota; kingdom Metazoa; phylum Chordata; class Mammalia; order Rodentia; family Castoridae; genus Castor; species Castor canadensis. The sequence continues at coordinate 2,469,865 of NC_133403.1, read as the reverse complement.
CCAGAGAGAGATAAAGAGGCAGAAGACGACCTGGTTTAATTGAAGAGTGCAGGGTGTTAACCTTGTGGACAAAAGTCAGATTGATTAACAAGCATAGTAAACTGGCCAGCACGCAAGCCTGCTACACCAAAAGTTGTTCCCTTTTGTGGTCTCAGTTACATTTTTCCCCACTGTCCATTTATTCCTTTCATTTCTGTTTCATTTATTTATTTGTGGTACTGGGGCTTGAACTCAGGGCCTACACCTTGAACCACTCCAGCAGCAATTTTTGTGTTAGGTATTTTCAAGACAGGATCTCGTGAACTATTTCCCTTCAAACCACGATCCTCCTGATCTCTGCCTCCTGAGTAGCTAGGATTACAGGCGTGAGCCACAACACCAGGCTGTTCCTTTCATTTCTGTGGAAAAGAGGTGTCACCTTCCTGTCTTTAGTTAATTGGTGGGCCCCAAGGAGGGAATCCGTGCTCCCTAGCAAAAGCAGCTTTTAAGCACCTGTTACATGATGGTTTGACTACAGGAGGTCCCCTACAGGTTCCTGTGTTAAAGCCTTAGTCCCCATCTGGGGGTGCTATTTTGGGAGGTTCTTGAAACTTTAGGAGGTGGAAGTAGGTTACTGAAGACATGTCCTGGGGGGCTTTATCTTGGCCTGGCCTCCTTTCTGTATCACTCTCTCTGCTTCCTGGCCACCATGATGTGTCTTTGCTCTACCATTAGTCTTTTTTTTTTTTTGCAGTACAGGAATTTCAACTCACGGCCTCATGCTTGTTAGGCAGGCGCTCTACCACTTGAGCTACACTGCCAGTCTTTGTGTGTGTGTGTTGGATATTTTCATGATAGGGTCTTATAAACTATTTGCCTGAGCTGGCCTCAAACCGCAATCCTCCTGCTCTCTGCCTTCTGAATAGCTGGGATTACAGGCATGAGCCACCATGCCCAGCTCCACCATGTACTCTTACTGCCATGATATTCTGCCTCACCACAGGTCCAAGCAATGGAGTAAGGCAACCATGGGCTGAAACTGCTGAAATGATAAGCCAAAATGAATCCTTCCTCCTTTAAGTTGTTTTTCTGAGGTACTTATCATATTGACAAAAAATAAAATAAAATTGGTGCTAGATAAGTGGAGAAGTTGCGGTGATTATTCCCGACGCTGTGGTGGAGAAGTCTTTGGATCCAGTTTGTGGAGGTTTTGGGAAACCCTAGAGTGATGTAAACAGAGCTCAGTGAATGATTCTGGTAGGAGCTCAGAAGACCAAAATGCTCATAGGCACACGAGGTCTCAGATGGAAACAAGGACTCTGTAATTCCTACAGGCCGCGCGTGCTACATTGTGGCAACAACAACAACAACTACTCTACATTTTTTCCATGCCCTGTGACCCAAGGCAAACTCAGCCTTGAGCCCCTGTAAAATCAAAAAGCAAATTAAATACAGTAGATCCTTAGTATTTGCAGGTATATGGTTCCCAGGAGGCCCATGACAAAGAGTAATTCTGAATGCTTAGGAATCAGAGTTCAGTACTGTCCTGTGGATCCTTGATTCATTTTTCCCATAATACTGTCTAATTTCTGCTAAAGACAAGCCACCTTACAACAAAGTCTAATAACATTTTGGGTTTTCATCGGTGGTGGTACTGGGGTTTGAACTTGAGGACTTGAGCTCGCTGAGCAGGTACTCTACTGTTTGAGCCACACCTCCAGCCCTAAAATTTTCTCTTTTTTTTCAGTACTGGGGTTTAAACTCAGGGCCTACACCTTGAGCCACTCCACCAGCCCTTTTTTGTAAAGGTTTTTTTGAGATAGGGTTTCATGAACTATTTTGCCTGAGCTGGCTTTGAGCCTGAATCCTCCTGATCTCTGTCTCCTGAGCAGTTTAGATTACAGGCATGAGCCACAGGCACCTGGCTAAAATTTTCATTTTATCACTTAAAGCACATTTTTACTTTGCTTTTTGCACACTGATTGCTTTTGGGAGGCATATTTTCACAAAATGAAGGGTAGGGAAACACTCAGCAGACCATGCAATGATTTAAACACAACTAACAATAACTCAGAACTGAGAACTCCACATCAACTGAGCTGTGTAATATGCATGTGGGAACTTAAAACTTTGGTTTTGAAATTTCTTTTGATTTAAAAACAATTTTTTTTTTTAAAGTCGGGTGCCAGTGGCTCATGCCTTCTAAATCTTGGCTACTTGGGAGGCTGAGATCAGGACCGAGATTCAAGGACAGCTCAGGCAAACAGTTCTAGAAATCCCATTTCCAAAAATAACCAGGGCAAAATGGACTGGAGGTGTGACTCAGTGGTGGAGCCCCTGCCTTGCAAGCAAAGCCCTGAGTTCAAACCCCAGTCCCACCAAAAGGAGGGATGGATCCAAAGCAGGACTGAAACCCAGCGGGGCAAACATTAAATCCATAACCAGTGTCTGATGCATGGGTGCCAGGGTGTGAGCACCAGCGCTTGGGCAGCCCTTACCTATGAACTTGCTGGTTGCAGCTCCTGTGACCTCTATCTTGGGCTGGCTTTGCTTGCTGCCTACTGTTTTCCTTGGCAGTTATTCTGTGTTTCTGGCATTTCCAACTTCCTGGGGTCTCCACTGTATATTTGACTCCACTATCATTGCTTCATGCATCACCCTCTCAAAAGCTGCCTGCAGGGAGTCTGACCCTGCTACACTTTACCTGGCATCCCAGGCTTTCCTTTGAAATCTGGGTGGAAGCCTCCATGAGCCCGTAACTCTTGCATTCTGCATTCATGCAAAACCAGCGTGATGTGGATGACACCAAGATCTGTCGCCAGCTAGAGCAGCAGCTGGGTCCCCTTGGAACACAGCTGTAATGATGTCTGACTGCCCAGATGACTGAGCCTGGGGAAACACTTTCCTCGGTGGCTCTGTGCACTATAGCAGGTCACCCTGGAGCTCTCTTCTCCACACAAAGTCTTTCAAAGGAGTTCACTCTTTTATACCTTGAGCCTGAGGTGAGTGAGGCCCTGCCAATTCCTGAGTTGTCCTCAAGGCATCTTTCTGATTGTCCCAGGGCAAACACAGTACCTGTCTTCTTTTTACTGGAGTTAACCTCTTCAGCAACCACACCTTCCTTGATCCTAACTTTACCCATGCTTCTTTTCTGATTGAACTGCAATTTTTCAGATGCTTCTGTTCTGCCTCTTGCTCCCAGCTCTTACCATAGACCTGGCTAAAAGCAGCCAGCAATCCCTGTGTGACAGCCTGAGTACTGGTCTGCCTTGAAGCTTCCTCTACCAGATTACTTAGTCTGTCAATTTTAAACAGTCCCTCCAAAAAACCTCAGGGCATGGCTAAAATGTAGACCAATTCTTTGCCACAATGTAGCATAAATGATCTCTTGTAGCTTTCCAAATACAGTGTTTGTTTCCACCTGAAACTTCATAAGCAATCTTTACTCAGAAGAGTTTTTTTGTTGTTGTTTTGTATTTTGCAGTACTGGGGTTTGAACACAGGGCCTCATGCTTGCAAGGCAGGTGCTCTACCACTTGAGCCACTACACCAGCCCATTTTTGTGATGGGTCTCTTGCACTGTTTGCCCAGGCTGGTCTCAAACCGCGATCCTCCTGATCTCTGCCTCCTGAGTAGCTGGGATTACAGGAGTGAGCACCAGCGCCTGGCCAGTTTGCTCAGTTGCTAGTGTGATAAATGCTGCCTGAGGACAGTGAAAATGCACGGGGCAGGGGAGGGGGCTGGAGGTGCAGCCCAGTGATAGAGCGCTAGCTAAGCATGTGTAAGGCCCTGGATTCGATCCCCATCACAGTGCATAATTTTGTAAGCAATTTCAGGGGCTCAGACTATGAATCCCAGGTGTTCTTGTTGTATACTCTCATTTTTCACCAAGGTGATGGCCAGCGTGGAAAAAAGGCTTGCTCAAGGTGACAGAGGGAGCCAGGGGGACAGCTGCAGGCACTCTGAGGTCTGGATCAGGATCTGTAGAGTTAAAGTGGGGGGACGGGACACTGGGAGTGCAACACCCCACCTGCCTGCGTGGGGAGAGGGGCGTGGCGAGCCGGGGGGCGTGGCCTAGCGCGCCCCGCCTCCGCCGCCGGGCTTGGGGGGCGGGGCCTTCCTCCACAACCTGCTCGGCTCCAACATGGCTCCGCGGCTGTGCAGCATCTCTGCGACCGCACGGCGGCTGCTGGGGGGCCCTGGACCCCGCGCCGGGGACATCGCGGCTGCGGCTGCGGCGCGGTGAGAACCGGGCGAGGCCGAGACCGGGGCCAGGGGTCTGGGCTGCGGGGAAGGGGGCAGGAATCCACGGGTTAGGGTTGGAGCCAGGATCTAGGCCTGGGAATGTATGGGAGAGATTGGGGGAAGAGAGAAAGGCGTGGGCACGATCTTTTGGGGGGGGGAGGTCTCTCTATGGCGCCCAGGTTAGCCTCGAACTTCACTCAAGCCTTCTGGGTGCCGGGATTCCAGGCGTGCACCACCAGCGCCCCTCTGATCAGGGTCTTTGTCCTGGGGGAGAACCTGGGTCTGGGCTTAGAAAGAGATGGCTGAATGTGAACAGAAAGGGCAGATCTTGGGTCCTGGAGAGGGGGAGGTGCAGAGGACAGCAGTAGAGGCCCCTTCCTTGGGCCTTTGCCTGTGACTCTCATTTCGCACCCACTGGGGGCTTCTGGGCGAGGTCACTCCTTCCTCAGGAAGTTCTAGGGGGAAGAGATGAGGACGTGGTGCTGTGGGGAATCCCCAAAGGCCACGTCTGTCCAGGGACTTTGCTTCCCGACTCGGCACCGTCCTCCTGGTGGGTTAACAGAGGCCTCAGACAGGATGGGAGCTGCCGAAGGTCACTCTCCATGCTGTGCAGTGGCAGCACTGGGTCTGGGATCCAGATCTCCTCATGTACCCGTGCACTTTGCACCACAACTGGTGGCCTCCTGGGAGAGAGAGGCTGGCAGGGCCACATGCTCCGCGTGGGCTGAGGCAGGGCTTGGCCTCACCTGACGTCCTGGGCGGCTCCTCCCTCCTCCGTACTTCCTAGGCCCATCACCCTGTGCACCTAGGACCTACCCTGTCTCTCTCACTAGGTCAGGAGCTCATTTTTCTGTTTTCCCTGCCTTTCCTCTGTCACCATCGCCTCCACAGGGCTCCGGTGCACAAAGAACATTTGCCAGGCAGACGCTGGTGGCTCACGCCTGTAATCCTAGCGACTTAAAAGTTAGAATTCAGGAGAATCGTGGTTAGAAGCCACCTTGGGCAAATAGTTCGAGACCCTATCTCAAAAACACCCATCACAAAAAAACGGCTGGTGGAGTGGTTCAAGGTGTAAGCCCTGAGTTCAAGCCCCAGTACCCGAGGTGGGGGAAAAGTGAAATGAGCTTGAAGTTTTCCTGCTGCACTAGCAAATCTAACTCAGCCTTTTTTTGGAGGGTGACCTTGGACATGTCACCCAACCTCTTGAAGTCCCAGGTTCCTCTTCTGTAAAAAGTGAGAAAATAAGCCAGGCACTGGTGGCTCACTTCTGTAATCCCAGCTACTCAAGAGGCAGTGATCAGGAGGTTACTGGTTCAAGGCCAGCCTGGGCAAATAGTTCTTAAGACCCTATCTTGAAAATACCCAACACACACAAAAGGTTAAAAGGGTGGGCAGAGTGGCTCAAGTGGTAGAGCACCTGCCTAGCAAACACAGAGGCCCTGAGCTCAAACCCCTGTACTGCCCCAAAAAATAAAGGTTCCATGCTTATGAAGTGCCTACTACCTGGTGAACCCACAGGTGTTACCCAGGCCTTTGCCTCAAGCAATTTCTGCACATAATATCAGGCGGAAAGAGCCTGGGGTGTGAGTGGGGGGGGGTAGGGAATCATCTATTAGGAACCCAGGTTTTCCAGATGAAGAAAGGTGAAGGTAGGGAAGGGACAGAGCCCATTGGTGGTAGAATCATTTGTGTGGCAAACATCCAGAAAAGGACAGGGACTTGGTCATAGCCTGCTGCTCCCCACTTCATTGGTGGTAACCCTGGATGAGTCATCACCCCTGTGTGAACCTCACTTTTCTTCTCTGTACAGTGGGCACTGTGATTCCCCAGGATTGCTGTGATTGTACCTGTGTTAACACAAACCACATCCCTCACAGACTGCTTTCAGTTTCTTAGGCCCTGGTTCTACACTGGGTACCTGAAAACATCCCTTCTTGTCTGCCCCCTGTCTTTCTGGCCACTGTGGGGCCAGCAGTAGCCCTTCTGGGCTCTAAGCTTTGCGGGTAGCAATGCTGCCGGGATGGGAGCACGAGGTAGGCGATGATATCTCATGGATCTGGATTGGAATCTCCTCTTGGTGTTGGTTAACCATCTTTGAACAGCTCTGAGCCTCAGTGTTTTAAAAATGTACTGTGAAAAAAAAAAAAAAGAAGAAGAAGAAAAAGAAAAATATGTTTTGAGGATTGGCTTTTAGCATATAGTAAGTACTCAATAAACAGTGGTTATTAGCCAGGTCTAGTGGTACACACCTACAATCCCAGCACTCAGGAGGCGGAGGCAGGAGGATTGTGAATTCAAGGGCAGTCTGGGCTTTCAGATAGTAAGACCTGTCTGAAAAAAAAACTAAAACAAAACAAAACTCAGATGCTAAGCCAACCCCCAATTTCTGCGCAGGAGGTCTGGGGTGGAGGCTGAGAATTTCTAACTAGTTCCCAGGTAATGTGACACTGTCAGTGTCTGCTGATGTTTGTCTGAGAACCTTTGGGGTAGGGAATCCTGGCTCCAAAGCCACAAAATTTAAAAGGGAGCTAAAAATCCCAAGAAGAGGCATCTGGCCTTTGTTTTGTAGGCATTGAGCGAAGGAATGACATCAATAAAATGCTGCTTTAAGCTGGGCACCCATGACTCGTGCCTGTAGTCCTATCTTCTTGGGAGGCTGAGATCTGGAGGATCAAGTTTCGAGGCCAAGTAAATAGTTCTTTTTTTTTTTTTTTTTTAATTTATAAAAATCAAATTTATTCTTTCACCATTCTGGAGGCTGGAAAGTTCATGATCACGGTTCCTCTAGGTTAAGGCTGCTTTCTCTGCTTCCAGCATAGTGCCTTCCATATTGCCTTCCCATGGGGAGGAGCACCCTGTCTTCTGGCCAGACAGCAGAAGAGAGTGAGAGTCCCTCCCACAGCCCTAAGCCACAGTGGCCTTGAGCTACCTGGCTTTCTCTCAACCTAAACAGTTACAAATTAGGCCTCCCCTCCCAAGACTGCTGCATTGAGGGTTAAACTGCTAATGCATAAAGTTTGGAGGGAACACAGGTAAATAGTTCTTGAGACCCCTTCTCCAAAATAACCAGAACAAAAAGGCTAGTGGTGTGACTCAAGTGGTAGAGTGCTTGCATAGCAAGTGCAAGGTCCTGAGTTCAAACCTCAGTACCATCAAAAAAAAAAAGTGCTGCTTTAAGGGCTGGGGCAGGGGTAGAGCACTTGTCTAGCATGTGTGAGGCCCCGGGTTCAATATCCACCAGCACAGGTAAAGTTGGAGTAGCTTGAGGCGAAGGCTTGGGTGACACCTGTGTGTTCACCAGGAAGCTAGTCAAGAATGGAGACATGGAGACGTCAGCTGCACTGCCATTGTTAGGTCTTTTCTCTAAAAGGTCGAAATTATAGGCCCCCCCTTTTCAGATGAGGAAAATGATGCCCAGAAAGAGGAAGTTGAACTGGGATTAGAACCTGGATTTGGCTGGGCATGATTTCACACAGCTGTAATCTCAGCTACTTGGGAGGAGAGATCATGAGGATTTTGGTTTGAGGCCAGCCCAGGCAAAAAAGTTAGCAAGGCCCCCATCTCAACCAACAAGCCAAGAATAGTAACGCACCTGTGCAGGCAGCATAGGTAGGAGGAATGTGGTCTGAGGTTGGTCCCTGCAAAAAACCCACAAGATCCCATCTGAAAAATAACTAAAACAAATAAAGGGGCTGGGGACATGGCTCAAGGGGTAGAGCACCTGCCTAGCAAGCGCAAGGTTCCAAGTTCAAAACACATGGTGCCAAAAACAAAAAGAAAACCTGGCTTTGTCCTAAGCCTGGATTCTCAAGTGCTACTTCTACTGTTGGAATTGAGAATAAAAAACCACCCCGAGCCCCGAGTTCACATTCTAAGACAAGGGCCATCTTTTCTTTACTTTCTTACCTTCTAGATTTCATCATTATGCAATTATGTCTTAGGATCGCGTCACCTCCATTCATTCATTTTCTTGAACGCACTGTAGACACAATCAGGTTACAGCAGAACAGACCTGATCTCTGCTTCTGGTGGGGAGATAGACAATAATCAAACCACATTTTTAAAAAAAAAAATGATGTGTTTGGTTTTGGTATTTTTTTTAAAATTTTAATTTATTTCAGTACTAGAGATGGAACCCAGGGCCTTATGCATGCTAGGCAAATGCTCTACCACTGAGCTACGTCCCCAGCCCGGGTACAGTGTTTTTTACATCACTGCAGAACACATAAAGAAGCTGAGTGAGAGGGATTAGACAGGTCAAGGGAAGGAAAGCTTTGTGAGTTTACTGGAAAGTGAAGTGCACGTGAGGATGCTAGCCTGGAGTTCAGATGCACCCTGGGATCTTGGACAAGTCTTGTTTCTTACCTGTAGAAAATTCTCCCCTGCTCACTTAACAGATGGGGGAACCGAGACCCACTGGCAGGAAGGATTAGAGACTGGTGGGAAAAGATGGGAGCCCATCAGAGCTTCTGGACTCCCCTTTCCCTCCCCAGAACCCTAGCACCCCAGCCCCCAGACTCATTCCTCAGGGCTAGCCACTGGCTATTTCTCTTGGTCTCTGCTGATGTTAATAAATGACTGAAGTCTAGCTCCTGGAGCAAAGTTCCTGGTCAACAAATAGTAGAGCCACTCTCCTTTCTGCCACCACCCCCTCCAGGGGGGTGAAACAGCTCTTCTACCTTCAAAGCAAAGGTAGGATTCCTCAGTGTCCCACCTGGGGTGGAGGCTGGCTTTTAAGGAAAGAGCTCTGCTTCCTGATTTGCTGTGGGACCCTTGGCAAGTTGTTTAAACTCTCTGAGCTTCTGTTTTATCCTCATGCAAATGGGAACATTAATGGTACCAATACTGTGAGATCATTGCAGTGACTCAGTGAGATTCTGCACCTGAGAAGTTCACAGCGGAGTCCTGGCTCAGAGGCTTCCTAATGTTGTATGTTTATCTCACGGAATTATCTTTTTCTAATAAAACAGAGGTATACATAGTGATCGAAAGAACCCATGAATTCAGAAATGCTTAAGCCATTACAAAAGTATTATAAAAACTTGTAATATAAAGAAATGTAACCACCTGCCTCTCCTTTGTCCTGAGGAAGCAGTACAGTAGCAGGGTCTTCCTTTACTCTGATTTCAGTTACCTGCTGTCAACTGTGGTCAGAAAATATGAAATGGAAAAGTCCAGAAATAAACATCCATTTTATTATAGAATATTGTTAAAACTGTTTTAGTTTATTAGTTGTTTTGTTTTTTTTTTTGGTGGGACTGGAGTTTGAACTAAGGGTTTTGCACTTGCAAAGCAGGCACTCTGCCTCTTGAGCCCCACAGTGGCCCTCCAGTCCATTTTGCTCTGGTTATTTTGGAGATGGGGGTCTTGAGAACTGTTTGCCTGGGCTGGCCCTGAACCTTCATCCGCCTGATCTCAGCTCCCCAAGTAGCTAGGATTGCAGACATAAACCACCAGCCTTAGTTGCTAATTTCTTACTGTGCCTAACTTACAATTTAAACTTTGTCCTAGGTACATCAAGGAAAAAACACATTTATATAGGGTTCAGACATCTACTGAGGGTCTTGCAATATGTCCCTTACCAATAAGGAGGGGCTCAGCTTGGGACAAATCATTTCTCATCTTTCTCTATGCTCACACAAACATATCACCACTACAAGAGGACTTTTTTGTGTGTCTGTGGTACTAGGGTTTGAACTCAGGGGCTACACCTTGAGCCACTCCACCAGCCCTATTTTGTGTGTGTGTGTGTGTGAAGGGTTTTTTGAGATAGGGTCTCTGGAACTATATGCCAGGGCTGGCTTCAAACTGTGATCCTCCTGATCTCTGCCTCCTGAGTGGTTGGGATTACAAGCATGATCCACTGGTGCTTGGTTTATAAGATGATTTTTTGTTATATTTTATTTTATTTTATTGGCAGTACTGGGGTTTGAACTCAGGGCCTCATGCTTACAAGGTAGGCGCTCTACCACTCGAGCCACGCTCCCAGCCCTATTTTATTTGGTGCTAGGAATTGAACCCAGGCTTCATGCGTGCTGTCCCACTGAGCCACACTTATAAATGATTTTTTTATTTCAATCAGTCCCAGCAGCTGCCCCGTATTTTGGAAGAAAGTAATGCTTTTATTTGCAAGACATTTCCATCCACAGAAAAAGCTCGTAAAGGGAGAGGGCTTGCCAACACTGCCAAGAATTCTCTCAGCAGACTTTTGCTTTTCAGACCTTTAGGGGTGACTTTTGAGCCACCCCTAAAGCTGTGGGGAGAGAGGATTGACAGCCTCAAAAATAAGCTCTGCCCCTGCTAGGACCTCTATATAGGGGGTGGGGGACAGGGTTTACAGTCTGGGTCTGGCAGGACCTGGTGCCAGGTCCTGTACTAAGGTCTCATAGGCAAAGCACTTAGTGGTGTTTGTTGACTTGCTGCTTCTTACAGCACCCTGTCCAGGTGGACAGGGCAAGTGGTGGCTGGATGAGTGAGTGAGTGAACAAATGAATGAATATACCTTGCCCTGTGATGCCTTTTACACTCCTCTGCCTCAGTCTCCCACTTCAGCCTGAGTCTGCCCGGCTCACCTCACGGCGCAGATACCAGAAGCAAAGTCAAGACTCGCCCAGTTGGGCTGTACCAGGGACCCTGGCTATAATTGTGTTCCAAGTCCACGTCTTCCAGTGGAGTCTGACTTCCTCAAGGACAAGGCTTATTTGAGTTTGGCTGGCTGTTTGTGGGGTCTAGGAGGGGGCACAGGTTAAGTACAGTATGAGCTCTGGGGAAGACAGTGAGTACAGCCTTCCTGTCAGAGGGTATAGAACTTGTAAAGAAAGCACAGCATAAAAGCCCGGTGTGGGGCTGGTGGTGTGGCTCGAGTGGTAGAGCACCTACCTAGCAAGTGCAAGGCCCTGGATTCAAAACCCGTATGACCAAAAAAAGCATGGTATGTTCACAGGAGGAACATACCATGTTCCTGGAGAATGGGGTACCCCAGGGTTGGGGATCTGGAAGAGAAGACTGGTGAGACAGGTTGGGTTGGGAAGGGCTTTGGTCATCAATTAAGATAGGTTTGGGGGTTGAGACTCTTGGCAAGAGGTTGCAGACATGTGGTCCGACCTGGTAAAGTGGTTTAGAAAGCTGGTGAAGTGGAGACAGGGCTGGACAAATGTAGGATATGGGGCTACCTCTCCTGGCCTCCTAGGTCCTACAGAGCTTCAAGACACAAACCAGGCCACAATCTGTAGAAGGGACCACATCTGCCCTCCTGATGGCATGTCACACTCTGAAGCTGTCATGGGATTCTGTGGCCCTATTTCCAGAAATGAAGGCCGGCAGCCCTGGAGAAGCAGGACAGCTGAGAGTCAGAATTGCTGGGGATCCCCCTGCCCCTGGGTGTGTCTCCCTGAACTCTTTTGTCCTGCAGTTCCTACTCCAAGGACAGTGAAGGCAGCTGGTTCCGCTCCCTCTTCGTCCACAAGGTGGATCCTCGGAAGGATGCCCACTCCACCCTGCTGTCCAAGAAGGAGACCAGTAACCTCTACAAGATCCAGTGTAAGTGGCTGCTGGGCCCCACCACTGCACGGGAATGAGAGAGTTGGGGACATCTTGTGCTGTCCTGGGAGCCCTGACCCCATGGAGTCCTTCCATACTGACTCCACCTGCACGCATGCACACCCTGCTTTATTTCCCGCTCTCTGTCCTCTGTTGCAGTTCACAACGTGAAGCCAGAGTGTCTGGATGCCTACAACAGTCTGACGTGAGCACCCTCCTCCCTTTGCCTGTCCTAGCTGCTGCTTGTGGGGGGAGGGGATCCTATCCCAGAAGTCCTCAGAACACCCTCATTCTGCCTGCTGAAGCCTAAGGGATATAGATTTCAGAAGTCTAAGGGTATCTTGTTTACTTGTGCCTTTTGGAGTTGGGGCCCAGCCCTGGGGACCTGACTTGGAATCCTTAGTTCAGGGGCCCTGTGGCTAGTGTGAGCCCTGTCCCCCTCCATGTCCCTCCCACAGGGAGGCCGTGCTACCCCAGCTGCACCTGGATGAGGACTATCCCTGCTCGCTCGTGGGCAACTGGAACACATGGTACGGGGAGCAGGACCAGGCAGGTGAGGAGCCTGTCTCTCTAGGGCCACTGCCCAGCCCAGCCCAAACCTCCAAGTCCTCTCCCTTCTGGCTGCCCTGTACTCCCTCCATGACAGCTGGTGTATGTGTGGGGGCCTAAATGCACACCTGTTGCCTCACTCCCCTGTACTTGTCATGGCTCCCCTGTACCCTCAGGTGGTCCAAGAGGCCTGTGAGTCCTTCCCTGCCCAGTCTGCAGCCTCACCTTGCCACATCCTTTGGTCACTGTGCCATCCTGCCCAGGATTCATCAGTTCCCCTCTAGTACAGAGCTGTCATTCACACTCTTTCCTCTATCTGAAGCATTCTTTCTTCCTTGGTCTGCTTTGCTGGTTCACTTTTTTTTTTTAGTGGGACCAGGGTTTGAACTCAGGGCTTCACACTTGCATATCAGACACTCTACCTCTTGAGCCACATCTCTAGTCCATTTTACTCTGGTTATTTTGGAGATGGGATCTCAATAACTCTTTGCTTGGGCTGGCCTCGAATTCTCCTGATCTCAGCTTCCTAAATAGCTAAGATTACAGGTATGAGCCTATCTTTTTTTGCTGGTTTAGTTTTTTTGAGAGAGTCTTGCTATGTAGCCCAGGCTAACTTCAAACTCATGATCCTCCTGCTTCTGCCTTCCAAGTGCTGGAATGTTTCTTGTCTTTTATTTAGGCACAGACATCACCTCTTCCTGGAGGCCAACCTGGCTTTTCCCCTTCCATGCTGGGTCAGGCACCAGGCTCTCCAGCTCCTAGTATGTGCTTCCTCATGCCCTGTTCTCACACCCTATAGCGGCCTGTAAGGTGTATACTTACCTGTTTCCCCATGAAGGTGGTGAGTCCTGGGGGTGAAGGCCCATGCCTGTCTTCACCACTGAACCCCCAGTATGCAGCACTTATCTGTGGAATCAGCTGGTTCCATGCAACTTTCCAGGGGTGCCTCCAACAAGTCCCATCCCACCCCACATGCCCAGCTGCTAGGACCTCCACGCAAATTTGGTTGACTTATAGCATCTCAGCCACCTAAAGGGGTCTTGGCATTTAGACTAAAGCCTCTTTTAGTCCAAGATGGTAGCCACTAGCCACAAGAAGCTATTTAAATTTATCTTAATTAAAATTGAATAATCCTAGCTACACAGGAAGCAGAGATCAGGAGGACTGCGGTTCGAAGCCACCCCAGGGCAAATAGTTTTAGCTGGATAAAGACCCATCACGAGAAAGGGCTGGTGGAGTGGCTCAAGGTATAGGTCCTGAGTTTAAGCCCCAGTACCAAAATAAATAAATAAGTAAATAATAAAAATCCAGTTGAAGGCATGGCTCAAGCAATAGAACATCTGCCTAGCAAATGCTAAGCCCTGAGTTCAAATCCCATACTGCCAAAAAATAGAAAAAGAGAGAGACATCCTAAAAATCCATCTCCTCAGTCACCACAGTCCTATTTCAGGTGCCCAGTGGCAGGCTTGCCCTTGTCATATGCACAGTTCTAGAACAATTCCATTGTAGTAGAAAGTCCTCGGGGACTGGTTTAGACTGTCTGTGTAACAAGCCTTCACAGACAGTCCTCTAAACTTCCCTTGCACACTCCAGGCAGTGGGGAGCTCACTACCTCACAGCCCAGCCTGTCTCATCTTTTCACAGCCCTGATCAGTGTGTCTTTAAAAAAAAAAAATCTGGGCTGGTGGTGTGTCTGAAGCAATACAGCACCTGCTTAGCAAGCACAAAGTCCTCAGTACAAACCCCAATACTTCTCCCCACCTCCCAAAAAATAAATAAAAACCTGTGACCTCCAAAGAGATAGCGAGATGTCTACCACTGTTTTAGTACTAGACATTAACATACTGATGAAGCAATAAGAGAAAAACAAATTGCCTTTACTTTCGGCCACTATGGTTTTCCTGGTTTTAGCGTAACTCGATCAACTGGAAGTACTTGGATTCTCTTAAGTGTTTGGTTGAGCCAGGCATGGTGGAGCACACATACAGTCCTAGCATTCAGGAGGCCAAGGCAGGAGGATTGACAGTCTGGGAGGAGTGAGACCTGTCTCAAAAAAAAAAAAAAATTGTGTAGTACTTGACTTACAATGTATTTCCTACATTTTTGTGTCTTGAAGTTTAGCCTCCCCATGCAGAGTCAGCTGCAGGAAGAGTCCCTTTGAGCCATACCCTAGGAGCAAGGCTCAGGAATCTACATTTTATTTTACTTTTTGGTGGGATTTGATTTTGAACTCAGGGCTTTGCATTTACAAAGCAGGTGCTCTACTGCTTGAGCCACACCTCTGGTCCATTTTGCTGTGGTTATTTTGGAGAAGGGGAGGTCTCACAAACTATTTGCCAGACCTGGTACCTATCTGTGATCCTCCTGATCTCAGCCTCCCAAGCAGCTAGGATTATAGGTGTGAACCACCATGCCCAGCTTAGGAACCTATATTTTAATAAACTTGTAAACAGAGCCATGGATCCATCATGTGTAGGGGTCACTGTGATTGTTAGAAAATTCTTCCTTGGCCTGTGATGCTGTTGGTCTGCAGTGTTAGGTTGGATCCTTTTTCACAGGTCAGCATTCCTGGTTTCCCATGGTTTGGGTAGATTTCCATCCTGCATAATTGGCTATTTCCCCTGGGAATGAGCCTTTTAAACCACATGGTAAAGAAGGCCATTTTGCAGATGGAAAATCAAGGCACAGGTAAAAATAAGAAGGAAGGTGAGGGATGAGTGGGGATGGAAAGTAACAGAGCCTGAGTTTCCAAACACTGTTTAGCCAACTGCACTCAGCTCTTGCCTGCCTCGTTGACTTTTGGGGGCCTTCCTCCCTGACAGTCCCAGCTGTGCTCCCAGGACTGCAAAATGGTATCTTTCTTCTCCCTGGTTCCCTTCCTTCCCTTCCCTTCCTTCCTTCTTTTTCTGTTTCTTTTTCTTCATGATGGGGCTCGAAAGCAGGGCTTTGCCCATGGTAGGCATGTGGTGTCTTTATTTATTTTGGCGATACTGGGGCTTGAACTCAGGGCCTACACCTTGAATCACTCCACCAGCCCTTTTTTTGTGATGGGTTTTTTTGAGACAGGGTCTTACCCTATACTGGCTTTGAACTGTGATCCTCCTGCACTCTGCCTCCTGAGTGGCTAAGATTACAGGAGGGATCCTTAATCAACGTGCCCAGCTACGGGGTGTCTTTATTATTGGGAGGCAGGGCAGGTGTCCTCAGTAAAACACCACAAACCAAGTGGCGTAAAACAGAAAAGTGTTTTCTCATTGCCGTGGAGGCCAGAGGTTAAAAATCAAGGTGCTGCCAGGCCACGCTCCCCATGAGGCCCCCAGGCTTCCTTGCCTCTTCTAGTTTCTGGTGGTTGCCAGAAATTACTGGCGTTCCTTTCGTGTGGACATCACCCTGATCTCTGCCTCTGAGTCACAGTGAGTAACTCTTTGTGTCCAGATCTCAGTCTTCTGACAAGGACATCAGACATTAGGCTGAGGGTCCACCCAGCACGGTCTCATCTTAACTTGATTCTACCTACAAATGAGACCACATTCTGGGGTTCTGGCTGGCCGTGAATTCTGAGGGAACACTATTCAATCCAGTATAGAGAACATGGATGTAAAACGATCCTAACAGTACAGAGTTCTTAGAGAAAATTAAAGCCCCACTTCTCTGCCCCCAGGGCATCGACAGTAGATCACCATCAAGAGCTGATGGGAAGGTCACTGTCCTTGAACACACCCTCCCCATCCCTAAACACACTTTATGCAGTTCCCTGCATGCTCACCCGTCCCTCGATTGCTTATTTCTTTTTTCTGGTCCTTGGTTGTCTTTCTTCTTTCTTTTGTTCTTTTTTTTCCTTTTTTAAGATTGGGGTCTCACAATCTTGCCTAGACTGACCTTGAACTTGAACTCCTGGGCTCAAGGGATCCTTCTGTAACCTTTTGAGTAGCTGGGACTACAGGTGCATGCCACCATGCTCAGCTATGGCCCCTTCCTTCCTTCCTCCCTCTTTCCTTCCTTCCTCCCTCCCTCCCTCCTTCCTTCCTCCCTCCCTCCTTCCTTCCTTCCTTCTGTCCTCCCTCCTTCCTTCCTCCTCCCTTCCTTCCTTCCTCCCTCCCTTCCTCCTTCCTTCCTTCCTTCCTTTCTCCCTCCCTCCTTCCTTCTTCCCTCCTTCCTTCCTCCTTTCCTCCCTTCCTCCCTCCCTTCCTTCCTCCCTTCCTCCCTCCCTCCTTCCTTCCTCCTTTCCTCCCTTCCTCCCTTCCTTCCTCCCTCCTTCCTTCTTCCCTCCTTCCTTCCTCCTTTCCTCCCTTCCTCCCTCCCTTCCTTCCTCCCTTCCTCCCTCCCTCCTTCCTTCCTCCTTTCCTCCCTTCCTCCCTTCCTTCCTCCCTCCTTCCTTCCTCCCTCCCTCCCTCCCTTCCTTGCTCCCTTCCTCCCTTCTTTCTTTCCTTCCCTCCCTCCCTCCCTTCCTTCCTTTCTTTCTTTCTCTCTTTCTTTTTTAAATTCAATGCCTTGGAATGTTCTATATCAGCCCATCAGACCTACCCCTTCTCATGTCCAGCCTGTTGCTCACAGGCTTGGTGGTCATTCTTGTACCTGCCATTGTTCCCAGGGCAAAGTACACACCTGATTATCTTTGCAGTGCTGGGGATTAAAACCCAGCCCTTGAGCTGCTAAGCACACTCTATTCTGAAGCTGTACTCCACCCCCATCTGATCTTATTACTGCTATTTAAGGAAGGGTGGGTGGGAGTATTGTCCCAATTTCCATGAGGAGAGGATGTTGGAGGGGTCAGAGGCCACAATACAGAGCTGGAGCTCAAGTCCAGGTCTCCTGAACTTGGATCTGGTGGTCATTCCCACCCCAGCACCCCTCCCTACCCAGGCAAAGGGAACTCAGAGAGACCTGGTACTACAAGGAATGAGCCTTGTGGGAAACCAGGCAGGGTCCCGGCAGCCCCCTGACCTGCACCCCCATCCAACAGTGCACCTGTGGCGATTCTCAGGCGGCTACCCAGCTCTCATGGACTGCATGAACAAGCTCAAAAATAACAAGGTATGACAGCGTCCACTGGCTCCCCTCTGGATGTCACTCCCAGCCCAGCCCTGATCCAGGGGCCCTTCTGCTTCCCCATGGGGCTCCCTGCCAGCAGGGATGTCACTTCCTGAGCCCTGTGCCCACACTTCCCGGCCCACAGGAGTACCTGGAGTTCCGGAAGGAACGGAGCCAGATGCTGCTGTCCAGAAGAAACCAGTTGCTTCTGGAGTTCAGCTTCTGGAATGAGCCACAGCCCAGAGTCGGCCCCAACATCTATGAGCTGAGGACATACAAGCTCAAGGTGCCTCCCTCCTGATAGAACCCCTCCTGCCTCCCACCTTCCCTGCTACTATGCTGCTTGGTAGGTGCCCTGAGGTGGGCAGGCTCTGTGTGCTAGCCCCTGACTGGGCTTCTGTCCTTCCATCCCTATGGGCTCACAGTAGGTGTGTACACTTGTGTGCACACCTGCATACGAGCTGTGAGTCAGGGCTCATGATTGAGGCCTCTGGAGCTGAGGTATAAGACAGCTGAGGATCAGGACAGGTGAGGACAGGCGCCAGTGGCTGACGGCTGTAATCCTAGCTACTCAGGAGGCAGAGATCACAAGGATCGTGGTTCAGAGCCAACTCAGGCAAATAGTTTGCAAGACCCTATCTTGAAAAACCCATCACAAAAATAGGGCTGGTGGAGTAGCTCAAGGTGAAGGCCCTGAGTTCAAACCCCAGTACTACAAAAAAAAAAAAAAAAAGTTCAAGGTGGAGGCTCACTCCTTCTCTCTGGTTCTCTTTCAGCCAGGAACCATGATCGAGTGGGGGAACAACTGGTGAGTAGTAGCTCCAGGGCTGGAGGTGTGAGGGAACCTGTGCTCTTACCCATATGGCCCCTGGGTAGGGGGAGCACTTTCCACCCTTTGCCTCTGGACCAACCTGCAGATTCAGACCTCCTAGGGAAGAAAGGCCAACACCAGTCAGCAGTGGCGCCTCCAGCGGGTCTGAGAGTTCGGGCCCCATCTCAGACCCCTCCTGGGAGGTGTGGTCTGAGTCGGTCTCAGGGCCTGGCCTCTGCTTCAGTGTTCTCTGTCATCTCCAGGGCTCGGGCTATCAAGTACCGGCAGGAAAACCAGGAGGCAGTGGGTGGCTTCTTCTCACAGATAGGGGAGCTCTACGTTGTGCACCATCTTTGGGGTAGGTTGGGGACCTTCTGGAAGCCCTTTGTCCCTTTTCTCTGTTGTCACTCTGTAAACAATGGGAACATATTAGTGCCTTCATGGAACTTATGTTCTAGCAGAGGGAGACACAAACTAGCAAAAATGACTTATTTCAGATTATTACAGATAGTGTAGAAAAAAGGCAGGGAGAAGGATAGAAAAAACATGGTGGTCCTACACTGGCTTTGGTAGACAAAGAAAACCTCTCTTGAGGTAAAATGTAAGCTTAGAGCTAAAGGATGAAAAGAAGCCAGCTGAGACTTGGTTGGGAAAGGCATTGCAAATGGAGAAAAGAGCAAGTGCAAAGGTCCTGAGGCAGGGGGAAAGCCTTTGGGGTTTTGAGGTATGGAAAGGAGGCCCATGTGGAGGGAAAGGGGAAAAGCTTAAGGAAATGTGATAGGAGAGGGAGACAGACACCAGGTCAGGCTATGGGATGGTCTGGTATTTTACCATAAATGTAGTGGGAAGTGGAATCAGTATTATGACTCCTCTGATTTGCCTTATAGAGAGTGCTTACTAGGGGAGCAAGAGAGGAAGTTGGATGGCTGGAGCTCAAGAGGCAGAGTGGCTGCCTGGCAAGCATGAGGCCCTGAGTTCAAATCCCAGTACTGCAAAGATAAAGAAAAATCACAGAGAGAGAGAGAGAGAGCAAGCAAGCTGGGTATCATAGCTTACACCAGCTGAAGTCAAGCAGGCAAGGGTGGGGGGCATGGTCTCAGGTAGTGCCAGTGCTAAAACAGATTCATTAACCTTGACATTAAACCAATGGTAGCTGAGAATGAATCCTCTGCAGGGGACGAGGGAGAAGAGGATTCCAGCAGCGCTCCCAGGCTCCTCCAAGCTGTGTGTCATTTACCAAGACTGAGAGGTCTAGGGGAGGAGCAGGCTGGAGGGGTCAGGAGTGTTGTACTTGGGCTGCTGACATGTCCAAGTGGAGATGTCACCTGGGCACTGCATATATGAGGTGGAAGTCTGCATGAGAGTTTGGGGCTGAGAATAGAAATGTAGGAGTTGTCAACCTATGCATATTCTTCAATACCCCAAAGGCCTTTCCCCACCACAGGGCCTTTGCACTTGCTCTTCTCTTTGCTTGGAATGCTTTTCTTCAGCAGTTCACATCTGGCCCCTTCTTTACCTCTGAGCTTACATCTAACCCCCTCAGAGATGAAGTTTTTTTCTGTCATCTCTCCCTGCCTCTTTTCTATAAATAGTATTTGTAATCACCTGAAATTACCTGTGACTGGCTGAGATTGACAAAGCAGACAGTGCTTGCTGACAATCCAAGGGAGGCATCTGGGGAGGAAGAGACAGCAGAGCAGGTTTGGGGCAGAGGAAGAGGACCCTGTACTGGGCAGGGGATCATCAGATCCTTTGTGCCTCAGGAATGAGCCTGTGCCTTTCCCACAGCCTATAAGGACCTGCAGTCTCGGGAGGAGACTCGAAATGCTGCCTGGAGGAAGAGGGGCTGGGATGAAAATGTGTACTATACAGGTGAGCACCTCTGGGGGTGGGCAACGCCTTTGGGGTCATTTGATGGCGATGGAATCCCCTTGCAAGGAGAGCTAGCCTCACTTGATTACCTCCAGTGACAGGGAATTCAACTCTTTTGTTGTTTTGGTGGTGTTGGATTTAAACTCAGAGCCTTGCCCTTTCAAGGCAGGCACTCTATTACTCAAGCCACTCCCCTAGCCATTTTTTGCTTTAGATATTTTTCAGGTAGGATCTTGTGTTTTTGCCTGGGACCAGCCTCAGACCAAGATCCTCTTACCTATACCTCCCACATAGTTGGGATTACAGCTGTGAACCATCACACTTGGCTTGTTTGTTGAGATGGGGGCTTCACTATTTACCCAGGCTGGACTTGGTCTGTGAAACTCCTGATCTCCACCTCCTGTAGTTGGATTTACAGGCATGTACCTCTGCACCTGACCCCCATGTTTTGAGTTTTTTTTCTTTTTTTGAGACAGGGTCTTGCTATGTTACCTAGGCTTGTTCAAACTCCTAGGTTCAAGCAATCCTCTTGCTTCAGCCTCTTGAGTAGCTGAGACTACAGGTGTGAGTCATTGTGCCTGGCTGGGCACTCACTTTAAGAAGAGTTAGTGTTCTTCTTTCCTGGTGGCACATTTCACATGGTACAGCATTCCCAAGTGAATGCTGTCAGGGACCCATAATACAGCCAGGCAGTCCCTGCCTTTGGGATGTGGAGTGCTGAATTCCCACCACCATCTTGGGCACCATTCTGCACCTGGCTGACTCCTTATCTGTGAGATGGTGATGGAGCTGCTGCGTCCCTCAGACAAACGTGGGGAGGACTTCACAAGTCCTTTACACAAAGTGATTTGCTCTGCTCTGGCATAGAGTTATTGTGTGGCTTTGTTTTGTTTTGGTGACACTGGGGTTTGAACTCAGGGCCTCAGCCATACCCCAGTCCTTTTAGTTTGCTTTTAGTTTGTTTTTCAGATAGGGTCTTGCTAACTGTTATCCAGGCTGGCACCTCCTGAATAGCTGGGATTACAGGGTTGTGTTACCACACCTAGCCCAGATTTTACTAGCAATTTTTTTTTTTTTTTCCATATGGCATTGCCACTTTGCTAGAAGCCTAGAGGACCACCTGGAGTCCATAGGTGACTAGGCCCTCACTTTGTGTGGGCCTGTGGTGGTAGGGTAGTGGTTGGGGACACACAGATAAATAAGAGCCTGTCTGGGCCATTGTTGAGTTTCTGGTAAGGCTTCCCCACTTCTAGTTGGTGTGAGGGGAACATGTCTGCTGAAGGAGGGAGCTCCAGCCTTGCTAGTCAAAGAGTGGCCCCAGTTGACAGATGGGCAGTCCTGGGCACTTGTTAGAAATGCCCAGTCAACCTACTGAATCAGAACCTGCACTTTTTTTTTTTGCAGGTCTGGGGTTTGAACTCGGGGCTTTGAGCTTGCAAAGCAGGTGCTCTACCACTTGAGCCATGCCTCCCATCCATTTTGCTCTGGTTATTTTGGAGATGGGGTTTCACGAACTATTTGCCTGGGCTGGCCTGGAACCTTGATCCTCCCGACCTCAGCCTCCCAAGTAGCAGGGATTACAGGCGTGAGCCACCTCGCCCAGCTTGTGAAATCGATTTTTACTTTTTGCTAGTTTTGTTTTTGTGGTGCTGTGGATGGAACACAGAGCCTCACACAGTAGTCAAGTGCTGTAGGACTGAGGTTAACTCCCTCCCATGTTAGGTTTTTTACATATATAAATAAGGTTGGGTTTTTCTGGCGGTACTGGGGTTTGCCTCACACTTGCTAGGAAGATAATTCTACCACTTTAAGCCACTCTGCCAGCTCTTTTTTGTGATTTTTTTTTTTTTTCAAGATAGAGTGTTGTGAACTATTTGCCTGGGCTGGCTTCAAACCACGATCCTCCTGATCTCTGCCTCCTGAGTAGCTAGGAGGCAGAAAGCCACTAGTGCCTGGCTAAATAAATTTATTTATTTATTTATTTATTTAATTTTATCATTTTTACGTTTACTCACATGTGTATACATTGTTTGGGTCACCTCCTCACTTATTCTCCGATTTTGTTGAAGAGATAACTAAATAAGTTTTTGAAAAATGTTTATCTCATCCTCACCAAGTCCTGTCTTCTGCCACAATTTTGGAGACCTGATGGTCTCCGTGGTTGTTCCCTGCTGGGGAAAAGCCTGGAATGGCCATAAATCCTTCTAGGAGAGCAATGGGGCTTTCCTCTCTGAGCATCTGGGGCTCCTCTCCCTTCAGAGGCTTCTGTGTGCGTGTGTATATTTGGTGGTGGTCGGGGTGGGGGGGGTTCTTGGCTGCCCTCAGCCCTGTTTGTGACTTCTGCCTCTCTCTTCACAGTCCCCTTGGTGCGACACATGGAGTCTCGGATCATGATCCCCTTAAAGATTTCACCTCTCCAGTGATACCTCGCCCTCCTTCCCCTTCTCCCTCATGGCAGCCGGGGACAGAGAGTTCCTGGGCCTGCTGTTTTGCTTTTCTCTAGGCTCTGGGAGGACTCTGAAGAGTGGTACTCAGCTCACACAAAGATGACAAGGTTCTGAGGACTTCCAGCTCTGTCGAGACCCTTCCCACTGCAACCTTCTCCCCCTGCTAGTAGTTTCTAATTTCTCTCAAGCCTTTTAAGTCTTATCCAATTTTCCCTTAAGAGTCCTCACAGCAAGGCCACCAGACCTATTATTACCATGGACATGGCTTAGTTGCACAAAAGGGAGGGTGACTAGTAGTTTTAGTTGGGGTGGGAAGGGAAGAAGTCAGACCATTTCCTGGACCACACACATGCTAGACATGCAAGTCTGAGCCAAGTCTCTCCCACTGGGGAAAAGCCCGGAACTGTCAGAAATCCTCAAATTAGCAAGGTCAGAAGGAGATCTAGAATTCTATCCGGAGAGGCTAGGAAAAGGGGTGGGAACAGGAAGGATGAGGGAGCAGGAGACAGACATGGAACAAGAACTCAAACACTAGAACTTAGAATTCAGAAGTTAGGTTTGAACTGCAGAATTTGGAATACAGAATTAGAGGACAGAACAGAGGTCACCAGAGACCCTGGGGAGTCCCAATACTAGACGAATGGAGTTTCTCCCTACATAATGGGGAGAACTTGAAAATATAGTTGCAAGCCTTCTCCTGTCCTCCCTCCTTCCTACAGGCAAAAATAGGGGCCAGGGCCTGTATTTTGCTCACCCTGCATTCCTTCTCATCCACTTGACATCCTGTCGGCCAGACCCTCATTTTCCAGAGTTATCAGGTCTGTGGAGTGGGGTCAGTGATTCTGGGAGTCTCCTCAGTGACCCCCATACCTCATGAACTCCTGGGTAGCTTGATTCTGCCTCCCTATAGGGAAAACGTGCTGGAGTTGCTGATGGAACTAATTAAATATTTACTATAAATGTCGGTGTCTTCTTCATCTGCAAGGAACCTTGGCAGGTGACCAGGGCAGGGCAGGGCAGAGCACCGCTGGGCAGCTTCCTAGTTCTATCTGGCTGATCTGCCACACACCCCCACCCGCACCCCAAGGGGGTATTGGGTTCCTGAGCTTTCGGAGTCCCTGGTGAGGATCCCAGGGTAACACAAGGAACTATCTCTGCATAACCGGGCATTCAGGATACGAGTGTTTCTAGACCCAGACATCCTGGCACCTGTCTTACAATTCCTGCCAGGGGTAGGAAACGCTTGGAAGTTTTCCGATACCGTAAAGAGCTGCGGTTTTTGTCCTGGGCAAATCAGACCCAACTTGGAGAAAAGGGTGATGGACTTGTGCAATGAACAAGTATGTAATGAGGTCGTACCGTCTCCGACTTGCTGCCTTCATTGGTATGGCGCGCTACGGTGGCTAGGATAGCGTGCGAAAAAAGCAGCCGGTTTCTGGAGGGCCACATTTTGGCGCTGCCCAATTCACTCAACTTCGCGGGACACCCAATAGCTGCTGGGCGCCGCTTTACGAGCTGGGGAAAGTGAACGAGGCTTCAAATAGCCTTGGATTCCCATTTCTTTGCTTCCCACGCAGTATGGATCAACAGCTCTCCGCGATCACCGAGCCTCGCTTCCGGCCTCCGCGCCTCACTTCCGGTCCCCGCGCCTCACTTCCGGCGCGCCACTCTTTCCTGCCTTCCGCTTCTCTATGGTTCCTGGGCCGCTGCCGGAAGCAGCTCGCTGGGTGCCCCGGGATAGTGTGCGGAGCTTGTGGTGAGGAGCGGGTCGGGGTGACCCGGCTCTGCGGCGCTTTGGGATGGGGTGGGGTGTTCCGGGGCCGAGGTGCGAACTTCCTGTAGGGTGCACCTGGGCTGCGGTGAGCGCCGATTCCTTATGTGGGAAACACTGGCCGCGGCATCCTCTGGCCCCACGTTATCCTGGTGAGGATAATGGTAGAGGTGGTGGTAACGGCTCACATTTACTGTGTGCTGTCAAATTGGGATTTCCTGCACGTCAGCCTTTCGGGTCCCACTTTGGGGGTTTGCCAGATCAGTTTACCACTGTACAACTGTATTTTTTTGATGGGACTGGGGTTTGGAACTCAGGGGTTCTCACATGCAAATCAGGCGCTCTACCACTTGAGCCTCACCTCCAGTCCATTTTGCGCTGGTTATTTGGGAGATGGGGCGGGGGAGGGCTCTGGAGCTATTTGCCTGGGCTGGCCTTGAACCTGGATCCTCCTGATCTCAGCCTTACAAGTAGCTAGTATTACAGGCGTGAGCCACTGCACCTGGCTTGTAGAACGGTTTTTAATTCAGTCAGTTTATTTTAGTGGGTGCTATGGGATCAACCCTGGGGTTCATGCATGCTAGGCAAATGCTCCACCATTGAGTTACATCCCCAGCCCTAGCTACTTTTTAAATGTACTTGTAGAAAAAACTTCAGATCTCTCTACCATAAAATATTTAATGTAACGAAAATAGACCGTTGTTAACAAATGCTGCCTAGGTTTCATTGAGGCTTCCTTGCCAAAGGAACTTTGGCATCTGCAGATGTTAAAGAGAAATTGGGGAACTGGGATTTTTGTTTGCAGTTCTTGCCTGCACTTGAGCCACTTTCCCCAGCCCATCTGGGAAGTTCTTGGATGCAATCAGAAGTTGCAAAAAAAAAGCCCAAGAAAATGGTTAGCTGGGCATGGATGGTGGTGTATGTCTGTAACTCCAGCACTTGGGAGGCTGAGATCAGGAGGATCGAAGTTCAAAGACAGTTCAGGCAAATAAATAATTTGTGAGACCTCCATCTCCACAATAATCAGAGCAGAAGGGACTGGAGGTGGGGCTCAAGTGGTAGAGCGCCTGTTTTGCAAGTGTGAAGCTCCGAGTTCAAACTCCAGTCCCACCAAAAAAATAAAAATAAATAAAGTGGAGGAGTGAGATTAACTTTCTCCCCAAGTATATTAACACTTTGGAAGATCACCCACGAAGTATCTGAAGCCCCGTGCCACTTTCTGTTCATCACCTTCACTAGGAGGGTGCCTCCTGTGTTAATGTCCCCTACAGTCCCTGAGGTAGGGTTTGTAACTCTCATACGATTTATAAGGAAACACACCCAGAGGGAAGAGAAGTGAGTTGTTCCAGGACTCAAAGCCATAAAATAGGAGAAGTGGAGGTTCCAACTCAGGACTCCATCTCCACCACACCATGTTGTTGGTTCCTGCAAAAGTGTTAGTGACAAATTGCTTGGGTGAAGGGGACAGTGCTGCTCACCTCAGGGGGCTGTGGTGATGACCAAGCAGTTGCCAGGGAGGGTGTTTTGTGATCATGGAGCTCCATGAAATGTAGATTCTATTTTTAAATTTTAGGGTCAAGCAGGTAGTCAGTGTGACATCAGATGAACTTCTGGGAAGACTAGGAGGGTCAATATTTGTCAAGAACATTGGTGTGGCATCACATGGACCAAGTTTTAGCATACTATGTGACCTTGGGCAGGTCATTTGCCTTTCTGGGCCTCAGTTTTCTCATCTGCAAAATGGTAGTTTGTGATAAAAATCAAATGGGAACATAGCTAAAAGTGCTTAGATCGAGGCCCACCTACACCGTGAAATAGGCTACATATTGGAAATAGGCTTGTGTCCCATACAGGAATTTGATGTAAATTTATGGAGGACTTTACCAAACTCACAATCTAGGTAGGAAGACAGGTTCAAACGGTTCAAAGGCAAATTTCCTAATAGTTTATTCACAGCACCTAAAGGAACTCCTAGGGGGCTTCCCATAGCAAGTGAGCATCACTTAGTCTTAAAGGATCTAGAATATTCTCTAGAGTATGATTTAGAAAGTGGGAGTGCTATGTACAGGTGAAGCAAGGAGTAGAGGTCAGAGGCAGGGGAAAAAATTCATAGCCATAGAAATGCAAGAAGTGTTGGTAAGGTGGGCTGAGGGTATGGGTCTTTACACCAGGCCTGGGAGTACAGACTTCCTTCTGTACATTATTGTAAAGAGTCAGCGAAAGTTTTGAAATGGGAGAGTCATTATTTAAGTGGGTCTTTAAAAAGAAATAATATAGCCATGCACTAGAGCCTCACGCCTGTAATCCCAGCTACTCAGGAGGCAGAGATCAGGAGGATGGTGGTTTGATGTCAGCCCAGGCAAATAGTTCGAGAGACCCTATCTCGAAAACATCCAATGTAAAAAAGGACTGGTGGAGTGGCTCAAGGTGTAGGCCCGAGGTCAAACCCCAGTACTGCAACAAAAAAGAAAAAGAAGAAAGAAACAATAAATATACCCAGCATTACGGGGCAGGAGTATTAGAGCAGCTGTGGAGAGGAGGGTGGAGACCTGGTCTAGATTGTTGAGCTGGGAGAACATGGCGCCTGGGATTGCTAGGTGAGTACCAACATGCAGGATACTGCTGTGGAGAGTGGGAGCAGGGTCTGAGTGGGGCAGGGAAGGGAGATGTTAAAAGAGATCCTGAGGTCAGTGGGCTGGGTGGTGAAACCTCTTTTTAGAAAGAAGGTGGAGGGGCCAGATGCAGTGACTCACACCTATAATCTTAGCAGTGGCTTACTCAGGAGACGGAGATCAGGTGGCTTATGGTTCCAGGCCCGCCTGGGCAGAAAGTTTGAGAGACCCCATCTCAACCTATAAAAGCTGAACGTGATGGCATGTTCTTGTCATCCCAGCTATGCAAGAAGAGGACAGAGGTCCAGACCAACCTAGGCATAAATGTGAAACCCTGTTCAAAAGTAACAAAAGCAGAAAGGGCTGCTTTTTTTTTGTTAGAGTACCTGCCTAACAAATACAAGTCCCTGAGTTCAAAAAGACAGAGGACCCAGAATGTAGCTCATTGGTACACAGGGTCTTCGGATGATCCTCAAACTGGGGTGAGGAGAGGAGATGGACAGCTCAAGGACCTGTCGAACCCTGTAGTACAGAGGATTAAACGCAGGCTGTGGAGAGTTGAGTGATTTTTCTTGATTTATCAAGACTAGAAGTGGTGAGAACTGTTAGGCAGACTTCAGTTTTCTAACTCCAGGAGAATCTCCAACTTTTTTTTGGTGACACTGGAGTTTGAACTCAGAGCTTCATGCTTGCTAGGCAGGTGCTCTTATCTCTTGAGCCACTCCACCAGCCCTATTTTCTGATGGATTCTTTTTAAGATAGAGTCTCAGACTAATTCCCCAGGGCTGGCTTCAAAGCCCAATCCTCTTGATCTCTGCCTCCTTAGTAGCTTGGGATTATAAGCGTGAACCACCGGTACCTGGCTTCCAATTCTGACTTTGGAAAAAATGTCAAAAGCAGCTGGGCACTGGTGGCTCACAGCTGTAATCCTTGCTACTTGGAGGCTGAAATCAGGAGGCTTGAGATTCAAGGTCAGCCCAGGTAAATAGTTCGAGAGACCCCTCTCATCAACAAAACCCAGAGCAAAATGGACTGGAGGCGTGGCTCAAGAGGTAGAGTACCTGATATGCAAGTGTGAAGCCCTGAGTTCAAACCCCGGTCCCACCAAAAATAAATAAATAAATCTCAAAAACTTTCTTTTAACAGCTGTCTGTTGTTTTCCTCCTGACTTCTAGGAACAACCATGTCATCAGAATCCAGCAAAAAACGGAAACCCAAAGTTGTCCGAAGTGATGGGACTCCAACTGAAGGAAAGAGAACTCGAGCTGACACTGAGCAGGTGAGATGAGTGAAAGTTATCAAGCCACACACCCGCTTGTGGGTGTGCAGGAGCTCAGGGTCACATCTACCAGAGACAACCTTCTGGTGGCCTCTACTTGCCCAGGTGACTGGTCAGCAGGTTCTCCTTTTCCTTTTGTCTGTTTATCTGTCCTTGAATCTGTCAAGGTAATTCAAAACATAGCTGGGTTTTGTTTTGTTTTGTGTGCAACACACTGGAATTTGAACTCAGGTCCTCACACTTGCTTTTACCGTTTGAGCCACTCTACCAGTTCGACATAGCTGTTTTGATTAGCTGGATTTTATTTGTTGTTATTTTATTTTTAAATTTTTTATTAGGATATATTCATTATTTGACAAAGACTTATAAACAGGTGCAGAAAATAAATTCTCTTTCCCCCAGAACTCATTGTTCAGTGTGAGTTTTGATACATATAAAAAGGAACATCATGAAAAGAATAACAGGACAAGGAAAAGGAAACAGCCTGTGTTCCTCAGATTTAAGAACTCAAGCTTAGGGGGGCATTGATGACAGCACTCTTAAATCTTTTTCTTTTTTTTTTATGTTTTTGATACATTAATTTTACACATGGATGGAGTTTGGTATGATAGTTCCAGTCATATACACGTGTGTTCATCACGTCCATCTACTGTTGCTCTACCCTGGGCCTGCCACCTGCCTCCCCTTCTCCCTCCAGCACTTTTTTGGCCCTAAAAATCCTTCATTTCTTCTGTTCCCCCTTCCCCCTTACTCTTCCTTGTCTCTCCTTCTATCCCATTCTGTACTTCTGCAGGGTTGGCGTACTGATTTCCTTACACGAGGGAGAACATGGCATTTGTCTTTCTGTGTCTGGCACTTGTTTCACTCAACGTAACGTTCTCCAGTTCAGACCTTGTCAGAATAGATAACTGACTCACTCTCTTTTATGGCTGAGTAGTAGTACTCTAGTATTACACTCTTAAATCTGATGTATTCTATTGCAAAGGCTAGGAGGCCAATTATGGTATTTTGGTCTCTGCTAACAGTTGATTTGACCATGTAAGTAACCATAAATAGGAATTTGGTTAAGTAAATTCTGGCTCATTTCCGTAGGGGACTGTCAGACAGCCATTTTGATGGAGAGCTTATGTATTTGGATGAGAAGTTGCACTGAACAGCACGGACAGTGTGATCCTATCTTGCTTAAAAATAAAATAGTATTTGCACTATTCACAATGGAATTGTTTAAGGCTTGGAAATGATTTACAGGCAATTTCTCATTTTCTTTTTGATACTCCTGTGTTCTGAATCTTTTTCACCAAGCACGTGGTGATTACTTTGTAATCAGGAAGAAGAAATGAGGGACTAGGGATGTAGCTCAATGGTAAAGTGCTGTTTATTATGCACAAGGTCCTGTGTTTGATCCACAGCACTGCAAAAAGGAAAGGGGATTGAGAGAGAGGTGCTTCTATTGTGAAAATAAGAAAAACACTCGATTTGAGTACCAGTTACTTTATTTAGCTGATTCGTGGCTTTATTATTATGGTTCTGATGTGATGAGAGTGCTCAGCTACTTAGCTGAGATTTCAGATGCATCCTAGGGCCTCTTTCCTGGCTTCCACAGGAAGGTAGATACTACAGCGAGGAGGCTGAGGTAGACCTCCGGGACCCAGGCCGAGATTACGAGCTGTACAAGTACACATGCCAGGAACTTCAGAGGCTGATGGCTGAGATCCAGGACCTGAAGAGCAGGGGTGGCAAGGATGCGGTAAGGCGCAAGGCCAGCGGTGAACCTGGTGGGTCTGCACAGACACGCCTCCTTTTGCCCTTACCTGGACCCTATCTGATCTTGGTCTTCTGTCCCCACCATGATTAGGTGGCTGGAACCTAGAGGCTCTAGAGCCCTTTCAGTTAACTTACTAGAAGTTGTCATTACCACCCAATCACCCATTATATAATAAAAGTACACGATAATTATTTTTTCTATAACTCTAATTTGATTATTCTTTAGTATTTATTAAGCAGCAGGCATCTTGGTAGGTGTTAAGAAACACTGGTATGTATCTATTCCTTTGACGTTACAAATATGGGTATATGTAAGTATATCATTCAGTCACCCTTGCATTTCCTTCGTGATACTTCTGGTTCTGGGCTCTCTCCAGTATCTGTTTTTGGCCCTGGCTGGGATTGGGCCAGCACTGGGTCTGAAGGAAGCTGAACCAGCACCTGTTGTTAGAGGTCTTTATGATTTTCTCTGCCTGTAGGCAGTGGAAATTGAAGAACGGAGAATCCAGAGCTGTGTGCACTTTATGACTCTAAAGAAACTTAACCGATTAGCCCACATCAGGCTGAAGAAAGGAAGAGATCAGACCCACGAGGTAGGTGTTGAGAGGTTTAATTAACCCTCTTCCCCACTATTCCCAGTCCTCTTTTTTGACCCCTGTGCCCCTTCTCTGATTTTGCTGACATTTTGTCCCACCCAGACCCTGTTCACCACCTGCAACCTTGTCTTCCCTTCAGGCTAAGCAGAAAGTAGACGCCTATCACCTGCAGCTACAGAACCTGCTGTATGAGGTGATGCACCTGCAGAAGGAGATCACCAAATGCCTAGAGTTTAAGTGAGTTTGTGAGGACAGGGCTGTGGCACAGCTGCTCTGTGGAAGCTGCTTTTCCCTGGCTCAGTAGGAACCAGTCTCTTTAAACTAAATCCAGTGAGCTTGGAAAACTGCAGGCTCTTCCAGATCCTGAAATAGGTCACTTGGAGTGGGAGATTCCTAAGCAGTAGTTTCGGGCTGCACAAAGAACCAGGAAGCCTTTTTGGGTCTTTTGAGTTCTCAGCGCTGCTCTTGGTGAAAAGCAGTTCTGTCTCCTCAGTGGGGGCCTTTTTTTTACCAGTTTGATAGTGGGGCACCTCATACAGAAGCAACTCACTTCCAGTCACATTCTTTTAACTTTTTGGCCTAATTTTCCTCTCTAAAATCCCAGCAGTTCCTTTTTGAACTCAAAACTGGGGGTGGGACTGGGGTTTGAACTCGAGGCTTCGTTCTTGCAAAGTAAGCACCTTACTGCCTGAACCACACCTCCAGTCTCTTTTGCTGTGGTTCTTTTGGAGATGGTGTCTCTCAAACGATTTTCCTGGGGTGGCCTTTAACTGTGATCCTCCCGAGCTCAGCTTCCCAAGTACCTAGGATTATAGACTTGAGCCACCAGCACCTGACTTTATTTGAGTAGGATCGATAATAGCTAAAAGACATCTGTAAATTCAGTAAGGATCCTTGCAGGTCTTCAGCTAACTTGTGGACAGAAATGTTGGACATAGACAAGGAACCCTGTGTCATTAAGAACCACTCATGACACTGAAAGCCCTGCCAATGAGCATTTGCTGACACTAGATTCTAGCATCTTGAGTCCTGTAGGCCAGTGCTGCATGGGCATTAATGGGGCAGCTTCACATGCTTAAGCCAATGAGGGTTCCTGAGGACAGCAGCTTGACCTCTTGTTTTTGTCTATAGGTCAAAGCATGAAGAAATTGATCTGGTCAGTTTAGAGGAGTTTTATAAGGAGGCCCCATCAGACATCAGCAAGGCTGAAGTCACAATGGGAGACCCCCACCAGCAGACCCTGGCACGTCTGGACTGGGAGCTGGAGCAGCGGAAAAGGTGGGACTTCCTCATTTGTGGCCTTGTTAGCTGTGAAACGACAGTGCTTCCTGATGACTGGGATCAGACAGCAGAGCACTGGAACCAACAGCATAGTCTCCAACCAAATCCTATTTCTGATTAATTCACACTGCCCAGGTTAAACTTGACCAGCCTCATCCTGGGAGGGCTTGTAATTGCTTAAGGCTATTTTAAAAAAGTTGGAGTATCTTTTTGTTTTGTTTTGTTTTGTTTTGAGACAGAGTTTTGCTATGTTGCCCAGACTGACCCTAAAATACTTTACTCAAGTGATCTTCCTGCCTCAGCCTCCCAAATGGCTGAGACTACGGTGCACACCACTGTATCTGGCCATCGAAGTAACTTTTTATCCTTTAAAATTTTAATATCTGAGACCTAAGCATTTTTTGTACTAAAAATCTAATTTTTCCTCCCTTGTGGTACTGGAGATCAAACCCAGGACCTGGAAGATGCAAGAGCTCTACCGCTGAGCTGAGCTATATCTCCAGCGCCATATAGCTACTTTTGAATTTTGCCTTTCCCTCCTACCCATAAGCATGCTGTTTTGGAATTATTTTAAAGCTCTCTTTTGAAATGTTCTTTCATTCAAGATACTGGGATATTCGCTCCAGCATAGAGCAAAATTGTCATTTACAAAATTGTTCTGTTGGATATTTAGGTTGTTTCTGGTTTTTGCTATGGTAAATACTGGTCTCGCTATAAAAAATCTCTTGTACTAATAAAGAGGTTCTCTTTATTAACCATAAGTAGAATTCTAAAAAAACAAAAAAATAAGTAGAATTCTACACTGTGATCTAATCTAAGTCTTTCTAAGTGTATAGCATATATGTTTTTCATAGTAGACTTTTCATGGTTACGTCCCTCCTGTTATGGTGACTGTGTTCTTTTCATATTTATGTAGGAATTCTAGGGCTTTTCATTGGCACATCTGCTCTAGTTTGTTGTTGTTTTTGTTCTATATTTGCCTTTTTCTGTTATAGAAAATATTCTGTGCTTTTGGCCCAAGTCTGGTTCTTAGGGATTTTCTTTTTTTTTTTTTTTTCCAGTACTGAGGTTTGAACTCAGGGCCTACACCTTAAGCCATTCCACCAGCCCTTTTTTGTGATGGGTTTGTTTTTTTTTTAAAAAAAAATTTATTAGCATTTAATAGTTGTATAAGGTGATACATTATGACATTACATATGCTTACAGCATATCTTAGTTAGAGTCACCCCTCCATCATTCTCCCTTCTTCCTCCTCCCTCTTCCTAGAGCAATTTAAACAGGTTTCGTTGTTCTATTTTCATACACGATTACAAAATACATCCATGTTCACCCTCCTGCACCCTCTCCTTATGCCCTTCTCCTTCGCATGGTCCCCACCCTCAAAAGGACCTGTTTTACCTTCTTGCCTTTCATTTTTTAAGTGTGTATTAACTGTTCAAGGGGGTTTCACCTTGGTATTTCATGCAGGTGTATGTTTTTTTTTTTCCTTTCTCTTATTATTCATATATGCATACAAGGCTTGGTTCATTTCTCCCCCCTTCCCCCACCCCCTCCCTTACCACCCACTCCGCCCCCTCCCTCTCCCCACCCCCAATACCCAGCAGAAACTATTTTGCCCTTATTTCTAATTTTGTTGTAGAGAGAGTATAAGCAATAACAGTATGATGGGTTTTTTTGAGATACGGTCTCTCGAACTATTTGCCTGGGCTGACTTCAAACTGCGATCCTCCTGGTCTCTGCCTCCTGAGTAGCTGGGATTTTAGGTGTGAGCCACCATTGCCCGGCTTTTTTTTTTTTTTTTTTTTGATAGTGGTAGTGGAGTTTGAACTCAGGGCTTCACACTTGCTAGGCAGGCACAAGGCCACTCAAGCCATTCCATCAGCTTTTATTTGTGTTGGGTATTTTTCGAGATAGGATCTTGCAAACTGTTTGCCTGGGCTGGCTCTGAATCCCCCATCCTCCTGACCTCTGCTTTGTGAGTGAGTAACTAGGACTACAGATGTGAGTCACTGGTACCCGACTAAGAGATTTTTTTTTTTTTTTTTTTTTTGTGGCTGTACTGAAGTTTGAACGTGCCCTTGTTTTAGCAGGCGGGGGTGGCCTGTCATTCTCCTGTCCAGTCTATTGTTTGAGCTAGGCACAGGCTGAGCTGTGAGTGCTGCATTCCTATGGCACAGATCGGGAATCCATTCCCACCTGCCCAACTCAGGTAGTCTGTGGGCCTCATTTGGGTGATGTAGCTTCTTGTTCCATGTGTGGAAATTTGGGGTCTAGCCTCTCAGGCAAGAAATGGAGAAGATGGCACAGAGGTGTTCTCTGCTGAGCATGTGCAGAACCTCTGGAGAGAGGCATGGATTCACTTGTGCTGGCTCTCAGCTGTGTATATAACCTTGTGCAAGTTCTGTAGCTCCTTGAGCCTTAGTTTGCTTCCTTAGGGACGAGAAAAGTTCTATCTTCTAGAGTTTTTATATATATTAAATGTGATGACGCTTCTAATGAGCTCCCTAAAGGGTCTGGCACATAGTGAGTGCTGACAGACACTGGAGTTAACTAAAACTGAGTTAGAGGGTGAGTGAGAGTCAACAGGTATGTGGAGGTATTCCTGCGAGGCATTGGTGACAGTGCTCTGACTGACCCTTCAGGCTGGCAGAGAAGTACCGAGAGTGTCTGTCCAATAAGGAGAAGATCCTGAAGGAGATTGAGGTGAAGAAGGAGTACCTGAGCAGCCTCCAGCCTCGCCTCAACAGCATCATGCAGGTGAGCTCAGCCCGTCAACCATTAGCTTTGTCTTCACCACTGACCAGAGGCTGCCTGAAGCCATGTCACCTTTTGGGCTTTGCCAGGTGTGTTAAGCTAATCAGAGTGCAATGCAAGGGTGGTCTTGTCTGCAGTCCCCTCCAGCTGATGTGATGAGCTTATGTCCTGGGGTAAAGAAATGATGGCAGATGGACTCAGGAATGTATACTCACCTGTACCTATGTGTTTTGTTTCTATCCACAGTCACCTTTGGTGAGCAAGCATGGTTTTCCAGGCTGTGCTAGTTCAGTTTCCCTCTTCATGGTCTCCACCAGCCCTGCCATCTCCAGGCATCAAAGCACACTTCCTGTAGACATCTGCCTGCTCAGCAGATCTGCTTATTTGAGAGCCCTTTTGTACCTTAGGAGGAAAGGCTCCCACTTTGCCTATAATGTAGAATGTCTTGGCCTGGCACAGTGGCTCATACCTATAATCCTAGCTATTCAGGAGCAGAGACTGGGAAGAATGTGGTCCAGACTGACCTGGCATGAAATGAGACCCTATCTCAAAAATAACCAATGCACCTGTAATCCTAGCTACTCAGGAAGCAGAGATCAGGAGGATAGCAGTTCAAAGCCAGCCTGGGCAAATAGTTCTCGAAAATACCTAGCACAAAAAGGGCTGGTGGAGTAGCTCAAGGTGTAGGCTGAGTTCAAGCCCTGGTACCACAAGTAAACAAACAAACAAACAACCAAGATATAAAGGGCTACTGGAGTGGATCCAAGTAGTAAAGTGGTAGAGCCCTTTCCTAGCAAGACCAAGATCCTAGATTTGTTTTAAATTCTGACAATTTTATAAAGCAGAGTAAATGGCTAATATGGGGGAACATTGTAAAAGAACCCTAGAGAAATTATAAACTCACTTTTCTAGGACTTAGCAGGTCTGCACTTCCTCCCTTCAACTCTAGGCATAGTTGTTCACAGAGCTGGAGGCCTGGCTGGAGCAGTAGAGCACCTGCCTAGCAAGTGCGAGGCCCTGAGTTCAAACCCCAGTACTACAAAAAACAACAAATAAATAAATGAGTTGTTCAAAAAAATATTCTCCAGTGTTACTTAATAATAAGAGAAAAAGAAAGTGAAAACTAACAGTTTTGATTGTACTTAACAACCCACCTCCTCTGCATCGTTCAGTTTCTCCTGTTGGCTGGGTGCTGGTGGTTCACACCTGTAATCCCAGCTACTCAGGAGGCAGAGATCAGGAGGATCATGGTTCAAGGCCAGCTCAGGCAAATAGTTTGTGGGACCCTATGTAGAAAATACCCAGCACAAAACAGGGCTGGCTAGATGGATCAAGTGGTAGAGTGCCAACCTATTAGGTATGAGGTCCTGAGTTCAAATCCCAGTACCACCAAAAAAAAAAATTCTCCTGTTAATTGGAGCTCTGTAAATGTCCCTGAATAGGGTCCAGATTAAATAAATTTTTGCATAATATAGCCTTGCAACTGTGATGGGAATATGGGAGCCACTAATAGAATAACTGGGCAGAAAGAAGATCTAATATATTATTAAGTAAAAAAATGCAAGTTGTAGAACTTACAATATGAGCTCATTTGTATATTTCAATGTGTGTATGGATATATATGTGCGTGAGTTTTGTGAACAGTTGGGAAATATGTTCACACCAAACCATTAACAGTTATCTCTGGGGGATGTGAACTAGAATACAACTTTTCTGAAATGACATACGTATACGACTATATAGATGTGAGGAGGAATGGCTGAGCCAGGGGTTGAAGAGCAGCCTGGGCAACATAAGGAGGACACCCCCATCTCGAAAAAATAGTAATAATAAATAAATAATTTAATTTTACAGGACTGGGATGCAACTCAGTGGTAGTGTGTATTGGCATACATAAAGACCTGGGTTCATTCCCCAGCACCCAAAATAATCATGTTAATAGTAACAATTTTGCATGCAGAAAAGCATACAACTCATAAATATACAACTAAATGAATCTTCACTACGTTACCACATCTGCATAAACACCTGAAAGAACATTGCCAGTTTTCTAGAACCCGTTCCCACTCCTAGATTGTATCTCCCCACTACCCCTCAATAACCCTTATCTTGACTTCTAAGCCATAGGTTACTTTTGACTGTTTTTTGTTGTTTTGTTTTGTTTTTTTGCCTGTTTTGAGCTTTGTGAAAGTAGAATTGTATGCACTCTGTGTCTGCTTCTTTAGCGCAGTGACAATTTGTGAAATTTACCTAGGCTGCTCTGGGTACCACATTTCTGCTGCGTCTGTGCGCAGGAATGAAGCTGCCTGGATAGCGTACGCTGTACATACATTAAGCTTGGGTGGACGCTGAAAAGGAAATTCCTACAGCACTGTTCCCATGGTTCCACATCCTGTCCAGTGCTTGATAGGGTCGGTCTTTGTAATTTTAGCTTTGTGGAGAGTATTTCATTCTGGTTGTAATTTTCATCTCCCTAGGATCTAGTGATATTGAATATAGAATTTTCTATTTCTTTTTTTTTGAGATGGCCTTCCTTGGCACAGGCTGGCCTTGAACTAGCAATCTTCTTGCCTCAGCCTCCTAAATGCTGAGATTACAGGCTTGCCCACCACATCCAGCCACAACTGATTTTTTTTCTTCTGTTAACCTTTGTCTGCTTATCTGTTTGTTTAATCATGTATTACCTTTGTAAATAAAAACTACATATGGTCGCAAAGCAGCTACATGGTCCTGTGGATGGATGAAAAAAGGGCAAATAAAAACTCACCTTCTGTTGCCCACAGGCTTCCCTCCCAGTGCAGGAGTACCTGTTCATGCCTTTTGACCAGGCTCACAAGCAGTACGAGACGGCCAGACACCTGCCACCGCCCCTCTATGTGCTCTTTGTCCAGGCCACTGCTTATGGGCAGGCCTGTGGTGAGTATGGGGGCCGGGTGAGGGTGAGGGCTGTGGGAGCAGCAGCCACGGCTACTGAGTCATGTGGAAGCACTGGCTCCCCCAAGAGAGCTCCCCAACCCTGCCCAGAAGCCCTCAGGTGATAGGTGCTGCTTCCCTTCTGCAATACCCAGCATGGCTGCTTCAACCAGCTTGCCTGAGGCTGGACTAACTGGATGGGCATTTCAGAATAAATGGCTTTGAATGTTTCATAAGCCTGGCTGGATGGCCCCCAGGTGCAGTGCCTGAACAGCCTGTCCAGGTTCTCAGGTTCTCGCTCCATTAAGGCATGCTTGGCAAGTGGATCGGTGTTTCCTATTCTGCTTTAGGGGGCAAGGAAAAGCACTTGGTGAACACAGATTCCTGCCAGTGCTCCCGGACTTTCTTTCACTGGGCTCTGAAATAGGCTACGTGTCTCACCAGGTGAAAGACTGTGTCCTGAAGCTTAGGGGCAGCCTGGGACTCTGCTAAGTGTTGGGAAAGCTTTTGCTCTGCGCCATTGCAGCTTGCCCCCAATGCCTGAACATCTCCTCCTCGATCCCATCCCACCCATCGCACCAGTCAGACATAGACCGAACCAGTGCATGCCCTCCTCCCAGCCACGGCACCAACACATTACTGTCTCTCTTCTTGTGTCTCTCTGGTCCGTTCCGCCGTCTCCCACTCCTTTGTTCTCCCTCCTGTTTCCATCATCAGCTCATATGAAATCCTCCTCCCAGCCCCCTAGACAGGGTGAGTAATTATCTTTTTTTCGTGTGTGTTTAAAATTCAGCTTGCTTCCGCTCCCATTTTCCTGTAGACTCAGGATTAAACAACTGAAAGAGTACTCTGGCTGGGAATATGGTTTAGTCAGTGGTACAGTGCTTGCCTGGCATGCTCAAGGCCTTGGGTTCAATCCCCAGCTACAGCTTGTTGGTGGGTGGGTAAGATGGTTTGTGTATGGTTGGTAGACGTGGCACAGAAGTCGACTATTGGGGAAAGTGTACGCACTTCTTTAGTGCAGCTGGACAAATGGTGTGAGGCTTTTGTGACTCCGTACCCTTGAGACTGGAAGGGGTTGGGGACGTAGCTGAGGTGCTAGGTCTGATCTCTAAACCACAGAAAAAGAAATGCAGGAAGTGGGGTGGTGCGCTGTTTGACCTCTTACTACTGGGCTGCCCAGAATTCCACAAAAGGAGAGCACGAGGAGTCACTCAGTGGGATATCAGGCCAGTGTGTGGAACAGGCTGTTAACACAGTGTTTGAGAGGCCAAACTCGAGTTCGACAAACCTGAACTTGAATCCTGGCTTATCTGCTTCTTGGCTGTGGTTTCTAACTTGTCTGAGCCTTAGGTTTCTCATTTTTAAATATCTGTAATGATAACATCAGTTCTATAGAGTTGTTGGTAAGAGTAAGACTTATTTATTTACCAGTGCTGGGGATTGAACCCAAGGCCTCCTGCATACTAATCATGTACTCTATCCCTGAACTACATCACTATACCTAAAAGCTAATTTTTTAAAAATAATTTTGTAGTTAAAAGTATAAGCATCAGCGTCATCAGCCCCCACCGCTCAGCAAGGTAGTGATTCGCCAAGACCCCATTTCATAGGCTGGAAACTGAGGCTTAGAGCAGTGACTTCACTTTCCAGGTCATGTGTTCAGGAGTTGATGGGCCTGGGACTGGACTGCAGGGTCCACCCTCCTACCTACTCTCTGCAGTTAAGTGAGATGGTGTTGTCAGGTGGTGGGTATCATGCAGAATAGAGAATAAACACTTAGGCGAGAGCTGTCGTTTCTGGGGATGTGGACAGGTGAGTTTTAGGACAGTTGGCAGAAGAGTTTCATGGTGCTGTGGAGTCAGGGTTTGAATTTCTGTGCCTTATGTATACATGAAAAGAGAGACATTCAACACGGTCTTAGGGATGCTTCTCTGGAAATTCTTTTTTGGGGTGTTCTCAGAAAATGATGGAAAAAAGATTTAATTTCCCTACCAGTTTCTGGGGAAGAAGCAGGAAAAAATGTAGCCCCACGCTTGCTTGCTTGCCTTTCTCAGCTCCTCCCCATCAGTTTTCCCATGAAGCTTTTTCTTGTCCACAGATAAGACATTGTCTGTGGCAATCGAAGGCAGTGTGGATGAAGCCAAGGCTCTGTTCAAGCCCCCTGAGGACTCCCAAGGTAAAGTGGTGGTTGGGTTGCCTCCCCAGGAACATCAGGTCAGCACCCAAGGCCATTTCTCCTTGGCTCTAGCTGGACTGCTTCCGTGTAGCAGGAAGTCAGTGTTTGGGGCAGATGGGAGAACTCAGTTCTTGGAGTCACAGAGAGCTGCCTTTGGATTACAGTCCTACAGCCCTACCACTCACTACCTCACTGGCCCTGGGAAGGTCTAAGCCTCAGTCTACTTATCTGTAAAAGAAGAATGGTAATATCTCATCTA
Organism: Castor canadensis; assembly: GCF_047511655.1. NCBI lineage: Eukaryota > Metazoa > Chordata > Mammalia > Rodentia > Castoridae > Castor > Castor canadensis. Next base: position 2,429,984 of record NC_133403.1, on the reverse strand, counting down.
GAATTACGTGGTTAGATGGGACAAGGCATACAAGGTCCTAAACATCATCCTTGGCACATAGTAACCCCTCTGTGCAAGCAGCTAATATTCTTGTTATTTATATCACCATTACCACCAGTGGAGGGGCTTGTTCTCCATAGAAATGACATTAAAGATCTAAAAAAGAAACGGGTGGTGGGATGATAGGTCATTCTTGTGTTTTTGTTTGTTTGTTTTTGTGTCACTGGGGCTTGAACTCAGGACCTACATCTTGAGCCACTCACCAGCCCTTTTTTTTTGTGGTGGGGTTTTTGGAGATAGGGTCTTGTGAACTATTTGTCCTGGCTGGCTTCGAACTATGATCCTCCTGCCTGATCTGAGTGGCTAGGATTACAAGTGTGGGCTACCAGTGCCTGGCACCATGTTTTTATTACTGAACGAGAAGCAGCAAATTGAGTTATCATTTATTCTAAAGAAAGCCATATACAGAGTCTGGACTTCTCAGTCCCCAGGGGTGAGGTGCTTTGGGGAGCACGTGGAGCCCTCTCACCTTTCCCTGCCTTCTCTGTGTGGCCGCAGATGACGAGAGCGACTCGGATGCTGAGGAAGAGCAGACCACGGTAAGCAGTATTTCCTGCAAGTCTGCTGGGGCCACCTCCCTGGACACAGAGGAAGAGGACTGAAGAGAGGGCTGCAGGGATGGAGCCTAGCTCCGGATAGCTGAGGCAGCGGGTGCCAGACAGCAGTGTGAGGCCCTGGCCAGAGGGAATGGGAAGAGGGAAATTCGGATAACCAGTGATTATCGTCTTGCCCCTTTCCTTTGTTCAGAAGCGACGGCGACCCACACTGGGAGTTCAGCTGGATGACAAACGCAAGGAGATGCTGAAGAGGCACCCGCTGTCCGTCATGCTGGACCTGAAGTGCAAAGGTGAGCTTACTCACCTCATCCTGGGGGATCTGGTAGCATCTGAGTTTGACCAGCTGTGGGTGCAGAGAGCCCAATAAGCTAGAGGCCTCTTTGCCCCTAAAATTGTTTTGGTGACCTTGTTCTCTGTTTTTCTCCCTTGTTTTGCACGAGTGTTTGACTTTTTTTTTTTTAAGCCATAACCTTATACAACAAAGCAACAAAAATCCAGACACATAAGGGACATTTAATAAAACTACACTTTCTGAATTTGACATGTCAAATGCACAGAACTAGTTGCAAGAGTATGTAGGTTTTGAGTAATACCACCACCAAGTTTAATTTAATAAATATGAGTTTACAGCCGGGCACCGGTAGCTCATTCCTGTAATCCTAGCTACTCAGGAGGCAGAGATCAGGATTGAGGTTTGAAGCCAACCTGGGGGCCAAATAGTTTGTGAGATCCTATCCCAAAAAAACCCATCACAAAAAAGGACTGGTGGAGTGGCTCAAGATGTAGGCCCTTGTTCAAACCCCAGTACTGGAAAAAAATTGTGTGTGTGTGTGTGTGTGTGTGTGTGTGTGTGTGTGTGTGTGTGTGTAAATAATACGAGTTTAGAACTCTGTTCTGCAGAGACTATGTCTTGAGACCTGGTGGAGTACTCAAATGGTAGAGTACCTGTCTAGTAAGTGTGAGTCTCTGAGTTCAAACCCTGGTACTGCCAAGAAAAAAAAAAGAGAGACGAGAAAGAATATGGTTTTGTAGGAAAGGAGTACATGGTAAGTGTTTGGTAATACAGGAGGTAACAATGAAATCTAACTTTCCCTCACCCCAGGCTCTCTGATGCCAGTCCTTGGTCTTGACCTCTAACCACAACCACTGTTATAGATTTTTATGTGTTTGCTAGAAATATTCTATGATCCAGAAACTTTTATACAAGTATATATTTATCCCACTTTATTTATTTTTGGTGGGACTGGAGTTTGAACTCAGGACTTCACGCTCCCTTTATTTCTTACACAGATGGAAATGTGCTATGCACACTGGTTCTCTCTGCTTTTTGTTTGTTTGTTTGTTTTCAACTTTGTGTGTGTGTGTGTGGGTGTGTGGTGCTGGTGCTGAGGATGGAACTGAGGACCTTACTCATGCTAGGCAAGTGCTGTACCCCTGAGCTATACCCCTGTCCTCCCTTTTCCTCTTCATCCAGCTTCCCCTGGTGTTAACACCTTAATTAACCACATTGCCATGATCAAAACCAGTGTTAATTTCATTGATCCAGTGAAATTAACTCAACAACAGGATGACATTCAGAGTTCCCTCCTTTTTCTACTAATATCCTTTTTCTGTTCCAGGACCAAGGCAGGATCTCTATTGTGTTTAGCTGTCTTGCTTCTTAGCGTCCTCTGGGCAACGGCAGTTCCTCAGTCTTTCCTTTTGTTTTATGACCTTGATCGGAGGGCAGTTATGATTTGGGGAGAGAGTAGCAGAGATGTCATAATGCCATCATGCCAGGGGTATCCCTTAGTCTTGTTGATAATGTTGACCTTGACCTCTGGCCTCCCTGTTCATGTTGACTAGTGGCAGACTCACAACGTTCAAGAGCTTGTAGACATACTACTTTTTTTTTCCCCCTCAACATTATTTGTTGTTGCATTTTTGTTTTTATAGTAAAAGATTGTCAAGTCATGTTTGAATTTCTTTCCTTTAGTACTGCTCACTCTGCTATAAGCATTTAACTCATAGATGATTCTTTTCCTTTCCTCCTCCCCCTCCAGACGACAGTGTGCTTCACCTGACTTTCTACTACCTCATGAACCTCAACGTCATGACAGTGAAAGCCAAAGTGACGACTGCCATGGAGCTGATCACCCCCATCAGTGCAGGGTATGGGCCAGGAGGAGGGGATGTGGTGGGAGCCTGGGCTGCTCTCAGCTCCTCCCTCTGAAAAGGTCCACTTCCACGTTCACATCTGTGATTGTGTCCCATAGCCTGGGAGTCCTGGCACATCCCTGGAATTTAGAAATGACTCTCTGACTTAGATTTGTGAAGCAGATGACAGAGTGACAACAGTGCATTTGCAAATTGACTGAGTGGGCAGAGCTACCAGCTTTTTGAATCCATGGAACGTGTCTGGATACAAAAGTGTGATTTGGCAAATCTGACTAGGTTGACAAATTTAGACCACTCTTTTTCTATCCCAGGCCACTGGGATTTTTCAGCTCAATCTCCAGGTTTGTTCTTACCTGGCTGGTGGGAAGAGGACTATGGGATATCCCAGTAGAGTTTGTTTGTTTGTGTTTGTTTGGTTTTTCTCCTGTGAAAATTAGACGTGGGAAATCAACCCAGGGCCTTGTGCTGCTAGGCAAGTGTTCTACCAGTTGAGGCATGTCACCCCTTTGTTTATTTTGTTTTTGATATAGGGTTGTGCTAACTTTGTCCAGTCTGGTCTCAAACTTCCATCCTCCTGCCTCTGCCTCTGGAGTAGCTGGGGTTGCAGGCATGCACTAACACGATGGCTTGGAGGTTTTGAGGAGGATGAGCAGAGGCTCACACGTCCTCCACTCCAAGAAGCCTCTGACCATAGCAGTCTTGTTCTGCAGCTGGGGGAGGGAAGAAGGGAGGGCAGAGAGGGCCTGAGGGTGGACTACCTTCCACTTACCAGAGCACCACCCCGACTCAGTACTCCTGTCACCGCCCTGACTGGGTCCCACTGTCAAATGGACAAAGACAGCTGAGGCTCAGGTCTGGTCCCTGGTGAAGCAGGCTTCCTCCCATCCCTTCCCATTCTGCCTGATGGGATGGAATCTTCTGCACTTTTAGACCTTGCACTTAAGAGTCTACACCTCTTTCAGGCCTTAGCAGCCTGTGCCTGGACTACCCAGCGACAGGCTGGATGAAACTGACCCTGTTCCCAGCAGAGGGCGCCCAGGATTGCTGCTTCTGAGCATCCAGTTGCAGTGCTCAGCTGGACCATGGGTCCACTCAGATGAGGGTAGAGCTTGTAGTAATGAGCTTTTGGCTTGCCCATCCCTAAGGTGCTAAAATCAGGGCTATTGGCTGGCTTTATTTCATACTTCATTCCAGCTGCTTGCCACACTGTATGCCTGGCCTCAGAGTCTGTGTCCTCACTTTGTGGTCATTAATTGCAGTGTCCCCAGGGTACTTGTGAAGAGACAGGCCTTGGTAGTAGATGAGACACTTGGCAAATGACAGTTGGTTTATCATCACCCACTCTTTTTGTGTTTTTATGTAATGCCTACATTTATTTTTTATTTTCTAGCAGTATCAGGGTTTGAATTCAGGCCTTGTGCTTGGTAAGCAGGCACTCTATCACTTGAGCCATGCCTCCAAATCTCCTCTTCTTTTGGTTCTGGGAATCAAGCCAGGACCTTGTGCATGCTAGGCATGGGTGTGACCACTGAGCCCCAGGTGTAAATTTTTGTCAAGGATTGATTCTTCACCAGGTTTTGTCAGTTAAAAACTGGGCTGGGGCTATAACTCAGAGGTAGACCCTGGATTTGATCTCCAGCACTGCAAAAAGAAAAACAAAAGCCTCCTGTGCAGTTTTAGCTATTCCATTTTATGTTTGCTTGATTCAGCTTATTAGTAATAGTCAGTAAACAGTGGCTGAAAGACTGAAAACCTTTGTTTTCCACCCAGTTCTCCCTGTGAGGCAGTGAAGTGGGCAGAGGCCCATGGGGGTCAGGGAGACAGAGAACAGGGAAGAGCCAGCAGCCACCACTGTCCTGGTATCAAGTTCCCAAAGTCACGCTGAGACAAAATGCCCTGAGACTCAGAGCAGCAGGGTCAGCATGTCCCACCTCCATTGTTCCAGGTGTCATCCTGAGAAAAATAAGAACCCTCCCCTGCTGCTTCAGGAAAAGAACAGGCCTCGTCCTTTGTGACAAAATTACTACACGATCCTCCACACCATCTCTACTCTGCCTGTCACATTTAATTACAGATTGTACCCTAACCATCCCAAGTGGGTGGCAGTGGTGACACTGTCTCTCTCTCTCCTTACAGCACTGAGTCACTGTGTCTCCAGTGCATGTGATAATACCTCTGTCTGGGAATATGAAGAAGGTCTTTTTTTTCTTGATTACCATGAGATTTGGTCAAAGTGATATAGACCGAGCACGCTTGTTTTCTCTGGGGTGGAAGGAGTCTGATCTGCTTTGAAGAAAATCCTTATTATTTCTATTATAATGGACATTGTTACATTTACTAGAAATCATTATTGGGTGGAGGGAAAATAGAGGGATTGGGTCACAGGTACCACAATAAGTAGATAAGAGGAGTGAGTTCTGATGTTCTGCAGTATAGTGTTGACTGCAGTTCACAACAGCTTACTACAGTTTATTAAGAACTGTAAAGAGAGAAGTTCAAAGGTTTCCAACACAAAGAAATGAGAAATGTCTAAGAAGATGGAAGTGCTAAGTGCCAGATTAGATCAGTATGCGTGTATCAAATTATCACAGTGTACCCCACAAATATGTATAATTTATGCACTCACCCCATTTACCCCCACAGCTAGAGAACTTAGCTTAGTGGTGGAGTACTTGCCTAGCATGCACAAAGCTGGATTCAATCCCCAGCACTGCAGAAAAACAAAAAAACAAAATAGCTTAATTGCACATGTAAAAAACATTTTTACTATCCTTATTTCTGGTACTATTTTTATTATTCCTCCAAGGTAAGGCCCTAGCCACCATATAACTCTTGAATAGAGGGTTTAAAAAAAAGAAATTGGGAGTTCACAGAAAGAGTCTGGCCCATGGGAGGCTTTGCCACCCCCAAATGCCTTTGTGCACCTGGAGACTCGATGTTGGCCGGCATTCTCACTGCAGTCTCTTCTCCTTTGCAGGGATTTGCTGTCCCCTGACTCAGTCCTCAGTTGTTTGTATCCTGGAGACCATGGAAAGAAAACTCCGAATCCAGCCAATCAGTATCAGTTCGATAAAGTTGGGTGAGTCAGCAGCATTTTCCCTCTCTCAGCCTCTCTGTTTCTGAGTGTCTTGATGGCACAAGGCCAAGCTGGAGACCGGTCAGGGCCAGAGGCCACCTAAAGGGTAAGATGACCGTGGGGCTGGATGGGACACATTCCCTTTCTTGCTTACAAGGCAGGGGGATGTGGTGGAAGGACAGATGAATCAAAATTTGAGGACCATATACATATGTGATAAGGGATGGAGATGTGACTCAGCAGCAGAGCCCTGGTTTCAGTCCCCAACTCTTCAAGGAGAAGGGAAAAAAAAACCTCCCTGATACAGTAAAAATGTTTAACATTTGAAATTTTTTAATTTTAATTCTCTGGTGATTAAGTTTTTGGATTGTTGTTGGGGTTTTTTTGTCTGTTTGTTTCTTGAAATAGAGTTTTGCTATGTGACCCATACTGGCCTTGAACTCAAGACCCTCCTGCCTCAGCCTCCCAAGGGCTGGGATTATAAAACTGCATCACCACATCCAGTTAAAATTTTTATAAATATTTTATATATTGGCAGACTGGTGAAGAGGTTAGTGCAAAGCCTTCTATTTGAGATTTGCTTAAGATTTGAAGGCTGCAAGGGGAAAAGAGGAACATGAATGTGGGAGAGATAAAATTCCCAGTAAGGAGCTGATGAAGTTAAGGTACTTTGCAGGCAGCTTAGCTATGAACAGGCTGTCTGTGAGGCACCAGGGGGTGGAAGAGAGGCTGTATCTGGGGACCACAGCAGAAATGACTTATACAATAATTTTATTCTGTCTTCTTTTCCACAGCATCCTGACTTTGAGAGACTATGTACTTGACCTAGGTCACCCCTATTTGTGGGTACAGAAGCTGGGTGGCCTCCACTTCCCCAAAGAGCAGCCCCAGGTGTGTACACTGACCCTGCCTCCTTGGCTGAGGGCCTCCACCTCCTGTTGGATTGATTCCAGAAAGCCTTCTGGCCTGTTGGGGCTTTGGTCTGCAGAATGCCTTTCCTTGGGACTGTGATCAGTCCTGCATCCGCTCAGGACACTTGTAGGTCTCAGGCCTACAAGTGTTGAAATGCCTTTTGCCTTCTCCCTGAGCCTAGTAGTCTTCTAGACCAAGGTAACTTGGTCCCTGCTCTAGGTGCAGCATGGCTGCAGGTTTTGCTTCCCTTGTTTCTTGCCAGAACCAAGGCGTGGAAGAAAGCCAGGGGGCCAGGCACCTTAGCAGAAGCCTGTGTTTTCTCAGGAACTGGTCACAGCCTCTTGAGAATCCAGCAGCCTGTGTTCCTGCCAGGACTCACCTTCTGTCTGTCATAGTGGATAGACCCTGCTATGACTGAACAGCACCCACCTTGGGATGTGCGTGGTCCAGGCTGTGCAGACTGGCAGGTCCCAGGAGAGAGGTGCAGGAAGGGAGGCAGGGCTCTCAGGCGTGTACCTCTCCCTGTCATTCACAGTACACGGTGATTGCCGACCACTCCCAGAGCGCCAGCCACATGGAGACCACCATGACACTGCTGAAGACCAGAGTGCAATCCCGTCTGGCTCTCCATAAACAGTTTGCATCTCTGGGTGAGCTGAGCCTGGGGACTAACTCTCATTCTGACAACACAGGGATAAAACAACAACCTTTCATGCAGAACTCTTAAATCCTGCTGACAAATCAAAGAGCCTGGGATTCCTGACTACTGAGCAGGGGTGTTGAGCTGCGGGCCCATTCAGGCAGAGGCCTGAGCTCCCTGCAGAGCCATCGGGACTGCCCTGGCTCTCCCAGAGATGCTCCCAGAGCCTTTGGTGGCCCAAGTTCATAGACTGATCAGGCTGCTCATCCTAAATCAGTGTATCCCAGACTTTGATGTGCACTTGAAGGCATTTAATGAGAGCCTGATGCATGCTGGGCCCCAATGGAGGCCCGCCCTCAGGAGCTCACTCTCAGCCCATTGAATAGAGCTGTGTAGGGATCCATTCCCTCGACTCTCTACACATACTGACCTGATGCACCTCGGCATGGAGTTGAGCCCCCTGTGTTCTCCTAAGCTCCCAGGTGATTATGATGACCTACTGACTTCTGTGCCGGCCATTGTGGGGCTTCTTTTAGTTTATTAATTCAATAAATCCTTGATAAGTGTGCACTTGCAGGGTGGGCATAGGTGTGTGCAGGGGAGGGTGTCAGATCTTTTAGATCTAGAAGACTCACTCTCAGGAAAGGCATTGGGTTTCAGGACCCACCTGGAGAACTCAACGCCCTGGGCCAGTTCTTTGGCTCCATGTGGACACTGATCTGTCCATCAGGTCTTGCTCTCCACCATTGCTTAATTTGTTTTGTCCCAAGATTGATGATTATCACCCAGGACAGCTTACTGTATTGGCATATTTGTTTATTGAAGTGCCAGCAGGAATTTACCCTGGAGCAGTTTTCCAGCTCTCCTCCCTTAGAGGAACTGACACAGAAAACACCTCTGTCAAGGTCAGCCGTGAAAACACAGCTCACCCAGCTCTTTGTTCTAATTAATAATCCCTGCAGCAGGGACACCAACACTGGTTTTGGCCTCGGGGGTTTTTGTTTTGCTGGCTGTCATTTGCATTAAGGGTAAAGCACCGTGAATAAATACAGGTGCTGGATCTGGCCACAGGCACATACCCCTTCATGAAGGTCAGGTTGGTGTGCCTGTATTCCTGGCATGTGTTGACCTGAGTGCCAGGTGTACCAGGACAGATGGCAGGGCCTCAGGCCAGTGCTGATGACCCAGCTGTGGGACCTGATCTCTACCCGTGACACCACCTGTCTTGCCCTCTTTCAGAACATGGCATTGTGCCAGTTACCAGTGATTGCCAGTACCTGTTTCCTGCCAAGGTTGTCTCTCGCCTGGTAAAGTGGGTGACCATGGCCCATGAGGATTACATGGTAGGTGAAAGAGTGGCTGTCCTGGGACTGTAGGACCACATCACCTCTTAACTCCTGTCCCCCACCCTCACCAAAAGCAAAGGAATTTGACTAGGGAAGCCAGCAGCTTACTCTTTGTCCATGGTGCCTGTTCTAGGAGCTGCACTTCACCAAGGACGTTGTGGAGGCCGGACTAGCGGGGGACACTAATCTCTACTACATGGCACTTGTTGAAAGGGGCACAGGTTGGTAATTGCTCTGCTAACCCCAATGGGTCTAGTCAAGGGGAGCCGCCAAGAATCTCACAAGTCTGGAGGTTTCCCAAGGGAAGCAAAAGACCCTACTGTGCTTGTGGGAGCTGAGGTCCACGGAGGACTTGAACCACTACACGGTTCCTCCTTTCATCCTCACCACAGTCCCAAGTGTGGGCAGAATCAGCCTACTTTACAGCTGAGGAAAGCCTGGCTCTCTGCCCTTTGCTTTGCTGATCTTGAGTATCAGATCTCCTTCCTCCTCCTGCACAAAAGGGCAGGGGTGTTGCTCTCAGGTTGTATAGGGCAGGGGTGCAGGACCTTCCTCCCTCTTCCTCAGTCCCCGCACTCCCTTTAGAGGCATCAGAAGCTGCCATCTGACTCTGCCAGGGCCTCCTGCTGGAGCCATCCAGAGGCTATGCTCAGGCTGTTATGCTGTTGTCCTACCAGCCCCAGCAAACCTGGTGCTGCCCACAGGGTCTCACCCCCAGGTTCACTGCTGTGGCCACTGAGCTGAGGAACCTATCTGTGGTTTTATATTAGTCTGTTTCTGAGTGCTATAATACAATTCCTGAGACCAGGTGTCTTATAAAGAAAAGTTTCTTTAGCTCACACTTTTGGAGGCTTGTTTTGTTTTGGTGGTACTGAGGTTTGAACTCTGGATCTTACACTTGATAGCCAGGCACTCACACTCGACTCATACCTCTAGCCCCAGCCTTGCTGGCAAGTTTTTCTTGTGGGAACTAACCAGAGTTCCAAGAGAAGTTACAGTAATCCCTTCAGAGGGCGGTATCCCTCCCAACCCCTAAGACCTAATTACCTCTCACTAGGCCCTGCCTTGTAAAGGTTCTGTGACCTGTCACCACTGCCACACTTCTAGCACATGAACCTTTGGGGAGATGCACTCAAGTCATCCAAACCATAGCAAGTTCTAAGTGCCTGTTGGTAGAGAGGAGAAATGTCACCCTGTGAAAAAGACAAAAGCCATCACCAGAGGAAGCGTGAATATAGTAAAAGATACAGATATTTCACTATATGATTACGAACACAGCTCTGACGTCAGGCAGTCTGGCTAAAGGCAGCATCGCTGTCTTTGTGAGGACGATCGTTCTGATAGAACCCTTGTTAGAATCAAATAAAATGTACTTCAAGGGGATAGCACAGTGCCTGGAATACAGTAAGTGTTGGCTTTTGAAAAGAATTTCACAAAACAAAGTATCTAAAAGTGAAAGGAAGAGAATAGAAAAAAAAAATACACTTGATTGATGTAACTAATACAAGTTAACAACAATATTGTTGAAAGGAAAAAACAGATAGTAAGCTTTCACCTGGAAGAATCCTTAACCTGCTAGCAAATAAGTGACAAACTGGGCATGGTGTCACAGGCCTTTAATCCGAGCACTTAGGAAGCTGAAGCAGAAGGACCAAACGTTTGAGGCCAGCCTGGGCTGTATTGTGAGACTCTGTCTCAAAAACATCTTTACAAAAATAAAAAAGAAATGACAAACTTCTTTCAAGATAGCAAACTGAACTTGTGGGCATACACAAGATGGACTGAGTACCGGGGAGACCAGCAAAGAGAACAAAGCCCTTGAGGTGCCAGTGTACTCTGCAGCTCATGGCTTAATAGGTGACATCTAAGCTGGCCTGGGGTCCACTGGGGAGGCTATCATGGCAAACTGGGTGACAGACCTGATTCTTCTTCTTCTCCCCTCTCTTCCCAGCCAAACTCCAGGCCGCCGTGGTGTTAAACCCTGGCTACTCCTCCATCCCACCCATTTTCCAGCTCTGTCTGAACTGGAAAGGAGAGAAAACCAACAGCAATGATGACAACATTCGGGTAAGGGCCACAACAGGGTGACAGGAGCAGAGAACCATCTGGAGAGGTGGGCCATGACAGAATCTTCCACAGCTGAGGACATGGGCTTGGCAGGATTTGTGGAGTGTAAAAAAGGAGAGGGCCTAGACCCCTCTCGCCCTCTCACCTCCCTCAGGGCCCACAGCTTTCCCCGCTTATACAATAGGAGTACTTGGCTTAAAGGTTGCCATCTTGGGGTTCTGTGAGAACGTGAGTAAACTCAGCAGCGTTACTGGAGCATTGGAATGAGGTGATGGCGGGCTAAATACAGCTGTCACTTAGGGTCACACCTTCTGATAGGATTCGGTAGCAGCCTTACGGCCACGGAGCACATTTTAATCCTAGCACCTTCTCACTTGGGTCTCAAGATTGCTTTTCTGCACAGCTGTCTTCCTGGCTCTGGTCATTTGAAGCAGGGACAGTTACAGGTGAGGAAAGGCCTCAGGGTGGACGAGGCAGTCTGGCTTCATCGCAGGCCCAGCAACTGTAGAGGTTCTGGTTGCAGTTCTTGTTTATAGTAACCTTGGGGCCTGCCAGGGACAGTAGCCCAGCCATTGTGGCCAGCCACGTGTGGGAAGGTGGCACTGAGGCATTGGCTTTCCCACCTGCACAGGCCATGGAGAGTGAGGTCAATGTGTGCTACAAGGAGCTGTGTGGCCCCAGGCCCAGCTACCAGCTCTTGACCAACCAGCTGCAGAGGCTGTGTGTGCTGCTTGACGTCTACCTGGAGACCGAGAGCCATGACGACAGCGTGGAGGGACCCAAAGAATTTCCTCAGGAGAAGATGTGTCTGCGACTCTTCAGGTGAGGCAAGGATGAGGGCTCTGGTAACTTCTCATGAGGATTTGGAACAAAGATCAGAGACCTGCAGGAGGCTAGGTCTTAGTGTGTGGGTCTGGCATGGTGGCTCCTTTTCTGGTGCACCTGTCTGTTCACAGCAGAAATTAAAATCCTGCTGCCACATTTCCCAGAGAGAATCCTCTCCCTCCTTCCTAAAACATCCCTAGCAGCCTGGGTCACCTGTCTTCAGGAACCACAGGAGGAGGCCACCCACCCTACACATGTAAGCAGCACCAGGCCCTGAACCAAGAAGATGTGGCTGAACCTCCGCTACTTCCTGTGGGAAACTAGGGTCTTGCTCTTGACTTACGAATGAGTGTTTTAAGCTGGTGCATCCCACAGACCCCAGGGAGTCTGCTGTCATCTCTTGGGTGCTCCTTGGGACATGTGGCAGCACACAGGGAACCATCTCCTGAGGGAGACTGGTGCCGAGGGCAGTGGCCATAGAGCAATCAGTTCTGTTGCACACTGAGCCAGGCTCCAAGGGACTGAAGTGGTGGAGGTGACACCTTCCAGCTTATGGTGAATCAGAGGTAATTCATGGGCTTCATAGGAAGCTCCTGGATGATTCCTTTTTGTTGTTGTTGTTTTTTGTTTTGTTTTTTTGCTGCACTGGGGTTTGAACTCAGGACCTACACCTTGAACCACTTCACCAGCCCTTTTTTTGTGAAGGGTTTTTTGAGATAGGGTCTCGTGATCTATTTGCCTGGACTGGCTTCAAACCACGATCCTTCTGATCTCTGCCTTCTGAGTAGCTGGGATTACAGGGGTGAGCCACCAGTGCCAGGCTACTCAGATAATTCCTGACATGAGTCAGGGACCCTGAATATGCCAGCAGGTCCTGACAGTGGGTATTTAGTGTCTGGGCTCAGCACCTCTGCCTACTTTCCCTTTCTCTTTGGTGTTGGATCCTTTCCCTCTTTCATCCCCTAATCATGTTTTGTTCTTTCAAAACCCCAGAGCCCAGTGCTCATGCCTCCTTTCCCTTTGAACAAGGCAGTGAGGAAGAGCAGTGTCCGGGTTGTAATCTCTTTCTAGTTGGAATGTCTCCTTTGTGCCTATCCCTCACCTTGTTCCCAAACAGCTGGGTCCAGCTTCTGGCATCTGTCCCAGCATTCTCCTCCTCTGTCACCTCCACTGGCCTAATTCATCGTGTTGTCAATAATAGCCAGCCCCAGCCCCAAGTGGCTTCAGGGAGGCAGAGCTGACACCCGGTGTTGGTCTTGCTCTCCCCTGTGAATCTGTGCGAGATCAGAGCTCTTCCCACTCTCCCAGCCACTGTAGCACATTTCCAGGGTGGGAGTTTTCATACAGCTGTGCTTGCTTCCTTTTCTCAAAGGGTTCCCGAGGACCTAATTACTGAAGTGATGAGCAAATCTGTCAGTACTCTGAGATGTCCCTTTGGTGACTCAGATCCTATTAATGACACAACAGTGGGTGGGAGACGTGAGGCTCATAGCCTGGTGTCCAGCTGACCACTGGGGTTGCAATCGTGTCAAGGGGCCAGGATACATAGCACTAGTGTGGGAAGCAGGAGACCTGAGGTGCAGCTTGGCCTTGGCTGGGGACTGTTGGGCTGAATTGTCTCCATCAGAACTTCCCAGATGTGCCCAGGTGACTGTGTCCTTCTGGTGTTGGTTGGCATATGATGTCATAGATATGAGTCAGGACTCTGGGGCCGGAAAGAGACCCCAAAATCTTCAAATTTTTGCCTTTGTGAGTAGGGTCTGTACTGAGTGCCCCTGCCCCTTGTCTGTAAAGCAATGCCTATCTTAGGTTTTACTGGGAGGATGAAAATCAGTGAGATGAGCTGCATAAAGTGCCAAGCCCAGTGCAGGGTAGGTAAGCCCTCAACCACTGGTGGGGAATCAAAACCTTCCCTCTCCCCTCTTTACAGTCCCTGCCATACACAAAAACACATGCACACTTCCTTAGGCCAAGACCAGGTGTCACCATCTGTTAAATTGACCTTTTATCAGTCATAGACAAAAATGGGAAAGGATCCCTTCTTCACTGGACCTCATTCCTTGTGGAGTTGTGTGTTCTGCGACGTTTTGCTTGGGGACCCAGAACTACAGCTGAAGCACCTAAGGTTCACAGGTTTCAGGCTTTGGACACAGGCCTTGCCTGGCCTAACCATGACTCTCAGCCTTCCTTTGTGGCACGCAGCCTTGGCATCACACCAGCTTTCAGATTTGACTCTGCTCCTTCCTGGCCACACAGTATTGGGCAGATACATCACCTCCCTGGGCCTGTTTCTTCATCTGTAAAATGTATAAAATGACAGAAGTGGTACCTAAAGGTAGTAGGTATAAACCCACAGCCTTGGCAAGTGCTAAGAGTCTTTTCACTCCCAGACTCCTACCTGCATGGGAATCTCCCTACAAAGGGGATTTTTAGATTTTTTTTCCTTACTTTTTAAAATTTACATTAATAAAATATTTGCTGTTAAATATATAAACAACAATAATCTAAAAGGACAAATCTAAAATTTTGCCTGTCCCCAAATGCCCACTATAGTGAAGGCCCTTCCAATTCTGTGTTCACACATTTGCAAGCACATAGAGACATCTGTGCAAAATAAATGTCATACCTTACTGTGCTGTGCTGTGATTTTCTCACAATGTCCTGTGTGGTGTAACTGTTAAGTTTTCCACAAACAGCTAGGTGGCATTCCCTCGTGTGAACCATAATTTATTTTGCCAGTCTGGAAGGCGTGGGATTAACTGCTCTCTCTTTTCTTCTTTCCCCAGGGGTCCAAACAGGATGAAACCATTTAAATATAACCATCCTCAGGGATTCTTTAGCCATCGCTGACCTCCCTCTCAGCCTGTTGTTCCCCCAGGGCTCTGGCCCTTGATATTTTCTAAAGATACTAGCAGATTAAAGTGTCGCCTGTCCAATTGCTCTTTGTCTTGACTACTTGGTGAGGTAATTTGCTTATCTGGAAGGACAGATGGGAGCCACAACACAGTATGAAACAACATTTGTGGGTGGGCTGTGGGCTTTTTTTTTTTTTTTTTTTGGTAGTACTGGGGTTTGAACTCAAAGCTTCGTGTGGGTGGATTTTTTAAAGGTGTTCAAAAAAAGCAGAGTGCAAAGTGATGCCACCACTTACCTGCTTGTCCACACATACCTTGTTTGTTTTTACTGGGGGGGGGGGTCATTATCTTGGTTTTCTTTATCCTCCTGCTATTAAGAGATTGCAGGAGAAGCCATAGTCACCAGAGCCAAAAACTCCCCCACTCCTCTTCTTCTCGTCCTCTCTTAGTCCCTAACGGCCAGCTTCTCTGATCACTGGCTGATACAATGTCTGGTCGTGCAGTGGGGAAGACACATGCATCACAGAGAATAATCCTAAACCAGCATGATTTCATTGTCAGTGTGACCAGTGTTGGAGAATTTCATGCGTAGCCATTGGCCAGTGAGTGAGGTCAGGTGACATTGGAAGAGAGCCTTCATGGTAATATGGCATAAGTGCCTCAGAAATTAATGGCTTGACTTGCAAAGGATTAAGAGAAATTCTGGGAAAATGCAAAATTGTCTCCTTTGGAGAAAAGAGAAGATACAAAATATGTCAAAACAGGAGCCAGGCATGATGACTCACAGCTGTAATCTTAGCACTTGGCAGTCCAAGGCAAGAGGATTGTAAATTTGAGGCCAGCCTGGGCTACATAGTGAGACCCTGTCTCAAAAAAAAAATAAATAAATAAAAGAATTGTTCTATAGTTGCAAGTAAAATCTAGTTGGCTAACTTTAAGACAAAATGACATTCCTTATCAAACTTCTTTCCCTTCACAACATCTAAGTTTGGTCTCTGCTATAAGTGTGTTTATTTCAAGTGGACTATTACTGATTATCCTGTCCATGGGTCACCCACACCTCTGATATAAAAGCTGTTTTTCCTGCTCTCAGATGATCACTGAGCATGCCAGGGGTAAGGATTTTCTGAAGGTGAGCTAGGAGACTCTTAGCCTTGCCTGGGTCCTTCATTTTAAAGACCTGAGTTCAGCAAGACAGAAGATAGCAATTAAATATGACCACCTGAGCCTTTCCTTCGTGCAAGGTGACGTCATTCCTTTGAGTTCCAGAGGTGCTATCCAGCCAGAGGCCCTCAAGCTACACATGTGTGTCACTCATCCTGAAGTACGAACAAAATTGCATGTTGCCAAGCCCCATTCCAAATGTACCTGACTCAGTTCATCTGAGACGGGCTGAGGGGGTGGTGTTTTGTTTGGTTTGATTTGTGCTGGGTGGGGGGTACATTGTGGCATTTACAAAAGTTCTTACACTATGTCAGGCACCAGTTGCTTACACCTGTAATCTTAGCTACTCAGGAGGCAGAGATCAGGAGGATTGCGCAAATAGTTTGCAAGAGCCTATGTAGAAAAAACCCATCACAAAAAAAGGGCTGGTGGTGTGGCTAAAGGTGTAGGCCCTGAGTTCAAACCCCAGTACTGCAAAAAAAGAAGAAAAAAGTTCTTATAATTTATCACACTTAAATTCACCCACCTCCCTTGTTTTTCCCCTCCCCCATTCCTGGAATAGTTTCAGCAGGTATCATTTTTCCATTTACATACATGTGTACACAGTATTTGTACCATGTTCACCCTCCCATGTGTTTTTGTAGGGTGTTACTATGTAGCCCAGACTGGCTTTTATCCTCCTGCCTCTGGGATTACACACACACACTACCACGCCCAGCGGGAAGTCTATTTTTAACAAGCTCCCCAGACACAATTTGCCCTAGTCTCTTTTTGGAAGGCACTGCCCTCCCCATTTTTCTTGGTGACTGTACTAATGCAGGAGGGCTGGATTCTCTGAGCAGATGTCTGTCTACTGCAGCCCAAGCCTCTGGGCATTTCTTTCTGTCCATAAAGAAGGTCTCCTCATCTTTTTCCTGACCTGCTTGCCTGGGACTTTGTCCCTGCTGGCATCCCCTTGGTCTGGCCACCTTCAGGCCTTGTATCTCACTGCCTGTGCTGAATGAGATTAAAACAGGATCTAAAAATAGTTTTAATATCCCCTGCATTGCAGCCTCTGCTTCTGGACTTGGCTGGAAGGTGGCCAAACTGATTGAGCACAACAGCTCATCTCTAGAAGGAAGCCAGGGACACAACTGCAGAGAAGGCTGGGGAGGCCTGGGGTGCATCCTGTCACCCTCCAGAAGAGAGTTTCTCTTTTCAAAGAGCAGATACATGAACAAAGAAATCTCTTGGCCTTAAGGAGGAAGGTATTGAAGCAATTGAGAAACGCAGCCCCTTTGAGCTGCTTGAGCCATTCATGCCAAGGGTGAGCAGGTCAGGGGAAAGATTCATCTAGAAGCTTCTTCCCCAGTCGGAATTTTCTGTGGCCTTCCTGTAGTTTCTACACCAAGCCACATACCAGACCAAGGCCCTGTCTGTCACTGTCCTCCTCACCTCACACCAAGAATTCAGCCCAGGTTGCTTGACGGTTTATTTATTTATTGCTGTGCTGGGCATCAAACCAGGTTCTCATGCATGCTACACCCACCTGTCCTTGTCTTTTTAAAGCTGCCCTCCGTGTTCTTGACTTCTGTTCTCTCCCTCATTTTTGTCCTGCGTTACCCTTGCCTCTTTTCTCCACAAATCCAAAAGCCACTTTTCATTTCAAGGGTGTTCTTGGTGATCACTCTCATGAAACAAAGCCTAGAAAAATGCTGTCATAGGAATGAATGGAGTGGAACTTTATCCCTGTGTGTGTGTGGCCCTGACTCTGTCTCGTGCATGTGTTCAACAGCCTCTGTGATGAGAACAGACATGAAGCATCTCTTTTGTGTGAGGCCCTGTGTGAATCACAGGCTCACATTTATTGTCCTATTTAATTACAACAGGCTGCCAAGTGTATACTGTGCTTTCATCTTTTTGTGTGTGGGTATGTGATACTTGGGCTTGAACTCAGGGCCTACCCCTTGAACCATTCCACCAGCTCTTTTTTGTGAAATACATTTTTTCGAGATAGAGTCTCTCTGACTATTTGCCTGGGCTGGCTTTTGAACCACGATCCTCCTGATCTCTACCTCCTGAGTAGCTAGGATTACAGGCATGAGCCACCGGCACCTGACCTGTGCCTTCATTTTTACAGAAGCAGAAACTGAGGCTCAGGATGAAATGACTTGTCCATGTTCTCACATCTCTCAAGCCACCCACTCAGCTTGAGCCCAGCACAAGGCTTTCTGCCTCTGAGGCTTTTCCTGAAAAAGTAGCTTCAGGCTCAGTGCCCACCCAGGCTGGCACTCTTTCTGGGCCGGTATATTCTAGATTCAGTACACCCTAAGGAGCCTGATGTTACAGGTTGGTGTCAAACTGACCCATCTAGGTCCTTCTTCCCCTCAGCACCTGTATGACCTTAGGCAGCCTAAATGTTGGGGTCATCATGGTAACCGTAGGTAGCCATAGAACTTTCCTCCCAGGGTGGTTGTGGGGATTAAGAATCAACTTTCAAGCCGGATGCTGGTGGCTCACGCCTGTAATCCTAGCTATTCAGGAGGCAGAGATCAGGAGGATCACGGTTCAAATCCAACCTGGGCGAATAGTTCAACAGACCCTATCTTTAAAAAAAATCACAAAAAAAGGGCTGGTGGGAGTGACTCAAGGTGTAGACCCTGAGTTCAAGCCCCAGTACCACAAAAAAGAAAAAAGAAAATACCCAACACAATGTAGGGCTGGTGGAGTGGCTCAAGTACTAGGGAGCACCTGCTTAGCAAGTGAGCTCAAACCCCAGTCCCACCAAAAATCTAGTTCTGCTCAGGACAGTGGAAAGAGAGACTTTTCACATCAGCCTAGAGAAGGGGTCTCTTGGGTGAGGATGGCTTTTCCTGATCATGTGGCTTTTCCCCCTTCTTGATTCTTTTCTATTTTGAATATTATGTAATATGTCAAACCCTCTTCATTCTTTAAGTGAGTGTATTATATTGATTGATTTTCTTATGGTGAACCATCCTTACATTTCTGAAATAAATTCCACTTAGAAGGCTGAGGGTGTGGCTCAAGTGGTAGAGCTCCTGCCTATCAAATGCAAGGCCCTGAGTTCAAACTCCAGTACCACCAAAAGAATTTTTTTTCTTTTAGTCATAATACTCTGGTTTTTTTTTTTTAATGGAACACTTCACAAGTTTGCGTGTCATCCTTGGACAGGGACCATGCTAATCTTCTCTGTACTACTACAATTTTAGTATCTGTGCTGCTGAAGTAAGCCTAAGATACTCTTTTTAAAGTTCTCTTGATTTTGCCTTTTATATTGTTGAGATATTAGTCTGAATTTCTTTCTTTTTTCCCTATTTCTTTCTTTCCCTCTTTATTTTTTTTTATCCATTTTTTTCTTTTTTTTACACAGGGTCTCATTTTGTAGCCCAAACTGGCCTCAAACTCATGATCGTCCTGCATCAGCCTCCTGCTTGCTGAGATTACAGACATTCACCACCTCACCTGGCTATAGACTCTTTCTTGGAGTATCTTTTCCTGGCTTTGTCATTAGGGCAATAGAATATATTTTGGAAAATGTTCCCTCCTTTTCTATTTTTTTTATACCAGAAGAATTGGTATAAATTCTCCTCTAAATGTGTGGTAGAATTTACTGGGCTTGACTTTTTTGGTGAACAGTTTTTAAATTACTAATTTAATCTCTTTATGATAGCTCTATACAGATTTTCTGTTATTTCCCCCCTTGGGTCAGTTTTAGTAGTTTGTATCTCTTTAGGACTTTTTTGGGTTTTTGGTGGTTTAGGGCTTTGCTAGGCAGGCACTGTACCACTTGAGCCACTCTGCCAGCCCTTTCCATGTTGGGTGTTTTCGAGATGGGGGGTCTCAGGAACTATTTGCCCAGGTTGGCCTTGAACCACCATCCTCCAGATCTCAGCCACACAAGTATCTAGGATTACAGGAGTGAGCCACCAGCACCTAACCTTGTTTAGGACTTTTATTGTAAATTATCTGATTAGCAGCATCTAGAGTTTCTCTAATACTCCTTTTTCTTCCTCTTAGGTTGGTATTAATTCATCGTCTTTCATTCTCGATTTTAGTAATTTGAGCCTTCTCTTCTTTTCTTAGTTTAGCCAAACTAACCAATTTTCATTTTATTTTTTGAAAGAACGTCACCTTATTCTAATTCATTCACAAACAATAAAATCACAACAGCTGTTTTAAGGAAGCCACACAAACTCGGGGCCTACACCTTGAGCCACTCCACCAGCCCTTTTTTTGTGAAGGTTTTTTTCGAGATAGGGTTTTGAGAACTATTTGCCCTGGCTGACCTTGAACCTCGATCCTCCTGATTTTTGCCTCCCGAGCAGCTAGGATTACAGGTTTGAGCCACCAGTGCCCAGCTCAACTACATTTTTATGCTGACAGTTGATTTTCCATTTTTTAATTGCAAATCCTTAGTTGCACTAATCCATTTGCAAATCCACACAGTTTCAATACCACATTGAAATCCTCATAGTACCTAACGTTGCCCTGGTTCTGGGCGCACTCCTAAAACTGAGGGATCTCACAGAAGGGCAATTCAAACTGCCGATGCTGCCGTCTCCACTGGGGTCCCTAAGACTCCTGGTGGATGCTGTCAGGTCTTGATGGCTCAGCACAGAACCCCCGTGTGTGCCCGACAGCTGAGCCCCCCTGCCACGTGAGCTGCAGTGGTTGCCATCAGGGCCATCAGACCTGGCTTCCAGAATGAGGAAGCAGATCCCGAGCTGTGGGCAGTGTAGCTTTGACTTCCCAAGGGCATGGCAGCTCGGCATTCTGGAGGTGTGACACTCCGAAAAGCCTGCAAAGAGAGGTGGGACCAACTTTTGGTTGAATTGATTTTGTCCTATCATTTTTCTATTCAGTGTTTCATTAATTTCCCTTTGGATTTGTTTGCTGTTTTTCCAGTATCTTAAGGTGAAAACTTAGGTTGTTGATTTGAGGTCTTTCCTTTTTTTTGGGGAGGGGGGCAGTACTGGGGTTTGAACTCAGGGTCTCATACTTGCTGGGTAGGTGCTGTTACTGCTTGAGCTACACTGCCCGTCCCCTTTCTTCTTTTAAATGTAGACTTTTATGGCTATAAATTTTCCTCTAAGCATTGCTTTAGCTGCATCCCACACGTTTTCAAGCTCTGACTTCATTTTCATTCATCTCAGAGTATTTTCTAATTCCCCCTATGGTTTCTTCCTCAAATCACTGGATATTTGGGAGTGTGTTCTGTAATTTCCAAATGTTTTCAACATTCCCCACATCTTTTGTTATTAATGTCTACTTTCACTCTGCTGTGATTAGAAAACATATTTCATATTATCCTAATCCTTTAAATGTACTGAAGCTTTTTATATTTTTGTTTATTTATTTGTTTATTTTTAGAGATGGTCTTGCTGTGTGGTCCAGGCTGGTGCCAAACTCCTGGGGTCAAGTGACCCTTCTGTGTTGAGTCCTTTTTAATGGTGTAGTAAATGGACTATCTTGGAGAATGTTCTATGTGTACTTGACACTTGAGAAGAATGTATATTCTGCTGTGTACACAGAATGTTCTATAGGGGTGTTGGGTCTTGTTAATGTAAGTTACTTAGGAAACTAAAAATTAGGGGTTTTTTTTCAGTATGGGGTTAGAGCGCAGGCTCCACACTTGGCACTCTACTGCTTGAGCCACACCTCCAGTCCTTTTTGCGCTAGTCTTTTTGGACATAGGGTCTTGTCTTGGTTTTTGCTCAGGCTGGGTCATGAGCCTCTGGACTGCCACTGTACCCAGCTGTGAGTTTTCTTTACTGATTAGGATGTTCACTAATGTAGCTGCAATTTAATTTGCATAGTCAGTGTATGTGCCATTTTTCCAAAACAATCCCGGGGTGGGGTAAACATATTTTTTGTTTAAATATTTCTGTACCTACCTGATTATTTATTTAAGGCACATTCCCTAAAATGGCATACCTGTTTATAAAGAATCTAAACTTTTAAGGCTTCTGATATATTTTAGTAAAATGCCTTCCAGGAGCTGGGTGCCAGTGGCTCACGCCTGTTATCCTAGTTACTTGGGAGGCTGAGATCAGGAGGATTGTGGTTCAAGGCCAGCCTGAGCAAATAGTTCTCAAAACCCTCATCTCTAAAATAACTAGAGCAAAATGGACTGAAGGTGTGGCTCAAGCAGTACAGTGCCTGCTTTGTAAGCACAAAGCACTGAATTCAGACCTCAGTCACACCAATACACACACACACACACACACACACATATATATATACACATACACATATCCATACATATATATGTGGGAAGGTTTTGTCAGAATACCTTCCAAGCATTGGTTCTGGAAAATTCAGGTTTCTCTGCACATCCATTAACACTGACTATTGCAGCTCCTTTGGACCTACTGCTATATGCCCTCAAGCTTCTGTGGACATTTGTCATTGCCAATGGCAGCATCCATTCCTTTTTCTCCCTCTAACACTAACCTATTTTCCTTTGGGAACCCCTCCCAAACTCTCAGTTTCAGTTCAAGGCACCTGACATATTCTCCCATCTCCAGGAATAAGCAAGTGACCCCTGTCTCACTCATCAGCAGCCCCTTCATGCCTAGCCATAAGCACTGGCTCAGTCAGCCCAGTGAAAACCAAACAACCCTGGACGTTCCCTAGATTATTCTCCTAGGCCTGCCCTGAGTTTGTCTAACTTGTGGGATGTAAGCCAGCTGCCTCCGCAGTCCTCATGGATGCCTTGCCTGAGAGGGAAGCCTGGACAAGACAGAGAAATGACTGAGCAGCCTGAGGATATATTTGATAGTTTCCCTGGAAACAGCCATACTCAAAGCAATTCAGCCATCTTTGTTTTTTGGGTTTTTTTTTTTTTTTTGCAGTGCTGGGGTTTGAACTCAGGGCCTTCACCTTGAGCCACTCCACCAGCCTTTTGGTGATGGATTTTTTTCGACATAGTGTCTCACGAACTATTTGCCCCGGCTGGCTTCCAACCTCAATTCTTCCTGATCCCTGCCTCCTGAGTAGCTAGGATTACAGGCGTCTGGCCAGTTCAGCCTTCTTGAACTCCTTGGTAGAGCAAGCCAGTAAATTTTGCATGACCATCACCAGTAGTATTTTGCTTAAACTAGTTTAGTTCTATGTTGATCACTGCCAGCAGAAATAATGCTGATGAATATGTAAGCCTCCAAAATATCCCCTCAGGAGTCAGGGGTTCAGAATTCTCCAAAACATTGCTGTGGGGTGCTGCTCCCTAGAGTGCTTCCCATTCTCCCTCCAGGCACCTTAAAGTGCAGAACGACTGCCCATCAACTCTGATACCAGTTACAACTAAGCGGCTTGCTTTGCCCAGTGGACTGTCAGAAGATGCCTGTAATCACTTCCAGGGAGAAGTTTCAGGAAGTGTTCAGTTTGTCACATTTCCTCTCTCCTACCTTAGGAAGCCCGAGTCTAGACAGATCCCTTTTTAGCTTGGTCTTGGGTTGAGCATGATGAACAAAGATTCTTTCTTTGTGTTTGGCCATTTTTAGATGTTTTATTATTGCAGACCTGTCCTTTCTGAAACAATTCCCTGGAGGAAAAAAATGAAAGACGTTTTCATCAATCCAGCTGTATCTGCTGAGCCAACAGCTAGCTAGCAGGCAAGGCACACTCCTAAAATAACTCCTTTCTACATACTGTCTGTGTCCCCCAGGACTCTGGCTTCTGACAAGCAATTTTTTTAGCAAATTAACTTGATTGTTTTTTTCTGAAGTTTGTTCTCTTGCCAATGGGAGGATGGTTTTGTTTGACAGATGGTTAAAGTCAGGCAGGCCTGGTTGTTATAATCCTGACTACACACTGGGAATACTTTTTGCCACTTAGGTCAAAAAGGGAAAGACATCCAGATCAGACTCTCCTGCCCTGCCTGTACCACTTGACGCCTTCAGGAAAACAGTATTGTGTCATTAAGGTGGGACTGGGCTGGGCCTGAGGGGGTTGGGGCTTCTGGCACTCCAAATATCATCAGTGTCTGTCTGGTTTGGGTGTGTTTGTGTAATATATTCCTAAGAAAACAGATGCAGCCAGGCTCTGGTGGCTCACGCCTGTAATCCTAGCTGTTATCTCAACAACTGGTACTTGTTATCATTAGAAGCAAATTGGGACACACAGACAACTGTAGCTTTGTTTCAAACAAAATACAGGGGGAACAAGAAATAAATAAAAATAATAATACAGGGGGATTTATTTCCTGGGTCCCAGATCCCAGCTTGCTATTCAGATGCTATAGATATGTGCCTGGTTAGATGAAGGTTGGATTTCCCCACAACAGAAATGCTCAAAAAATTAATGCTCAGATTTTCATAGATTTGAGGATATTTGATAACTTGAGTGATGAGCCAATCAGAACCATTTCTAAAATGGCATCTAATGACCCCTTTGAGGCTGGGGGTATAGCTCAGTGGTAGAACACTTGCCTAGCATGTGTAAGGCTCTGGGTTCTAGCCCCAGCACTTCAAAAAATGGATCTTTTGCTTGAAATGTGACCACCCAAAACCGTCTTGGCATTCTTTCTTTTAAAACTTCAGACCTTAGCCGGGTGCTGGTGGCTCACGCCTGTAATCCCAGCTACTCAGGAGGCAGAGATCAGGAGGATGGTGGTTTGAAACCAGCCCAGGCAAATAGTTTGCAAGATCCTATCTCAAAAATACCCATCACAAAAAGGGCTGGTGGGGTGGCTCAAGGTGAAGGCCCTGAGTTCAAACCTCAGTACCACAAAAAAAAAAAAAAATTCAGATTCAGACCTTGTTACTGGTGGCCAGTGACTCACAGCTGTAATCTTAGCTACTTGGGAGGCTGACATCAGGAGGATCACAGTTCTAGGTCAGCCTAAGCAAATAGTTCACGAGACTCCATCTCCAAAATAACCAGAGCAAAATGCACTGGAGAGATGGCTCAAGCGGGAGAGTGCCTCCTTTGCAAACACACAAAGCCCTGAGTTCAAACCCCAGTCCCGCCAAAAAACAACAAAAAAAATCACCAAAAAGACCCCATGTAAATCTACAAATGGACCACAGCTCTCAAAATCATTTCCAGTACCTGTCTGGTGGCTGAAACCCCAGTGACTCAGGAGGCTGAGGCAAAAGGATTACAAGTTTGAAGCCAGCCTGGGCAACTTAAGTGAGACCATGTCTTAAAATTTTAAAAATAAAAAGGGATCAGAGTGTAACTCAGTGGTAGGATGCTTGTCAAGTCAGGCCCTGGATTTAGTCCTCAGTACCACACACTCACATCCAGAGAAACAGTGGAGGCTAATTAGGTAACTATGGATAAAATGTTCCAAATAAAGAGGTCACTGTCACCTCCACTACAAGTGTTAGCTACTTGTGGTTCTTTGTGCATACAGCTCCTCCCATCTAACACAGAGCCCTATACACGAGACTTCAGCATCCCCCTAGAGCCCACCTGTTAACTTCAGTGTGTGTTAGTTAGAATCACCTGGGAGGCTTTGACAGGCCTCCCCTCAGATTGTGAGGGGACACACAGTCTCTAGTACTACAGAGGCCCTGCACTTGGTCCCAGACCCACAGAGAACTGTGATCCTTGTTCGGCCCCATGCCGTCTTGGGTGTGTCATCTAGACCTCCCCTTGCCCCTGATTCCCAGGGGAAGAGAACAAATAACACAGGCCGCACTTTGATTTTAGAAGCACTTGGTTTTATTGCACAGAAGCAATTGAAAGTGGACTCCAGTGGAAAGTGTGCCCTGGCATGACTCTGTGGCCAGTGCCCAGCCCCTGCCTGCTGCAGCTCCTCCAGGATAGAGCTCTGGGCAAGGGCCTGACCACTCCTTTGGAAAACAGAAGGCATTCTGGGAATAGGTTAAGACATGTCAAGCATAATGCATTTCTAACTGCTCATTCATGATTGCGGTCATCTGTCATACAGCTGTACATACGGGAAATAAATGCACTTATTTGGAAAGGAAGGGTCAGTTTTCGTAGTCAAGTGTTTACCTATGGCATTCGGCATACATTACATTCAGCTACTTAAGGTATCATAATTGTCCATCGCCTGGGGAGGGTGTGGGGCGTGTGTGGAAGGGGTGGGGGCTGGAGCTGGGTGTACCCTCTCCTGCTAACAAATTGTTAAAAGTAATTCCTGTTCAGTGAAGGAGGAGCCATCATCCAAGCAGAGTTTCATCTTACAGAAAGAAAAGGGAGAAAAAGGGAGAATTCGTTACACTGGCCCTTGAGCGCTGAGACCCTCCTGAGTTTCTTTGGCTGCTCTGGATGTTCGATCCTCCCTGTCTTACTTCTCCCCCGTGGTGACCTTGTCCTCGACAGCCTTCTCTGGAGGCTTGCTGTCTTTTTGGTCCGTGCTAGAGGATTTTTCAGCCTTTTCCATCTTGGGTTTGCTGGGCGTGGGGGCCTCCTTGCTGGGCTCTTTGGAAAGGCTCTTGTCATCCTCCTTGGCCTTGGCCTCCATTTTGGATTTCTCCTCAGGCTTCTTGGCCTCTGTGGGCTTCTCTTCCTTGGTGTCCTTCTTCTCTGGTGCTGCTGTCTCTTCCTTCTTTGGCTTTTCCGGTTCCTTCTCTGCTGGCTTGCTGGGTTCTTTGGCCTTGGCCTCTTCTGGCTCCTTCTTGGCCACCTCTGTCTTCTCTTTGGGTTCAGCCTCTTCCTTTGTCCCCACTTTAGCGGGAGCCTCCTTCTCTGGGGTCACTGCTTTTTTCTTATCTCCAGCCTCTTCCTTCTTGGCTTCCACTTTGGATTCCTTGGGTTTTTCCACAGCAGCTTCCTTCTTCTCCTCAGCCTTTGGAGCTTCCTTCTTGGGCCTCTCATCTTTCTTGCTGTCCTTTTCTTCGGTTTTTGGCATGGCTGGAGTCTTCTCTTCCTCCACCTTCTTTGGGGGCTCTTTGGCTTTCCCCTCCTCCTTCACAGGGGACTTGGCCTCTTCCTTGACAGGGCTTTTGGATTTGACATCTGCAGGAGATCTGGCTCCCTCCTTTATTGGAGTCTTAGCTTCTGGAGACTTCACATCCACAGTCTTGGCCTTCTCAGGGGACTTTGCCTCTTCCTTCACTGGGGACTTGGCCTTCTCTGGAGACTTAGTTTCCTCCTTCACTGGGGACTTGGCCTTCTCTGGGGACTTAGCCTCCTCCTTCACTGGACTCTTGGCCTTCTCAGGGGATTTCACTTCAGCTGGTGACTTAGCCTCTTCTTTCACTGGGGACTTGACCTCTGGGGACTTTGCTTCTTCCTTCTCTGGGGATTTGGCTTTCTCAGGAGACTTGACCTCAGCTGGAGACTTGGCCTCTTCCTTCACTGGGGACTTGGCCTTCTCTGGTGACTTGGCCTCCACTGGTGACTTAGCCTCCTCCTTCACTGGAGACTTGGCCTTCTCAGGGGATTTCACCTCAGCTGGTGACTTGGCCTTCTCTGGTGACTTGGCCTCTTCCTTCACTGGGGACTTGGCCTCCACTGGAGACTTTGCTTCTTCCTTCACCGGGGACTTGGCCTTCTCTGGTGACTTGGCCTCTTCCTTCACCGGGGACTTGGCCTCCACTGGAGACTTTGCTTCTTCCTTCACTGGGGACTTGGCCTTCTCTGGTGACTTGGCCTCTTCCTTCACTGGGGACTTGGCCTCCACTGGAGACTTTGCTTCTTCCTTCACCGGGGACTTGACCTTCTCTGGTGACTTGGCCTCCACTGGAGACTTTGCTTCTTCCTTCACAGGGGACTTGGCCTTCTCTGGTGACTTGGCCTCTTCCTTCACCGGGGACTTGGCCTCCACTGGAGACTTTGCTTCTTCCTTCACTGGGGACTTGGCCTCCTTTTCTGGAGATGCAGCTTCTTCTGCTTGGGGAGACTTTGCTTCTTCTTCACCCTCTTCTGCTTCCTCCTCTTCTCCCCCTTCTTTCTCCTCTTTCTCTTCTTCTTCAGTCACTTCTTCAGTCACTTGGATCTCTTCTGTCTGTTCCGCCACAATCACTGTTTCCTTCTCTGACTTTTCTACCACCTTGATCTTCTCTTCGCTCTTGACTTTTATGTGAGTGGACGTGGAGGGAATTTTCGGGAGTCCCTCTACAAGAGAGAAAGGACTCGGGCCAAAGCCGATCCGACACTCTTCGCCTTCCAGGAGTTTTCTGCAGAATGGACAATGGAACATGTCACTTTTAACTCAGAGCAGATTTGTAGGGTTGGTCTTCCCAGATTTACCAAGAGCTCCATGGCACTCAATGACATGGATGTTGTTAAAGGAAAGAATGTGAGTGAATGGTAGTTCTCTCTCTTATTTGATTTTCTTTGCCTTTTCTTTTTATTATTTAGGTAGGCACTTTGAAATTATTTCTTTATTTAAGTGCTAGGGATTGAACCATGGTAGGCACATGCTCTGCCACTGAGTTAAATCTTCAGCAGTAGGTGACTTGAGAATGGAGAAAGTCACTTAGCAAATCATTCCGGTGACCACCCAGAAACTACACCTCCACCCAGCCCCAACGGGCTACTCTTCTTTACTGCAGCTAATGCTGCACTTTGTAAAACAAAATAACTTTTTTTCCTCCCTGAAAAATGGTCCTCAAGAAGAACTCCTACATTAATGAAAGTTATATTTATTGTTCCTGACTAAAACACTATTCAAGAGAAAATGGGGCTGGGAATAGCTCAGTGATACAGCACTTGCCTAGCACACGAGACCCTGGGAGAGAAGGGGAGGGAAGAGAGGGAAGGAGAGAAGAGCGGAAAAGCAAGACCAGATCTGGGAGCAAGCAATTCTATATTCATAAATTTAGTTTAAAAATTCTTAGAATGTTGCCATTTGAATTTCTCCTGTTGCCTTTTATTGTCATCTTTTGGGTTTTAGGAATAAGTGGTAGCAGCAGTTTCTCCTCTTGGCTCTGCTACCCACTAGATGGTGACCTTGGCCAAGCCACAAACTCTTAAGGTCTCAGTTCATCATTGAGAGTCATGAGTCCCCATCTCAGAGGCTGTTTCAGTGAGATAATGAATAAAAGGTCTTGGCAGAGAGCCAAGAGTAAGTGAAAGTGCTTACACTAGTGCTTACAAACTAGTGCTTCCCACATCCAACAATTTACAAATCACTGGAGAGCTTGTTAAAATGCAGATATTCCTAAATAGGGCTTGAAAGCCGAGGCTTAGCACCTGGTTAGAACAAAACGCTTTCCACCACCCCAAGATCCCTGGCCCACCTCACCTATAAGCAGCAATTTCAATATCCAGGGCCATCTTGACGTTGAGCAGGTCCTGGTACTCTCGGAGCTGGGTCGCCATCTCCCACTTGGTGTTCCTCAGCTCCGTGTCCAGCTGCTGAATGGCTTCCTGAGAATGACAGATCATCAGCCAGCCAGTGCCTGGGCTTTCAGCACCAGGGAAGCTGGAGCTGGCTTTGTAAAAGCTACAGCAGCCCTGTCCAGCCAGGCTCACTGGGGACAAAATCCCACCCTGTCAAAGCTGCAGGGTCCTCATTTGTGGACATGAAAAATCTATAGCAAAAATCTCAGCCTGGAATGAAACAGATCAGATGCTGTTCTGTTTGTAGAATGATGAGTGAAGTCTTCCAGATCTCTTAAGGTTAGAAAATGCTCCGTGAAGAGCTGGAACTGTAGCTCAGTGGTAGAGCACTTGCCTAGCTAGCACTTGCAAGGCCCTGGGTTTGGTCCCCTGTGTTGCAAAACCAATAACCAAAAAAATGCTCAGTGGGAATACAGCCTTATCTTGCCCTTTCTCTCAATTGCTTCCCCCAAAGGGCCTGCCATTGTCAGGACTTGGAATGTATCTATCGCTGACCTGGTGACTTAGTGATACAAAAAAGATATTAAATAAATTTAGGATGGGTGCCTGTGGCTCACGCCTGTAATCCCAGCTACTCAAGAGGCAGAGATCAGGAGGATCAAAGTTCAAAGCCAGCCTGGGCAAATAGTTCTGCAAGACCTTATCCCGAAAAAAACCCTTCACAAAAAAGGGCTGGTTGAGTGGCTCAAGGTGTTGGACCGACTTCAAATCCCAGTACCGCAAAAATATATAAATAAATAAAGATTGAAACTTTTCCCCCAACCCAAGCCCTGTTGGGACCACCGCTTTAATGTGAACTGTTAATGGATGTTCTGGATGCTTTTAATTTTTCCCTTTTTGTTTCCTTATTTCCTAACATCTCTACTATCACCATTTATTACATATGTTCTTTGAAAGTGACATTTTACTCTTGCAGGTTTGCATTGGAGGAAAGAAAGAGAAAGCCTTCCCCAGGTCACCCAGAGACACTGGTTATGGTTATCCCACTGTGACTAAGACCCTGCTGAGCTTCTGTCTCCTTACCCTTGACAGCTTTGCAGAGGAGGTGGATTATTTTGTTTGTTTGTTTTGTTTCTTTTCACTACAGAGAAGAAATTTTAATTCAGAATTTCAGACAGGCAGATAACTCTCCTGGAATCACACAGCTAGAAAGTACTGGTACGTCTGACTCCCAGACCATGGTCTTAACCACTACATCCTACTCAGAAAGGGGCAATGACTTGTCCAGGGTCACCCAGCCAGGTAACCCTCTGCCCTTCCCCTGCCCACCTGGTAGGACACAATGTCAGCCTGATGACGGTCCTCCAGCTCAGAGCGCTGCCTCTCCAGTGAATCCTTGGTGCTTTTCAGTGCCTCTAGCTCTGTGGTCCTGGCCTGGAGCTGACGCCGATACTCAGTTATTTCCTCCTGTGCTGAGCGCATGGCATCTGTATTGACCTTGGCTGCCTCTGACAGTCGGTCCAACCTCACTGGGTGGGGAAGGGAGTAAGGCATAGGATTAGATGCCTGGATTTGGGTTCCAGTTCCTAGATTCAGAAGG
Organism: Castor canadensis; assembly: GCF_047511655.1. Lineage (NCBI taxonomy): Eukaryota > Metazoa > Chordata > Mammalia > Rodentia > Castoridae > Castor > Castor canadensis. The sequence continues at coordinate 2,399,522 of NC_133403.1, read as the reverse complement.
TGACCCACACGGGTTGAAGGATCTACCTGGTGCCAACTGCCATCCTTTAACCCACCTGTGCTACGGGGTAGGCCAGTGACTGCTGCCCAACGCTACCCAGCTAATGAGTGGTGGGGAGGATTCAAATCTAGTGTCTATCTGGCTGTAAAGACCAGACTGCTCCCTCAGCTTGGGATCCATAGCTGTTGCAAGGGGGAGGAGGCCCCCATTTCTGGTGCCAATGCCTGGTCCAGTTCCCCAACAAGGAGCTGGTATTTTCAGATATAAGATCTTAACTCTGAGCTGGAGGCTGTAGCTGGAACAAGTTAGTGAGCCTGTGACCTTTGGAGCTCTGGTAGCAATCAGGTTACCATGTCACCATGGTACCTTCTTTGTAGATTTCTGCGCAGAGTCCAAGGTCACTGCAGTGCCAGATGCCTTCATGGTAGCCCTCTGTCTCTCCCTCTACCTGGCTGGCTGCCCACTGTCTAGCACAGGAGCCTCTGAGCCAATGTCAGCCACACCCTGGTCCCTGCCAGCAACTGGCTCCTGGGTCCCAGGAGGGGGTCAAGGGGAGGACTGAAGACTGGTCTCTCTCCTGAAAGTGAGCATCCTGAATCCCCAAGGAGTGGCACCCAAAGCCTGAGTCTTGGTGGAGAGAATCCAGCAGGTACGGCCACAAGTCCTGGGATAGTCTGCCTGAGTGAAGGGCAAGCACAAGAGAACAGAGGTGTTTCCCGTGGAGGAGCCTTACTGCAGAGATGGGGGAAGTGACCATTCTGCCACTGCAGGGGGATGGCAAAGAAACCCAGAAACTCTAAGCAACCAGATCCCAGCATTCTGGCTTTGCCTGTTGTGCTGGCAAAGTCTTAGAAACCATCCAGGTAGGTGAGGATTCTGACATATTGAGGATCACATGCTCGATTGAAAACCATTCAAGCCTCAGAACAACGCACACATTTACACACAGTTTCAGGAGTGATTCTGGAACCTCTCAGATTGGGAAAGAACCAGGTGCCATTCTTTCAACCGAAAAAGTAATGAAAACCAGACAGGGCCAGTTGTTGGTCAAGGTCATCCTGCAGCTACTGGGCACAGCTTCAGGGCATCTGCAGTCATGCTGACTCAGGACTGCAGGGACTTTGGGAAGAATGGGTGGGGAGGACACAGGAGGGCCCAGCCTCCCTGAGGAGAGGGGATATTAAATAGCAAAGAGGCTGCCTCCTCCACCTGCAGCCATTGGTGGTGGTGGTAGTCCCCCACCCCGAGGATGTGCAAACGCCCCACCCCTTCCATCCCCCACTGCAGATTAAGGTGGGGACTTTATCATTGAGCAGGCAGTGGGGAGGAGCCTGGTAAAGGTCAGAAGAATGGGGTCCCACCCCATTGCAGGGTGCAGAAAAAGGGGATGGAAAGCGTTGTCAGAGAAGCCAGCACTGCCCTGGATCTGGGGGGGTTGGGGAGGGAGGTGACTGCTCTGTTCTTGAAGAAAGACCCATCTCAGACTGGAGTCGCCTAACTCAGGATGGGGAGCAGACGGGCCCTAGAGTTAAAGTGCAGGTATTAAATGTAAAAAAAAAAAAAGTCTGGAGAAGGGTAACCAAGGCAGAACAAGAGTTAGATGAGTCCCCTAAGAGAGCCAGAGCAAAACTGCTACTTGACAGGCGGCATGCACTTTGCAGGGGGCGACAGCACGCCCTCGGGACTCCAGATTCGCCGCCTGGTCAGCAGGGGGCGCTCCCTCCCCCGCAGCTCCCGACCCCTCCTCCCCCCGCTCCCCGCCCATCCCCGCGCGCCTGCGCACCTCGGAACCACTCCTCGGACTGCAGCGTGCTGTGCACCGCGTGGCCTTCGAGCTGCGCGCGGATCTCGCGCAGCGCCGACGTCACGTCGCACTTGAGGGCGTCGCGCGCCTCGGCCTGCGCTTGCGCCTGCGCGGCGCCGCAGCCCTGGATCTGCCCGAGCAGCTCGCCGACCTCCTCCTGGTGGTGGCGCCGCAGGTAGCCGCACTCCTCCTGCAGCGCCTGGGCCTTCTTCTGCAGCTCGACCCGCGCCGCCTCGGCCTCCTGCGCGAAGCGCGCCAGGGCGCGCGCCGCCGCCTCGGCCTCCTCGCGCTGCCGGGCCTCGTCGTCGAGGCGCTGGCGCACGTGCGCGATGTCCTCCAGCAGGTGCTCTTGCTCCAGGCGCAGCTGGCCGCGCGCCGCGCCCAGGCGCAGCACGGCGCCGCGCATCTCGCGCACCTCGCGCTCGTACAGCTCGCCCATGGCGGCGCGGCCCGCCTGCTGCTGCCGCAGCGCCGCCGCCTCGCCCTCCAGGCTGCGGTTGTGCGCCTCGAGCTGCCGCACCTTGTCGATGTAGCCCGCGAAGCGGTCGTTGAGCGCCTGCAGCTGCTCCTTCTCGCTGCGCGCCACCACCATGCAGCCCTCCGGCCCGTTGCTCAGCGTGTCGAGCGAGTCGGTGCTCGAGGCGGCGCCCGCCCCGCGGAAGCGGCTAGGCGAGGCCGACACGGAGCTCACGGATGTCCGCGCCCACGAGTGGAAGCCGCTGGAGGAGCCGGCCGCGGAGCGCGAGCCGCCCGCGCCGCCCTTGCGGCCCAGCGCGTAGTGCAGCGGCGCGAACGGGGCGCCCAGCAGCGCATCCGCGCCGCCGAAGCTCATCATGGCCGCAGCAGGTGCGGGCTGCCGGCGCGGAGCCGGAGCCGGAGCCGGAGCGTGAGGCCGGGATGGGGCAGGCGGCACTGCGGCAGCTCCGGGACGCCGGCTCTTTTATAGCCGCCGCGGCCCCGGGCCGGCCCCTTGGCAGTGGGGGGCTGGGGCGCGCGGCCCCGCCCTCGGCACCTCCTCCCCCGCGGCCCGGGCCCGGCTCCGCCGCAGTGAGAGGGGCGGGGCGGGGGACCGGGGAGTGAGCGGGGTCGCCGCAGCGTCAGAGGCGCCTCCCGAGGTCAAGGCAAGGGCTAGAGGACTTTCGGAGTGGACACGCGGGGACCCCCCCCCGCTAATAAGAGAGGGGTCCCCAAATGGGCGATGGAAGACTGCAGCCATTAGGATGGGACGGCCCCTGCATGGCAGGAGTGCCAGATTTTCCTAATAGGGGGTGCAGAGAGTGCAGTCAGCCCGGAATGGGGGTGGGGACCAAGGCAGTCCTGAACGAGGGCATGGTGGGCACCACAGAGTATAGATGGGGGACGCCGAGCTGGAGGCACAGTGGTCACCCCCCCAGAGAGGGATTAAGGAAGTCTGCAACCCACTCCGGAATAAAGGGATGGGGACCTGGAATTGGGAAGGACGGCAAAGGCTACCCCGAATAGAGGTATGGAAGACACTGCCGAGAATGGAGAGAGGGAACCCCGGGTGGGATGGGGACACAGTTCTCCAAAATGTCTCCAGTGGAAGCTGAGACTGCAGCCGGCCCCAGCATGGGGGACTCTCAGGAAGGGGGCAGAGGCAGAGGATACCCTGAGAAGCCAGCAGGAACCTGGGATGAGTGTGGGGCAGTCTTGCTCTACCGACGGGTCAGTTCTGTAGTTTGCTGGCTGAATGACCTTGGACAAGATGTCTCCTCCCATATTTGGTTTTCCCGTGTGTACAACCGGGGTCTTGCCCTAGGGGTACCCTGCAACTCCAGACCCCTCACCACCCTAGGAGCTCCCACTTTGGCAGGTCTCCAGCTGGATTGGGGGAGGGGAGCCCGCACATTACCACTGCCTCCCCACAACTGAGAAGCCTGTCTTCCTCCCCTTTACCCATCTCGACCCCCCACCCATCCCTTCTCGCTCCCAAAGAAGTGGTGGAATGCTTTTGCTTTCTCAGTGCCAAAGTCCCTCACCTCCATGAGCCCCACTGGGGAGTTAGAGAAAAGGGTCTATTGCATTTGGGGAGCCTTGCAACTGCTTCGTCATGGGCTCTTTTCTTGGCTTGGGGTAGGGCCCCGCGAAGCTGGCACTTCAGCACCATGGACAGAGCTCGCTCCTTGGCGGAGACAAAAGGGTTCACCCATGTTAGTGGGAGGGGAGGGAGGTGTGCCAGCTCTCTCTAGGTGGGCCCCTCTGCTGTGCCGATGTGAGTTGAGGAGGGGGTGCGTGAGTGATTTGGTAGGGTCACACAGTGAGCCAGGGACCCGCCCTGCATGTTCTATTAGGGGTTCTATTCCCTGTTTTCTGTAAAGTTCCCCTCACGTGATTGGGCTGTGTCCCTCCACTGCGAGTGTGAAAGGACCCCCTAGAAATCCTGGTGGCCCCGACACCCTCTGGGAACCAATGAGGACTCCCCTTGCAGATCTGAGTCTCCCCCAGGCAGTTATCTCAAACCCCACTGCACCCCTAGTTTACCCTGGTTTTCCTTCTGTTGGGATCCCCAGGACAGGGACAGACAGATCCCTCAGAAAGACCCCTGGCATTTCCTTTCTCTTTGCTCTCAGCCTCATTCCCAGCCCCTGGTCCCCTGCAGACCCTCAGAGCTGGGGAAGTGATGGCGCTGTCTCTAGCCACGTTTTACTGGAAGGAGAGTGCACTGGGGAGGGGGGGGAAGGGAATTTCTGGTTTGCATGGAGAAGCAGAACATGATGAAGCATTTTTTTTCCCATTTAAAGGTCCAGTCAGGCTCCCCTTTGCAGGGGACGGAGGGGCTGGTTTGCAGTGTTGCTGGGAGGATGAGGGAGTGGCTGGTCTGAGGCACTGGGAAAGGCATTGGATGGGGTGGGCCTGACCAGGCCCCCCCTTCCTCTCACATGGATCCCCATTTATTTTTCACCCTGCTTGGAGTTTTGCCATTAGATCCTTGTTCCTTTGAGTCTCTTCGGTGATCTGCAGAATGTGGACACTTTCCCTGGGTGTGGGAAGACAGACAAGCAGCTGACAGCCAGGAGGAATGATAGGAGTGCTGGGGTGAAAGAGAGGGGAAGATAGGTTATTGGAGCCATGGAGCAACAACCAGTGGATGGCAGCTTCTGTGGGACCCAAGAAGTCCCGTGCATGACTTTTGTGGCTGGAATAGCATGAGGACTGGAAATGCCTTTCAGGCTCATCTCCACAGAGCCCTGTGTAATTTATTGTCCCTTCCTGGGTGTTCACATGGTCCCCACTGCTAATAACTTGCAGTGTACTTACCAGTCTGCATTGTGGTTGTGTGAATGAGTGAGTGAATGAATGAATGGAGTCCATCAGTCTCCAACCAAACCGGTCTAGAGGGAACTAAGAATGACTCCACCCTGAGTCCTTGGGACTCAAGTCACTTCTACCTTCCTCCTGCATTCTTAAGATTTGGAAATGCGTCCATCCACCCATCCACCCATCCATCCGTTCATCATCCATCCATCCACCCATGCACCCACCCACCCACCCGTTCATCCATTCACCCACTCATCCATCCACCCATCCATTCATCCATCCACCCACCCATTCATCCATTCACCCACTCATCCATCCACTCATCCATTCATCCATCTACCCACCCATTCATCCATTCACCCACTCATCCACCCACCCATCCATTCATCCACCCACACATTTTTCCATCCACCCACCCATCCACCCACCCATGCACCAATCCATCCTCCTACCCATCCATCCACCCACCCATTCATCTGTCCACCCATCCACCCACTCATCCATCTACCCACCCATTCATCCATCCACCCACCCATTCATCCATCCATCCACCCACCCATTCATCCATTCATCCACCCACCCACCCATTCATCCATCTACCCACCCATTCATCCATCTACCCACTCATCTATCCACCCACCCATCTATCCATCCATCCATTCACCCACCCACCCACCCATTCATCCATTCACCCATTCATCCATGCACCCATCCATCCACCTACCCATCCATCCACCCACCCATTCATCTGCCCACCCATCCATCCACCCATTCATCAATCCATTGCTCATTGAGCACCTCTTATATGACAGGCATAATACCAAATGCTGAGGTTTACAGAACCCTGTAAGTCCCCAAATTTGTCTCCTTGGACAGGATTTTCAAGTCCTTTCCAAATCCCAGCTCAGCAGACACCTTCAGGATGATGATACATGCTGTGGTTTGGATCCTAAATGTTCCCCCCAAAGCCTATGTATCAAAGGCTTGGTACCCAGGGTGGCACTGTTGGAAGATGGAGCCTAATGGGAGGTCTTTAGGCACTGTAGGCATGCCCAAAAGGGACAAAAGGAAAAGAGGAAGTGTCCTGGCCAAGGGAATTAAACAGGGTTCATGGAATGAGTCTCCCCAGAGCCTGGACTTGGTGATGAGCGCCGGGGGTCTTGCAGAGGCAAGTGGCATGTGCTGAGTTCCCCAAACTTACTTGTCCTCGGTTGGGCCCTTCTTGCACCCAAGTGTCTGCAGGACAAGGTTCTAGTGGCCCACAGGGGCAGCCCCACTCAGAATTGGGCCTCAGCTTCCATAGTCCCTAGTCAGCCATCTCGGCTTCTATGGATCCCTTGACTGGGGCTCCTCAGGAACATGCGCTGCAGGATGGAGGAGAAAGTCTTGAAGCTGTCTGTGAACACCCGTCAGACATTACTGCCGCCCGCTTCAGTCACTCAGTATCAATGGGATTTGACCCTATAATGAATCCACTGTAACCAGAAGAACGAGACTCCAGTGAGAGGGGATCTGTCCCCTCCCATGTGTACTGCAAAGAAAACACCACATTCTCAAACTCTGTTCACTAAAGAATCTTTGTTCCTGTTTGACAGACAAGTAAACTGAGGTCAGAGTGAGTAAGTGGGTTATCTGAGTTAACTCAGCGATGGTGTAGAGCCCAATGTCTGAAATCATCTAGGCCCAAACCACTGCTGGACATACAGGGTAGAAATCCATTTGTCTTACACAGTAGAGGCCCGGATAAGCTGAGGGTGGAGGAATGAGAAGTCCCTGGAGTTGGGATTGGGGACTGAGGCTGGCCTCTGACAGGTTATCCAGCTGGAAGACACCAGGACTCATGACCCAGTATCAACACATTCTGTTTTGGTTTTGTATTGCTGCTGAGGATTGAACCCACGGCCTTGTGCATCTTAAGCACGCCCCTAGCCCCTCAAAGCCCAGTCCATGCTCTGGACACCACGCATCACTGTGTCACCTTTTATAGAACATATGACCACTGTTTGGGGTACATTTGCTAAATTTCACTATTTTTTGCTGTAGTGAGGTTTGAACTCAGGGCCTACAACTTGAGCCACTCCACCATTCCTTTTTTGTGATGGATTTTTTTTTTTTTGAGATAGGGTCTCATGAGCTATTTGCCCAGGCTGACTTCAAGCTGTGATCCTCCTGATCTCTACCTCCTGAGTAGCTAGGATTATAGATGTGAGAACCACTGGCGCCAGTGCACGTGCTCTCTATCAGTGGGACTGAAGTTTGAACTCGGGACCTTGTGCTTGCAAAGCAGGTGCTCTACCTCTTAAGCCACACCTCCAGTACATTTTGCTCAGGTTATTTTGGAGATAGGGTCTCACGACCTATTTGCCTGGGCTGGCCTCGAATCTTGATCCTCCCAATCTCAGCCTCCCAAGTAACTAGGATTACAGGCGTGAGCCACCAGTACCTGGGTAACCTTCATTCTCTTTTCCTCCCTTTTCTCCTCCTCCCTACTATGTGTCTTACTGTCTCCTCCCACTACAATGTAAGTTTTGTAAGGGTGGGGGGTTTTGTCTTTTTTTTTTTTAATCAACTACTAATTTCCTCCAGTGCTTGGAATTGTGGCTGGCATACAGTAGGTGCTCAGAAGATAGTTGTAGGATTGCTGAGAGGGTGGTGATCCTCTGTGTAATTTCAGCACTAGGAATCTGGACAGTTCCCAGCCTGCACCATCCAGGTGGGAGGCCACCTGCAGGATGACTGCTTGGGGGGAGGGGTACGGGGGGGTGGTGTGTGTGGTGTGTGTGTGTAAATGTGTTGCCCCACCCCCAGATTAAGGACTCCCAGCCCTGGCTGTGAGGTCACCTTTGCCTGCAAGTTCCTTCCATTCTTAGAACGACCTTTCTGAGTTCAGCAGTTCTGACTACCTCTGAAACACTTGAGTTTATTTCTTGCCTCTTTCCCTTTGGGGTCTGGTGCCTCACATTCTCTGACTCCTTCCCTTGTCCCTCCTTCTTCCACTTCATTCCTCTGCTCCCCCTCCTCTCTCCTTCCCCCCAAGATGTGTCCTCTTTTTGCTGTCTTGAATGTGACTTATAGTAAAGAGCAGGCAGTCTCCTATCCCTACTCCCTTCAGGAAGCGAGCAAAGACTGAGCTACGTGCCGTTCTGCATAAGCTTCCCACTCCAGGTTCCACCCACGGCCTTAACCACCAGGGACTGATTGCCTGCCACTGATGACACCCGCAGCCGCCCGCCCACCATCTGCTGCCCTGGGACTGACTGCATGGTACAAAGCTGAAACCTGCCCCATCTCTCCTGCTCCAGCACCTGTGTGGGCAGCTATGGTTCCCAAAACTGGGAATGAGGCTGTTCATTGGTCTTTCCTAGGGACCCTATCCAGTGTCTGAGTGGGGCTGTCACAACTCTTGTTACCCAAAACAAGGGACTAAGCAGTAATAGGAATGAAAGTTGGCAACTAAAGAAGGGAGGAGATGCCTCCGCTTTTATATCTGGTCTCTCATCCCTGCAATTATGAAGTAGATACCATTGCTGTCCCCACTTCATGGTTTGGGAAATGAAGGCTCAGAGATGTTGAGTAACTTGCTCCAGGTCACACAGCTCATAAGTGGTGCAGCTGAGATTTGAACGCAGTTCTGATGGGCTCTGCAGCAGGTACACTCAAGTACAAGACACACAACCGTGTGTCACATTACAAGAAGACCCAAAGGACCCCGCACTTCCCCAGTTCACTTACAGATGGAGGCTTTGCTCTAGGGCCTCTTTCTGGCACCTTACTGGAAGCAAGGGGTATTGAGATCTGGCTCTGGGTTTGTTTGTGGGTGCTTCTCTCTGAGTTGTCTTGGTGGGGCAGGAGGGAGCAAGAGGTCTCTAGCAGCATAGTCAGGAAGTCGAAAGGATAGTCGACTCAGCTTCTGGACATTCCCAGCTGAGGAGACAGATAAGTCGAAAGCAGTCACAGATGGATAATTGATGTCCACAGTGTAAATCTGACTCATCAGGAATGCACTTGGAGCAGCACTGAGTGGCAAGCACCTTCCTGCTGTGTTCCGGCCACTCCTGTGCCTGGCAGCCACCCTGCTTGACGTTCAGGGTCATCCTCTACAGAGTAGGACATTGCGGTCTGAGAAAGAAAGCGACCTGTCCAGGTTGCAGGGTAAGGGGCTGGAGGGCAGTGGCCAGGTTTTAGTGAGCTCCATCTCTGTTCTGCAGGAGAAGCAAGTCCGGGGTACGTGTCAGAATGATTCTGTGCCCAAGGGTTCATACTGGCTCAGGACCTGAGATAACCAGAGCTGGATAAGAAGCTCCTTTCTGACAAAGGAAGGTCAGCGTCCCCAGGTCGGTGGCTTTAAAAGAGTCCCCTGCAGCTGGGCCCCGCCCTGGGTTTGTTGGCACAGACTTGCCCTTCTCAGGGGCAGCGCACCCTGGCCTCTGCAGTCAGCCCGTGTGAGGATATGCCAGTCCTGGTAGCAGTGTGGCACCGGTCCCAATGCAGCAGATACCCGCAGGGAGAGATACTCAAGGAAGTTTCTGAAAGCTCTGCCTCGGCCCCCAGCCAGGAGCTCTTTATGGATGAAAGACTTCAGGAGACTGACTGGCCCTGGACCAAGGACCAAGTCGCACACCAGAGCAGGCACTTTGTTGGGTACTGAGCGGCCTTCTTCATTCTGGACAGGTTAGTGCTGGGGGAGGGATGAGGATGAGGCAGAGCTGACCTTGAGGTCTTTGCTGTCTGGGAGGGGGAGTTGGGGGACATAATGTATGTTCAGTAAATGAAGAGGGGTGCTGGGGATGGAACCCAGAACCTCATGCATGCTAGGCAAGCACTACATCTCCAGCCCTAATTTTTTCTTTTGGGGGAGGGGGAAGTTAAGGCAGTTATCTTACTATGTACCCCAGTCTTAAACTCAAATCCTCCTGTTTCAGCCTCCCAAGTACTGGAGTTTTCAAGTGTGTGCCTTCACACTGACTATACTTTTTAAAAAAAAATCAGTGTAGCTGGGCATTGGTGGCTCACGCCTGTAATCCTAGCTACTCAGGAAGCAGACATCAGGAGGATTGTGGTTCAAAGCCAGCCTGGGAAAATAGTTTGTGAGACCTATCTCAAAAAAATCCTTCCCAAAAAAGGGCTGGCAGAGTGGCTCAAGCAGAAGAGCAGCTGCCTACAAGTGTGAGGCCCGAGTTCAAACCCCAGTCCCACCGAGAATAAATTCAGTGCTGGTCTGCAGCACTTGCTCAGATAACGCAAGTCAGAGTCTCTGGTAGATGCCCCTGGGGACCTGCCTTCTGGGCCAAACATCCCTACAGCAAGAGAACAGCCTTCCCACGTGGCCTCAACAGGCCCACTGGTTGGCTCCTGCTCTAAGTCGTGCATACACTGTCTCGTTTAGGCTCCACAACAACTCCAAGCAAATCGAGACCTGAATGGATGTGTCACTTGCTGAGCGCAAGCCTGGAGATGTAGCTCAGTGATAGAGGGCTTAGGTTCCATCCCCAGCACCAAAAAAAAAGTCACTTATCAAACACAGAATGAGGATTCAAAACTTGACAGAGTGGCTCGGCTCTGGAAGGCCATCTCGTCCCACCTGAGGACCACCCTGTCCCCGCAGACCTTCCTCCCTCTCTAGGCCAAGGCTTCCTGTTCTCCATGTCTGTTCTGCCCTGCTTGTTACCTGAGCGCACATCCTGGATGCCTTCTCACCCCTCCTTGGTTTGAGCTTGTAGGGGAGGAAGTGGGTCTTGCTTCTGGGGCCTCAGGATGTGGGTGGTAAGTGAACAGACAGTGGGACATACACTCTTGAGGCACTGACGGAAGTACACAAGAATGTACTAGTGGCGGCTTTGGAAGGGGCAGAGCTGGGCGGAATGACAGGGCTGGTGTGCCCTCCCTGACTTCCAGAACCACCTCTGTGAAGTTCTCACTCCACCATGGCCTAATGCACACTGGGCTTCCTGTCTGAAACCCTTTCTCCACCCTCTTCACAGAACCCTTCATTCTTCAAATGGCTCAAGTTACCTCCTCCTCCAGGGGGCCTTTCACTGACCCCAAAGTGAGGGGACTGACAGGTGCTTCCTTTGGCCTCCCGCAGCCCCCTGCCTTCCCTTTTTGTTGCCTGACACTGTATTCTGAAGGGCTGTTTATTTGTCTCTTGGCTGAGATCAAGATATCTGTACAGCCTGGTTCTACACTGTTAGCAGTGTTTGTTGAACGAATAAATGCCAGTCAATCGTGACTTCCCATAGACAGTATTCCGTGTTACATGTCTAATTATAAGCCAGAGTTGAAAGCCAGGTTCAAAGGGCCTTAGAGACCGTTGGTTGTCAGATGAGGAAACTGAGGCCCAAGAGGGCCATGGCAAGTCTCTGAGAGGCAGAAATCAAGACCCAGACTTGTTTCCTGGTTTGCCAGGAGCTTTGCCGGTTGCACCATCTACTGGTGCTTCCAGGGTGCAAACCTTTTATATAGGTTTTTCCTGCCTGCTTGCACATGCACAGGGAAGCAAGGCACAACCACGTACAGATGAATAGACCGAGATTAACGGGATTAGGTAACTCGTTTTTCGTGTGTCTTCTGATTCCTTTCGCAAACTTCCGGGACGCAAAATCGATCATCAAACCCACTTTCCAGAGGAGAAAACCGAGGCTTTCATCTTTACAGAATTCGCGGTGGCAACGGCGCCCCCTGCAGGCGGCGGGCACACTTACGTCACCGCTGGCCTCACGCCGGAAACGGCCGAACGCTACCTCCGTCCTCCGAAGATTGCCGAGCGCGTCTCCAAAGGCCCGAGTTCGGAGCGGCCGGGCGCACCGCCTTCCGCCCGCGGCCTTGGTCCTTTCCAGGGACAGCTGGGAGGTGGCAGTGGTCCTGGCTGCCTTTGCTTCCTTCGTCGTGAGTTATGCCCGGATGTCGGCGGCCTCAGGGGGCACGGGGACGTGGTGGAGTCCTCGTGCAGCGGAGGGGGCGGGGATTGGGACGGGGATCTTGGGCGACCGTGCCCACCACTAGGACACCAGTGCGTCAGGCCGGGCCCGTGTCCCCGCGCTTGAGCGCACGTGGGCAGCAACCTCCTCCTGCCCAGGCCTCGGTTTCTGCAGGGAGAAAGTAAGGGGCTTGTCCAGGTCACTGCCATGCCTGCAAAAGTCCTGATCTCAAGGAGCGTTTGCGGAATTCCCGCCGCAACAGGCACCTGAGAGCCCGGTCCCCCGACCGTGGTGGCCAGCAGAGCGCTGGCCCTGCCGCCCTTGCTGCGGCGGCGCTCCTGGGACTAGGGGGTCCTGAGGCCGGGGACCGACCCCTTCCTGCAGGACCTGTTGGGACCCTGGAAGTCAGAGGTGGCAGAAGTGGCTCTCATTTACTGAGCGCTTACTATGTGCTTCGGGCCTTGTGAACTGCAGTCCCAGCAGCTGTATCCTCAGCACAGGGTAGTCCACGGTCCCCAACTGCAATACAGGCGTGTGAAGCCCATCGTGGTAGTGACCAGTCCACAATCACCCTGCTAGCAGGTGGCTGAAGCAGTACTTGACGATTTTTCTTTTTTTTTTTTTTTTTTGGTGATCTGGGATTTGAACTCAGGGCCTTGCAGGCACTCTGCCTCTTGAGCCACTCCACCAGCCCGAGTAGTTCCCAGTCTCATCTGGTGTACTGTACAGAGAAGGTTTGACCTGGAGCGCAGAGTGGCAGAAGGGAGCAGTATGAATGTCACTCCATGAAGTGTGGCGCTGGCCTTGTTTACACTGCTGACAGTCACCCTGGGCTGTCTGCTTCCAGCGTTGTGAAAGATGAGGTTCAGAGAACTCGTCTCTCCTGGGAGCACCCTGGGAGTGAAATCGGGGCTTTTGAGTTCAGCATCTGTGCACTCTGCCCCACTCTTCTCCCTGCTTCAGTTTCTCCTGTGCAATGAGCGGGTTGGACTGGAAAGGTTTGGACATTCTTTCTGAACTTGACATTCTTTAACATATGTCAGGAGCCCTGGGTTTGGGGACTACATTTGATCCTAATTCTCTGTGACTTGGCCAAGTTTCCTGCAGCTCTCTGCCTCAGTTTCCCCACTAGTAAAACAGAAACCAGACAGTCCCCAGCATCCAGATGCTTTCCGTTTTGTTGTTGTTTTTGGTGGAACTCAGGACCTCAAGCACAGTAGCCAAAGTGCTCTAACCACGGAACGACAACCCCAGCCCTGGAAATTCCTAGTGAACATAAATCTTCACCTCACTCAACAGATTCCTGGCACCACACAGGTGAAGAACAGCTGCCCCCAAACATCGGGGGCTCGCTCGCTCTCTCAGTCCAGAACCCACCTCCGAGGTAAGACCCACGCAGAGCTGGATGCCAGCACACCCACCTCCCAGCCAGGCACCCCAGGCCTCGAAGCTTCGGTTTCTGCCTCTGTAAGGTGGTGCGATACCTCCAGCTTCAGTTGGGAATTGAGGGAGAAAACATGCAAAATAAATGTCTGGCCTAGAAGTCTGTCAGTGAACACCACTGTCCCGTCCTCATCACATTCCTGGGAGGAGTTGTGAACCTCGGACCCTGTCCATGCCCTGCCCACCCCGAATCCGTGATGGTCCTGCTGAGTCACAGGAGGACCTAGATTTGGGTCTCAAGCAGCTCCCACCCTGAGGCTGCAAGTGCTCCCTGCTCAGCTGGAGGGGACAGTAAGCATTCCACCTTGTCTCTGGCTGGCAGCAGCCCCTGGGGAGGGCTGCAACCCTGTGAGGACAGAGGAGGCAGAGCGACAGCGTCAGAATGAAAAGGCTGCAGCTCACTGCGGCCTGGCTGTGGTTTGAGCTTCCGGTTTTCTGAGCTGCATCCATGTCACTGTGTCCCCAGCACAAGGCCTGTGGCTCCCTACAGGGTTCTCAGCTGCAACACAGGGACCTGACTCCTGGAGCTTATGCATGGGGCTAGGAGCGCCCCGAACTATGCAGGAATATGTGATAGGATTCAAGAGAGGCCTAAGACCCCAAATGTCAAAAGACTTCTGTTTTGTTTTGTTTAGGCAGGGTCTCACTATAAACTTGATCTCTCCACCCTCAGCCTCCCAATTGCTGGGATTACAGGCACGAACCCACCACGCCCAATTTTCAAAAGAGTCTTTGATTTAGGGATCAGAAGAACTGGTCCCCCAGACCCTATTTCCCCCTTCCTTCCCTCTTGTCATTCATTCAACAAACATTTCCTGAGACCTGTTTTCAGGCCCAGACCTCCACTGGGAATACAGCTATGAAGACGACGGGCTCCTCACCCCCCTCATCAGGAACCCCAACAAGTACGAAGTCAATTTTATAAGAGCTGATAGAGAGGCCTCAGGAGCCTCAAACTGGGACTCCTGACCCAGTGTATGGTGTGGGGCAAATTGGAAGGCAGCAGACGAGCAGATCACCGACCTCACTGAGTGGAGGAGATGGCAGGTCCCCATGGTTCACGCCTGTACTCCTAGCTACTCAGGAGACTGAGATCAGGAGGATCGTAGTTCAAGACCGGCCTGGACAAACTGTTGGCGAGACCCCATCTCCAAAATAACCAGAGCAAAATGGACTGGAGGTGTGGCTCAAGCTGTAGAACGAGTATGCCTGAGTTCAAACCTCAGTACCGCCCCCCCAAAACAAACAAGAGTGGATTGCATGAACCTGGCCCAAGGAGGCGTGGCTGTGCGTCAGCTCCTGGACTCAACCCGGGCACCCAGACTTAGCAGGGTGTTCTTGGCCTTTCCTTGGAGCCAGAGCAGAAAGTACTGGTGGGAGAGCTGGGGATCTGGCCCAGTCCCTGCTCTGGGAAGTGTCTGGCTCCTAGATACTTTGCCCCAAAATCAGGCTCCCACCCACACAGCGAGGCTCCTCTACCCTGCACAAATACATACGGGCAGTGGGAGTGCCAAGAAAGGTGTGCCGTGAGGGAGGCCCCCCAAGGAGGTCGTGCAGCTGATGCCTGCAGGACTGGGAGCAGAGGTCCTGAGAGTACTGGGGGGCTCCCTGGCTGTGGAGTTTTCCTGGCATACCTCTGGGTGGAGTAAGGTGGAGGAATTCAGAGATGGGGCCTTGGGCTCAGGGATGTGGGTGTGGGACGGGAGAGGATAGTTCCTTGTTCCACAGCTCCCTAATCAGAGGAGTTAATGACCAAGAAACGGGCTCTGGGCTTAGGCAGACCTAAATCTCCCTCATCATGGTTCATCAAGGTCCCTGGGTAAAAATGTCACCTGTCCAAGCCTCCTTCCATCTGGGTTGAGGGGTCTGGGGATAGTTGCTAAAGAGCTCAACTATCTTTTGGGGGTGATAAAAATGTTCTAAAATTCATTATGGTAGCCTGGCACTGGTGGCTCACGCCTGTAATCCCAGCTACTCAGGAGGCAGAGATCAGGAGGATCGTGGTTCGAAGCCAGCCTGGGCAAATAGTTCTTGAGACCCTATCTGGAAAAAACCCTTCACAAAAAAGGGCTGATGGAGTGGCTCAAGGTGGAGGCCCTGAGTTCAAACCCCAGTACTCCAGTACTGAAAAAAAAAAAAAAAGTCATTATGGTGTTGGTTACAGAACATAGAAAAAAAAAGCACCGCATTTACACTTTAAATGGTTGAATTGTATGATAAGTAAATTATAGCTCAATAAAGTTGTCATAAAACAAGTTGTTGGGAGATCAGATAAAGTGCTACCCCTGGAGGAGGGGCCTGGTCAGCCACAGGTTTGTTGGGGGACTACCAGAAAGCACATAACCTCCTCAAGGTTCAGTTTTGTCATCTGTGAAATGGGAGTGGTTTTCCAGGTGTTCACCACTCTTGGGACACTGTGAAACTCTGATCCAACCACGGGCTCTGCCAAATAGAACTCTACCTACTGGAGCTCAGAGCCCGGGAGAAGACACAGCAAGGGTGGAGACCCCACCTCTGCTGTGCAGGCCAGCATGTCATCACTCCAGGCCTCAGTGACCTTGCCTGTATCATGGAGCCTGTCCTCCCTATAGGGCAGGGCTGAACTCACAGTGACTGGCGGCACCTTGTCACACAGTGACTTGTGTCAGGGCTACATCCGTATCCTCCCCAGACTGCCAACCTCCCTCCCATACACCCCTGAACCCCAGCCCCCTTCGTTCTCCCTTCTCCTCAGCCAGCCCCAGAAGGCACCAGCCCCCACCTGCTGGGGCTGCAGGTGTGACCAGCAGGACCTGAAGCCTCCCTCCTCTGCCCAGCTGCAGGGGAAGGTCACCGGGCCTCCCCCACACTCTGGGCCTCTGTTCTCACTGCGGATGGAGCTGGCTCAGCCAGACGCAGCGTCTCCTCCCTCTTCAGAGACTGGTCAGGGACCCAGCCAAGGCCTCCACCACCTCCAATGTGTCCCCGCCTGGTCCCTGCTCCCCATCAGACACAGAGCCTGGCTGTGGCTCCTCTGGGATCTCTCCAGCATAGCTGCCTGCCAACCACTCCTTCTGGATCATTCTGTCTGGTCCCAGCTTGCAGACAGCCAGGTTGTCCCCAGTGGGCACTGGAGACGTCAGGATAGGTTGCCCCAGCCTTGCCATGTTGGCTTGGGCAGCCTGAAATGGCTTAGGGGGCAAATTCTGTGACTTAGTTTCCCCATTTGTCCATTGCAAGTGATCTGGAAGATGTCATCCCTAAAATCGGTGCTTCTGATTCCCTTCACTTCTCCCCTCCGCACCAGTCCTTGCCACGGGGCTGTCTCCTATGTGTCGCTATGGTGACTCTAGTGACCGGACCAGGCAAGCAGGAGACGACTAGGAAGGGGAAGGTGATGGGGCAGGTGGGGAGGCTCAGCTCTAGTTCCGCAGTCTTGGACAGGACTCTGGCCATCCCAGGTCAGAGCCTGCCATTCTGAGCCTCAGTCTCCTCATCCATAAAATAGGAAGTTGTACCTGAGTTATTTGGAGGCAGACACCCTCCCTCCCTCCTCATCTCCCTCCCTCCTCATCTCCCTCCCTCCTTCCTTCCTTCCCTCTTTCCCTTTCAGTGCTGGGGACACAGCCAGGGACTCAAGAATGCTAGGCAAGTGTTCTACCACTGAGTGGCAACCCCAGTCCCAGGGTTTGTTTGGTTTTGTTTTGGTTTTTGGTGGTACTGACATTTGAACTCAGGCCCTTGTGCTTTCTAGGCAGGTGCTCTTATCACTTGAGCCACTCCACCAGTCCTAACTTTTTTTCTTTTTAGTGAAACTGGGGTTTTGAACTCAGGACTCCACGCTTCAGAAGCAGGCTTTCTACCGCCTGAGCCACACCTCCAGTCCATTTTGCTCTGGTTATTTTGGAGATGGGGTCTTGCAAACTGTTTGCCTGGGCTGGCCTCAAACTATAATCCTCCCAATGTCAGCCTCCCAAGTAGCTAGGATTATAGGCATGAGCCACTGGCGCCTGGCTCAGAAATACAAAAAGAAGAGGCAGAAATACAAAGGATAGACAATTCAAAGTCACTTTCCTCTCCCAGCCACCCAGATCGTAGGCACCCAGGGCAGTCTGTCTGGGGCAGAAACATTTCTGAGTGGGTTTTTGTTCCCAGACAAGCCGGGTGTTTGTTATTCAGTGCATAGCCTGTCACTCCCAAGGTTGTTCGGGATTTGGGACCCAAAACACCCTGGCAGAGATGTGGGACCACAAAGACCTCCGTGCCCCACCCTGTGTCCCCCTCTTTGTCCCAGGTCCTCCCCTCCCCCCCAGCAGCCAATCTGGCTGTGCTCCAGCGGCTGGGGCAGGCGCTGCACTCTGTACCCTGGCCACTGTGACAGTGCAGGGCTGCGCAGGTCGCCCTTCAGCCCAAGCTGACACCTCACTCAGGGGCCCAGCTTGGGGAAACAGCTCCGTGCGGGGACAAGGGGGCTGAGCTAGTGGGAACTGGACAGGACAGGGACATGGGCGTGTGGTGCAGGGAAGGGCTGACTTCGGCTTGGGTCCCTGTTGTACCCCTCCAGGTAGGCAGTCTTCCTCCAGGAGCTCTGTTCTCTCTGAGGGTGAAGTGAGGAAGAATCTAAGTGTGCCTGGGGAATGAGGAAGCGCTCCATAAATGGCAGCTGGCTGTGTTAATTAGAGGCTCCGGGCTTTTCTGCCACCCTCAGCGTCCATCTGATTTCTGAAAAGCTAGGACATCAAAACTTAAGAGCCTGCACTCAGAAGCCTTGCTTCTCGCCAGGCGAGGTAGCTTACGCCTGTAATCCTAGCTACTTGGGAGACTGAGATTGGACGTTTAAAGGCTATCCCGGGCAAAGAGTTCTTGAGCCCCCCCATCTCCAAAATGACCAGAGCAAAATGGACTAGAGGAGTGGCTCAGGCGGTAAAGTGCAAGAGCAAAGCCCTGAGTTCAAACCCCAAGCCTGCAAAAAAAAAAAAAAGACAGCAAAAAGGGTTGTTGCTCCCCTTCCCATGAGTGGAGGATTGACAGGAGGTGATATTGTCTTTGCTGTCATCAGACCTCAGGCCTAAACTCCTGGGATTCCTCATGTCAGGTCCAGCCCACCCCATACACCAAAGAAAGGAGGCCTGGTGAAGGCAGAGAAAGGAGGTTTATTACATGGCTTGGGGCGCACCGTGGGAAGAGGCAGAGGAAGCTCTCAGCTCATCTTCAGCCATTTTCAGGGTTTAGATGGACAAAGAGCTATTTGTCTTTGTACAGCAGGTGGAGTGGGATCATAATTATTAAGCAATCCTGGTCACAGAGGTGTTCCTGTGAGTCATTATCTCAGTCCTTGTCTGGGGAAGGGACATCGGTCAAGATAAACAGGTCCTTGTGGCCTGGCAGGTGGTCTGTCCTGTGGGTCTCTGCTGTTTCTTTTCCTTGAGGGCACTTTCTTCCAGCCTCCTGGTAAGCATGTTATCTATAAATCCTGTCCTTCCTGGATTCCAGGGTGGCTGCAGGAGAGAATGGCTCAGAGCAAAGGACAACAGGTACAAAATGGAGACAGAGGTGCCAAGCTTTTCTCCTGCTTTTAGTTAATTCGTGGGCCCAAGGACTCAGAGCTTTTCAGCAGGAGCTGCTTTTAAACCCCTGTTACAATTATTGTTGAGCCTGCCTAGCAAGCTTGAGGCCCCAAGTTCAATTATTGTTACCATAGATTGTTATATTGGGTGCTCCCCCCAGCCCTGTCTCGGATATGTAGTCATAATAGATCCAGGAGCCTCATCCCACCCGACTTTCCAGGTGAGCCGCACCGGGGGACGGGGCAGCAGTTGGATATGTGCCCTGAGAGTGCATTGGGGGCTAATGGGAAACGGAAGTGGAGAAGGGGTACAGACAGATCACAGGGCTGAGGATCAGGTGTCTGGGTCAACCTCTTGCTTAGGCCTGCTTTGAGCCTTGGTTTCCCCCTCTGTGAAATGGGCCTTGTCCTGCCTCTCCCATTAACCCTGTGATTTGGGGTGCTTGGGGAAGGGAATGTGTGAGAGGGTATTTGTTGCCTGCACAGCAGAGGTCACAAGCAAGCAGTCCCCAGGCTGACGTGGCCTGCAGAGCAGCTTGGTTCCACCCCCGAAAGGAATTTATTTGCCTTGGAAACAGACGTAGTGATGGTTACACAAATTGTGGCACTTAACTGTACACTGAGAAACTAGTGGACTTGGGGACATGGCTCTCGTGGTAAAGCACCTGCTTAGCAAACACAAGGCCCTGAGTTCAAACCCAGTACATCACCACCAAAAAAATAATAAAATAAAATAAAGATGGTACATTCTATATAATATCTATTTTACACAATTTTTTCTTTCTTTTTTTTTTTTTTAGGTAGTACTGGCACTTGAACTCAGGGCTTTCACCCTGAGCCACTCCACCAGTCCTTTTTTTTGTGGAGGGTTCTTTGAGATAGGGTCTCGTGAACTATTTGCACAGGGCTGGCTTTGAACCATGATCCTCCTGATCTCTGCCTCCTGAGTAGCTAAGATTACAGGTGTGAGCCACTGGCTCCCGGCTAGGGTTTGAATTCAGGGCTTTGTGCTTGCAAAGCAAGTGCTCTACCATTTGTGCCACACCTCCAGTCCATTTTGCTCTGGTTATTTTGGAGATGGAGTCTTGTGAACTAGTTGCCTGGGGTGGCCTCAAACCACCCTCCTCCCAATCTCAGCCTCCCAAATAGCTAGGATTATAGGTGTGAGCTGCTGCACTCAGCCAAAAACATTTTTAATGTAGGACAAAAAAATTTTTTAAAGCGGTTGCCCTACATATCAGAAAAGCCACGTCCACTTTAGGACATTTGAAAAAGCCCAACAGGAGGCAGGTAGTGTGTGTGTGTGTGTGTGTGTGTGTGTGTGTGTGTGTGTGTGTGTGTGTGTGTGTGTTACTCAAACCCATGACCTCCAACCACACAGTAAGGGCTGTCTGGAGGGAACTGGGACTCTGGCACTGAGCCACTGCACACCCAGGCCTCCCTTCTGTGCCTCCCATTGGCTGGGCCTAACCTGAGCTGGTTGCAAAGGATCTTGGGAAATGTAGTTTTCATGGTCAGCCCTAGGGAGACAGCAGGACAGAGGAAGCACAGTGGAGGGCCTGCAGTCACCCTGCAACTGACCAAATGACTGGGAACAGTTGTCAACTCTAACTGACTGGGCAATTTAGCATAAGAATCTCGATTCATAGCTCCTCTGGAAACAGCAAAATCTCCTTTGGGTCCACCATCCTGGTGATGGTAGAAGGAAGTGGTGGAAAGGAAGGAAAATGGGCTGGGAGAAAGTCCAGAGGTGAGACCCACCTCTGCCCGCAGGGCCTTAGGCTCACAGTGTTCTGGCCAGCACTCCATGAGGCCTATAGGGACCTCAGATCCTTCAGGCAGGGGACAGGAGATGCCACGAGGACCCTGAGCTAGGTGGACAGAGCAGGCAGGGCAAGGGCAGCCAGTGGGGGCACAATTGTCCCCTAGAAAGAGAGCCCTGGAGAGCTGGGACTGTGGAAACCTCCCGTTGTAGCTTTTGGAAGCTGTCTGGTTCTTGGTGGGAGGCGTTTACTTTAGTTTTCTTTCTAAGGCTGCCAGGTCCTGTGCTCAAAATATGTCTTCAAGGAAAGTTCCTCATGTAAACTCATGGCAGAACTATCTGGAGGCAGAAGTGGGGAAACTTGGGGTTTTCCTCTGAACATCCCTGAGAGGGACACAGAAGCACTCAGGTGAGGTCCCAGTCCTGCCCAGGGTCACAGGTGGCATTTGAGGAGAGCTGTACTTCCAT
This sequence comes from Castor canadensis, assembly GCF_047511655.1. Taxonomy (NCBI): domain Eukaryota; kingdom Metazoa; phylum Chordata; class Mammalia; order Rodentia; family Castoridae; genus Castor; species Castor canadensis. The sequence goes on along the minus strand of NC_133403.1, from coordinate 2,378,304 downwards.
CTGTCACCTGCCTCTTGGCTCCCAAGAAGCTGAGAACTCCAGCTATGGAGTTAGTGACACTGGACAAATCCCCACTAGCTCAGGGACCTCAGAAGAGTCCCCTGCACTCAGAGGACCAGGTTCTTCTTGTTGGAAGGGGACATCAATAGGTTCCTCTCAGGACTTAGGGTTTGGGGAAGGAGTGGAGGGAACCCTCACTGTAGGGATCCCCACAGTGCCTGGGAGCACGGGAGTGGGGGGGTGGGGGGTGTTGTCATGGTTACCAAGAGGCCAGTCCCAGCACTGCCCTGATGACTGGGACTGTCCCCTGACCTGCACTAGGGGGGAGAACTCCGCAGACCCCCCCCATTCTTCTTGCCCTGCTCCCTCCCGGGTGGAATTTGTCCTCTGCGGGGCTGTACAGAAAGAGTCGCTTTTTTTGATGAGACAGCGATGAGGTGATGTCTGGGATTTTTTATATCCCCGCAGCTGAACGGGTGCCAGACACCAGAGTCTGGCCCGATCCCACGAGCCACATTTGTCCTCTGAGCTCCCAACCCTTGGGGGACCTTCCAGGGGTCCACACTGAATGTCCCCATCGGGGGGGCGGGGGGGAAAGTTGCCTGGGGCAAATGAATACAGGTTCAAGACTTACCACTCCACTCGGGACCACCCTTGAGTCTTTTCCTCAAAAAACAAAGATTTATTTCTTCTTACCAAAGTGAGAAACCCTTTGAGGTCTAGGCACTGCCACTAATCACGTTCTGGAGGGTAAACCGAGGCCTAGACAGGAAAATTACCTTGTCCTTAGTGATCCGGGGTTAAGTGCCAAGTTCTGCGTGTAATCTTGTTGATAGATTGTGAGTCAGACTTCAGACCTGAGCCTTTGTTACCATTCTGGGTTCCCGGTCAACTTAAGTTGCTCAAGAAGGGATCAGTGGTCTGGAGAATCCTGTTGTTATTGATGACATTATAAGATCATATTTTTGATGGGTCGTTGGGATTACAGGTGTGTGACACCATGCCTGGCAATACTTAAGTTTTTATTTATTTTTCACAGTACAGGGAATTGAATTCAGGTCCTTGTGCTTGCCAGGCAAGCTCTGTACCACTTGGGCCATGCATGACTCCAGTACTGAGTGAGTACTTATGTTTTCATTTATTTATTTAGGCAGTACTGGGGTTTGAACTCAGGGCCTCATGCTTGCTAAGGCCCTCTACCACTACAGCCACTCTGCCAGCCCTATTTTGTGTTAGATATTTTTGAGATAGGGTCTTGTGAACTATTTGCCCAGGCTGGCTTCCAACCTCAGTCCTCCTGCTCTCTGCTTCCTGAGCAGCCAGGATTAAAGGTGTGAGCCACCAGTGTCAGCTATATTTCTATGTTTTAAAGATTCTGCTGAACAGTATGTTCTACAATTTGCTTTGTTGCAAATAAGAGCTCTTTGGGGCTGGGAATGTAGCTCAGTGGTAGAATCTGCGCTTAGCATACACAAGGTCCTGGGTTCAAACGCCAGTACCAAAAAAATAGAAAAGGAAAACAACCCCCCCCTCCAAAAGAAAAAAGTAGTTTTGTGTGTGTTTGTGTGTGTGTGTGTGCAGTACTGGGGTTTGAACTCAGGGCCTACATCTTGAGCCACTCCACCAGCCCTTTCTTGTGAAGGGTTTTTCAAGATAGGGTCTCATGAACTATTTGCCCTAGCTGGCTTTGAAGCTCGATCCCCCCAGCTCTGTCTCCTGAGTAGCTGGGATTACAGGCATGAGCCATGGCACCAGGCAAAAAAGCAGCTATTGAAGTGAGAAAATTCTTTACCTGGTGAGCCATAATGAATCTGGTAATGAAAGTAACCAGTAAATTTTGTGCAAAGTTGTGTGTGTGTGTGTGTGTGTGTGTGTGAGCAATCTTTAGAAACAGTTACTATATCTGTCATCAGGATCTTAGGAAAGATTCTGACCCAAACTCCTTTCTCAGATGGGAGAAGTGAGGCTGAGAGGCAAAAGGCCTTGACTAAGGATGAGAATGGCGTAGTTGCTTGGTCCTGGGCACCCTGCCCTGGTCCTAGAGATGAGCTGTGTCCCTTACAGCCAGAAAGAGTGAGGCAGTCTGAGCCTCTGCAGTGCTTTCTTAGAGATTTACAGCCTTCAGAAGCTCGGGAAGGTTGCAGAGAAAAAGCCTGGAGCCTGCAGGGACCGCAGTGGCCTGGCTGTCCCAGGTTCTGGGCAGCCCTTCCAGGGGTGAGGGAAAACATAACTCCTGCACCTCTGCAGGGATGATATGCAGAACCTGAGCACAAGGCCTGGCCCCCCTCCTGTTGCTTGGTCTATGAGTGTGACTAACAGTGCAATCAGCCAGGTATTTTGGAGCATGGAGGCCTAGATGTTTTCTGGTGGCAATGGGATCGTCTCATGTCACCACGTCCTAAAGAAGAGGGGTTCCCTTCTCATAGAGTTAAACACACACAGGCACTTGGCCTAGGAGTTGAGGAGCCCCCGGCTGATCCAGGGCAAGCAGGACAGGAGCAGGAGCAGTTGCAGGCTAGCCTCAGCCTCACGCCAACACTGAGTCAGCATCAATGTGGGGGAGTTGCAGACACAGCCATGGTTTCACTTCTGCCCTCCAAATCTTGCACCAGAATCTCTCCTGGAGCCCACCCGGGCTCAGCAATGTCACTCAGCCAAACCAAAACGACACGTTACAAATCCACCCGGAGCTCTGCAGCATCTGTCACCCATCCAACTGTGCGTGAAGAGAAGACTCTTCATGTCTTCTTGCCTCCAGCCATTATGGAAAGGAGCCCAGGCTTTGGAGGACCACAGAGCTGGGCTCAAACTTGCCACCTGCTAATTACTAGCTAAGAGCTAAGCTTCAGTTTCTCTGTAAAATAGGGATAGTAATGCACGACTTGCAGACTCAACATAAATATTAAAGCCGGGTGCTGGTGGCTCATGCCTGTAATTCCAGCTACCCAGGAGGCAGCGATCAATAGTTCAGAGCCAGCTGGGGCAAATAGTTCCTGGGACCCTATCTCAAAAAAGCCCATCACACACACACACACACACACACACACACACAAAGAGCTGGTGGAGTGGCTCAAGATGTAGGCCCTGAGTTCAAATCCCAGTACTGAAAAAAACACACCCATCAGTATCCAGGATGTCCAGAGGACACCAAATCCACAGATGCTGATTTAAATTGGGATAGACTGCAATCCTCTCATCTCTGTCTCCTGAGTAGCCGGGATTACAGACAAACACCACCACGCCTGGCCCTTCGTTAACTCCTTGAAGGGGTCTGTCTGTGATGTGTGAGATTGTTAAGGGAACCAGTGCAAGCTCATCCTTTTGCAGGCTGTTCGTCTTGTCTTCTATGAAGGTCTTTTTGTTCCATGGAGGGAGAATTCTAAAATGACTCCCCACCCCCCATGACCCTTACCCTTATCAAATCCTCTGCCCTTTAGTTGGACTGGAATCAGATGAAATGGAATTGCCATAAGTAGGTTATGTTACATGGCACAGTTGACTTTAAAAAGATAGATTAGGGCTGGAGGGTGGCTCAAGTGGTAGAGCACCTGCCTAGCAAATGTGAGGCCATTAGTTCAGATCCCAATACCCTAAAAGAACCCACCCAGCCAAAAAAAATAGATTATCCAGGTAGACCCAACCTAATCATAGGGAAGTTTTTTTTTTGTGGTACTAGGATTTGAACTCAGGACCAATGCCTTGAGTCACTCCACCAGCCCCTTTATTTGTGTTGGGTTTGTTTTTCTGAGATATGGCCTCTCAAACTATTTGCCCAGGCTGGCCTCAAACCACAATCCTCCTGATCTCTGCTTCCTGAGTAGCTAGGATTACAGTTGTGAGGCACCAGACCTGACTTCAGAGGGAACTTTTAAAGGCAGAGAATTTTCTCTGCCGGTAGCAGAAGAAGAGATCTGAATTCATTTTTCCTTCTTCTTTTTTTTTTTTTTTTTGGCTTTTGGTGGTACTGGGGTTTGAACTCAGGGCCTTGTGTTTGCTAGGCAGGTGCTCTACCACTTGAACCACGCCTCCAGCTGCTATGAAGGAGAGAAAATGGGAAGCCTGGAATGGATTTGCTATTGAGCATCTATAATCCTAGCAATTTGGGAGGCTGAGATCGGGAGGATCACAGTCTGAGGCCAGCCTGGACAAATAGTTCTCGAGAACCCCATCTCCAAAAAACCAGAGCAAAATGGACTGGAGGTGTGGCTCAAGCCGTAGAGCACCTGCTTTTCAAGTTCAAAGCCCTGAGTTCAAATCCTAGTCCCACCAAAAAAAAAAAGGTGGTTTAAATGATACATTTTATGTTATGTATATTTTACCATAAAAATTCTTTTTGTGCTGCTTTGGTGGGGCTTCAGAAAGTGAATGGTATTACACGGATGTGTTGAATTGACTATTTATCCAGCACCCCCAGGAGTTATTTATGAGAGAGTGTTTTATTTGCAAAGTATAGTTTTCTCGTTTTATCATTGACTGGTAGTTATTGAGATGATCAAAAGAGTGATTTACAGGGCGTAGCTCAGAGGTGCAATAAAAGACTGGAGTTTACTGACACTTTCTATGTGCCCAGTTTTATGGTCTTTAATAATCATGGTACTACGTTTATTTAGTGCTGACTTACGTGTTGTCCTAAGAACACTTTCTACCCAGAAAATACCCAGTTTCTCTTCTCTGTCTCTCTTTTGGTGGGACTGGGATTTGAACTCAGGGCTTTGCACTTGCAAAGCAGGTGCTCTACCACTTGAGCCACACCTCCAGTCCATTCTGCTCTGGTTAGTTTGGAGATGGGGTCTCGAGAACTATTTACCCAGCCTGGCCTCAGACTGCGATCCTTCAGATCTCAGCCTCCAAAGTAGCTAGGATCACAGGCGTGAGCCACCGGCACCTGGCTCCTAGTTTCTTTTGCTGTCTGTGTAGAGTATGGGACCATTTTCCAGATAGGGAAGCTGAGGCTTGGAGAGGCCAAGTAACAGCTGAGCTGCACCAATATTAATGCAAATATTTTCTTTCTAGACAAACGTGTTTCGACAACTCAAGTGAATAGGTCAATTTGGAGCAAAATGAACCTTTCTCCACCTTGAATGTTCTGATTTGTAGGAAATACAACTTTCAAAAGCAAACTCAATCCTCACAGGGAAACAATGTGGAAGATGCTCATGCTTAATGCAGATGCTAGCTTCCATTTAAGGGGGGGCTTCAAGGTGCCAGGCACTTTCCATAAATTATATGGAACCAGGATTTGACTCAGGGCTTGACTCTATCACTTGAGCTATGACTCCAGCCCTTTTTTGTTTTAGTTATTTTTCAAGTAAGTTCTTCCATCTTTGCCTGGGGCTGCCCTCAGACCACGATCCTCCTACCTATGCCCTTCTGCACAGCTGAGACTATAGGCATGCACTATCATACTCAGTTTATTGAGTGAGGTGGTGGTGGTGGTGGTGAAGGTTCCTCACTCTTTTCCTGGGCTGGCCTTGAACCAGGATCCTCCTGATCTCTGTCTCTGACATAGCTGGGATTACAAGTGTGAGCCACCATGCCACAGGTGGGGATTTGAACCCAGATGGGGCACAGAGTCTGGACCTTTTGCACTGCATCAGTGAAGAACAGCTCAGCACACGGGTCACCAAGAGACCCAAGCCCTCCCACAGGCAGCTTCCAGCAGCAGAGCCGAGAGGGGCGAACAGAACTTGACTCCTGGGAGAACCAAGAATGGTGGACTGCGGGCAATTGCAGTTAGGGAGAGATGGGGGCATAAGAAGGGGTCCCCCAAAACTCCCTCTGCCCTGGGGACTGTGCTGGACCCAGCATGTGTGTGAAGGTTGCCTTGCATCAGCGGGTACAGGGCAGACACTGTCAGCAAGGATGGGAAGAAAGTCACTTCCTGCCTCCCTTAGGATCTAGGATACAAATAACACAAAGCAGCAAGCAAACAGAGATTGGAATCGATGGTGTGTAGCCCTGTAGGAAGAAGAGTCCAGAAACTTGGAGGTAAAGACCATGTTCCCAGACCTGGGCGGGGATCACGGGCTGAAGGTAAGGATGGGTTAATGGTACTCGTCTGCCCTCTCGTGGGCACATGGGGAAATGACACCGTATTTAATTTGCCCAATTTACTGTCATCCCTGGGTGTTCTGTGGATCCCCGTGGATCCCCAAATCCACGGATGCTCCAGTTCCTTATAGAGCATAGTGTGATATTTTCGTAGAAAATACTTCTGTGTACTTTAAATCCTGTCTAAGTGACTTATAATACCTGACACAATGTAGGGGCTGTAAAAATAAGTGCTACACTGCATTAAGGGAATAATGACAAGAAAAAAAATCTGTCCACCTTCAGTACAGACACAAGTCTTTTTTCAACAAATTTTTTGGTGGGGTTGGGACTTGAACTCAGGGCTCTGCGCTTGCTAAGCAGGCATTCTACCACTTGAGCCTCACCTTTGGTCCACTTTACTCTGCTTATTTTGGAGATGGGGTCTTGTGAACTGTTTGCCCAGGCTGGCTTTGAACTGCAATCCTCCTGATCTCAGCCTCCCAAGAAGCTTGGATTACAGGCATGAGCCACCAGTGCCTGGCTTTCTTTCAAATATGTTTGGTCCATGGTTGGTTGACTCCATAGACACAGGACTGGTAGATATGGCGTGTGGCCTGTATAACTGTGCGCCCATTGTGGAGATTCTGTGTGTCCATAAAGAAGGTCGCTGAAGGTCTCACAGTGCCAGTGGCAGGTCATGGGTCATTCCATGTTCCTACAAGCACTCTTAACCTTCCTCTGATTGGATGAAACCCTATGAGGCAGGTAAGGGTGGAGGGAGGCCCCACAGGTGTCAGCCCTGGCCGGGACTCTCAGCTCAGCCCCATTGCAGCTATGTGAACTTGGAAATTTTCTTTTTTTGTTTTTGGTGGAACTGGGGTTTGAACTCAGGGCTTTGCACTCGCAAAGCAGGTGCTCTCCCACTTTAGCCATACCTCCTGCTAATTTTGCTCTGGTTGTTTTGGAGATGGAGTCTCGTGAACTGTTTACACAGGCTGGCCTCAAACTGCAATCCTCCAGATCTCCGCCTCTCAAGTAGCTACAATTACAGGCATGAGCCACCAGCGCCAGACTCCTTGGAAATCTTTAATCTCTGCTTCTACCACTAACTGGTCACCTGCACATAAGCGCTCCCTCTTGGTACATTCAGGCTTGATGGTTTTATTGGGTAGTTCTTTTCTTTCCACACTCCCAATGAAGTTTTGCTTTCCAGGGAGGCAGACAGCATTTTCCGACATCTCTCATTAGAAAAGCGACCTCCAGACAGCTGAACCTAGCAGGTGGAGCATGGCCTGTACATCTAAAGTTATTCTACGCACAGAGGAAAGACCATGGGAGGACCTAGCCAAAGGACGGCCACCTGCAAGACGAGGAAACCCACCTGGCTTTGATCTTAGATTTCCAGCCTCCAGACTTTGAGAAAACAACTTTCTGTTGTTGCAGTAAAAAAAAAAAAAAAATTCTATTTCTTCCCTGCCTACTTCAAAAAAGGATTTTAAAATGGAATAAGGCCTGTGGTTGGGATACTGGTATTTTAGCAATGCCAGTTTCCTGGTGTTAATGTTATACGGATGTATAGAGTGTCACCAGTGAGGGAGGCTGGGCGGAGAGCATATGGGGCTCTTATTTTGTGCTATTTTTACAATTTGCTGTAAGTCTACAATTATTGCAAAATTTAGAAAAATTTTAAAAGGGATTGGGCCTGATTACATATATAAAGTTATATTGCTGGGCGCCAGTTGCTTACACCTGTAATCCCAGCTACTCAGGAGGCAGAGATTAGGAGGATTATAGTTCAAGGTCAGCCTGGGCAAATAGTTCAGGAGACCCTCATCTCCAAAATAACCAGAGCAAAACGAACTGGAAGTGTGGCTCAAGTGGTAGAGTGCCTGTTTGCAAGTGTGAAGTCCTGAGTTCAAACCCCAGTACAACCAAAAACCATAAAAAGCAAACAAACAAAAAAACCCTAGATGATACAGTATATCACATTTAGGAGAATATTCTCCAAAATATTAAAAGTGATGGTCTCAGGGTAATGGGATTACACGTGATTGTTTTTTTTTTTTGCCTTCGTTTTCTTACTAGTGTATTTCTTGCTCTACAATGCAATTATTATTCGTTCAATAAACCACCTCTGAACAGTAAGGGATTATATAATATTTTAAAGGGGATGAAAAATTACTTAGAGGGAAGAAAAAAATTAATAGTGGCAGCATCAAGAATGATGTGTCTGTGGCAATTGAGGTACTGGCACATTATGAAGTTCCCTTTGAATATAAGTTTTATGAAGGATCTGAGCTTTTCCTCTAAATCACTGACTTCTCAAAAGACTGCAGTAAAAGTCTAGCCTCACACTAGCAGACCAGCACAATCTTTTTTGACCAAATTCACAGCTCCAGTTTCGACTATCCCATTGACAAGGCAAGTGACCTTGAACAACACCCTGGCTCTCCCTAGGCCTCAGTTTCCCCGCCTGTAACTGGGAAAGAGATGGACTTTAATATCTCCATCGCGCTAAATTGCTTAGCTCTCTGCCTAGCGAACGCGGCCAAGCAGCGCTGCGGCTACAGAGGGGAGTAGCGGTCGGCCCCGCCCCTTGGCCCCGCCCCTTGGCCCCGCCCCGCCCCACAGGCCCCACCCCCGCCCGGGTTGTTACTCCTTGACCCCGCCCCCCGGCCGTGCGTCTACCGGAAGTGCCCGAACGCGGCACTGGCGCCCCGGCCGTGCGTCCACCGGAAGCGCCCGCCCGGCAGGTGACAGCCTCGGCGTTCTGAGCTACCGGCTGCACCGACTCGCCGCGGGGTGGGGGGCGGGCAGCGAGAGAAGGAGGCCGCGGACATTTTGCTGCCGAAACGAGCTGAACCGTGGCGCCCGGAGTCGTTCGGACCTTCGGGTGAGGAAACGGGGAGCTCGGCGAGGCGAGGAGGGGGGTAAGAAGTGGGGCGGGGAGTTGGGGGGGGTCCGAGGGAAGGGGCTTGTGGGGGTCAGAGGTCACGGAGAGGACGCCCCGCTCTAGAGGGGCGCGGGGCTGGAAGAGGCGAAAGAGCTGCGGCTTCGGTTCATTCATTTGCGTCCACTCTGTCCGCCGGCCGGCCGGGCACCGCGGCCGCCCCGAGTGACTCCCAGACTTGGGCCCGGGCAGCCCTGCCTTGGCCGCAGGGAAAACTTCCCGCTCCTGTCTCCACCCTCCCTCCCCGCCCCATGGCCGTCCTAAGGCCTCCTGGTCGTTCTCGGCCTTATCTCTTTGCCACGGTTCCAAAAGTGAGGGAAAAATAATCAACCAAGAAATGACCCTGTGCTGCCCGCCCCTTGGTAGGCTAGATCTTTGGATCCTTAGGGACAAGTTGACGGAATGGGGACACACGCTGAAAGCCAGTTACTATTTATTTTATTTTATTTATTTCTATGGGACTGGTGTTTGCAGTCAGCTCGCAAAGCAGGTACTCTATTGCTTGAGCCACTCCTCCAGTCTGTTTTGTTCTGGTTATTTTGGAGATGGCAGGGTCTCGAGAATTATTTGCTGGGGCTGGTCTTGAACCATGATCCTCCTGATACTCGTTTCCCAAGTAGCTAGAATTAGAGGCGCCTTGGCTCAGTTACTGGTTGGTTATTCAGCCCCTCCTGTGTACTAAGCACTTTAGTTACAATGCCACATTTAAGCCTCACAGCAGCCCTGATTAAGGAATTCATGTTACCCTTTTTATCCGCGAGGATATTGAGGCACACAGAGGTTAAATCATACATGTAGGATCGCAGTGGAGGCAGAATCAGGGCTCTTACCTAGGCACCCAGCCTGGGTTTTTTTTGGTTTTGTTTTTGGTAGTGTCAGGTTTGAACTCAGGGCTTTGCTCTTGCCAACCAAGTAAGTACTCTACCACTTGAGCCTCACCTCCAGCCCTAAGATGTTGTTCTTAAACAGGCTGTTGCCCTAAGAGATTTGCCTTTCAGGGCAAGAGCTTACGATTTTTCTTGACATTGGGAACTGTAAGAGGCAAAACAGGCTATTTCTGACGCTAATATCCAGAATCTCTCTTGAGAGCTACATTGCTTTCAGAGTAAAGAGAAAAGAAACACATGATCCCTGGGGAATCTTTTTGGGCCTAGGTTCTGGAAGAATGTACCAAGGAAAGGGCCTTTGCCTTCCTGAAAAGTGTTTAAGCCGGTGTCATTGTGCCTGGGATGAGTACAGCCTGCCTGGGAGATGGTGTTCTGTTTGGTGGTTGGAAGGCTAGACTCTATAAGTCTGAGCCTTTCTCCTTTGTAGACATTCACTTGCTCCAGTTCTGTCTTAGTTTCCCTGACAGCAGCATGAAAAGATCTACCCACTCCTGGTGCTATAAGCCTTAATGAACCTTTGAAGGTTTCTCTGTGCTTACTTTTTTGGTGGTACTGGGGTTTGAACTCAGGGCTTGCACCTTGAGCCCCTCCATCAGCTGCTTTGTGTGTGTGTGTGTGTGTGTGTGTGTGTGTGTGTGATGAGTTTTTTGAGATAGGGTCTAAGGAACTATTTTCCCAGGCTGGCTTTGAACCACGATCCTCTTGATCTCTACCTTCTGAGTAGTTAGTATTACAGGCATGATCCACCAGTGCCTGGTTTCTCTGTGCTTGTGAAGAAAACTGGTATAAATGTTGCTGTACTTTTTTTGTTTTTTTAACTGTCTGGTCTGTTCCTCTTAGTTCCGTTGAATTCACAGAAACTTAATATTGTCACCTTATCTTCATCCTTCCAGAGGAGGATTTGAGATAAAGGAACTTGTCACAGATGGTAGGAACATGAGCAGAGCTCAGACCATCTGGCTTCCTGTCCTGAGTTGAGCCCACCAGGCTCCTCTGACTTCTTAGAACTGTCAAGAGGGGCAGCTTTACTAGTTCACAAGGAATCGCCACCCTCAAGAGCTTGTTTGAAGACACCTGTTGAGTGTAGATTGACCGGAAGCTTCACCCCAGTGGGTGGTAGAAGAATTCAGAAGTATAATGGAAAGACTGCTCCCTGACTCCCCTGGAGTCAATCAGCCCTGGGCTCCAACCTCAGCGTTAGAATACTACTGGCCAGACACCCCTGGTGTCTGCAGGTGTCACATGGAAAAATTGTACAGAGCCTTATACTACGTGGCTGCCCCAGCCCTAAGCCAGTTGCTGCCTCCTGGAGCCTGTGTCTGAGGAAGGCTCTCTGGCCCAGCTGTGAGGTGTTGCTTCCTTCTGCAAACAGTCCTTTATGTACGCAGGACTTCTCCCACCCTCCCTTCTCGTTTCACTTCCTAAAAGTGTTTCAGAAAAACACTGGTCCATTGGTCCTGCAGGGTCTGCCCTTGGACTTTCATCTTTTTCTAGTCAACCTCCGAGTGTCTTAAGTGCTCACTTCCCAGAAAACCCTTGGGGCAGCAAATCCTGAAGTGCTGACGGCAAGCAAGTGTGGCCTGGGTCTGTGTTTTGCACTTCGTTGTATTTCTGGAGGTTGAAGGGCATCTGTTCCTTGAAAACATATCTTTTTCTGGACAGGTCTTTTTGCCTAAGATAGATCATTGATACTATCATAGGCCAGAGAGATTTTTCTGTTCTTTATCTCTTCACACAGAGAAAAACAAACACTCCAGAAAGAAAATATCACCTGAGCAGCTGGGGAATCCTTAACAAAATTCCTGCTGGAAAATCCATCAGTGGGTCTTTGTTGCCCTCAAGCTACAACTTACATTCCTCAGCACGGTATCCAAGGCCTTTCAGGCTCCAACCTCTGCCTGCTACTCCTTTCTTATCCCTCCTACTCTCACTTCCACCATCCGAGCTCCAGTCAGATTCCTCTGCTGGCAAGTCCCACCTTTGTTCCTCTCTGCCTGTGCCTTGTGCTCTTCCCTCTGTCTGAACAGCATTCCTGCTCCCCACACCCTGCCTCCTTTGCTGGACCCTGCTTGGTGCTTCTGTCTGATCATGGTCCCAAGTGGCGTGAGCCAGAAGCCCCTCCTTAATGTCCTGCTGCAGTGATCACAGTGGGTGCATCATTTTCATGCCTGTCTTAGTAAAGAGCTCTGAATCCTAACAAGAATTTGTCTTAACTGTATGTGTCTCCAGCACCTAGTGAGATGTCTAACACCAAGTCAAGTGCACAGTAGATGTTTGGTGAACGAATAAACAAAAGAATATTACATTAAATTGTTAGGGTTCCTGGACTCCTAAGGAATTCTGAGCACTTTCCAGGTGATGTTCTGTCCATCCTCAAGTCATCCCAGGAGGAGGGAGAAATGGGGCCAGTGAGAATTAATTGCTCTCCACCTGCCATTGCTACCACCAGCCAGCCACCAGATGGGGGTCTGGAAAGGAACAGGGAGATGGTAAATGTTCAGTAACAGTGGCTGACATTTATCAAGTCTCCCACTGTGAGGCTTTGTGCTGACTTGTGTTGGCCACGCAAGCCCCTTGTTCTTGGATTGTCTTCTGTTAGCTAGTGGAAGCTGGGCATGGCTGTGGTTCTGGACGCCCAAGCATCTTGCTTATTGGGTCCTTAGTCTTGGGCTTGACCTCGACCGGGAGGGTTTCTAAAGTTGGGAGGCTCCTTCTAGTTAAGGTAAGAGTGTGGCTGGCTGACTCCAGAAGTCCCAGAGTCATCAGCAACCAGGTTGCCTTAGTTGCCTGTGGACCCTGAGCTGGAAGTCATATCTCAAAAGCTTCAGGACCGACACTTCAGTGTTTGTGTTCAGCATTTCTATAGCTGGGTTCTATAGAGGGCTAGCCTTGGCTTACAGAAACCTTTTACCCACACCCTAATTGCTTTTAGGCTCTTAACCACATTGAACGGGGTGGAATGACAGTTTCAGTAAAGCCTGCTGTTGGGTCACTGTCTGTCACTTTCATCCTTTGATCTTGAGTTGATGGGGGTTAAGACACTGAGCACAGAGAATTTCCAAGTTCAGCACTCATCTGTCTATTGAGGTCTGCTGGTACCTGGCACTGGGCTGTGCTAGTAGGTAAATAAACCAGGCAGCTTCTGCCATAGGGATAAGAGACAAAATAGAAACAGATCAACAAATGCAATGAGTACAATAACTGAGACTCATAAGCCATGAGGAAAGCAAAAGGCATAGCAGCCAGAGGCTGTGAAGATATAAGTCCAGAGCCAGATGTGGTACTGCATGCTGTAATCCCAGCTACTTGGGAGGCAGAGATCAGGAGGATTGGAGTTTGAAGCCAGTATAGACAAAAAGCTAATAAAACCCCATCTCACCTAACAAGCTGGGCATGGTAATGTGAACTCCATAATCCCAGACATTGTGATGCATAAGTAGAAGGGTCATAGTCTGCAGTTAGCCCCTGGTAAAAACCCCAAGACCCTGTCCAAAAAATAACTAAAGCAAAAAAGGACCTGCCTAGCAAGCATAAAGCCCTGAGTTCAAACTCCAGTACTGCTAAAACCATAGCGCCAATCCCAGGACTCCTCTGTTCAGATCCCTCTATTCTCCTCTGACCTCAGAACCCACTACACATCATTGCTCATTCAGCCACCGTCACCTCAGATGTGCCAGGCACATGCCCACCTTTGCCATGGCTGCTGTTGCCTGTCTTCCTTCCTTCCTTCCTTCCTTCTTTTCTCTCTCCGTCTCTCCCTTTCCCTCCCTGTCTTCCTCCCTCCCTTCCCAGAGATCAAACCCAGGGCCTCATACATGCTAAGCACGTGTTCTAACTGAGCTACTCCCCCAGCCCCTGCCTGTTCTTTTTGCCTGGCAAGTGTTTCCATATGATGTCACCTTGTCAAGGAGGCCTTCTGTGGCTGCCCTACTTAATTTCAGCCTCCTTTCCCCTGCTGCACACTTCCTGTCCTCCTTCCTTGCTCTCTGCTCCAAAGCATACAAGAGATGCTGTGTGCTTTACTTGTCATGTTTTGCGCTCCATCCCCCAATAGGATGAGATCACGAATGGGAAGGGTTTCGTCTGCTTTGTTCATTGTGGCATCCCCAGCATGTACAATGGCTTCTGGTCCATGGAGGGCACTCAGGAAGTGTATGAATACTGTGTAAGAATCTTGGGGGGTGGGGACAGAGAATACTTAAGGTAATAGGTGCAGGGACAGCATCTTTGAAGTGACGTCATCTAAGCTGAGATTTGAAGGCTATGTTGGAGCAGCCACACTAGCAGGAGAGGGTAATCCAGGTAGGAGGGTCAGCAAATGCACAGGCAGTGAGAACGGGGCACTTTGTAGCGCACAGAAGGGTGGGAAGGTATGGGATGGGGCTGGCTGGGCTCACGGCATGGCCCGTCAGAGCCCCCACCTCCCATAGTCTCCCTCTGAGCCTGTGGAAGCAGGTGATAGTGACCTGGCTTCACTGAAGAAAGTGGCCTGAGCATTTCTACCACTTCCTTTTGCCACCCTGTCTTCTACCCTTTGCCCTTTCTTCTCCCTTGTCATGTATGTCTTACCTTCCCTTTATTGACTATACGATGGGCTGGAGGGTCTGGCATTTTCTGATTCAGTATAGTCACAGTACCTGACAACTGGAGCCGCTGTATCTCTGATCCTGGCAGACCCACTGAATCGAACGTTAGGAAACTTCTCTAGCTGGAGTTGGTTTATTAAATGTGAAATTTCCCTAAGAAGACAGTCGAGCACTAGTCATTAAAATATTGATCGAGCACCTGGTACTTGCCTGCTATGCAAATAGGAGGTGGGAATATAGTAGCAAGCAAAGCAGCCAAAATCTTTGCTCTTACAGAATTAAAAATAGACAATTAAATACATTTTATGGTTTGTAGGTGATGAGTACTTTGAAGGAAAAAAAGGAAAGAGGTAGAAGATGGTGAGGACTGGAGAGGTGTACAGTTTTTTTATTTAGGTGGTACTGGGGGTTAAGCTCAGGGTCTAGTGCTTGCTAGGCAGGTGCTCTACCCTTACGCCACACCCCTGGTTCTTTTTGCTTTAGTTATTTTTCAAATAGCGTCTCAAGTTTGTGCCCAGGCCAGCCTGGACAATGATCCTCCTATTTATGCTTCCTGGTAGCTGGGATGACAGGTGAGCACCACCACACCTAGCTTTTATTGGTTGAGATGGGGTCTCATGAACTTTTTTGCCCTGGCTGGCCTCCAACTGCGATCCTTTCTATCTCTGCCTCCCAAGTAGCTAGGATTATAGGCATGAACCCCCAGACCCACCAGGAGGTTTACAATTTTAAATAAAGTGGTCAGAGAAGGCCTCAATGAGATAATCACTTTTGAGCCAAGACTTAAAAGAAGGGAGGAATCCTAGCCCTGAGGCTATATGAAGAAATAGCCTTCCTGTCAAAGTGAGCTACATATGCAAAGGTCCTGAGGTGCCTGTGTGCTTAAGGATCAGCAGAAAGGCCTGTGTGGCTGCAGCTGAGGGAGTGATGGGGAGAACTTCGTAGATGTAATAGTGGAGGTGGGGTGCATCTTGTGTAGGGCCTTGTAGGGACTTGGGCTTTTATGTGCTTGAGGACATGGGGGGGTGCCACTGTCTCAGACTGTAATGGGATCATTCTGGCTCTTGCTGAGATGGGTTGTCAGAAGCAGCTTTGGTGGCAGTCTCAGTGGGAGGAGCTGCTGGCCTGGAACCAGCCTGTAGTGATGGAGCTGGGGAGGACCACTGCATGGACTCTGGAATCATTGTGAAGGTCACCCAGTCGGGTTTGTGAGAGCTGAGATGGGGGGTGGGGAAGCATGTGTCCTAAGGGCGACTGAGATTTTTAGCCTGGGAACCTGGTAAAGATGGTGTTGGAGGATGAAGACTGCAGGATGAGCCATGGGGGAGGGAAGCAGCCAGAGGTCAGTTTCCTGCTCATCACGGAGATGGTCAGGTGGAGATGTCAGTTAGGTGGTTTGGATACACGAGCCAGGAGTTCAGGGGAGAGGTTGGGCCTGGAGAAGTGAAGTTGTGAATTGTCAGTGTGTGAGGAATGAGTGTAAGGAGAAGAGGAGGTACCAGGCCTGAGCCCCTGGGGCACTCTGGTGTTGGAGGAGAGGAAGAGGAAGAGGAGGGGGAAAGAGAAAAGGAAACTGAGAAGGCCTGGACTGTGGGTAGTAGGGACAGCGGGACTTCTGGGATCTGAGGGAAGAAAGTGGGGAGGAGCAGTGACCAGCATTGTCAGGTGCTCCAGTGAGAGACTTGACAAGACTTCTGCTGGCAGATCCCAGGACCCTTTGGACCTTACCCACCCTTTCCCTTCCCTAATCTTATCTGCACCATTCTCCTTTTGGGTCCTTGCTCCATCCGGGCAGGGAGCTTCATGGACTTTGAACACGCAGGCATGTTTGGGCCTTGGATATGCAGCTCCTCTTTGGCGTCCTGTCCTGATCCCTCACTTTTAAGTGGATTATTGTGAGAACGAAATGACAGAGGCTGTAAATCACTCAGCACCCACTCTGCTCCTCAGGCAGCATTGACGGTGACTCCACGTTTCTCGAGTCCCTCCCTTGTTGTATTGGCGTCTTGTGGGTGTTCTCCATCCATCCCTGCTTCTCCCTTTCTAAATCTGACCCACGTCTCCATGTCCAGCAATCCCCTCTTCACCTAAGAGAACCTGTCTCAGAACCCTCCTGCTCTCAGCTTTGGTGGCAGGGCCACTCTGCTATCCCCTGCAGTCCTTTTCCTTGTGTCTGGATCTGAAGGGCTGTGCAGGAAAAGACTGTCCGTTATTTCCTGTCATACTCTGAGTGGATGGCTGGGGAACTCGTCGGCTCTCCAGAAAGTGGTTCCATTGTGTAAGTGGGAAAGCAATTGCAAGGACCCTTGCTCTGTGGTCCTTGTCCTCCTCCTCCTCCTTATCTTCATTAAGTGTTGTCCAGAAGAAGCTCTTTGGGTTATTTTTCCAGATCCAGAGGAACTTTCCTTTTTCTTGACAGCAGACGTTTCCACATTACTGCTTGTGAACAGTTGAGAACTGGCTCCTGGTTCCAGCGACTTCCTGACAGGAGAACATTTGCTTGCATGTGGCATGTCTGCCTTTCCTTCCCTTTCATTCTGAGGCCTTTAATTACCAGTGGGCCAGAAGATTGATTTTGACTAATCAGTTTTCATTCACATCCCAGGAGGCCCATTAACTTGGCAAGCTCATCCAGAAGGCTTTCACTAGGCACATTACCAAACTTGACATTCCTGTTGTCCAAGGGAGATGGGCCTGCCCTGGAATAACCTGCCATTCAACACCAGAGGGACTCTGTAGGGTACGTGGCAACCTGTTTCACGTACTCTTTGGCCTGTGTTTCTGTCTGGCTTCCTTCAGAGAGGAGTCGCCATGCAGGACAGAGTAGGTCGTGTGATCTCATCATGGGACAGTGTCAACCACTACCATTTTCTACCTGTGTTTCTCCAGACAAGTGCCTTGACTTCTCTGGGCTTCCGTTTCCTGACGTGAATTGGTGAAATTATAGAAACCATCTTCACAGATGTTTTGAGGCCTAAATGTAAAGGTCTTCACATAGTGACAGGCCCACAGTGCAGGTCCATTAGCCATCACCACCATCACCACCACCTGAGTTCCGAATCTCATGCAGTGCCTGAGGAACACAGCTCGATCCTCATAGTTACTGAACGGACTTGAAAGAGCCTGTCTGTGTGGGTTCGGTGACCACACTGACTCAGAGAGAAAGTCTGAAATGTGGTTTTGCTATGCTGACTCACCTTTTAATCTTTGATTTGCCTTAATGGTTTCCCTGGCTGTCAAGTGAACTGTAGTGCTTACCTCTGAGGACTCTTGTCCTCTTTAAAGGGAGACCGTTGGGCTGGGGGCTTGCCTAGTACGTGTGAGGCTCTGGGCTCTGTCCCCAGCACCACAAAAAACTAAGTCAAAAATAAAACTCAGCCAGGGGAGGAGAGGTGAGTAGGATCATCATCGTTTTGTCCTCTAAGCTTCGTGGGGACATGGCACAGAGGAGGGGACATTTACCCTTGAGACAGAACTGACAGAGCAGAACACACAGGACAGTTGACATGTGGCTTCTGTTCTGGGAGAAGGAGAAGTGGTAACACCACCCTAGCTCCTTTTATTCTTTTCCTAACTTAGTCTTTTCTTTTTTCTTCTTCCTTTTTTTTCTCATTTGTTTTTTGAGATAGGCTGTATAGCCCAGGCTGGGCTTCAATTTCTGGTCTTCCGGCCTCTGCCTCCTGAGTGCTGGGATTAGGCATGTACTTGTACTCAGCCTGGCCTGAGTTAATCCTGACTGGTCCTGGAGTTCCAAGTGCCTGTAGCAGGTTTCTGAGTAGCTGTTGGTCAGAGAAAGGTTTTATACTTGAATCCCCAACACGATCTTCAGAGATCAGTTCTCCCTATTTGGATACCCTTGTATTCAGAGACGGGTCATGGCAGCTGGGTCAGACCATGGCCCGTGTTTCTCTCCTTTGCTGAAGCTGCTTCTCTGGCTGCTCTCACAACACCAATCGGCTCCTCACTGACTCACCAAGGGCCTGTCAGACTTCTCATCCTGGAGCAGAGCGTGGGCTGCTGTGACAGGAATCAAGTCCTTCCCCTGGCCATTGGCCTTAGCAGAATCAAAACACTTTCCTGCTTGGTGTGTTTCTTTTTTCCTTCCTGCTAAAGACCTAGTAAGGTTTACTGGCCCTGGCATGCTGAATTTGATTCTTGTCCCTTGGGAACGTCTTACATTATGTTCTTACAATGATCACTCTCCACCTCCTCTTGTTTGATAACTGGAAAAACACCTATTTCTGGGGAAGTGGGTCCCTCATTGGAAGAGGAATCAGATGGGCCGGGGTGGGGGGGGAGGAGGGGGGAAGACAGGACTGTGTTTTGAACTTGGGCCTCACACTTCCTAGGCAGGTGCTCTACCATTCAAGCCATCCCACCAGTCCCTGTGTGTTATTTAGTAACTGGTTTTCAATCTTTGTGCCATGGTGGGGGAGGGTGGGGTGCCTGAAGGGTGCCTGATGGAATGAGCCAGGCCCTAGGCCCTCTAGCCTTCCTTCAAACAGAGCAGTTCCACTCCTTCCTGCTTTAGTCAGCTTAATGTGGGGATGGGCTTGAAAAGCATTGATCTGATTGGATTTTCACTTGGCCATTGAAGAAAGTAAGACCAGAGATGGGTGGATTTGCCCAGGGTCATATAGCTGTTGGTAGGAAAGCCAGACTTCCTGTCAGCCATCTTGGCATGGATCAGCCTTGCCATGTGCCATAGTTGTTGAAAGTTACCGCAAAGCCTTATGCTTCTGGCATGCATGGTCCTTGTGCCTGGTACTTGTCACAGAGTGCCCTTGTCTTGATCTGTTATGGACCTTTGGTTTTGTAGATTCTCTGGAAGCTTTTTTTTTGTGCCAGCAAAAGTTTGTTGAGTTTCTGGGATGTGCCAGGCATAGTACCAGTCACTGGTTGACAGTGTTAAACAGAACAGCTCCCAAATTAGAGGTGTGAGGAGTGCTGTAGAGAAGTCTAAGATACGATTGAGTCTAACATCAGAGGCCTCTGTCCCACTGGGCATAGAGGAGGCTTCTCAGAGTCTAAGCTCAGGGGGAAGAATGAGCACAGTACGTGGGACTTCTGTTTAGGATAGATGCACCATTTCTCTTAAACTGCTCTAAGTTTAAAACAGGTAATACACACAGAACAAAATTCCCGTGTAATAAGCCGGGTGCCAGTGGCTCGTGCCTGTAATCCTAGCTTCTTGGGAGGCAGAGATCAGGAGGATCATGGTTGGAAACCAGCCCAGGCAAATACCCAACACAAAAGAGTTGGTAGAGTAGCTCGAGTGGTAGAACATCTGCCTAGGAGTGAGGCCCTGAGTTCAAACCTCAGTACTGACATAAAAAATAAAATTACCATGTTATAAAAGGGTAAATGATGAAAAATGATCTCCCACCCCATTCTATAGTCACCCTGCTTCCTTTGTGGAGGAAAACAACAGTTTAATATTTCCTGTTTATCCTTTTAAGGATAGTTGATGGATTTGCAAACACTCAATATTTGTGTTTGATTAGTACTGATATTTAAAAAATAGAAATAGTAGCACACCACATACGCACTTCTACATCTTGCTTTTTTCACTGTCTTGGGAGAGGCTGTATTGTGTTCCTTCTGTTATCAGTCATGTCTGTGGACACGTAAGGTGTCCATAGTGGTTCCATATTCCAAAGCATGCTACATAAGTAACTTTGTATGCTTTTTTTTTTTTTTTTTACCCTCGCTGGGTCTAAGGGTGAGTGCATTTGCAATTTTTAGAGCTGTTGCTAGATTGCTCCACGGTTGTAGCATGAAAGGATGCCTGTTTTCCTGCACTGAGCCAGCATGGGGTGTGTCATCAGATTTCTGGGTCTGTCTGTACCAATCCCACAGCTGGTGGGTGGTATTTCATTGTAGTTTCATCTTCTCCTGTTATGAGTAAGTGTGAGCCATTTCACTCTATTTTCTGTGAACTGTCCATATTGCTGACCATTCTCCTATTTTTTGTGTCACTTTTCTTTTTTTGAAATAGTCCATTATGTACATTCAATTTGCAATCCTCTTGCCTCAGTTTCCCGAGTACTGGGATACCATGCCTGGCTCAGTAATTGTTTTATACATATTAAGGACAATAGGGTTTGTCTGTGGTGTCTTGCAAGTTTTTGTGAGTATCATTTGCCTTTTTTTTCTTTTTTTTTTTCCAGACAGGGTCTCGCTGTATAGCCCAGAGTAGTCTTAAACTCACGATCCTCCTGCCTCAGCCTCTCCAGTAGTGGGATTACAGGTGTACCTCACCGTGCTCAACTTGTCTTTTTTGTGTTGGTTTTTGTTATGACTTTGCTCATGCAGGAAAATTTCATTTCTTTGTAATTGGATTCATGGATCTTTTAAGACTTGTAGATTTGGTGTCACACTCAGAAAGGCCTTATTTCATCTAGATTATACTGTTCCATTCTTTTTCTTTCCTGTCCAACATTGGGTTTTCTTTCTGGTTTTGTTTGGGTTTTTTTTTTTGTTGTTTTTGTTTTTGGTTGATCTGGGGTTTGAACTTAGGGCTTTGTGCTTGGAGAGCAGGTGTTCTACCACTTGAGCTGCACCTCCAGTTCTTACTTTGTTACTTTTAAAATTTATTTTAATGTTTATGTAATTCACAGCAAGTGAAATGCTCAACTCCTACACACACAGTGTACCCAGTATCTTGTCAGGCAAGGACTATCTCCATCATCCCCAGAGAGCTTCCAGACCCCTCCCGGTCAGCATCCACTGACCTGACTGTACCCCCATAGGTTAGTTTTGCCACTTCTACTTATTCTGGAACTTGATAGAAATGGAATCCCACCATGTTTATGTGTTCACACAATTCCTTTTGTTTGTTTGTTTTGTTTGGTGCAGGGCTTCATGCATGCTGAGCACACACTTCCCCACTGAGCTCTACCCGAGCCTCTGTTTACTTGCATTCTTGCCAGTGAGCTCTCGTCAGATTATCTCTTGTCACAAAAAATAGGTGAAGGACACTAAGCAGCAGGTGCTGATCTCTCCATTTTAAAGGAAGAAATTGAGTTACAGACGTGATGTAAACTGTAACCTCAGTACAGTGTGCATCCCTTTAAAAAGTTACTGTATCCCCGTAATCCAAGCTATGTCAAGAGGGCCCAGCCTGGCTAAAAAGTTTACAAGACCCTACCCAGCTAGTAGCTGGGCATGTTGACATGTTTCTATCATCTCAGCTGCCTGGAACATATAATAGGAGAAAGGTGGTCTAGGTCAGGCCAGGCCAGGCATAAATGTGAGACCCTGTTCAAAAAATAACTGAAGCAGAAAGGGCTGGGCATGGCTCAAATGGTAGCATAGCCTGCCTAGCAAGTTCAAGGCCCCAAGTTCAAACTACAGTACCACAAAAAAACAGAAACCAGTTACCATTAATAGCACCTTCAAGACCTTGGAGAAAAAAATTGAAATATATTCAGTATTCATTTTCTTAACTTTTTGTAGATTTAAATTCATTTTTATTAACTTACAACACAGAAAGATATATTTCTTTTTTTTTTTTTTTATGGTACTGGGGTTTGAACTCAGGGCTTCATGCTTGCTAGACAGGTACTCTACCACTTGAGCTTCTCTTCTAGCCCTTTTTTGTGTTGAGTATTTTCAAGATAGCGTATTTGCCAGGGCTAGCTTCAAACTGTGATCCTTTTGATCTCTGCCTCCTGAGTAGTTTGGTTTACAGTCTTGAGCCACCACCACCCAGCAGATATTTCATATATATATTGTTTGTTTGTTTTGGCAGAACTGGAGTTTAAACTCAAGGCTTTACGCTTGCTAGGCAGGTGCTCTACCACTTGAGCTACTCCACCAGCCCCCTATCTTATATCTGTTAATCATAAAATTATATTTAGATAAATGAAGACTCAAAAAATATGAAATATTTAGGACTTTTTTTTTTTTTTTAACAGTACTGGGGTTTGAACTCAGAGCCTTACGCTTTCTAGGCCAGAGGTGCACCACTTGAGCCACTCCGCCAGCTTGAGAACTTCTTAAAATGTAATCCTGGTTTCTGTGGCTAAAATCTGAAGTCTTTGGATAGGAATATTATGATTTTTTTTCCCTAGAACCTAATTTTTCTACTCTTTGGTTACATGACATCTTTGTTCAGGCTCTGTGTAGATTCTCACCAAGGGCTTCTTCATCATTCTAGAAAATTTAAGAGAAAACTACTACATTTCAGGCCTTACTACTCACTTTTCTTGAAGGCTAAAAAGTGAGGTTAAGAGGAACTGTTTCTGGGACTTGGTATCAAAGTTACAATCTTCTGTGGGTGTGGGAACATAGGCTTGAGATGAGGACAGCTGCAGTCAGTCCTCAGGGGCACCACAGTGTTCTGGGAGTCCCCCTCTGTTAATTTTGACTGTGCTGTTCCCTCGAGGCATTTCTTAGCCTATAACTGCTGAAATTGAGGGGGATCCCAGCCCAGAATGCTGTCTCTTTGCAAGTGACTCACACACTGCCCAAAGCACTTTCTAACCAAAAATTCCCTTTAATTACTGCTTTTTAAAAGGTTCTCTGCCCCTTCCAAAGACAGAATCCAAGCCCTAAGCCTTTTCTTGCCTAAATTGGCCACCTGCTTTGTTTCATGTGTGGCTCATGTTGGTGAGCAGATTTGTGAAAGAACAAGGTCTAAGCCCCTTTGGCCCTGGCAAGAAGGCAGCACATAGTGACAGCTGGCAGTGCTGAGCAAAGCATGTCTTCCCCATGGCATCTGCAAGCCTGGCTCCTTCAGGACTGAACCCTGGGGTTTTTTTCCATTCCTGCAGAAAGAATGCAGACTCTCTCTTGTGCTGGCATCCGAGAGGCAACTGTGACCTGGTACTGGAGTGAGGAGCTTATAATGGAGAGGACGCAGGGAGAAAGCCTGTCTCAGTCAGTCACAAGCTGTGGGGGAGCCTTCCCATTGAGGGAGGGGTTTTGTTGTTCTTAAATCTGCACTTTGGAGTAGCTTTCCTCCCATGGGGTAGGGTTTTTGCATCCTCAGTCCCACTGCGCCCTCTGCAGAGGGTCTGTGAAATAAATACACACTGCAGAAGTAAGCAGGAGCCAGCAGCACCAGGGGCAGCTTGAGTAGGTGAGTAGGTGAGCACCTGTGAGGGAAGGGGCGCCATCAAGAGCTCGGGTGTGGACCTTCTGCAGCTGCACTGGTCTGACGAGCTGACCCTGCTGCTCTGTCTTTTTTTGGGGAATGGGAGTGGGAGGTTGGGGGAAGATGGGGTCTGATTGTATTGTCCAGGCTGGCCTTCACCTTCCGTGCTCAGGTGACCTCCTAGGGCAGCTTCCTGAGTAGCTCTGTGCTGCCAGGCCCAGCTTCTACCCTTTTTTGAAAATTTAATTTTATTTTTGAATTAACATACATTAATGATAGAGGAGTTTCGTTGGGATAATTCCATATATGCGTACCGTGTACTTTAAACAAGTTCACCTCCTCCACTAGAGTCCCATTCCCTTTGTCCTTTTTTAATCTTGTAAGAGACCTTTCCCACCTCTTTCTCCTCCTGGCCAGCATACAGCACCCTTGTTGCCGGCAGGTTGTATATTCCTGCAGAGGAGGGAAAGCCCTAGCAGCCTCCTCTGCTGGAGAAGAAAGGGCTCTCCAGCAGCCTTGGAGTTAGCCGTCTGAGATGGTGGTTGCTTTGTTCAGTTGAATTTCCTTCTAGATTTTTTTTTTTTTTTTTTGAGACAGAGTCTTGCCATGAAGCCCAGGTTGGCCTTGAACTCATTATCCTCCTGCCTCAGCCTCAGTGCTGGGATTACAGGTGTGTGTTCTTTCCTCCTAGGTTTAATGTTGGAGGGTTTATGTGTCACTCATGTCACTCTCTGTGTTCCTTTGAGTTTTAGCCTTGTCATTCCTCTTAGAGTCAACCTTGAGAACAGGGAACTCTCCTAATTTGGACACTTTTTGCCAGTTTTGTTCTCGTCTGTGTCTTTTTGGACCCTGTAGTCTGTTATGCTGTGGCAGGAACCCCATTAGCTTTTTCATTTGCTCTTGGAGCTCATAAGGAACTCTTGTTGGTGAGGTTTCTCTGAGAAAATGCTGTCATGTATGTGCAAAACAAACAAAAAAGTTGCCAAGCAAGCAGGAAGCCCTGAATGCAATCTCCAGTACTGCACCAAAAAAAAAGTTTAATAGAAGTTAATTCCTCTTGAAAATGAATGCTAACTGGTTACATAACTGAGCTGTGAGTAGTCTGAACTTCCATGGGATTTCCAGTGGTTCCTTTTCATTTCTTTCAACAGCCATCAATCGACCACTTGCCATATGCAGAGCCCTGGGCCAGGCATGAAAGAGAGGGTGCTGGAGCTGTGAGCCAGCGGTGTCCTCCCGTTGTGGTTTCCCACCCTGTGGGGACTGGCCAGGTAGAAGCCTGGTAGAAGCTCTGCTGCAGGGCATGCTGACGTGGCTTCTCTTCAGAGGGCCTGCTGTGGGATTTACATTACTAGATGTGGCTGTCTCTTTGGCTCTTCCCGCAGCTCCATAGAAAAGAGCCACCATCCCTTTTCAGCTTTGCAAAGCAAGAGGAAAGTAGCATTGTGTCTTTTTCTTTATACTGTTTTGTGAGCGAAGCCTTTATTCCTTTATTCTACCGGGATCCACAAAGGATTTAAGGCAACCCTGAGACAGTCCATGCTTGTTTCCCGTTGATTACTGAAACAAAATCTCAGCTGGGGGATGTCTCCAGTGCTGTTCTGCTGTAAATACCATCTGAACTTGGAAAAACCCAGTGGGCTCGAGGGGAGATGCATGGCTTGGTTTCCAGAGACTATAAAACCCGTCATCCATCCCACAGTTCCTTTCATGTTGTTCCTGCATAGTAATGGATGCAAAAGAGATGTTAGTGAGCTTGGCATGGTGGCCCATGCCTGTGATCGCAGCACTCAGGAGGCTGAGGCAGAGGATCACGAGTTCAAGGCCAACCCAGGCAACTTAGTGAGCTCCACAACAGCTTGAGCTGCATAGTGAGACCCTTTCTCAAAAAACCAAAAACCAAAAGAAAACCTTTTTGAGTCTCTTCTAGAGAGGCTGCAGAAGGGACAGAATGGAGTGTTTGCTTCATTCACATGTCTGTTTTAGGATTGTATGGTTTAAAGTCCCTCCCTCCCTCTCTCCTTCCTCCCTCCCCTCTCCCTTCTTCCCTCCCTCTCTCCCCCTTCTCTCAGTTAAAACAGGAATCACTTCTTTTATCTCTCATCTGTTGATCGAGAAGCACCGTTGAAGTCCACAGTAGATACTCAATAATTGCTCGTTGAGTGACTGAGGGAGCACCAGCACTTCCCTCATCCTACTGGTTAAAATAGTACTTTGCCCTGTGAGGTTTGCACTGGGAGGTGTCCTGAGCGACACTGCGAAAATTGGTCGACAGAAGTGGGGAGTGCAGAGTCTGCACTGTGTAGATTCTAGCCCTCTGAGAGATGAGTAGTGCTCCTCCCTGTTTGAGAAGGTTGGCACGACTTGAGAGGAGAAGAAACCTCCCCAGCTTTTTTTTTTTTGGCGATCCAGTGGTTTGAACTCAGTGCTTCACACTTGCTAGGCAGACGCTGTTACCACTTAAGCCATTCTGCCAGCCCTTTTTTGTGAAGGGGTTTTTTGAGACAGGGTATCGAGAACTGTTTGCCTAGGACTGGCTTCCAACTTCGATCCTCCTGATCTCTGCCTCCTGAGTAGCTGGGATTACAGGTGTGAACCACTGAGCCCAGCTCCCTTGCTTCTTAGACTTGGCCTTTCTCACACTCGTTGCTG
This sequence comes from Castor canadensis, assembly GCF_047511655.1. Lineage (NCBI taxonomy): Eukaryota > Metazoa > Chordata > Mammalia > Rodentia > Castoridae > Castor > Castor canadensis. The sequence continues at coordinate 2,352,096 of NC_133403.1, read as the reverse complement.
TGTATAAGGTTATGCTAGGACCTCCTGAGAAGGCTTTGATGAGTCAAGTGTGTGGTGCATCTAGAACCATGCTGGGCAGGGTGAACTCCACAAAAGAGGTTGCTTTTAAACCTGTGGAGTCTTCCAGAGACTTAGCCATCCCATTACTGATGGGCATTTCAGTGTTTCCAGTGTGCGCTATGGATAATGACTCAGTAAAATCCACATGTCCTTCTGCAGATGTTTCTGTGAGAGAGATTTCTGGAAGTAAAATTGCTGGGTCAAAAGATATGCACAGTCAGGCTGGGCGCTGGTGGCTCATGCCTGTAGTCCTAGCTACTCAGGAGGCAGAGATGAGGAGGATTGTGATTCGAAGCCAACCCGGGAAAATAGTTTGAGAGATCCTATCTCAAAAATACCCAACACAAAACTTCTTAGCAAGCATGGGACCCTGAGTTCAAACTCCAGTAGCACTAAAAAAAAGAAAATATATGCACAGTCACAATTTTGATAGATTCCTCAGAATTACCCTCCAAAATTTGACCAGTCATGCCTAAAGGTTCATTTCTGGGAAAAACTAAGCAGCTGTCTTCCCCTGCCTCATGTGTGCTGGATTCTTTCCTCCTCCTTCTGTTCATCACTGTAACTGAAAATGGAATGGAACCCTGTCTTCTCTGTCTTGCAGAGTCTGGCCACAGATAAACAACCAAAATGACTGACTCAAAATACTTCACCACGACCAAGAAAGGTACTGTGCGTCTCACCCTGGGCCTGCCTTACTCTTTCCCTGCCTGACCCTTCCAATTGTTTTCTGGGAGGCTGGGGAGCAGGGGTGTGTGGAGGCCTGGAGGGACTGTTGGGAACAGCCTACAACTTCTTTCCCTGTGGATCAAGAAACTAAACTGTTGAAGGTTACAACTTGGGAAGGGAAGAGCATTAGCTCTAAGTGTGGAGAAAAAAACTCCCTTTCAGTTCCTCATTGTTCAAAATCATTACATAAATATGTTGTTTTTTCCTGGAGAAAAGAAAACATCCAGTCCTATCAGCAGCCCCATGTTGTGTTGGGGTGTGTCTGGTCCTTATCCATGAGCACGTCTTTTCGTGTTGCAGTAAGAGTTCTCATCCTGTTTTTCATTTGCCTTTATCATAAACGTTTCCAAACAGTGCTCATGACTCAATATTAAGTCAATTGAATTGCTGCACTGCAATTTGCTAAGGTAGGCTTCTGGAGAGCCTGTTCTTTCTGCTTTTAAGGAAATGGAAATGTCGTGGCTGACAAGTGTGCTTTAACCCTGAAAGCATCTCTCTGGCCAGCCCTTCCTTCCCCTCCTTCCTTCCAAGTGAGATTGACATGTGTCTGCTGACCAGATGGAAAGAGCCTTGTTGAATCAGCTGAGCCAGGTCATGAAGTCTGCCTCTCAGCAGTCATTGTATTGTCCAGGCAGGTTTTTTTTGGTGAGACTGGGGTTTGAACTCAGGTATTTGCACTTGCACTTCACTGCTTGAGCCACGCCTCCAGGCTATTTTTTGCTCTGGTTATTTTGGAGATGGGGTCTTGCAAACTAATTGCCTAGACTGGCCTTTGATTTATTTCCTCCCAATCTTAGTCTCCCAAGTAGCTAGGATTATAGGTGTGAGCCACTGGCAGAGTCTCACTATGTTGATTAGACTGGCCTTGAACTCCTAGGCTCATCAAGCAGTCCTCCTGTCTCAGGGGTCTAGGCTGCACATGGACTCCAGTGGTTTTTATTGAACATCTACTGTGTGCAGTTATGAGACAGGCAGAATCTCTGGCTTTGCATGAGGTTGAGTTGGGAAGACAGTCATTTAGTAGTAGGCACATGAAAGGGTAGTGGGTGCAGGAGCTGTGGGAAAGCTCCAGGGGAAGCTAGCCAACCAAAAGGGAGGTGTGGGAAGGAGATGGAAGGAGTGAGGCTCTGCCTGCAATTCATCCAAGAAAGGAAGGCTGTTGGGTACAAGTTCCAAGGAACATGAAGTAAGAAGAGGTTGGCGAGGCATTCAAGGATCAGTGGGGGCCTGGTGAGCAGGTGCTACTTAGTGCCAAGTGTATTGGAATGTCAGTAGTGGGGTTTTTTAGTGCTTTGTTTTTTGTTTTTGGTGGTACTAGGGCTTGATTCGACCTCACACTTGGTAGACACGCACTCTAACACTTTAGCCACTCCACCAAGCCCTTTTTTCTGTTGGGTATTTTCGAGATAGAGTCTGTGAACTATTTGCCCGGAGTTGGCCTTAAACCACGATCCTCCTGATCTCTGCCTTCTGAGTCACTAGAGTAACAGGTGTGAGCCACGGGTGCCTTGCTTGTTTTTTTTTTTTTTTTTTTTGTGGTGCTGGGGATCAAACCACATGCTAGACAAGCACTTGCTCTACCACTGAGCTCAGTGATGGCTTTTTGGGGGTGGTTTTCATTTGGGGAAAGTGTCTAGAGCGAGATGCCTGGGTTCAAATCTTGACTCTGACATTAGTGATGTTTTTTAGAAGGAAGGTCCTAGGCAAATTCTAATAAAGGTCACGCTTCTAATAAAGCATGTTTGACTACATGCTTTGAGTAGGCATAGACTCCTGTAGAGGAGTCTGGGGTCAAGGTTGTCATGGTCTGGTGGATTCTAGAACAAGCAGACGTGGCTCCTTGCTCTCTTGCGGGAAGAAGGTACATGCTGCTTGATAAATTTGAACTGCAAGGTCTGCAGATTGCTCCTGGCTCTGTTGAGCAATGCCCTTAGTTTGGCTGTACCCGGGGCTTGCTGGGGTGGTGGTTGTAATTAACCATGTTTGCTGTCTCTTGGATCTCCAGTTCTCTGCTCAGCACCACATTATTCAGTCATGATAGAAACCCATTCTTTTTTTTTTTTTTTTCCTTTGTTAGGGTACTGTGGTTTGAACTCAGGGCCTCACCCTTGCTAGGCAGGCCCTCTACCACTTGAGCCACTCTGCCATCCCGTTTTTGTGATGAGTATCTTCAAGATAGGGTCTCTTAACTATTTGCCTAGGCTGGCTTTGAACTATGATCCTTCTGATCTCTGCCTCCCAAGTAGCTGGGATTACAAGCATGAGCCACCAGTGCCCGGTTTCATTTTGTTTTCTCACATTGTAAATCCATCTAGAACTTTCTCAGCACTTTCCTCACGTAAGAGTCTCTCCTTTATCTCTACTCAAAGTAACTTGAGAAGGAAACCCAAGACTCATTCTACAAAGAGGGGTCTAAAGACAGAGGATCAGCTGGGCACGAGTGTCTCACGCCTATAATCCTAGCTGCTCCAGAGGTACAAATCAGAAGGATCATGGTTCAAAGCCAGCCCAAACAAATTGTTCAGGAGACCTTATCTTGAGAAATCCCATCCAAAAGGGACTGGTGTTGTGGCTCAATCAGTAAAAGCATGCCTGCCTAGCAAGTGTGAGGACCTGAGTTCAAACCCCAGTGCTGCCAAAAAAGAAAAAAAGAGAGAGGATCACGTGGGAACTTAACAGCAGCAGCAGCTACCACTAAGCTGAGCACTAGTGAGAGAGCTCAGTGCCCAGTCAAGGGGCAGGACAGGTGACAAAAGAGGTGCAGAGAGACAAGGGCAACCTGGACAGGCCCACGCCTAGGAGTTTTGAGAGAACACATCTGGTTTTGAATCTCGGCCCTTTCACTTGCTGATTGTGTGAAAGTTACTGGACCTCTGACAGCCTCCACTTACTCATCTGTTGGTGTGACAAAATGAGAAGGGGTTTGGGAAAGATCTGGCACCAGGTGAAGAGAAAGGCTCAGGAAATTCAATCTGCCCTCCTAACCTGTTAACCGTCTTGACTGTTCTCCCAGCAGGGCCCAGAACAACCCTGCTTCCTCATTTCCTTTTTCTACATCATCAAGTTCTTACAATGTGGTTGGTGCATGCCGGAACTCCCTGGGGCAACCAAATTCCCATTTCCAAGCTGAGCAACCCCTTGTAGCTCAGGAAGTGAAACCCTGAGCAAGCTGTTTGAACTTGAGGTTCTAGGAAAACAGGAAAAGCCTACGTGTGGGATTGATCAGATCCTGTTCTCTCCCTGCAGTCCCTGAGCACCCAAGGATTAGCCTTGAGGGCCTCAGGTTGAGTGAGATTTTTGTTTTTCTGTGTGTGTGTGTGTGTGTGTGTGTGTGTGTGTGTGTGTAGTATTGGCGTTTGAACTCAGGGCCTCACACTTGCTAGACGTGCTCTACAACTTGAGCCATTCCACCAGCCTGAGTGAGGTATTTGAGGAAATCTTTGCTGCCTTCTGCATTTGCAGCAGCTTGGCTGAGCAGGCCTTCCCTACATGCTTTTTGTCTTCCTCAGGACCTTTGTCACTCCTGTTACTTCCATCATGGCCTCCACACTTCCGTCTTGATAATTCCTCTCCTAACCATCCCTTACTTTTGACTGTCCCACCTGAGGCCAAGGGCCTAAAACTGCCCTCTCACCTCCCTCCATATCTTTGGGAAGTTGGGGCAGGCACTCATCTCCATTGATCACTCATGCCTGCCCCCTTTTCTCAGGGGAGATCTTCGAGCTGAAGGCAGAGCTCAACAGTGACAAGAAGGAGAAGAAGAAGGAAGCAGTAAAGAAAGTGATCGCATCGATGACTGTGGGCAAAGACGTCAGGTGTGTGGGAGTAGGCTGGGTGGTCACCAGATGCTGGCTGACAGGAGAATTCGTAGATTGGGTCCAGTTCAGATTTGTCCTGACAGGCACCTAAGAACCCATGGCTCCCCTCATACCACTGCCTTCGTGAGCTTCTCTCCCAATGGAAGGCTTTGTTTGCACAGGAGTCATGAGCTCAAACGCTGATGACTCAGGTGATAACGACATGAGGGAAGTGGACCCTCTGAGAAGCTCTAGAGGATTGCTGCTGTCAGGGATGATAAACCCAGTATGGCCAGGTTTCCTGGTTTTTAAAAAAAAATGGGAAATAGGATTTTCATTTTAATGCTCCTTGTCTTAAATTGCCAGATGATATTAAAAACATACACCCCTGCAGATTGGATTTCTCTAATTTGCTGCCAGTTTGCAACCTCAGGTTTACACCTAACAGCTGGAGCGTGTCACGTGCAGGATAGCTGCCACACTTTTGCTCAGGCTTTTCCGCCCCCTGGAAGGCCATGTGGCCAGCTTATTTTCCCATCATTTAAGACCTACCCAGGGCCTCCCTTCTCCTGTTGCCTTCCCTCATCATCCCAGCCTGCTGCCCTGAAGTCAGCATTTGTTCTCTTCCTGTCACCCAGCACAAGTCTAGATAGTTCTCGTGTTGTGTACACTTTTTTGCCTGGGCTGTCCTAGAACCACAGTCCTCTCGAGCTCAACCTCCCAAGTAGTTTGAGATGACAGGTGACTATTGGCTGAGATGGGGTCTCACAAACTATTTGCCTGGGCTGGCCTCTCACCACACTCTTTCTGATCTCAGCCTCTCAAGTAGTTAGGATTCCAAGTGTGAGCCACTGCTCGCCAGCTGAAAATGATGTTTTTAGTGCCAACGACACGTGATAAAGAATGAGGAAATGACTGCCTAACAGTCACGTGATTAATAGTAGCAGGAATACTGAAACACAGCCTTTCTGAAATCCAAACGAGGCTGCTTTTGTCCAGATCCTGTCCTCTGTGCCTCAGAGACCCAGGGCTCATGTGGGACAGCTCTCCAGCCAGGTCCTGCCATGCTACTGCACTGCTCCAGACTTTCCCATGACTGCCCATCCTATTGCTGCCCTAGCAAGGCCCTCTTCACCCAGACTCAGGAGAAACAGCTCGAGGCCTGCTGAGGTCAGTGCAAAAGGATTGGGCATTTGCTGGTGAACTAGGCCTCCTTCCAAGTCCAGTTCCTTCTAGAACAAAAGCCGCTTTCCTTCAGCTAGAACACTGCTGTCACCTCCTCACAGAAGAAACATCTTTGTTCTTCCACCTCAAAAGCACTTGCCTTGCTGGTAGAATGGGCCCCAGAGAGCAAGGCAGGCTTGGCAGTACTTCCTCCTCCTGTCCTGCGTCCTGGTATGTCATCTTCCAAGGTGATGCATCCACTTCAGCTACAGAGACCTTGCCTCTGGGGCTGAGGAAGTTCACCTTGACCTCTTAAGCAGCTATGTTGCCAAGTCCTTGCCAATAAAAGCAGAAGAATTGAGAGGGGAGGTGATGTTCCAGACACAGAAAGTTGGCCTCTATATTTCACATCTCAAGAGGTCCCGTGACTAAGACCATTGGGTGCCATGTTGCAAAGGGTTCCACCCAGTTTAGCGCAAGGGTCACGGAATCAGACCTACCCCCTCAAGACGGTTATTTGACATTTCTGAGCGTCAGTACTGTTGATGACCTGGTGTTGCCCTCTTGACTTCGTGGGGCTTTTAAATGAGATGAAGTGTGTCGAGCCCTTAGCACCAAGCCTGGCATACAGAGTGTGTTCCAGCCATGCTTTGCTGGTTCTTAATGGGTGTCAGAGCTGGCCTGTGAAGCAGCATGGCTCATCTTGCTTCCCTGTCACCTTTTGGAACCAGCAGCCCAATGTAAGGGCCACATTAGGGGAAGAATCATTTTGTTTCCTCAGCACCTCTCAGACTTCAAGGACTAGATACTTAAGTATCACAAGTGCCCTGTGAAATGAGGGGTTTTGTGCTAGTGGTTAGTGGCTCTGGGGATCAAACTCTAGGCCCTGTGCATGCTGGGTGAACCTTCTGCCCCTGACTGAGCCATTCCCCCAGCCCTGAAATGTCTTTGTTTCATCTTTCTTGGAAATGAGGGAACAGGCTGAGGCTGAAGGACGTTTTCCAGCGTCACAGAGCTAGCAAGAGGCAGAGTTGGCTTGATGGGCTCTAAACCTCCCATGTGAACCCCATGAAAAGAACAAAGGACTTGTTTGTTTTAAAGTCACTGTTTTGGCTGTTTGTGATAACAGCATGATTCGGGCCTTCCCTTTTACTAGGAAGTCTTGTTTGTCTTTCTCCTTCCCTCCTGCCCACTGTCCCCTCCTCCCACCCCTCAATTAGCTGGCTGAAAATCTGGTCTTCAGCCTGTCCCCTTCTGACACCACTCTGACCTTTCAGTGCCCTCTTCCCTGATGTGGTGAACTGCATGCAGACAGACAACCTGGAGCTGAAGAAGCTGGTGTACCTGTACCTGATGAACTATGCCAAGAGTCAGCCCGACATGGCCATTATGGCTGTCAACACCTTTGTGAAGGTGAGCAAGAGCTCTGCGTGAAGGGGCAAGGACTGCTAACTGCTTTGGGTCCCCTTGGTCTCTGTGGAGTGGGACCTATGACCCCAGATTGAAACTCAGGCTCCCTTACAGACCTTTAGACAACCTCTGCTGGCGTAGGCTGACAGCTTCTTCCTCCAGCAGAGGGCTCCCTCTTCCCAGAAACTGGGCATCTGTGGCCCTGCCTCATTTCCTGTGAGGTCATACCTGGCCTGTTGGCCTCTCTTTGCCCTGATTTGGCCATTGCCCTGCATCCTTTGCCAAGATAGGATTTAGCAAGTGTCTGAAAGCTGCTCTGTTCCCTTTCCAGATTGCTCCTTTCTTTGTTTTCTGTCCCCAGAGAAGGAGCAAAGCAAGTCCTTGAATCTTGGCTCTGGTAGCTCGTTGACGCTCACATAAAGAAAATGAGCGTTTCTGTGGCAAGGGAAAGATGGAGGGCTGTGGTGCTGGGTGGATGTGTGACTTTGGGTGAGTGCTCAGCCTTTCTGAGAGCCTCAGGAACAGGACCAGTACTGTGCTGTGTGGTCCAGTGAAGACAATGTACAGAGCCCCTCACACAGTCTCTGGCGAATGCTCCGTGTCTGTTACATGGCATTTACTTGGGTTCTGTTGGCTGTGGTTGATGGAGATCCTACAGCAATTGCCTGGTATCAGTCAGAGGTGGAAGCCAGGAAGAATAGGAAACCACAGAAGGCTCATCCTGCCCCTGACCAATGGCTGGTTCCCTGCAGGACTGCGAGGATCCCAACCCCCTCATCCGGGCCCTGGCTGTACGGACTATGGGCTGCATCCGAGTTGACAAGATCACAGAGTACCTTTGTGAGCCACTTCGGAAGTGCCTGAAGGACGAGGATCCATATGTGCGCAAGACCGCGGCCGTGTGTGTCGCCAAGCTCCATGACATCAATGCACAGCTGGTGGAGGACCAGGGCTTCCTGGACACCCTTAAAGACCTCATCTCTGACTCCAACCCCATGGTAAGCACTGTCACTCACCACACCACCTCAGCTGCCTCCTGAGTTGCTTGGAGAGGCATTCACTTGACTCTCTGCCTGGATGTCCCAAGTTCTTAGAAGTCAGAGCTTTGCTGAGTGGCTAATTGTTCCTGTGCCTTGAGGTAGTTCAAGGGAGCTGGACCTGGATTCTCTTCTTTGACTCTAGCTGCATGACCTTGGGCAAGCTAACCTTCCACAGCTCTCTTTTCCTCATAAGTAAGATGGGTCTCATCTCTGTGGCTGGCAGGAAGGGATGCTGGGAACTTAACATGCCTGGCCTGGCATTCAGTGAGGGTGCAAGAAATGTTAGTGCCCCTCTTCCCCTTCTGGTCCTCTCATTGTCACTGCCTCCTCACCAAGATCAACTGTAAGTTCTTTTTCCTTTCCCATTTCCTCACAGGGAGCATAGAGTCAGCTTGAAGTAGCTTAGTGTGGAAGACAGGACAACAGGATGGGCTGGGTGGGAGCCCTGGTCTCCTCACCCACAGTGTTGGCAGCAGTTTGTGGGGCAGTTTGGCAGGATCTGTTTAAAATGAAATGTGCTCTACGTGTGCATTTCAGCCTCCACAGTCAGGAGGCTGAAGCAAGAGAATCTAAAGTTGAGGCCAGCCTGCACTACATAGTGAGGTGCTATCTAAAAAGAGAAAAAAGAAAAAGGTAACGAAATGCACAAGCTCCTGGGTCACTCAGGCACTGAGCAGCCATCCCCTCTCTATCCCATGGAGACACGGGTCACTCAGGTATGAGCAGCCAGAACAGAGAGTACACTGAGACACATCTGGGATAGGGGAAATTAGAGAACATCGCAGACCACGCACAAAAAGTGCTGCACTGGTGAAAATGGGGTGAGGGCCCAGAGTTTCCCCTGGCAAGCCCATCACCTCCTAGTAGCTTAAGGGTCTGCAGGAATCTTTGAGCTCTGAGAAGCATGTTGACAACTATTGAAATTAGCTGCTTTAACGGGTAGTGGGGCCCGTTGTGTTGGCAGTGGGGATTGCTTTCCATTGCCAGGCTCCTGGAGAAGGGTCTTTTGTGGGTTTTTTTTACCCCTTCTACGCCTCATAGGCATATGCCGGCATGCCCAGATTGTTTTTGAGATAGGGTCTCAAAAACTTTTGCCTAGGCTGGCCTCAAAGTGCCTTCCTACTTCTGCCGCCCAAGTACCTGGGATTATAGGTGTGTACCGCCACACCCAGTCTTGTCATGTTTCTTCTCAATGGCAGCTGCCCTTATTTTAGCTCCACTTTGCTAAGGATTTGCAGGGTGAGTGCTTGAGGTTGACCTCTTTGAGACCCACATCATGTACATCGGGCCATATTCCTTTGAGGATGTCCCTTCTCTAGTCAGCCAGTGCCATTAACCCCCCTGCCCCCTGACCCCAGCACCGCCCTCAGCCTCTGCCCCTCCACCCTCTCGACCAGGTGGTGGCAAACGCAGTAGCTGCCCTTTCCGAGATCGCCGAGTCCCACCCCGGCAGCGCCCTGCTGGGTCTGAACCCGCAGTCCGTCAACAAGCTTCTGACGGCCCTGAACGAGTGCACTGAGTGGGGCCAGATCTTCATCCTGGATTGCCTGGCTAGCTATACGCCCAAGGACGACCGCGAGGCTCAGAGGTGAGGAGGCTCCCCCTGCTTGCCCTCAGGGTCCTCTGGAGGCTCCAGCCCTGAGCTGGACCTCGGGCCTCAATGGACCTGTTTCTTACACCACACACCAGCATCAGGCACTTGGTAGGAGTGTGGCTTCTGCAGTCAGCTCTCCACCTGCTGTGAGCCTGACCTGGGAGCTGACAAGGACCCCAGCCTCCTCTGGGCAGCATCAGAGCCGCCATTCATCACATTCCTATCCGGGGTCTGGGGCTCTGCTGCCTGCCTTTACGCAAGAGACAATCTTCATAGCCATCCTGTGAAGGACATGCCATCATCGGCTGCCACCTTACAGCGGAGGAGCCTCTCTCATGGAGGGGTGGGAGTCATGCTGGTTACCCAGCTGGGACTCGCTTGGTCTTAACCAACTTGATATCCTGCCCGGTAGTAGGGGGAGGGAGGGAGCCGCCATTTGGAGGTATTTACTCCGTGCCAGGCACTGTGCTCGTTCTTCCCATGTGTTGTCCCCTGTAACCCCAGCAACCCTGTGCAGCAGGCACCATCAGCTCACTTTTACAGATGAGGAGATTGGGCTCAGAGTGCCTGAGCCTGCATGGTGCCAGTTAGCAGGCAACAGACCCAGAATCTAGCTCTTTCTCCCACAGAAGAGACGCTGTTTTGATAGCTAACAGCAGGACATTTCCCCTTGTCTCTCCTGGCACCTCTGGAACGGCTGGGCCCCAGCATCTGTGAGCGGGTGACACCCAGGCTCTCGCATGCCAACTCTGCAGTGGTGCTGTCCGCTGTGAAGGTGCTGATGAAATTTACGGAGATGCTGTCCAAGGACCTGGACTACTACGGCACGCTGCTCAAGAAGCTGGCCCCGCCCCTGGTCACGCTGCTGTCAGCCGAGCCGGAGCTGCAGTACGTGGCACTGCGCAACATCAACCTCATTGTGCAGAAGAGGTACCGAGACCACGGGGCGGGGGAGCTGGCCTGCCACACACAGGAAGTTGAGTGCCTCACCCCTGGGTCCCAGCCAGGGGTCTTTGCCCCCCTGGGGCCAGGTGTCAAAGTCAGGACACATTTTGGATTGCTGCTACTGGCATCCAGTGGGAAGAAGCCTGGGCCACTGCTCAGTGTCCTGCAGTGCTGGACAGCCCACAGCAATGAACCACCCGGCTCCAAATGTCAGCCGTGCCAGGCTTGACAAGCCCTGGCTTAGCCTCAGGGAGTTGGTAGGTAAAGGTGGGTGTGGGGCTGCTTCTGCAGACACTGGACGCTCAGAATCCACAGAGCTCTCCAGGAGTGGGTGAAAGATCTTGCATGCGTGTGCATTTCTCTAGGGGTGAGAGTCCATATCTCTAGTCAGGCTCCATGAGGCTGGAGGCCTCTGAGCTAGTGAGGAACCCCGCCACTAGCCTGGAGCCTGGGGGAGGGGTAGAGCAAAGTCCGAAGACCGCAGTGAAGTCCTGGGGTGGGGTGGGGTGGGTGTCTGACTACAGTAAGCCACTACTCCTAAGCGAAGGGGTCTGGTGCCTGGGGTGGGTGGGAGCTAAAACACATTGAGCAGCACTGAGCCTGAGGCTGACCCTCTCCTTCCTCTGAGGCAGCTCTGAGTGAGAGAGCCCTGCTGCCCCAGGCGGACTGGCCTCCTGAGTTCTTCTCCTACCCTTTGGTCCAGTGGCTCGCTGGCCATCAGGGTTTCACAATAGCCGCAGAGCACTGAGTATCCAGCCTGTTACAGCAGGCCCCGCTGCTGGGAGCAGGCCCACAGCCATCAGGGGCCTTATAGTCTTTCTCTCTGGAAAGTGGCACGCCCTCTTTGTTACAGCATCATTCTGCTTCTTAGCACACTTGGTCGCCCAGAGATGAACACTGAACTCCAACTTTTGTAAGATTTGGGGGCAAATGTGGGGAGATTCCCAAGCATTTAAACAAAGCTACAAGGCTAGGGCTTCCCAGGTGCAGCGTGGGTCTTTACATACCAGTGCCCGCTGGGCTTTGTAGCTATAGGACAGGGACGTGGGGATCCCAGTCAGCGTGCAGGACTCCCTGTGCTATAATTAACATGATAATCTCTTAAGAAGTTGTCTGTGTCACCCAGGCATGACCTGGCTTAGGCCTGACTTGTGTTTGGGCAGCTTTTGCCAAGTCATGATTGCTGAAGTCACCCTCCGGCTCTGCAGCTTGCAGAGCAGCACAGTCCCTGAGCTCTTCCTTTCCCTTCCGAACGCCTCCTTTTCATAGTGACACGAAATGCTTCACAGCATCCTCGTGGCCCCTCCTTCTCGGGCAGTGACACAGCGCACACAGCCCCCCCGCAACAAATGACAGCGGCACGTGCGGAATGTTTCTGTCCAGATGCTCAGAAGGAAAGTGGGTGTTAACATAAACCGTATTGTTTTTACAAATAGTCCAGGTGCAGTCAACCTTTACCATCCAGGGGACAGGTGAACACTCCTGAAATCCAAGCTCCCACATGCCAGGCCTTTCTAAGACTAGCAGATCCATTAGTGGTGGTGGCAGTTTGCTGCACAGTGTCATTCCTATTTCATGGGTTAAGAAACATTAGTGCCTGCTTTGCATTCATGAAGCAAATCCCAGTTGTACCAAAAAAAAGAAAAAAAAAAAGAGAAAGGCTGAGGTCACAGGCTGATTGGAATCCTTGCCTGCCGCTCTCAACCATGAACTGTTTTTGCTGTCCTCCCTCTTCTCAGACTAGCAGTAGCCAGGCAGAATCTCTGCCTGGGCGTGTGCAGCCTGGTGGTGGCTCTGCCTCCCTGGCTGTCAGCCTCACACCCCTGCAATGTCCCAGCAGATGTGGAAGGGTTTTCTTACGGCTCTTCTTTGCTCTCTGGCCATCCTGCCTTCCCTCCAGGCCTGAGATTCTGAAACATGAGATGAAGGTGTTCTTTGTGAAGTACAATGACCCCATCTACGTGAAGCTGGAGAAACTGGACATCATGATCCGTCTGGCCTCCCAGGCCAACATTGCCCAGGTGAGCGAGTGCTGGCCAGCCCCGTCCCCCGTCCCCACTTGCCTCGGTCTGTGTGCCAGCTGATCATGTCCGCTGTTACCAGTTTATCTCAGAGAGCGTGTAGCACGGGGCCCAGAGCTTTGAGCAAGTGAAACACCTGATGTTTTTAAATGTCACTAAAGAAAGTTGTCAGGCTGGGCACAGTGGTGCGTGACTGTTTGTCCAGGCCGACACAGAATAATAACTTGAGGCCATGAGTTCAAGACTAGCCTGGGCAATAGTGAGGCTCCCCACCTCCCTGCCCAAAAGAAGATCTGTCTAGTTTCCTATTACCTATCATTTTATTCATCCAAAAGTGGTAGTTGGGCTGGGGATCTGGCTTAAGTGGTAGAGGCGTGACTAGCAAGGGCAAGGCCCTGAGTTCAGCCCACAGCAAGGCAAACGACAAAGATGTTTGGGCTGGGAGCGCCGCTTGGTGGTGGAACATCTGTTGAGTGTTTGAGGCCCTGGGTTCAATCCCAGCCTCGGGTACACAGAACAGGTGACTCGATGTGTTAGCTAGGGTAATGTAAAACAAGGCTTGCCAACCCTGCCGCTGGTTTTACCTGCCTTTCTTTGGGGTACTGCCCTGTTGAGGCATCTGACAGCTCTCTCCCTGCTCTGGACCTTCTACCTTGACCAGGAGGCAGAATCCCATCCTTCTGAGGGTTTTGCATTCCCCCTGCCCAGAAGTGTTCCAGTAGGTTTCTCCATCACGTTCTCCACCCTGTTCTCTGTCTGGGCCACAGGTATTGGCAGAGCTCAAGGAATATGCGACGGAAGTGGATGTAGACTTTGTACGGAAAGCTGTGCGCGCCATCGGTCGCTGTGCCATCAAGGTGGAGGTGAGGAAGTTTTGGGACTCTGTGCTCAGTCCGAGGAGGGGCAGGGGAGGGAACTGAAGCCAGGAAACTAGTGTGATCCTAGCAGAATCCATCAGCTGATTGTGGTCCGGGAACACCCAGAGTCACCACCACAGCCCCTCCAGATACCCACTGTGCAGGTCTGGGGTGGGGGTGGGGATGGGGGTTCCTTCTGGCTCTGAAGCCTTTACAGGTGAAATTAACCCATCACAGTCTTGGTCTCCTATAGCATTAGCTAGGATGATGAGGCAGCCACCAGCTGGTGGGCTCTTGGGAGACTTTACTTCAACTTCATAGAGCTCTGTTCTGGGGCCGGGGCTCTGCCTGTTGGATACTTTAGCAAATGCCCTGATTCAGCTGCCCCTGGGCCTCTTTCTGAAATCTCCCCAGACCTGGCATTTCATCCCCTCCCATTCTCTCTGCCTAGGAGAGGTTCCTTGACCACTGACCTGGATTGTCCTTAAATGGGGGCTCTGGGACAACTAGTCACCCCTGTGACTCCCAGCCTAGACCCTTTTTGAGGCATTTTCCCCTTGGTGCTTGTGATGTCCACCCTAAGAACTTTTCCGCACTGGGCCATTAGCACATTGTATGCGAACTAAGGCAGAGAGTGGGCCCAAGCAGAGACTTAGAGTGATTTTGATTATAGGAACCGGTTTTATGAACAAGCGAGAGAGGTCGGGTCAGGCTGAAGTGGAGTCACTCCACCCTCAGGGCCAGGTCTGGAGGAGCTTCAAGCCCTCCCCACCCTCAGGAGTGCTGCCTCTTGCTCATCTGCAGTCTCGTTCCTTTGGATTGTCCCTGCCAGCCAGGGCTATCATGTGTCACTTGGTCCCTGTCTTCCCATTATCGGGAGTGTTCTGTTTGCATGCTGTGATGAGAAAGGTAGATGAGGAGTGGCATAGGCTGCTTGGCCCAGGTGTGTTTATTAGCAGCTCTGTTGGCAGTGAGTACAGGGGCCTTGCCTACACCTTCCTCTTCCCACACAGCAATCTGCAGAGCGCTGTGTAAGCACGCTACTCGATCTCATCCAGACCAAGGTCAACTACGTGGTCCAGGAAGCCATTGTCGTCATTAAGGATATCTTCCGCAAGTACCCCAACAAGTCAGTGCCCAGCTTTCCTGGTGAGAGGGTGCCTGGCTATGCTTGGGGACGGCATGGTGGGGAAGAGAAAGAAGGAAGGGCCTTTCTCCTCTTTTCTTCTCTCCCTGCCACTGGAAGCATTCTCAGAAGAAACCCTCCATTTTTCTTCTTTCCCTGAACTGGCCCTCCACTGCTCCCTGGGCCAAAATAAGAGCTAACATGAGCTGGGGATTGTGGACACGCTGGTAATGCCAGCACTCGTGCAGCTGAGGCAGGAGGATCTCAGAGCTTGAGGCCAGCCTCCTGGGACTGAACAGTGAAGCCCTGCCTCAGACAAACAAAAAACAAACAAGCAAACACACCCCCTGTCCTCCCCATTTCTCGGGGGCTTGCTGGGCAGCTGCAGACCTCCCTGGTTACCTCGGTGCCTACTGTTGGCTGTGCCCACTCTCCCAGGTACGAGAGCGTGATCGCCACGCTTTGTGAGAACCTGGACTCCCTGGATGAGCCTGAGGCCCGGGCTGCCATGATTTGGATTGTTGGGGAGTATGCAGAGCGAATTGACAATGCCGACGAGCTGCTGGAGAGCTTCCTTGAGGGCTTCCATGATGAGAGCACCCAGGTGAGTCCCCAGGCGGATTCAGGCCAGAGTGTGAGTTGTGACTGTCAGCCCGGAAGTGTGTCCTGTCCTGAACTCTTCCCCCCATACCACATTGCCATTGCTGATGGACAGTGATGTATGGAGCTGGTATGGCCCCTTTTCCTCCCCCATGGCACTGCCTCAGTGCGTGGACACAGTCTGGTAGTGTTTGTGGAAGGTAGGCAAAAGTTTCAGGTTTTGTCCTAATCTCATCTGTGAATAGGCAATACATTAGCTTGATTCACAGTTGAAAAGTTTCAGGACACATAGTGAAAAATCTCCTTCCTGCCACTCTTCCCAGTCACTGATGTTCTAGGTTTCTTGGGGACACTCACAGTGACTGTTTAGGAATACACCAGCAGATACACACACTGCCTATGTACGTGCATGCACACGTGCGTGTTCACATGAAGTTGATTCTTATTATTTATGGCACTTGAATACTAAACTGCTTTCAGGAGAAATGCAAAATTAGGTTCTTGCTGGGTCCTCGTAGCTCACATGTGTAATATCAGCTGCTTGGGAGCCTGCGATGGGGAGGATTGTGGTTCGAGGCCAGCCTGAGCAAGTAGTTTGCAAGACCGAATCTCCAGGAGGGGGTGGGGTCTGGGGGGAGAAATGACCCAAGCCTTGTATGCACATATGAATAATAAAAGAAAAAAAAAAAAGACCGAATCTCCAAGATAATCAGAGCAAAATGGTCTGGAGGTGTGGCTCAAAAGGTAGAGCGCCTGCTTTGCAAGTGTGAAGTCCTGAGTTCAAATCCCAGTCCCACCAAAAAAATAAAGTTAGGTTCTTGCAACTTGCTGGACACAGTGTTTTTATCAACTGGTCAGTACATAACCTTGTTTTACATGTGTTTCTGTTTAAAGACAGCTTATTCGATATATATTGTTAATTCATCATCATTACTCTTGTTTTTTCTTGGGCTTTTTTTCTTTGGCAGTACTGGGATTTGAACTCAGGGCTGCATGCTTACAAGGCAGGTGCTTTACCACTTGAGCCACACCTCCAGCCCTGATTCATTAACATTGAACTCATCACATATTTTGTCCATACAGCACAACAGCACAGTCTTCTTGTGGTTAGGAATACTAGGTGAGGACTACACTTGGGGACCATTTTAAATAAGGAGGTTACCATCAAAACCTCAAAAATACGAAACATAGGGCATCAAGTAGTCCATGGAAAGGATGTCTTTTTAGTCTGAGAGCTGAGACAAGGAGGTGAGGCACCAGCTTATCTCACCTCAGCTTGGAACGCTTCCCAGTGCTCTGCCCCCATCTGTCAGTGACCGCAAAAGCACCGTGAGTATTGAGTCCAGGGCTGCAAGTAGATTTTAGCAAGCGGGCAGATTCACATAAATGCACAGTGAATTATGAGGATTGACTAGATACATATTTTTCATTTATCTTTACATTGTAAATACTGGTAGTATACTCTGCAACTGGAATTGTTCAGACCTTGCCTTTTCCCTTTAAGGGCTGTGCCATTATTATTCTCTGCTTTATTTAACCCCAGTGGACACTTAGGTGTTCAGTCTTCCTGTTTTAAGCAGCACTGCTGTGACCAGGCAGTAAAATGCACAGCTGTGCATATCTGGAAGGCCAATCAGTCTTTGAGCAGAAAGCTCAGAGAGGAGGGTGCATCTACTTCAGATCGATAGCTCTTGCCTGGTTTCTGTTGGTGCAGAGTGGTTCTGGTTTTCCTTCCTCTCTCGGATGGTACCTTACTTCCTCACCAGCTAGTGCACTCTCACACGTGGTTTCCACCAGGCTGGCAGACAACAGGGTTACTCGGTACAGCTCTGTTTGCATGTCTGTTACGAATGAGGCTGCACGCCTTGTCTGTATTCTTTCCCTGTGGATTGGGGACTGTCTCTCCATGCACATGAGCCTTCAAATAGTCCACCTGAAGGGGGCAGTGTGAACCGCGATCTGAGTCCACACACCCCTCTTCCGCTCTCCCCGGTCCAGGTCCATGACTCTATACTTATCCCTTTTCCTCTCTCAGCTTTGGTTTCATCTTTTTTTTTTTTTTTTTTTTTTTTAATGGTACTAGGGTTTGAACTCAGGGCCTTGTGCTTTCTAGGAAGGAGCTCTACCACTTGAGCCACTCTGCCAGCTCCTTTTTGGTTGGGTATTTTTTGAGATAGGGTCTCATGAACTGTTTGCCCAGGGCTGGCTTCAAAAACCACGATCCTCCTGATCTCTGCCTCCCGAGTAACTAGGATCACAGACGTGAGCTGCTGGTTACTGTAGCTGACTTGTCCATGGAGCATGCTCCCTTCCTGCGCTCCTGGATGCCAGGGCTCAGTTGGTGGCATTGCAACCCTGGGCTAGCTTGTTCCTTGGCTCCCATGAGCCAAGGATTGAAGGGCCATCACTTGTAGGTTCTGACTGAGAGCTTAAAGAGAACTTTCCTTCAGCAGTCCAGCAGTCAAACAAGGCCTGTTTGCATTGTCACTGGGACTGTGATCAGCCAGCTCCTGGCGGCACCCATCCCAGTGAATTGAAAGGGACAGAGAGAAGGCTGGACCTCTAAAAGAAAGGCAGCACTTCTGTCACCAGAAGACAGTAGATGCTGCTGGCTGAGCAAAACCAGCAGATGTCCATCGTAGAATTGTAGCACCCTGCCCATGGCATCTGCCTCCAGGCTGTTTCACTTTCAACACCAGCCCCTGGCCACTGTCTCTGAAAAGCAAAACCTGTCTCTGAAAAGCAAAGCCTGGCCTGCCCCTGCAACCAAGTGCTGCCTGGGGCTACTGCAGAGGATGGCCTGGAGGGGTGTGACTCTGCCTACGTATTTGAGTAAATCTTGTGCAATCTCTTCCTCCTCAGCTAAGCCTGCTGAAGAGCCAGAATTAGAGTTTCTTTTTTATTTTTGGCAATACTGGGGTTTGAACTGCGGGCCTCGTGCTTGCTGGCAGGCGCTCTACCACTTGAGCCTCTCCACCAACCCAAGAGCCAGTGTTGGTGAAGAGAGACAAGTAAACATTGAGCCAGGACTGTATAGTGCAAATGAAGAAGGCTCAGAAGTTCTGAGCCTGGGCTCCTCCCCTGTGTGGCCCTAGGGCACATTCCTAAACTCCCCAAGCTCATCCTTGTCATCCTTGTCAGTGCTAGCACAGAGTTCTTCCAGATTCCTGGATCTGCGCGTCCAGTGCCCTGTCCAGTGCTCAGTGTGTGACAGTTGAGGGAAGTGTTTAATTAAGTCGCCTAGTCCTTTTGCATCCTGGGGTCACAAGACAGTTCAAAGCTCTTTTAAGAATGCGTTACTGAACTGGAGGAGTGACTCAAGTGGTAGAGCACCTGCCTCGATAGCATGAGGCCCTGAGTTCAAACCCCAGTGCCACCAAAAAAAAAAAAAAAATGCTTTACTGTTTTGAAACTCTGTTTAGACTGTCCCTTTCTCTTTCGGCCTCCTCATCTTTGCTCCTAGGCCTCTTTAGCCATGCATAGACAGGGAGCCCACAAAGTCTTGGCTATGCTGATACATCAGCCCTGCCCACATCTTGCCTCTGACCTGCTATCCCATCCTGCCTGGATGGCAGGGTCATGGCACCATAGCAGGAAAGCCAGCCTCAATATACAGGCTCATGGAGCAATGGTGTATCTGGGGAGCTGGACTGGGAGCTGAGCTGGGCCTTGGGTTGGTAGTCAGAGCACCTCTAACAGCAAAGACTGAGGCAGACCTGAGCTGGAAATAGCCGCCCTGACAGTGATGAATGGTTCCAGGCAGCCAGCTGACTGAGTTGGGGAGGACTTGTACAAAGTCCCTGTGTGGTAGTGGTGGTGGTATTGTGTGCTGAGCCGACTGCACAATGCGTCGGTTTCATTGACTGTTCCCGTTAGTTCTGTGAGGTGTAGCACCCATTGTATAGACGAGGAGACTGATACAGAGAAGTTAAATGACACTCTAGCTCCAAGCTAGCTGCCACAAGAACCCCCTGAAGCAGGCCATACATTTTCTTCACAGACTGAGGGTGAATGGTTTCTTACAGGCCACCCAACCAAGGGCTGAGCCAGGTGTGGAAGCCAGACCCTCGTGGAGGACTGCCTCCTGCTTTGCAAACAGCCAGCGCCCTGGACTCTGCCACTGGCCCTTGTGTAACCAGATGGCAAGGACTCTGAATGGCTTAGTCCCATCCCCTCCATCCTGCCTCCACTGTCAGGCTGTCCTGCATGATGAAGCCATTTGCTTGTGTATGTCCCTGGTGTTGCCCTGGTTCTGGAGTCTCAGGTTGCTCTGGTGTCCCAGGACTGGCAGGAAATGAGATTGGGGCTAAACATGTGCCATGTGCAGTGAGTTGTTCTTGTTTACATGTCTTCAGCCAACAAGAGTTTTTTTTCGGTACTGGGGATTGAACCCAGGGCCTCAGATGCTCTACCACTTGACCTGTGCCCTCAGCTCTTTTGTTTTATTTCTGTGTTTGAGATAGGGTCTCTCCAACTTTTCTTGTACTAAGCTGGGACCACCATCCTGCCTTTGCCTCCCAGTAGCTGGGATTATAGGTGTGTGCCACCAGGCCTGACCAAGAATTTCTTTTCTTTTTTTTTTGGCAATACTATAGCTTGAACTCAGGACCTCATGCTTGCTATGCAGGCGCTCTACCACTTGAGCCACTCTGCCAACCCTATTTTGAGTTGGGTCTACTCGAGATAGGGTCTCATGAACTGTTTGCCCAAGGTGGCTTCGAGCCAAGATCCCCCTGATATGACAGGCGTAAGCCACTCTGCCTGGCTAAGAATTTCTTAAGTGCCTACAGAGCACCAGGCACTAGCTTAAGCAGTAATTAGGGACCCAACAGTGAGCAAGATGGCCACTGTCCCTGCCCATAGGAAGCTAATGGTTATAGGACAGCCTGGCAGGTGGACAGTGATGCTGAGGAGGGAGTGGAGACTGTAGAAGTGTGGAGGCTGGGTTGGGGTTGGCAGATCTAAGTGGGGAGGTGCTGGCCAGGCTGAGGGTTCCAGGTGAAAGGCAGGGCTGAAGGAGGACTGGGCAAGAATACTCCCATCCCCTGGTAGGAGTGCAACATCTCCATGACAGGCCAGCTCTGTGGGCCAGTCCCCTAGGTCTTCACCTTCACCTGAGCTCTGTGGCCAGCCTCAATCCTGAGGAGCTTTTCCTGGCTTCTAGGGACTTTCCCACTGCCAGTGCAGCCCACCCATCTTGCCTTCTGTCTCCTTGCAGGTCCAGCTGCAGCTGCTTACAGCTATCGTGAAGCTTTTCCTGAAGAAGCCCACAGAGACCCAGGAGCTGGTGCAGCAGGTCCTCAGTTTGGCCACTCAGGTAGGTGTGCAGCCTCACTGCTGCACCCACCCTGCTGCAGCGGGTGGAGCTTTGAGCCCAAGGGCCAGTCTCATCTTGGAGAGCAGCATCCGTGGGGTCTAGCCCCAGAATCGCCTGAGACTCCTACTTTCAGGTGCCAGTCACAGCCAAATCAGTATGGGTGTGTGGGTGAGGTTGAGACTGACTGTAAATGGGAAGGGGTAAGGATACTAGAAAGGTTGTGGGAGGGCAGATGCAGAGGCATCTGGGAATGAGGCCTGTCTAGGATAAAAAACAGCGAGCTAGGGCTGGGACATGTCTGGTTCAGTGTTTTAAGGACAGACTTCCATGCTCAGGATTGCTGTCATCTGCTAGCCCTATGACCACACCTGGACGATTAGGCTGTGGGAGAGTTTTCTCCCCTCACCTGGGAGGACTTTCACGGGCTTCTCCAAACCCCCCTCAAGGACTCAGACAACCCCGACCTGCGGGACCGCGGCTACATCTACTGGCGTCTACTCTCCACGGACCCGGTAGCTGCCAAGGAGGTGGTGCTGGCCGAGAAGCCTCTCATCTCTGAAGAGACAGACCTCATTGAGCCCACGCTGCTGGATGAGCTCATCTGCCACATTGGCACACTGGCCTCTGTCTACCACAAGCCACCCAGTGCCTTCGTGGAGGGTGGCCGAGGAGCAGTGCACAAGAGCCTGCCGCCCCGCACTGCCTCGTGAGTGCAGTGGTCCTGGATCTGCACCTCCAATGTGCTCCCTCAGTTGAGTGGCACTGGTGCTCAGGCCCAACGCAAGGTCCCCAGGAAAGGCCCGAGTCTGAGGCAAACTGCATTTGTAGACCTTTTAGCCACTGCTTGGCAATACATGAGGAGAGTCTGAGTGATCAGGCCAGGACCACACCCCTGTCCCCTCCCT
The DNA here is from genome assembly GCF_047511655.1 of Castor canadensis. NCBI lineage: Eukaryota > Metazoa > Chordata > Mammalia > Rodentia > Castoridae > Castor > Castor canadensis. The sequence goes on along the minus strand of NC_133403.1, from coordinate 2,330,531 downwards.
GCCCCTCCACCCCACCCCAGCCAGCAGACCTGAGAATCAGGCCCACTCTGTCCAGTCACAGAGCCCTGTTGTCTGCACCAACTCTGTGGTTCTTTACTGGCTGTTTTGACCTGATGACAGTCCTTGGGAACACCATGAGACACAAAGTACACCGCTAGCATCTCCCCTCTCTTACCCCGAGGACAGCCTGAAAGATGCACTAGTCATGTGGACAGTGAGGAGACCCAGTGTCCTGGGGAAGACCTTGGGGACTAGGGTCTTTTCGACCTCTCTAGGACAGCCCAATATCCTCACTGGCTGACCCTGTCCCATCCACCTATGTTTGGCAGGAGTGAGAGCACAGAGAGCCCTGAGACAGCCCCTGCCGGAGCCCCACCTGGTGAGCAGCCAGATGTCATTCCTGCTCAGGGTGACCTTCTGGGGGACCTCCTCAACCTGGACCTCGGCCCCCCAGTGAGCGGCCCACCCCTGGCCACCTCCTCAGTGCAAATGGGAGCTGTGGACCTTCTTGGCGGTGGCCTTGATAGCCTGGTATGTCCTGGGTCCCCAGGTGATGTTGGTATGCTCTTCAGAGGAGCAGTCATTGAAAGCCCTTCCATGCCAGATACCAGCCAAGGGCCTTGGGTCCGTTACAGCAAGATCTTATCTGCTGTACTTGTAGCTCCCTACTCACAGATGAGAAAAACAGATTTGAGAGACCAGGCCATCTTTCCTCCGAGACAGCATGGTTCCCTAGTACCAGAAACAAGAGCCAGCCTTCTTGCTGGCCTCCTCAGGGCTAATCCTAGCCCTTCCTTTGGTCTTGGCTCCACAATCGCCTTTTTCCTACTGGGATGTTGCTGAATCAGACCCGTGTGCACTCACCCAGCCATACTTCCAAGAGGCCAGGGACAGAACTCCCTCTGCCTATAGAGAGGGGAGCAGTGGACCTGGCTCAGGTCTCCCCAGGCATCTTCAATCAGGTAGAGGGAAGCTGGGCCCTTCCTGCTCTGCTCAGGAGCCCAGGCTGTAGCCCTGGGCAAGAGTTTGGCTATCAGTACAGCTAGGGCAGAGGTAGGAAGGGCTGTAGCACAGGACATGAGGGTGGTGGCTGAAACCATGGGGTAGTGCCTGTCAGAGGAACAGGGCTTGGGGCCTCAGGCCAAACTCATCTCACTGGGGCCCAGTTGACTAATCTCCCTCTTTCTTTTTCTCTTGTCTCTGTTGTCTTTCCTGGCTTTTCTCTCTGCATGTCGCTGCCTGTTCTCTTCACCCTGCCTGCTTCTGCTTGGAGATGGGGGATGAGCCTGAAGGGGTACGGTTCAACCCTGTGTCACCAAGCTCTGGTCCCTGCTCCTCTTAGGAGTGCCAGCCCAGCTTCCCAAGGGGTGGGTGATGTCATAGCAGTCCCTCTCTGCTGGCCATGGCCTGCTGTGGTCCAGTCTTGTGGCAGCCTCTGCTTTGATCTCCTGATATCCAGTTGCCACTGGCCCCATACCACAAATTCCTCACTGTGTCCTCTCCACCCCGTGACAGATTGCATTGTCATCCCAAGGATCACTAGCCCTCATCCCCAAAGCCCTTGTCCTGGAGGAGAGCTTCTGTCTGCTTAGCACTGTCTGCCCAGCAATGTGTTTCGGGTTCCCCTTTCAGCCATTGGCTGAGTTCTTTCCTAGGGGCCTCTCCCTGAGCTGCTAGGCTCATAGGCTCAGGACAGCTCAGTCTCACTTCTCCACCCACCTCACTCTTTCTTGTGTCTACAACTTAGAGTGGATGTGAGGACTGTCCTGCCCCACCCCTACTGTTTCCTAAAGAGTCAGATGGCTCCATTCCTTCTGGGCCCCTGATCTTCTGATTCCTGCCTCTAACCTTTCCCCTTCCTTTCCAGATTGGGGACAACAACTTTGGCGCACCCCCAGCAGCAGCAGTACCAGCCAGACTAGGCGCACCCATCAGCAGTGGCCTTAGTGACCTCTTTGACCTGACCAGTGGTGTAGGCACCCTGTCAGGTTCCTATGTGGCCCCCAAAGCAGTAAGTGCCTCTCCTTCTCTCACGGCAGGAGCAGAGATAGTCATAGAGCCTGGTGTGGCTGCCTCAGTGTGCACTCAGGGAATCAGCTTAGGTCAGCACTGATGAGAGAAGCTGGGCCATGGGAGTGGAGGAAGAGGAGCGGAGGAAGAGGAGCAGAGGCAGACTGGGGGCTGGGGAAGGCTTCCCAGAGGAGACTTGCTGAGCTCAGCCTGCAGGACAACTTAGCACTGCAGCCTGGGGAGTAGGCCCGGAGGGGAGCGAGGCCCAGCCTTTTTAGGGCTCCGGTTCTCAGTGCCATCAGATCTTCCACCTCAGTCCAGGGACATTTTATGGTCCCTCTTCCTTTCCGTAAAGGGAACTGGAGGACTGGACAATCAGTTTATCTGGTGGACTGTACAACCAGTAAAATAATTAAAAATAATCACATGCTATCACTGCATGAAGGAGACCAAAAGAAGCAACTAGAAGTATATATTTCAATATTGTAAATATGGGCACTCCTGCCCACCTGCCCCAGAAGACACCATGCCTGTGACAGCTACAGGTAGTGTTAGCTTGGGTACCATGAGTGGTGTGGCTGGCGGTGCTGTCAGTTTCTGAAGTGGTGACTGAATCCCATAAAGTTCTGAACGAGGCAAAGAACAGGCCTCCCTTTAATTACAGTCCTGGGAACTTCTACTCCTGAGGCAGCCCCACCCCTGAGACGGGCTAGACTGAAGATCAGTGAGTAAGGAAGCCAGCAAGGTCAGCATGGCCAGGCCAAGCCTTTGCTCTTGATCTAGGCACAACAGGAGCTGTGGAAGGTTCTAAGCTGATCTGCTTTGCAACACTAATGGGGGATGGCACTGGCTGCAGAGAAGGGGTGGAGCAGCCCGGAACCTGGAGGAGACTGCCAGGGAGGGATGGCGCTGCTGGCAGCCTAGACAGAGCAGCGTGGGTTGCAGACAGGCGGAGCCTGTGTGTGAGAGCTCCCTGGGAGGTGGGAATGGCAGGATAGGTAGGAGCTGGGGGGGCAACAGGAGGCGCTATGATGGGGACACAGGCGAGGCTGAGTAAGGAGAGCTGAGGGGGTTTGAGCATGTGTGGGCCTGGGACTAAGAAGCACAGTGTGGGCCATGTCATCGTGATGAGGCTCCAAAGGGGACACATCTGGCCCAATTCCCTCATGACACTCGGGTCAGAAATCATGTTTGCCAGAGCCCCCTCTCTTTGGAGTTTCCCTCCCCACAGCAGAACACAAGTGGCTTCAGGAGCACAGGGAGCTCTGTTGTGATGGGAGCCGGGAGTGGCACATGCCCTTTCCTGCTCACTACACCTGCAGAGGGAGTGGTCAGAGCCTTAGGCAGGGCCCCATGCAGGCCTGGACCCCAGGAGGTGCTCTGTGTTTTAGTTTCTTAATTTTGTTGGTGGAGTGGTGTACTGGAGGTTGAACTCAGGCCTTGCGCTTGCTAGGCAGGCACTTTACCACTTGAACCACCCCTGCAGCCCCACAACAGCAGCTCTGGCCTGGCAGCAGCCGGCTTGGCGCCAGGTACACAGCCCTTTCCACAGCACCAGCCCACGGGGCCTCCTCATTCTTATGTTGCTGTCACTCCCGCTCGTAGTTGAGAAATCTGCGTGCTGTTGCTGCAGTCACATAGCTGGAACTCAACGCAGGGCAGTGACACCAGAGCCTCTGCTGCCGCTTCTACGTCACTGGTTGAAAGTGAGGACCTCCTCGTGTACCTCCTTAATGTTGCTATTTGTCACAGTCATCAGGATCAGAAAACATTGGGTATTGACTAATCACTGCACACATTGTCTACACCAAGGCAAAAGGTCATATCATTCCTGTTAAAAGTCCAGTGTCACAGGCACATGGCAGAATGGAGTGACAGAAGACCCACAGACTCCTGTAGCCATTGGGTGCTGGTCCACGCCAGAGCTGTCAGGAATTTCAGCCACAAGCCAGGCCTACTGAAGGGCCGATGAGTATTCCTGGTCAGCAGGGAGTACTGGGAAGAGAGGTGAGAGGGCTGCTAAGCTGGGAGTATCAGGGCAAGCTGCCTGGAGTAGGAGTCTTGTGCTACCTTAGCCACAAAGGCTTGTGTGCACACTCTCCCTTCAAAAGCAGTGGCAGGCACCAAGTGAGCTGTGACTGCTGAAATAGTTTGTTCCTAGTGCATTCCCCAGATGCCTTGGTCATGGTCAAGGGGGATGGGGATCCCTGTGTACATGAATTTGAAGTTCTTCCAGAATGTGGGTCAACTGCTGACAGTTACAGGTTCTGCTGGTCAATAGTGGGGATCCATTCTGTTAGGGTACAATCCTTGAGCCAACAGTGACCAAGAGCAATGAGGTCCCACCTCAGGGAGCAGTGCCAGGGCATGAGTGACCAAGGGCCAGTTCTGTAGGAACAGGAGGAGGCTGGATGGCACGGTTCAGGGGGAGTAGACAGGAGACCTGCTTGTTATGCCATGACTCAGCGCTCACAGCGCCTGATGCTTACCGTCACAGCTCAGAACTCAGTGGTGGTTTCTGTCCAGAAGACAAGTGCCCAGGGTCAGCCAAGTGAGAAGAGGTGGGGAGGGGCTTGCCAACAGAGGGACAATGCGGGTGAGTTAGGGGAGCAGAGGCAAGCAGAGCCTGGAGCTGCCCCAGGCAGTGGACTCCATTACAAGGAGGAGAAAGGGTATCCCAGGGGCCTTGATCACATTTACATTTTACAAGATAACTCTGGCTGATATGCAAAGGGGGAAGAAGAAACAGTGCAGCCACCTGGATGGAGCTTTCCTACCTGAGAAGTCTAGTGGCAGTTCCTGTGGAGGAGGAGACATGGGGGTGCTGGGGCAGATGTGGGAGGTGGCATTGACAGGAATTGGGGCTCTGTGACTGCAGATTGGGAGGGTGGACACTGGGGCACTGTGGAGGCAGTTGGGTGGGACAAGACCCTTTTGATGTCAAGTGCCTGAGGGGCCTCAGGTGATTTGCACGTCCACAGGGAGATACCAGCACACCCTTCTTTTGCACATGGGTTCCACGCCTTGAGCCAAGGATGTAGACAGAAAAGCAGAGCCCTTCCCTCCAAGAGCTCCCTGGAAATAGGGAGAGGAACACATAAACCTTTTTTTGTTTCTGTGTGGCAGTAAGGTTTGAAGGTTTGAACTCGGGGCCTCATGCTTGCTAGGCAAGCTCTACCGTCTGAGCCACTGTGCCAGCCCTTTCTTGTGAAGGGTTTTTTCAAGATACAGTCTCGTGCTTGGGCTGCCTTTAAACCGCGATCCTCATCTCTTCCTCCTGATTAGCTAGGGTTGCAGGCCTGAGCCACCGGCGCCCAGCTCATGTTTATCTGACGTGATGTCACTGGGTGCAGCTATGGTGGAAGAGCCTGATGCAGGCTCCCCAGAGTAGGCAGCTCTTAGACTGAGACTGTTTACAAGGGCAGGCAAGCTGCTGAGATGGGAGGTCCTCTTAGATACTGCCCTTGATTACACCAGTTTCTACAATGAAAGAACAGAGTGCCTCCTGCGAGGGAGGACAGGCTGTGACAGCATGGAGGCCTCATGCTCTGGCCAGGGGCCAGAGTGGCGTTGAACACTCAGCTCTGTCCTTGGCTTATCAGGAGCTGGCAGGGCTCACACGTCTGGTCACCTTCAGCCCTGCTTCCTCACTCAGTGTCACCTTTTGTGACCTCTGAAGTCTTGGAGCAGCCCTGAGAGCTCCACGTCCTATGCTGTGTGCAGCCACACCAGGGTGGTGGGCTGAGGGGCCTTCCTCTCACTAAGATGTACCTGGAGGGTTTCTTTAGGAGAAAAGAACCTCATGTGGACTGCTGAGTTTAGGGTGGGAAGAGACGCACGCCAGCCCCAGCTCCCTTTCACTGTCTTGCCTGCAGGTCTGGCTCCCAGCCATGAAGGCCAAGGGGCTGGAGATCTCGGGAACCTTTACCCGCCAGGTGGGCTCCATCTCCATGGACCTGCAGCTGACCAACAAAGCCCTGCAGGCCATGACAGACTTTGCCATCCAGTTCAACCGCAACAGGTGAGTTCCAGGGTCAGCTGTTGAGAGCACACACTGGGCCTGCAGGAGGCTGAGGACTGTTGGACCTGGGCCCTCTTTCCTAGAGAAGTGCAGAACTCATCACTGCAGTGTTCTTGCAAGTGACCTCTTTATGTGGACTCCACAGCCTCAGGCAGTGGAGAGGGCACCTGCTCTGATTTTTGTGACATCTTTAGAAGGGGGCCAACCCACCGTGACAGGAGCTCAAGCCCCCTCTCCAGTGCCTGAGTCACTCCTGTATAGGGGAGCTGCCTACCAGCTTTCCCCGGACAGCAAAAGATAGACAGGGCCTCTGGAATAAGTGGAGGCTGCTCCAGGCTCCTCGCCCCCAAAGTCCCCACACTGTGTCCAGAGGAAGCTCGGCCGTTGGCCCTCGAGGCCAGGGCTCTCCAGGAACCAAAGCAGCCCCTCTTGATGATTCCTCTTCCTGAGCGGCTCTCCTGATGAGCAAACTGAGCCTCTAAGAAGTTGACTGAAGGGGCTGCTTCCCTGGGGAGACCCTCAGGGAGGTTGGGGCAGGTCTGCCCTTTCCTCCAGAGGGCCCAAAAGGCCACAGATGCTCTACAGATCATTAGAGGTGGTCCCTAGTGTTGTCTGAGTGGAGCCACCTGACAGCCCAGTAAGGTTGGTGCCATTCCCTCTTTTTTCTTATTTTTTTTGGTGGGATTAGGGTTGAACTCAGGGCCTCACTTAAAGCAAAGCAGGCTCTCTACTGCTTGAGCCATACCTCCAGTCCTCCCCTTTTTAATAAGTAATGATACCTAGGCTCAGAGAGGGCAAGAAGAGCCTTGCTCAGAGTTACACAGCAGGCAGTTGTGGAGCTCCCAGGAAAGCCCAGAGTGCAGAACCACCATGGAGGCCTAAGGCTCCCCACACCACCCAGGTGGGTCTGATTGGCCTCGTGGATAGAGCACAGCTGGGGTCAGGCATCTGGAGTTCTGATTCTGCTGAGAATCAGACCCTTTAGGGGCTGGGCACAAGCCTGTCCCTCTCAGAGGCTCAGCTCCCTGTCTGCATCTGGAAGATGGGATGACCTGCACCCTTCTGTGTTTGTGAGGATAGAAATCGGTGTTGCTGGCTTGGGCACACCGTTGTGACTGAAGCCTTCCAGGAGCCTGTGGCTGGAGATGTCCCACCGAGGGGGACCCTTCTAGATTGCCCATGTGCTCGGTCCTTTACCAAGAAGCAGGGCTTTTCTGACTCCTTGGCCATCATGTGATCCAGGCAGTTCTCATCCAGGCAAATGAACTCTGACTTTTGGTTGGGGACAGTCAAACCTGGGATGCAGGACATAGCAGCAGAGACCTGAATGGTGAGTTTTCAGGTCAGAAGAAGAGTATGGTCCAGGCCTCTGGTGTAAGATGCCCAGCAGAGACAGGGGCAGAGGTCAGCTTTGGCCTGCAGACAGGCTGCCTCCTGTCCACACGGTCATTGAGGATGAGGGGTTGGGTGGTTGGTAGCTTGGGCAAAGCCAGCCTGAGGCTCTGAGCTCAAGGAGCTTATCTGTCCCATGTTGGCACCCACTCCTGCGGGGGCCTTCTCTCTCCCCAGCTTTGGCCTGGCCCCCGCCGCCCCACTCCAGGTGCACGCACCACTCAGTCCCAACCAGACTGTGGAGATCTCCCTGCCTCTTAACACAGTGGGCTCAGTCATGAAGATGGAGCCTCTGAACAACCTCCAGGTGCGTAGTCCTGTCCCCAGCCCTGGGGTGGGCACTGGCCAATCCCTTGAGTCAAGAGGAGATGAAGAGGTCACATGAGAGATCCTGCTTGGGGATGCCTTTCCTTGGGCCTCAGAGACTGACCAGGGTCCCCGTGCTTAGGTGGCTGTGAAGAACAACATTGATGTCTTCTACTTCAGTACCTTGTACCCTCTGCATGTCCTGTTTGTGGAGGATGGGAAGATGGGTGAGTCCTAAAGGGGCCCTGGGTCTTGCCGTGGGGCTGCAGCTCAGGAACCAGGCCAGGTAGAGCCTCTGCCAAGAATGAGCTCAGTGGCCTTGCCGACAATGGACACCAGCTCTAGTGCCACACGGGAGCTGTCCCGAGGGCTCTGCCGCTCGTCCTTCACCTTGTCCCTCGGGCTACAGGAACCAGGTCATGCCAAGTGCTCATGTTTGTGCCAGGGCCACAACCCCAAGAAGGCTTCAGGGATGGCTGAGTTATATGTGGAGCAGAGCACGTCCCTTACCACAGAGCCCTGTGAGGCAGGCGGCCCCCACCGAGCTGGCTGTGTGGGGCCTGGGGAGGAGAAGGGCAGATGGGTGGGAAGGGAGGAGAACGGGCTGAGGGTTCACTCGGGGAAGTGGTGGCGGGGGGGGGGCATGCAGGAGCCGGTACTTGTGCCTGTGCTCGGTTTACAGGTGGCACTGGAGACAAGATGTTTCCTGCCACATCCTGCTGAGGGGCTGTGACTCATCCGCACCCCTCACCCTGCAGACAGGCAGATGTTCCTGGCCACATGGAAAGACATTCCCAATGAGAATGAAGCCCAGTTCCAGATCAGAGACTGCCCCCTCAGTGCGGGTGAGGATGCCCAGTCCCATGATCCATGCTGGCCCTGGCATGTCCCTGCCCCTGCCCCTGCTGACTGCAGGCCGTCTAACCCGCAGAGGCCGTGAGCAGCAAGCTGCAGAACAGCAACATCTTCACCATCGCCAAGAGGACCGTGGAGGGCCAGGATATGCTCTACCAGTCCCTGAAACTGACCAACAGCATCTGGGTGCTGGCGGAGCTGCGGATCCAGCCAGGCAACCCCAGCTTCACGGTGAGTGCCCCCGCACCTGGCACCTTGCCACACTGTCCTGCCTCCTGCTCCTCCAGGCTGGCCAGTGACTCTGATGGAGGTCATTGTGCTAAACGCCCCTTTGAGCCTGGTGTGAATGAAAGTCAGTTTTGCCCCTGAGTGGCACCTTTCTAGAAACTTCCAGCTCAACCCCAGCAAGTTTCTCCCAGCTGGAAAGTGACATTGCTTGGGCACAGGCCCTGACCCTGCTGCCTTGTGGGCGCCTGAGTACCTAGCCTGGAGTCAGATCCATGATTCCTGGACTTGAGTTAGACCTGTTGAGATAGCTGCTGGGGGTGCCTGGTCTTCCTGGGGCTGTGGTGCTGTTCTCAGGCCCAGAGAACACCAGCACCCTGAGTCTGGCAGGTGTTGCCCTTGGACACCACCTCCCTGGGCCCCACTGGTGGCTGTGGCATTAGTGGGTGGGGCTGCAGTGGTGGCTTTGGTGGTGGTAATTTCCGTCTCCCTGTTTGGTTGCTGCTGGTGCACCGTGCTGCAGGACTTGGAGGTTAGCACATGGCTTTTCTCTTTCTCTTCCCTCTGTCCACCCAGCCATATTGCACATGCCTGTCTCTTGGCCTAGCTTCACCTAGCTGCTCCCAAAGCTGAGTAGGCGCGCATGCAGGCTGCTGATGCCCTGGTGCTTTCCATCCACTCCCACACGCAGTGTGCACAGAACTCCCTGCTTCCTAATTGCACCCTCAGAACTGGTGCTTTTGAGTAGAACGGGTGGCTGGCCTCTCTGCCCCTGCCTGAATCCCAGGGCTCAGACCTCAGCACTGAGGCAGAGTCTCAGGAACCTATGCAAGACACCCAGGAGCAAGCCCAGCCCTTTGCTCCCTAATGTTTGCCTGTCATGCTTGGCCCTGAGGACCTCAGACCAACCTCCAGGGGATCTGGGGAGGCCACACACAGCAGGGTGGAGACCAGGCACTCCTGGCAGCCTCAGGCCTGTGAGTCACGCTGCCTGCCACCGGGGCTCTGGTGGTGGGGCTGACAGCAGGTGTGTGGGCTGCAAGTATATTTGGTACCCACCCGACTGGCTGTGATGGCCACCCCCTCTGCTTTCCCTCACATCTGCCCCAGCTGCAGCTGCCACCTTGCCACGTGTGCCTGCACGCGCTTTCTATCCGGTGCCCGCATTCTTTCCCTCCCCTCGCCTGACTTCCTGCAGAGCCAGGGATGAGCTCCCTGCCCTCTTTTCCCACAGCTGTCCCTTAAGTGCCGAGCGCCAGAGGTTTCCCAGCATGTGTACCAGGCCTACGAGATCATCCTAAAGAACTGAGCCCTTCCTGCACCTGCTCCAGCCTCTGCCAGCCCCATCCAGGAGTCCCTGGGGGTGGCAGAGCCGCCTTCTCACAGGAGGGGCTGGCTTTGGCTCCTGACCAGCAGGCAGTCCCTGATCCTGATCTCAGGGTCCACTGGGGTTCTCAGTGCAGGGATACCCCCTCCTGAGCTGGAATCTTAGTGCACCCTATGCTCTGGGGGGCCCCTCCTCCATTGCTGCTCTGCTGACACGTGGCGTCAGGTGAGGAGAGAACCAAAGGCAACAGCCAGAGCAGCAGCAGCAGCTGGGCAGCAGGCCAGAGTCGTCATCCTCCTGCCCTGTCACCACCTCGAGCCTGTTCTGGGTGTGTGTGGGGGGCCCCTGGGTAGCAGAGCTGCTATCAGGCTGGAGGTGGTAGCAGGAGCAGAGCGGAACCAGGAGGAGCCCTGCACCACCATCCATACTGATGGGCCAGGTGATCACAGCCAGGCAGGAGCCCTGAGCCTGCCCTGGCTCCCGCTCCCGCTCCCACCCCCTCCTGAGGACGGTCATGCCTACCCATACATTCCTTGCTGTACCCTCAGCGAGTTCCGGGCTCTTGGAGCAGAGATGGGGTGAGGCTGAGACAACAGGTGTGCGTCTAGTGTCCACTGTCCTCCCCAGCCCCATCTGGCTGACAGCACGTTAGGTTCTTCTGTCACTGCTGTTTGATAATAAAGAGATTCTGCTTTTGGCAATCACTGATGCCTCTTTCCCTCCACAAAGGTGAGAATGGAGACAGCCCCTGAGGGGCAGGGATGGTGTCTGACCTCCGCAGTAACCATATCTAATACATACACATAGAAAATATATATTGTATGCTTAGTTTTATCTTCAGGAAGAGAATGAATGAAAATGACAGTATCAGTCGTGTCCCTGGCCACTGGGTCAGGTCCTGAGGCTCTCTGGGCTCTGGTTCTGGGTTGGAGCTGTGTGCCTGGCTGTGGCTCCCCAAGGCACCTCTCCTGCCATTGATCCCACACATGTGCTGTGTCACGATGATACTGACTGTCCCTTTGGGATTTTCCCAGCTTCTTGCCTTCTGAGAGGCTCCAGGAGCAGCAGGAAAGACTTAAGGCCAGGGGTGGAGGTGGGCGGGGGGGCAGCCACCACAGAAGACCCTGGCACTGGCCTGGCTTCCCAGAGCTGCCTCCTGGCCGGGCTGGTAGGGGAAGAAGGGTACAGTCTGTTTCTTAGGGATGGGCACTGGGACCCCTGGCCCCCTTCAGCCCAGCTGCGCCACCTGTTCTGTCTCTGTTCCGCCCCACACCCTGCCCACCTCAGACACTGCTGCTCCACCGATGCCCACCTGTGTCTCGCTGGGCATCTCCACTGCCCCACCTTGGCTGTGGTGTTGCAGTGTTGCCCTGCAAAGCATAAGAGTCCAGAGCCAGCCGAGGCTCTTGATGGCACAACCCTACTTCCAGCCTCACCTGGCAGTCTAGGCTCAAAAGGTCCCAGGCATACACAGCTGCTGGAACCGGAAAAGCAGGGGGGTGCACCCTAGCCTCCCCCAACCCAGATGCCCTGAGTGCACTCCCTGTCAGCTGCAGGGGTTACCACCACCCCTAGCCAGCAGCCTCCATCTGGGGGCCTCATGGGCCCTCCTGTTCTACCTTCCACCCAGGCTGGGAGAGTGGAAGTGTAGCATGGCTGCTTGCCTGGAGGATGGTGGGCAAACAGAGGCCCGAGACAAATGACCTGGCCAAGGACAGCTGACAGGCAAGGTAGGCTGGCCTGTCAGGATGGAGGGTGTGGACCATCACCAGACACCTTGGGTCACCCTCCTGATTCAGTCTGCCCACACCTCAGGTGCTTATGGACAGGACCTTACCCTGCTTCTGCCCTTGTCCAGGCACACATGGCAAGATGGGACTAGCACCATGCACGTGTGGCTCACGCCTGTAATCCTAGCTACTTGGGAGGCTGAGATCAGGAGGATCACCGTTTGAGGCCAGACCAGGCAACTAGTTCTCGAGACCCCCAGCTCCAAAATAAGCAGAGCAAAATGGACTGGAGGAGTGGCTCAAGGGGTAGTGCACTTACTTTGCAAGTGTGGAGCCCTGAACTCAAACCCCAGTCCCACCAAAAAAAATTTATAACACATGCACTGTCAGCCTGCTACTTAGATTTTTTTTTTTTTAATTGCTGTGGGTTGAACTTGGCCTTACCCAGTGGCTCATGACTGAGCCATGTCCCCAGTGCATGTTGCTGTGTTTACCTGGACCATAATTCCAGAGCTCTTTTCCTTCCCTGGCAGTACAAACTGACCCACTTCTGTGTTCATCAGGTGGACAGGCCACCACGAGCCAGTCCCTGCTGCTGGGCGGACATTCAGTCATCTTTGAGTCCCCGCAGTGCTCCCCAGGGCATCCCTGCTCACATCAAGTTTACATTTTAAATTGTGGTTCTTGTCAGATGTGGTACTGCAGGCCTGTAATCCCAGCACTCAGGAGTCTGGGGCAGGAAGGATCACAAATTTGAGACCAGCCTGGGCTCCATAGTGAGATCCTGACTCAAAACAGCTAAAGATGGAGGGCGGGAAGAAAAAAATTATAGTTCTAGGGCTTAGAGGTACAGTTCGTGCTTGCCCTGAGTTCAATCCCCAGCACTGCCAAAAACAGTGAAAATCCTTAGGCTTGGTGCGTAGTTTAAGTGGGCAAAGCAGAAGCAAGGCCCTGAGTTCAAACCCTGGTATCTTCTTAGCCCCACTCCCAAAAACATAAAAATCCTTGTGCCCATTTCTCTCCCCACTGTGACTGTCCAAACAGTGTCAAGTGCTTTTTTCTTATACACAAACGGTAAGGTGGAGCTGGACACTGTGGCTCACACCTGTAATCCCAGCTACTCAGCAGGTAGAGATCAGGAGGATCGAGGTTCAAAGTTAGCCCTGGGCAAATGGTTTGCGAGACCCTATCTGGAAAAAAAAAAAACATCACGAGAGCTGGTGGAGTGGCTCAAGGTGTAGGCCCTGAGTTCAAGCCCCAGTACCGAAAACAATAAATAATAATTATAATAAAAAGATACTTTGCAGAGAGAGCCCTGTGCCTTTTTCAGACTGTTGTGTGGTTTTCCATTCAACAAAGGAAGAGCCATCTTGAACCAGCCCCAGCGACAAGCAGAGTTGTCACAAGGTGTTCCTAGTGCAGCTGTCCTGCCAAGAGTCCTGTTTTAGAGCCCGTGCAGACAACTGAGACAGGAGAGAAATGGCATTTTTCCTGGGCTTTAAATGTGCCTCTTACCAAGCGCCAGTGGCTCACGCCTGTAATCCTAGCTACTTGGGAGGCTCAGATCAGGAGAATCATGGTTTGAGGCCAGGCCGGATAAACAGTTTTCGAGACCCCATCTCCAATATAACCAGTGCAAAATGGACTGCAGGCGTGGCTCAGGTGGCAGAGCGCCTGCTTTGCAAGCACAAAGCCCTGAGTTCAAATCCCAGTCCCACCAAAAATAAATAGGTCAAATAAGCCTCTTTTCGTGAGTTTTTTGAGTTATTGGTTCTGGGCCTCCTGATCTGCCATCCGCCTTGTTTTGCAGTGGGTTTTATGTAATTTTGTTTTGCTCTTTTCTTCCTGGTAGTTGTCTGATCTCAGCGTTAGCCTTGCCCTCCTGCTCCATCTGACTGTGTGGGAATGAGGTAAGGACTCACTTTCCCTTTCCCCTGATGGTACCCAGCCACCTCTACCATCTCTTGAATTAGTCATCTCCCCACAGACCTCCGGAGCCATTTTTATCATGCACTAAGTTTTCACCTATATTTGGGTGTTTTTCTGGATTCTGTTTTGTACCAGGGCATTTCACTATTCACTGGGTTCTGTGTTTTGCAAAAAGTACTTTTTATGTTTTCATAACTTAGGGAGCCCTCTTTACCATCTGAACCTTACAACTAGTTTGTGGGTTAAAAGGCACCAGTGGCTCATGGCTGTAGTCCCAGCTACTTGGGAGGCTGAGATCAGGAGGATCCAGGTTCAAGGCCAGGCCCTGTAAATAGTTCGAGAGACCCCATCTCCAAAACAACCAGAGCAAAATGTGTGGTTCCAGCACTAGAACACTTGCTTTGCGACTGCAAAGGCTTGAGTTCAAACTGCAGTTCCACCAAAAAATAAAAATAAAACATAAATTGATGGGTTTTTTGGTTTGGGTCACATCAAATGTTTGTATTCAGTCATGTAGAATTGGTATCTTTTTTATTTTTTATTTACTTATTTTGCGGTACTGGGACTTAAACTCAGGGTCTACACCTTGAGCCACTCCACCAGCCCTTTTCTGTGTTGGATGTTTTGGAGATAGGGTCTTGAGAACTATTTGCCCGAGCTGTGATCCTGATCTCTGCCTCCTGAGTAGCTGGGATTACAGGCGTGAGCCACCAGCTCATTCAGATGGTTTTAGAAACCAAGCTCCAAGGCCAGATGTGCTTGTTCCTACTGGTTTGTCACTTTGTGGTCCTCTCAGCTGACAGGTAGAAGACGCGTGCATGCTTCACCATGTGGAAGTGGAGCTGTATGTACCAGTTTTTCTCCCCAGCCTCACTTGACTGTCTGGTTTTTCTCATTGTGTCATCTTCCTGCATCCCACAACACCTCTGTGAAGTCTGGTCCATCATCCCCTGTAGAGCGACGGAAACTGGGAGTTTCCCGACGCCCCTGGGAGGAAGGGTTCAAACCCAAAAGGTCCCCCGTCAGAGGTCTGTACTGCCTTCTTGTGTCCTGAGAGCTGTGAGACCAGGGCTGGTCCTCAGGAGGCTGACCAGGCTCGTTATATGGGGTCACAATAGTGACAGGGTGGCTCCAGGCATCTGAGCAGTAGTGGACCCTCCAGGGCCCAAGGAGGTGAGTGACTACCAGGACAAGTGGTGTGGAACCATGATTTAATGGTGAGACAGACCACAGACCACAGTTCACAGTCAGAAGCGTGAGCCAGACAGCTGACCCCGAGAACCTGGGGAAAGGCCTCCTGGGACCTGATGCAGTCTGGGTGTTTGACCCCAGAAGGGAAAGGGCCAGAACCAGGCCATCTGGGAAGAGGCCATGAGCAAAGGTCAGTGGTGGGCTGGATGTCCCCCTGCCCAAGGTCACCTGCCTCCCAGCACGCTCCACTGTCTGGGCTCTGATCCCTCTGGGTCCAGCTGAGCTCCCGGTCCCCAGCCCCTCTCAGCCCCACCACCTCCCAGGCCTGAGCCAGCCCAGCCAGGCTTCTGTCTCCATCTGTCTGGACCTGGCTGCATGTCTGTCTCCCTCACAAGCCATAGCAGGCAGGAGCATCCGGCTTGGCTACTGTGAATTTGGTGGGTCGTCCCTGAACACTGGATGGGGCCGGGAGGCCCTGGGGAACGGGGATAGGGCTGGTGCAGCAGGTAGCGCCCCACAGCCCTTCTTTAGGGGAGGAGAGAGGAGCAATGAGAAACCCCAGTTGCAGAGCTGCCCACCCATCGCAGCCCAACTCACCCCAAGGGCTCCAGCTGACCCCTCCTGATATCCCTCTGGCCCCTGGGCCCAGGTGAACCAGGTTTTTCAGAAAGTCAGGCTCAGGGGAAGAGGGCACTGTTAGGAAAAAAACAAAACAAAAAGCAAAGACATTTTCCAGAGAATTCAGAGCTGGTCCCAACCCTCCCCCCGCCACCGGACCTGCTGCATGCTAACAGAGAAGGGGGCTGACTTTATTTCCAGCCTGCTTCTTTCCCAAAGAGAGAGAAACAGCTCACAGAACGCACAACCCTGAACACTTTAAAATGCAAGAGGGGAAAATAAGGTGAAAGTGAACGTTGTGGCAGGAAAGAGAGGAAGCCAGGCCTCCCCACTCGCTAACCTCAAAACCTAGACCACTGGAGAAGGGACCTCCGAGCTTCCTAGTGGCTCAGGAGAGGAAGGAAAGCATACCCAGGCCCCTGGTCCAGTCTGGGGAAAACGACACATTCAGTGTTTGAGAAACGTCCACCAGTTGCTACCACCTGCTTCTTTCTGGAGGCACCTGCTCCCTGCTCCCTCAGTTTCCCCAGGAATGCTCAGTGCTCTCACAGATGACTTCTAGGACCATTTTTTTGGGGGCGGTGGGAGGGGAAGATTTGTTGAGGGGATGAATTAATGAAACCTTTGATCACTGCAGAAATTCTGGGCCTTTCAGAATTTGGGTGTTCCATACCTGGGGAGAGTGGAAATGTGAGCGGCCCCCCGCCATAGTAGGGGGAAGGGGTAGGGGATGGGGGCTGGGCAAACCCAGTCTTTCCAGTGGGGGCCCCTCGGGGAAAGGGCAGACCTGGGAGGGTGGTTTGGATGTTGCACCCCTTTGACGGACACTCCAGTCACAGACCCCTGCAGGACACATGGCCTCAGCAGTGACCCAAGGTGACGTCAGCCACTTTCTGCATCTTTCTGTATTTATTCACCTCTGGCTTAGGTGCCTCCTGGTCCCCACTTCCCTTCCAGGATGGCCATGCACCCCTGAGGGTGGCCGGGGCCTCAGAAGGGACCTGCAGGCTTCTCACCTGGGAGGCTCCAGTCTCCTGCCTCAGTTTCCCCTCTTTTCCCTGTCCTACTAGGTTGGAGCTGAAGGTTCAAGGATGCTGCTTAGAAAAGGAGTAGGTCCTGCGTTTGATGGATGGAGGACAGAGACACAGCGCAGTGCGGCCATTGTCCAAGGTCACACGGCCGGGACCCGGGGCGACCTGTGTCCAGAGCCAGGGACAGTGGCAGGCAGGAGCCCGCTTGGGGCCAGCGGTGTCTGGAGAGGGTGGGTCGGGAAGGGGCTTGTATTTTGGAGAGGGTACCAGGAGCGCGGGACTCTAAGGGCCATGAGGCCCCCTCTGCCCGGGGTCCCTGTCCTCGGGTCACCGTCCTGCGACCCCCTCGGGGAGGGGCGTCCCGAGTGGGGGGAGGGGAGGCCCAGGAAGGGGGGTAGGGCGGTTACCTCATCGCCGCCTCCGGAGCCCTGCTCGCTCTGTCGCTCGCTCGCTCTCCTCTCGCTCGCTCGCTCGCTCCAGCGGCGACTCCGGGCGCCGGGGCGACAGAAGGACAGAGGGACCGAGACACTGCTGCGTTTGGACCTCGGGGCCCCACGTTGCCGGCCGCGCCTGCGCCTGGTCGGATTCTCCCCGGAGCCTCGGCGCCCGCCGGAGCCTCGGCGCCCGCCACCCCGCCACCTCCCGCCACCCCGCCACCTCCCGCCACCGCGCCACCCCGCCACCTTCCGCCACCTCCCGCCACCGCGCCCGCCACCCCGCCACCTCCCGCCACCCCCCGCCTCGGCGCCCGCCGGAGCCGCCACCGCGCCCGCCACCCCCCGCCACCGCCCCGTCCTCCGCGCTTGCGGGAGGCGACGAGGAGCGCGCGGGGCCGGGCGCACCGGGCAGGGCGGCCCATGAGGCTTCCCGCGCGGGCCGGCCATGGGGGGCAGCTTGCGGGTGGCCGTGCTGGGCGCTCCGGGAGTGGGCAAGACGGCCATCATCCGCCAGTTCCTGTTCGGTGACTACCCCGAGCGACACCGGCCCACGGACGGCCCCCGCCTCTACCGGCCCGCAGTGCTGCTCGACGGCGCCGTCTATGACCTGAGCATCCGCGACGGCCACGGCGCCGGCCCCACCTCGCCTGGCCCGGGCCCGAGCCCCGGAGGGCGCCAGGTAGAGGCCCCAAGGGTGGGCAGGGGCGTGTGACAGCGACAGTGACCGTGTGAAGTGTGTGTGCGCGTCCTGCTGTCCATGCGCGTGTCCACGTGGACGTCCCCAAGGCGCCCCAGCCATTAGCCCTCCCTGTCCCCCTGACCAGGGAACAAAGCCCTGCCATCGTGTCACCCCCATCCAGGTGGCTTTGCCTTGTCCCCGTCGGTGCTTCTGGATCAGCCAGTGGCACAGCTGGCCATGCAGTCCTGCGTGATTGGGACCTTGGGTAGAGACTGGAGTCAGGGACAGGAGTGTACTTTCTCGAGGTGTGGGAGTCACTCTCTGTTCCCTCGTTCCTGTGACCTGGAGCAAAGAAAGATTCATTTAGTGCTTTGTGCGGAGGCCAGGATGGATGGATGGGTGGATGGATGGGTGGATGGGTGGATGGGTGGATGGGTGGATGATGGATAGGTGGATGGATGGATGGATGATGGATGGATGGACATTGGGTGGGTGGATGGATGGGTGTGCAGATGGGTATGTGGATGGATGGATGGATGGATGGGTGGATGGATGGATGGATGGATGGGTGGATGGATGGGTGGATGGATGGGTGGATGGGTATGCAGATGGGTGTGTGGATGGATGGATGGATGGACGGGTGGTGGATGGTTGGGTGGGTGGGTGGCTGGACGGGTGGATGGTTCTGGTTCATGAGGCCCCCATCAATCCTACAACACCATGGTGCCCTCCCTACACTGGGTGGATGGATGGATGATGGGTGGGTGGACATTGGGTGGATGGATGGGTGGATGGGTGGATGGGTGTGCAGATGGGTGTGTGGATGGATGGATGGATGGATGGGTGGATGGGTGGATGGATGGATGGGCAGATGGATGGATTGGTGGATGGATGGATGGGTGGATGGATGGTGGGTGGGTGGGTGGATGGGTGGGTGGGTGGATGGATGATGGATGATGGATGGGCGGATGGATGGATGGATGGATGGATGGTGGGTGGGTGGATGGATGGATGGGTGGGTGGATGGATGGATGGGTGGATGGGTGGATGGATGGATGGTGGGTGGGTGGATGGGTGGGTGGAAGGGTGGATGGATGGGTGGATGGATGGGTGGGTGGGTGGATGGGTGGGTGGATGGGTGGATGGGTGGGTGGATGGGTGGGTGGATCGATGGGTGGATGGGTGGGTGGGTGGATGGGTGGGTGGGTGGATGGGTGGGTGGGTGGATGGGTGGGTGGATGGATGGATGATGGATGGGTGGATGGGTGGATGGGTGGATGGATGGGTGGATGGATGGATGGATGGGTGGATGGATGGATGGATGATGGATGGGTGGACATTGGGTGGATGGATGGATGATGGGTGGATGGATGGATGGATGGATGGGTGGATGGATGGATGATGGATGGATGGATGGGTGGATGGATGGATGATGGGTGGATGGATGGATGGACGGATGGGTGGATGGATGGATGATGGGTGGATGGATGGATGATGGGTGGATGGATGGATGGATGGGTGGATGGATGGATGATGGGTGGATGGATGGGTGGGTGGATGGGTGGATGGATGGATGATGGATGGGTGGGTGGATGGGTGGATGATGGGTGGATGGATGGATGGATGATGGATGGGTGGACATTGGGTGGATGGATGGATGATGGGTGGATGATGGATGGATGGATGGATGGGTGTGCAGATGGGTGTGTGGATGGATGGATGGATGTGCAGATGGGTGTGTGGATGGATGGATGGATGGGAGGGTGGATGGATGGATGGACCTCCAGTCTTTGGAGCTGGATGCCTCTGAGAGGTTTAGAGGAAAAAGCAAGGCGTTTTTTTTTTTTTAAGGGGACTTCCTGGAGGGGGTGCATTTGAACTGAACCTGGAAGATTTGAGAGTAAAATCTGAGAAGTAACAAGAAAAGCATCACAGGTGCTTAGGGCCACAGGCTCAAAGGTGCGAGTGGTGTGCTGGCTTGGCAGTGAGTCTTAGGGGCATAGCACCCAGTAGGTCCGAGAGTGACCCGATTGGGGAAAACTGGAGCAGTAAGAGGAAGATGGAGGCCATGCGAGGAGGAGGGCTGGAGGCTGGCGGGCTTCAGACACGATCTGGAGGCGCAGGGAGCTTGGGGTGAGCGAGGTTTGAGAATGAACCGTGCAGGGAACCTTGGGAGCAGGACGGGGGGAAACAGCGACCCCCATACCCCATAGCCCGGCCTCCGCCCCCAGGAGTGGCCGGACCCTAAGGACTGGAGCTTGCAGGACACAGACGCCTTCGTGCTGGTCTACGACATCTGCAGCCCGGACAGCTTCGACTACGTGAAGGCCCTGCGGCAGCGAATCGCCGAGACCAGGTGGGTGCGCGGCGGGAGGTGGCGTGGGCGCCACTGCTGGCATGGAGGCCCCGAGGCTTGGGCCGGGTCTGGGGACTTCCAGATCAGACTTTTGAGTCCCAGGAAAGGTCTCCCGCTGTGCGAAGTCTTGGCATCCGGGTTTTTTGGGTGTGTGGGGGGGAGGGGCGGGGGGGGTCTCCGGCCGTAGGAGGGGATGCGCCTGCGCGTGTTCACTCATGGGGACCGCGGAGTCCCCAGCATCGCGTCTCCTTCCCATCTGGCCACCCCAGGCCGGCAGGTGCACCCGAGGCCCCCATCCTCGTGGTAGGCAACAAGCGGGACCGGCAGCGGCTGCGCTTCGGCCCCCGGCGTGCGCTGGCCGCCCTGGTGCGCAGGGGTTGGCGCTGCGGCTACCTCGAGTGCTCGGCCAAGTACAACTGGCACGTGCTGCGTCTCTTCCGCGAGCTTCTGCGCTGCGCGCTGGTGCGAGCACGCCCTGCACATCCGGCCCTGCGCCTGCAGGGGGCGCTGCACCCGGCGCGTTGCAGCCTCATGTGATCGGATTGGACAAGACTGCCCAGCTTCACTCGGATTGGACAGGATTATCCACTCCCTGATTGGATAAGGAGAGCTCCCGCCCGGTTTCCTGGGCGACAGGCCTGTCTTTGGCACTTCATTGGATCCAGCCAGACCTCACGTCCTATTGGACGAGACCAGTCCTTTCTGGAACCTCATTGGGTCGCATTCCCAATGGGAACGGTCTTGGCCATGAACCTGATTGGAAGCACTGAGACTGCTGGCATTGTATTGGACACACTTTTTCAGCCACGCCTCTCGCGAGGTAATAAAAACCCGTTCACGCGAGCGTGGGCTTTCTGTTCTGGGCTGGGCAGTGCAGGACCTTAACCCTGGAGATCACAAAGTCCAGAGTGTCAACTTGTAAAATGAGGGCGGTTCCAAGGGTGCGAGGGCCCCACCCCAAGCCTGAGTCCCCAACAAACAGACAGATGGCAGGAGCAAACCTTTACTGTCAGAGGCTCTGGCTGGACCACTGGTCCCCAGGACACCGGGCTGACCCGGCCTCCTCTAAGGCATTCAATAATATTAGTAATTAAATAGCAATCCCCGCCCCCACGTGGTCCCGAGGGGTCTGGTCCCATGAGGTCTGGTACTCAGGGGCGTCGGGGGCTCCCTGATGCAGAGGGTGGGTTAAGGCCATTGAAGGACGAGGACTTGGGGTGGGGTCTGGGGAGCAGCTGGGCCGCTCCATCACATTCAGAAATCTGGCTCGGCCCTTGGGGCGGCCGAGTGCAGGGCACGCCAGGCCCCGAGCTCCGCGGGTGCGGACGGGCGCCGAGGCCCCCGCGGCGTGGGGATGCGTGAGGGCTTCCGATCTGGCTGCGTGTCCATCCGCCCCCGTGCCCAGGTCCACGAGGGGTCCGGGCCAGGTGCATCGGGCGCCACCCCGCCGCCTTCGTCGGAAGAGCTGGACAGAGCTTGGCTGCGGGGCCCGGGCAGCCCGTTGGCTGTCCGGCTGGGGTCCCCGGGCGGGCCACCCTTGCCACCCAGGACGCTGAGGGACGAGGAGGACGAGCTGGAGGAGCAGTAGGCCGAGTCGGGGGCCGGCGGGTCTGGCGCGGCCGCGGCCTCGAGGGCGCGGGCATTGGCCAGGAACTCCTCCTCCAGGCGGCGGATCAGCTGCTGCTCCTGCTGCGGGTCCAGCTGCAGCGGCGTGCGGAAGGCGCTGGCCGGGGTGGCGGCCGCGCGGGGACCGGGACTGCAGGGCCGGGGCGGGGCGGGCGGTGGGGGGGGCGGCGGGGGCGGGCGGGGCGCTGCGGGGCTGCGGGCTCGCGGGGTGTGCGGGGTGCTGGCGCCCGAGCCCCCGCCCCCGCCCCGGGTCACCCACGAGTGCTGGCCGTCGCGGTCCCTGCGCACGAGCAGCACGGCCTGTGCGTCGCGGCTCTGGCTGCGGGCGCGCCGCGCGGGGCTGGGGGCCGCCGTCTGGGCTCCTCGGCCCCCCGGGGTCCCCCGAGGTCGTCCCCGATCCACTCGGTCTCGGGACTGGCTGCGTGGGCCGGGTGGCCGGCGTGGGGACGCCGGGGGCCCAGTGGTCAGCCGCCGGCTGGGCCGCTCCCTCCGCGGGCCGGGGGCGGCGTCGTCACTGCGGGCACCGAGGGGGCCGCTCTGGGCAGAGGAGGCCGAAGAGTCGCTGTCCCCGGAGTAGCGACGGGAGCGGGGCAGGGGGGGCAGCTGGTCCCGGGGTCTGGGGCGGGGGACAAGAGAGAGAGGGGGCGACACTGAGCAGAGGGGCAGGGGCGGGAGATGGGACAGACGGACAGGGGTTCCCGGTGGGAGGTGACAAGGCCTCCTGCGTCCTGGGGACTTCCAGGGAGAAGTGAGCGGCCCCGCAGCAAGCAGCTTCCTGCGGCCACCCAGGGCCCGGGAGGCAGCGGAAGAAAATGACGACGCCTGGTCATTTGGCCTCCCCATCCCCAGGCCTCCGGACGCCCCCAGGGCCGCCCGGGAGGAAGCCGGGGTGGCGGTGGCGGTCGCCCAGCCCCCGGGACTCGCCCGGGCTGTGTTGTTGGTTTGGCTGGGTTGCCATGGAGACGGGAAGCCCGGCCCGTCCCCACCCACGGGAACTTTTCCCAGGCTGTGAGTCACTGTGTCCTCCCGGCCCGGGGGACGGACGCCCCTCCCCCACCGCAGGGCCACTCGGCCCGGGTCCCCGCGGGGCGCCGCCTCACCTGGCCGGGGGCTCGGGCCCCTCCTTTGTGCTTCGTGAACTCAGCGGAGTCACCTCCGGCCGGGAGCCCCGGCGCTCGTTGCCGGGGATGGGGCTGCCGGGGCGGGGGCTGGGGACAGGTGACACTCTCTGGGGGGAGAAAGTGCGGGTCCTGGGCGGGGGCAGGCGGTGGGCTGTGGGAAGAACGGGGTGGGGGGCAGGTGACACGTGAGGGACAGAGCCTGAGGCTCAGAGCGCAGCCCCTCCCTCTTTGTCCCTGCCCACCGGGCCACTGACCAGCGGAGGAGCAGCGACAGGGGTCATGCTTGTCCAGGTAGTGCTCGAGGGTGTCCCAGCCGCCGCCCACGCGCACCATCACGTGGCTCCTGAGCACCTGCGGGCCGGTGTGGCCTGGTCACGCTGTGTCCCCTGTCCCCGCCAGCCGCCCCCGGGTTTGGGCTCAAGGTGGCCTTACGCGCACGAAGATGAGCAGGCTGGAGTCTCCCACCCGGTACTTCCCCTCCGACACCTTGATCATGGGGAACTGGTCTGGACACGCGCAGTGGCCCAGGATCTCCCTCACCTGAGGCCAGAGACAGGAGGCCGGGGGTCAGGGGTTGTCCCTCCTGGGTCGGCAGGAAGTAAGTGCTTCCGGGCCATGAGGGGATGGACACTGTGCTGCCCCAGACGTGGGAACAGCTTCCACACACCGGCTCCCCCGCTGTCCTTTTTTGCTTTTTGGGAACAGGGTCTTGCTACGTGCTGGGATTACAGGCACGCGCCACCACTCCCAGCTTTTCCCTTCCTGGCAGGGTCCAGGAAGTTGACCAGGATATGATGGGGCTGTGATCAGGCTAGGGTGGGGGCTCCCCAATAAGGAACGTCCTCGAAGCCCTTAAGCCCTCTGCACCATGGCACAGAGGACAGGCGGAGGTTCCCTGGGAGGAGGCAGGTCACAGGACAGAGTCCAGAGGGGCTGTTCCCTTGGCTGAGCATGGATGGAGGCGGCCCTGCAACACGTGGGACACACACACACAGGCCACCCGCCTGGCGAGCACACAAGTCACACTGGGCCGGCGCTGCCAGGCTGGCTACTGGGAGGCCCTGCCCGATTCCCTGCCCACAGCCATGGCGCCACAGGAAATGAGCAGGTGGGACGTGGAATGACCCGGGTCCGGGCTGGGGGTGGGGCAGCCCCTGTGCCCACAGCGTCCGGCTGCCCGCCTGCTGGCCAGGCACATCGGAGTCCTGAGTTCCTGATAAGAAGGAAACTTTTAGCCCTGCTGCGGTGGGGTGGCAGGGACACCCAGGTCCTGGGAAGGAGGGACAGAGCTGGGAGCTGGGCACCTCCCAAGTTCAAATTCCTCCCAACAACAGCGATTCCTGTTCCCACGAGCAGCGCAGTAGCCATAGGTGCAGGGTGCCAGGCGCCCGGCCCACCTCCTCTCGGCCAAGGGTGGCACCCACCCAACCCTGAGCTCAGGGGTTGCAGACACTCGTGTGGCACCCGAGGGCAGAGGGCAGAGAGGAGGTGCCCAAGTCCTTGTCGGGAGGAGGAGCGCGCAGCGCTTGCTGGGTATTTCGATCTGGCCCTGTCTGGGCCCACTTCTTCGAGGGCGGGTACACACTTGGTGCTCACCATATGCACCTTTCCCCCCACAAGGTGCGGCGACAGGCTGTGGCACCGGCTCTGCAGACAGATCTAGGGGCCTGCGGTGCACACGTCCCGTCCCACTCACCAGCTCGTCCAGGTTGCGCAGGTCACTGGGAGTCATGCGGGGTCCACGAGTGGGGGCCCCCGGTGCAGTGGCGGTCTCGGTGACGTGGTCCCCAGCAGCGGGGGTGTTGGGGGCCGGGGGCGCAGCTCGCAGCTCCTGCTCAATCTCCTGCTCAAACTGCACGAGGCGCGGGGCCAGCAGGCCCAGGCGGGCGCCGCGCCGCGCCACCTCCAGCAGGCACAGCACGACACTCTTCTCGTTCTTCCGCAGGACCAGGTCCTCGGTCTCGAACATCAGCACCTCGGGCACGCCCAGCTCCGTCCGGCACCAGCCGATGAAGGTGGCCACATTGTCGCGGGCCACGAAGGAGCCAGGAGCCACGCTGTGTGCCTGGAAGGCCACACCTCGGGTTGGGCGAGTGGCGGCCAGAGCTTGGGCGGCCTCGGTGACAGCGTTGGCGTGTCGGCACAGGGTGGTGCCCGTGGCCAGCCCGGTCAGGAAGCCATCGCCACCGCTGGGCAGACCCAGGCCGTACAGGGCGTTGAGCCACTCGGCCAGGTCTTCCTTCATGGCCTCCACGTAGGCCTCACTGGAGCGGAAAGGCCGCACGCTCTTGGCTGCCGAGCCCGCGATGCTGGACACTGGATCCGCCATGCCCGGGGCCGGCCGAGTCACTGCGGACAGGGACACGGGTCAGGACTGCAGTGAGGACTCAGCAGAGCGCTCAGCGCTGACCACCTGCATCCACCTGTCCCCTCGGGCCAAGTGCCTGGTTGAAGGGCAGGCTGTGAGCGCCCTCCCTGTCCCCTTCCTGTGCCTCAGTTTCCTCATCTGTGAAATGGGTACAGTAAGGTCCCCTGCGCCTCAAAGGAACAACTGTTGCCCACAACCGAGTGCCTGCTGGGGTGGGGACCGGCCCCATTCCCCCCTTCCCCACCCCCGGCCGCAGGATGGTGGCCACGGAGGAACATAGCCTGGGTCCCCAGACACCTCAAGAGGCCTTGTCCCCACCTCCCTCAACTCGCCCATAGAACAGCAGCGATAGCCATGATCTCCATTTTACAGACGGGGAAACTGAGGCAAGGAGGGGAAGGAGATCGCTGAAGGTCGCAGGGCACCAGGCCGGGATTGCGAATGGCCTCCGCGAGCCGGGGCGCCCAGAGAGGGAGCCGGGCCGCGCAAGGTCACACAGCCCTGGGGGCGCGAGGCCGCGTCCGCGCCGATCCCCGCACTCACCTGGCTCATCCCGCGGCCCCGGGGAGCATCGCCCCGGCGGGGCCGGAGCCGGGGGCCGAGAGGCGCCGCCCGAGCCCGGCCGATCGCAGCTGCGCCGCCGCCGCCGTCCCCGCCCCGCCTCCCTGGAATTCGGATCCGGCCCGCCTGGGTGGGCGGGGCCGCGCGCTCTTAAAGGGGCCGCGCCTCTCCTGGGCGGTGCGCCGGGGACCCGCGTCCAGGCCACGCCCCGTCCCCCTCCCCGGCCGTGGCCTCCCCGGCACGGCCCGTCCCCGGGCTGCGGCAGGAAGCGATAGGGGCCGGGGGCTGCGCAGTCACCTCCGCGGCCGGGAGATAAGCGCGCCGCCCGGGGAGGATGGGGCTCCAGCCCGCGGCGAGGGGACGCGGTGGACGGATGAGGACGCCGCCCGCCCTGCGGCCATGCTGCCGGCCCGGCCTCCCCGTGTGGTGCCCCTGACAAGGGACTGGGCAGTCCCCGTTTTGAGGGACACTGCTGCCCAGAATGGGACACGGGCAAGGTGGAACTGTTTCTGGTGGGGCTGGGGTTTGAACTCGGGGCCTCATGTTGCAAAGCAGGCGCTTGACCACTTGGGCCACACACACGCCCGTCCATATTGCTCTGCTTATTTTGGAGATGGGGTCTCGAGAACTATCCGCCCAGGCTGGTCTCGAACCTCGAGCCCCCATCTCGGCCTCCCAAGTAGGAAGACTTCTGGGCACAGCCTCCTGGGCCCCGTTGATCCGGGTTTGCTGAGCTGAGCACTGGGAGGGCGGGACCAGGGGTCCCTGCCTGGGGGGGACCATGGTGGAGACCACAGTCACAAGGAATCTACTTCACCTTCTTTCTTGGGCAGTACCAGAGTTTGAACTCAGGGCCTCACGCTTGCTGGGCAGGCGCTGTACCATTTGAGATACTGGGTATTTTCCATACAGGGCCTCTTATTAAACTATTAGCCCAGGCTGGCCTCAAACCTCAAGCCTCTTGATCTCTGACTCCTGAGTAGCTAGGATTACAGACGTGAGCTCCAGTGCCCGGCTAAGGTAACTTTTATATGTCCCCATTTTACCACTGAGGCACGTGTGCAGCCAGCAGCTCCGCAGGAACCCGATTCCTGTTTGGGGGTCTGGACACAGCAGAACAGGGCTGAATCCTGGCCCAGCTGCTGGCTGGCTGTAGCGTGGGGAGCAGAGGGGGGTGGAATTAAGATCCCAGAGTGTCAGGGGGACTTTGTGCTTACATCAGAGTTGAGAAAAATGCAGGGTCCTTCTGCCACCCTGGCCTGAGGGAAGGGCAGGGGGCCGGGTGACCATGGTGGCAGTAGTGGGGAAGAAGGATGTGATTTCTGGGCAGCTTGATGGACTGGCTTGGACGCTGGTGCGGTGCAGGAGGGAGCAGGAGGGTTCGGGACAAATGCTTGATGGCATGGGACGAAGCCCTGCTTTCAGGTCAGCAGCAGGAGCAGCAGATGGCGGGTCGGAAGAGGGCGGCAATGGCAGGACCTGGCAAGGCGGAAGACGTGGGTGCTCGGGATCTCAGTGATCTGGAGAGGGAGGAACCGTGCAGGGAGGGTGACAGGTCAAAGTACCCCCTGCAGGAAACTGCCTTCACCTTTGTCCTAGCCAGGTGCAGAGGGCCAGGGGCCAGAGCAGAGGACCCGTCCTGCCCACCTGCAGAGGGCACAGGTGGTTCTCACTGGGCCCACACTTCTGTCCCTTCCCCAGCCCGGTGGACAGGGCGCATCGGCCTGTTTCTGTGGCCTGCAGCGTGCTGCTCCACTGGTCATGTCCCCATCGTTCCAGGCGCTCCCTCTCTGACCTGGGCGGACGCCTGCACCCAGGGCCAGAGCTGTGCAACTGCGGAACAGAGGCCGAGAAGATGACTGTTTATAAACATTTGGAATTTTATTTAAAAAAAAAAAAAAAAAAGACAAAACAAAAAACGTCACAATCATGACCGCGGTTACAGTTAGAGGCCCCTTGGTTCTCCAGACACGGAGCATGCTCACAAGGGTTCCCGTGCTGAAGTCTTAAACAACCATCTTGAAAAGAAAGAAAACTCGGCACACTACCATTTAACTTGTTTTAATGTTTCTTCACAAATGGTGAAAAAGCCTAAAGTACAGACAAGGAACAATCATAATGTTGGGGCCAACATTATAAATACGGAATTATAAATTTAAAACATTTTCTGGTTTAAAAAATAAATCTGGTAGTCACTGCAGCTCTGCGGGGTGTGTCTAGTAGGGCCGGTCTCTGCGCTCCTGGCGGTGCTCACCTCTGCAAGGCAAAGGGCCTGTGGTTACAGTGGGCAAGGGACAGCAAGCCCGAAAGAACCCCCAGTGCCAAGTGACATCGCCAACACCGACGCCACCTGGCCTCACTGCAGTCGGGCTGGAAAGGGGCTGTGCCCCCCCATCACATACTTATCCATCTTCCCGGGTCCTCCACGTCCGCCTCTTCTTCCTCCCATCTGTTCCATCAAAGGTCCGGGGGGCCCCCCTGGACCACCTCGCCTTCCTCCGCCAAAGCCACCTCGGTCCATGCCACGGCCACCACGGAAGCCACCTCTGTCTCCACCACGGCCACCTCTGAACATTCCGCCAGGACCACCGCGGTCCATGAGGCCACCTCTGCCTCCTCGCATGCCACCAGGGCCACCTCGGCCACGGTCACCACCTGAGGTAAGGAAAGGGCATTAGAGGCTGAGCTGAGGACAGGCTGTGGATGGGGACCCGCCTCCTTTTCCCAGGCCAGACACAAAGCAGACACTTCATTCAATCCACATCTGGGTGACAATTCAGAAATGCCACAGGGCAGCTGCAGCTTACACAGAAAAGGTTAGCGGCAGGGGCGGGGGCGGCGCCCCGGAAGCCTGTACCTACCCGGAGGTGGGAAGGGTGGCGGGAGGAAGCCCTCAGGCTTTGGGGCCTTACACTGGTTGCATTCTGTTCTCCAGGCGAAGTTCTGGTTTCCACAGCCCCTGCATAAAGTCACACACAGCAGAAATCAGCGATGGACTGAGGAAGGTGAGGGAGCTAAGGTGACGCTCTTCACTAGGCAGCACACCCCACCTTAGGCACAGGTCTCGGTGGCTCGCCCCACCCAGTCATGAGGTCACCAGCACGCTCCTCTGCGCAGAGCAGAGCGGCAGTATTCCCCGGAGTGGGGTGGGGTGGGGTGGGGTGTCACCAGCACAGTTAACAGCTTGCAAAGGGAAATACATACGGATTGGGACACTGCCAGTCTCCTGCTCGGTGCTGGACATTCCCTCCTCCAGAGGGGTTCCCTCGGGAGCCCCGGGGTCCTCTTGAGGGGAAGCCTCCTCTGTCTCCTCCACGGCCTCCCATGCGACCCATGGGTCCCCCAGGCCCTCCCGGGCCACCTGGACCTGCAGTAAGAAGCAGCAATTACCTCTTCATAGGAGAGCCTTGTTCCAGGAACCACAACCCCTCCACAGGCCCGCCCAGGGCCTCGCTCAGGCTCCTGCTCCATCCGCCCCATCTGCCAGGCCCCGTGCAGAGGGCGATCTCATTCGGCTCTGCAATTCTAGCACTTTCACAGTCAGCGAGGCCACAGCAAGAGGTACAGGCAGCGGCCTCGTGGTGCGTCCAGCCTCTCTAATGACAGCTGTCTATAGACGTTTGCTACCTGCTCTCACACTACCGACCGCATCGCTCTGCTTCCTCCTCACCCAAGGGTGCAAAGTACAGCGACAAGCAGCTTAGGGAGGGTGTCTGCAGTACCTCCGCGGAGCGGGGGCGGCACTCCTCTGCCCTCACGCGGCGGCATGCCACCCCGCATGCTGTTCATGGGAGGCTTCTTTCGGGCAAGAGAGACTTTAAGTTTGCTTCCTTGGAAATCTTTCCCTGGAACAAGATGACACGATGTCAGCGATTCCCAAGACCACTCTTCTCTGCGAGGGACTGGAGAAAGCTAGAGACCCAGCACTCACCAGACTCAGCCACCCTCACAGCCTCCAGCCTGCCCGCCCATCATCTCTAAGGGCTTTACTGGGGAGCAGAAAAAGACTTAAAGATACCAAACCCCCTTCTCTACCCCAAGGAAGAGAGCTGGCTGGCGGGAGGCAGGCTGAACCCCAGGATGTTTGCACAGCACAGGGTAAGGGGTAAGCAGCATGGAGCTGAGTTAGTGAAGACAGAACTCGGACACGGACATTCACGTAGGTTTGGTTTGAAGTGAAATTCCAGTGTCCAGGTAAAAGTCTTCAATACATAAATGTTCACCAGGTAAGGGTTTCGGTTGTGTCTTTTCTGTGGTGCTGGAGATCAAACTCAGGGCCTTGAGCAAGCCAGACAAATTCTCTACACCACCTATCTACACTCTTAGCCCTAAGATGATACTTCATGTATGTTTGCAGGGGCTGGGGTTTGCACTCAGGGCTTTGCTGCACTTGCAAAGCAGGCACTCTTCTCCTTGAGGCACACCTCCAGCCCATTTTCCTCTGGCGATTTTGGAGATGGGGCCTGCAGAACTCCCTTCTCCAGACCTCCCCGGGGCCCAGCTGAGATGGCACTCTGGGTACGCTGATACTACCTATTTAGAAACCTTGCTCTTTAGCCAGGTGGGCTGTAGTAACACCTAACATTAAAGGGACCTCCCAATCCAGGTCAGTAACTGTGCCTACTCAGGGCTTCCCACAGAGGAGACAGGTCCTCTTGTCCCATGGCTCTCAAGCTCCTCCCTCCCGCGGCTCTCTGTGGTTGTACAAACAAAGACTACGTCCTCTAAGCTTTATAGAGTGCCGCTCTCAACAGCATCCGACGTTAGCAAGCCCTTCACTTTCCTGCAAGTCAACCCTACAAGTGCATCCTACCATCAAACCACTCCACGGCAGCCTTGGCGGTTGGTGGGTCTTCATAGGACACTGTGGCGTCCCCTTTGGGCTTTCCTGTTTCCTTGTCCAGGTAGATGTGGATCATGGGCTGTCCAGTTCTCTTGTTCATCTACACATGAGACACACAGTTACCACGTGACTGAATAGAGTACACCAGACTGAAAGAAGCCCTTGTGAAATCCAGGGCAGTCCCTTGGCCTGCTCAAAGTAATCCTTTCCCCAGGCGGCCACACATTCAGTAGGGTCGGATCTGAGCTCTGGGTTAGAACTGTCTGTGGCTGACTTACCACCCCAGGTTCTATAACAAATAGGTGACTGCTTTTCCCCTCTTCAATGTGTTTTATCATAAAAACCAAACTAGACTCCAAGTCCAAAATGAGCAGTGTGGGCCCCACTCTCTCCAACTATCATCTCCTGGAAACTGTGCACCAAGAAAAGGAAGCAAAAGCAAGCACGACTGTATATATTCACCAGCAGTGGTGCGGTGTGAGGTCAGGGCCCCACGCCTGCCAAGAAGGGGCTCTATCACTTGGCCCATTCCACTCATCAAGAAACATAGTCTTAAAAAATTTTGATGACAAAACTACTTTTTAACCAGAATAAACCTTAGAGATACTTCAACAAACAACATATACATATATAATGCAAAAACAGTACTTTAAAAAGTACTCAAGGCAAGAGTATTTGTTTTTTTTTCCTTCGGTGGGACTGGGGTTTGAACTCAGGGGTCACACATGCAAAGCAAGTGATCTACCACTTGAGCCACACTTCCAGTCCAGTCCATTTTGCTCTGGTTATTGTGGAGATAGGGGCCTCACAATTTGCCCAGATTGGCCTCGGACCACAGTCCTCCCACGTAACTAGGATTACAGGTGTGAGCACTGGTGCTAGCTGGGGCTCACCGTTGCCAAGAGTAGTTCTATCATGCTAGTAGAGACTATAATCATGAAGCTTTTTGCCTGGATGTATGCAAGCACATACTGAGTAAAATATTCTGTGTAAGATTTACCAAAACCACTGTTTGTCTACATACTGGTAAAAATTAAAAAAAAAAAAAAATCACTTATTCTCCTTAAATTGTTTTAGATTGTCAGAATCCAACTGGGGTTTGGAAAGCTTTAAATAAAAACCTTAGAGCAAGAAGTGAAGAGTGAGAAAACACTCTAAAGAAAAAGAATAGGCCAATGGCTCACACCTGTGATTCCAGCTACTCAGGAGGCAAAGATTCAGGAGTACTGTGATTTGAAGCCAGCCCAGGCAACAGTTCACAAGACACTCTCTCAAAAATTTGCAACATAAAACAGGCCTGTGGAGAGGCTGAAGGCTTAGAGCACCTGCTTTAGCAAGCATGAAGCACTGAGTTCAACCTTCAGAAAGGCCCAAGGAAAGAAAAGAACAAAGCTCCGTGCCAGTGGCTCATGCCTGTAGTCCTAGCTACTTGGGAGGCTAAAGTCATAAGGATTGCAGTTCGAGGCCAGCCCATTTTCAAAATAACTAGAGCAAAACAGACTGGGGAAGTGGTTCAAGTGGTAGAGTACCTGCTGTGCAACTATCAGGCCTGAGTTCAAAACCCAGTCCCACTGAAAAAGGAGAGAGAAAAGTAAAAAAGAAGTAAGAAGAAGCTGCCTTCCAGGTCGCCAGGACTTGGCACACCCATGCAGTCAGCCGGCGTGGCCTCAACGCAGGGTCACACTGACCAGACATCACCAGAGCACCACGAGTTCACACAGCAAAGCTTTCAGTAATGTGGCTAGAAAAGTCTGGTACACAGCAAAACACAGACAGAGCAGTACTGCAAAACACAGACAGAGCAGTACCGCACATATCAGGCCCGGGGCCTGGCTCAAGTGGCCAGTGCCTGCCTCGCAAGGAAAAAACTTACCAAGTTCAACTACATTAAAATCAAGGAATTTCTATTCTCGGAATTCTCAGAAGAACTGAACACAAAAACAAGGCACAGTAGAGGACATGGCTCAAGTGGTGGAGCACCTGCCTAGAAAGCACAAGGCCCTGAATTCAGACGTGAGCGCCACAAAAAGAAAGAAAAGCAGAAACTGGAAGACAATGTTAGCAACAGACATGGATCGCATTCAACCAATATAAAGAAGATCACATTCAACCAATATAAAGAAGTATCTACAACTCCTAAGAGATAAATGGTCCAATGAAAACTGTGTATACAACACAAACAGGAATTTCAAAGAGGACACGCTGGACTTGAGGCATGGCTCAAGCGCTCCAGTGTCTGTGTTGGAAGTACAAAGCCCTGAGATCAAACCCCAGGCTCCCCAAGGAGGATATGCAGTTAGAATGTCCCTACGAACAATCAAGGAAAAGTGAATTTCCAGACACAGAACGGCAAGGCAAGTGGTGCCCATGGACCTGTAGACAGCCTTAGAAAGTCACTCAGTACGTCAGCTTCTTTTGTACAGAGAGAACAGATAATCTACCAGATGAGTCCTTTAGATTACAGGCTGGCAGAGAAGCTCAGCAGTAAGAGCGCCTACCTAGCAAGTGTGAGGCCGAGTTCAAAACCCAGTACCACACACACACACACACAAAGTCCTTTCAGATTATAATCTATGTAGATGTGTGTATTCACAAACCTGCTCTGAGCAACTGAGCACTGGTTCAGCACTTACTAACCCGGCACTGTGGCGACTTTTCTCCAAGTGCATGGTAAAATCATGCACACCAGGGAGACCTGGGCAAGCTAGAACGCCCAACTGCAGCAGTTTGTGCAGTGAATACCTCAATGCGGAATCTGTCATAAACTTCAGGCCCAATGTACTCTCTATTGAGCTGCTTGCTGATGTGCTCAGAACAGAAAATCCCTACTTTTCAGGTACTGGTCTAGTCCCCCCCCCAAGCAGTTTCTCTCTGTCCTCCCCATTCCGGTAACATCTTACTACCATGCTAGCAGCCCAGGCTGAAACTTCACAGCAGCTCCTTTGAACCTGTCAAGCTCCCACCCCAGGAGCTGTGTTACAGTCCCTTCCCTATGACAACGGACCACCCCACTCCATGGCTCCAGTCCTAAGGCTTTTTCTCCCTGCCCTTACTGCTTTATGTTCCTGTGTCACGCCTACCATTAAACACACAAGTCACACACTCTCCACTGCACATAAACTCCAAGTGTTATGCGCTTGTTCACTGTATATTCCCAGTCCTCAGAACAGTGCTTACAGTGGTGCCAAATAACTTTACACGTGAAACAAAATATTACTGAAAATACCATCTTTAAGAGATGAGACAGGCAGTGCCAGTAGCTCAGGAGGATCACGGTTCGAGAGACCCTAGCTCATGCCTAGCAAGTGTGAGGCCCTGAGTTCACACTCCAGTACCAAGATGAGAATAAAATCCAGGACAGCAATGGAGAGAAAGGAATTCAACTAGGTGTACTGCCACGTGAATCAAAAATACCGAGTCCACTTCAGTCCTCACACTGGGAGGCAGATATATAAATGTTCCTCATTTAAAAATTTCTGTGTCATAGATATTTCCTAATTATTTTTATATTTGGTGTAAAGTAGTGTTCAATCAGGTAACAACTGTAAAACTGTATTTAAACCAAACCATTTTGTATGTATCATTAAAACCCAGTAACTTTCTGGTAAAGCTTTTTTTACTGCAGCACTGGGGATCACATGCCAGAGCAATGTTTTTGGGAGATAGGGTCTTGCCGTGTAGATCAGGCTGGCCTTGAACTAGGAATCCCTCTGCCTCCAGCTCGAGTGCTTGGGTAATAGGTGTGTGCCATGCAGGGAGAGTATTTTAAGGAATAAACTGCAACATGTCCAGAAAGAAAAGGCAGGGAACTTCAGAAACAATTCCCAATTAACTCAATCTCTTTAAGATGTTTCTGCCAGATCACATGGTTATACTTCACTTACCTTAACAACCCCACACTGCTTAAAGAAGTCTGCCAGATCATCAAGAGTCACATTGTCATTTAATCCTTGCACATAAATTGCACTGTTGTCAGAGTCTTCATCAGGATCTATGGGAGGGCCTTCCAGAAAAAAACAAGATAGAAGCAAATTAGCACTGTCTTGTAGCAACAGGTTTTTTTTTTTGAGACAGGGTCTTACTACCTAGCCCAGGTTGGCCTCAATCTCACCATCTTCCTGCCTCCCCAGTGCTGAGATTACAAGCATGTACCACCACACCTGGTTAACAGGGGTTTCTTAACCAATTGGTCACTACTGCCCAGTGGCACTCATCACGGATTGAAGAAAACTATGTCAATCACGCTAGCAAGAAGAATGTCATGAACTTTCTGGGAAAGCTTATTTTATTTTATTTTTTGGCAGCACTGGGGATCACATGCCAAAGAAAACATTCCCGGTCCTTGTTTTTGGAGACAGGGTCTTGCTGTGTAGACCAGGCTGGTCTTAAACTTGCAATCCCTCTGCCTCCAGCTCCGGTGCTTACTTTGTTAAGATGATCACAGCAAAGGACACCCCCAGGTGCCTCTGTCAGTAATAACACACCGGTCTACTGAACTCTAGTATGTGCTTGCTTCTGTACTGTTCACAGCCTGCTCCCTACATCCCCCCAATACTGGGGATTTAACCCAGAGCCTTGTACTTTTAGTCAAAGTGTTTTATTGCTTGAGCTATGCCCCCACCTCACCCCTGTGAGACAGGGTCTCGCCCTGTAGGCCAGGCTGGCCTCAAACTCATGATCTTTCTGCCATTCACTTATATATACACTGGACGTGAAGAATTCACAATTACCTAGATCAAGATCTGGTCCTTCATCCATGGGTCCTGCCAACCAGGAAAGATCATATAAAATACTGTTAGTGCACGTCTTGCAAGCTACAAACCTTACAAACACACATAGCTATCTACTATACCACCATTTGATAGGGACTCATTAAATTCAAAATGACCCACACTGCTAAGTGGAGCAGTGTCTCTTTAATAACATTTGTGAAAAGTTTGCTAGGGTTTGCTTTTTTCTTTGCTGGTTTGCTTCTAAACCATTAACCAAATACACTTTCAATGCTTATGTGCCAAATTAAGTGTTAAATTTAAGTTAAAATTTTGTCCTCCAAATAAACCAAATTTAAAAACTGTAATCTCCCCCATATTACAGAAGCAGGTGCTCAATACTTCAAGTTACCCTTTGTTTTGTAACCATAGGTTAACCTCATTACCCCTAAGACAATGCCGGCAGTACCCATTAGTCTCTTTTGGATAGATCATTTTTAAACCACTTAGGAAACTAATAAAAATTATAGTTTTCTAAAAACTGACTGTATTTTTTTTTTAAACACTATCCATGGTAATACTCAAAAACTTACCACCAGGCTTATTGAAGCCACCTCGCTCTCCAGCGCTGCTGGGGGGATAAACGAAGAAATGAAGGCCTTTCCCTTTAAAAGCCAGTACCGCTCTGAGCCTGGGGGGCTCGTGGGGAAGAAGGGCACTGGCTAAACACATCTCCAAACAATGCATCTCTCTCATCTTGTCACTATGCCTTTCTTCAGGGCAGCTTGCTCAAATTTCCTTAATATACAACCTTGCTTGTCTGACTGTACACACCAGTGTGGCTGGGTCCTTTCATTTCGGGGCTGGTATTAACAGTGCAATACTTGGCAAATTAGGGAGAAAAAAAACAACTGGATCTCAAACACCCAACCCCATTAGCTGAAAGAGTGGGCTGGAGGAAGAGTGGAGGCAACTGCTGCGATGAATCTTCCCGCGCTCATAAAGGTGCACCCTCAACCTCTCCCAGGGGAGAGCCACATGAGGCCCTGGCCTTCCTAACAAGTCACAGTAGAATAAAGCAGGCGACAACCACATTAAATGGCGACAACACACATCGGAGGACGTCCAGCCAATCTTCAGCATAAAGCCACAGTTGAGGCCCTACTGGATTTGACAGTCGCTGTGAAAGGAGATTTACAACAAACACCGAGGCTCGACGGACTGGGGGTGCAACTTTATAGACATGCCAGTTAGGAACAACTACGGGAAGTACAGAGTCACATCTTGCAGGGGAGGGGACATGAACTGACTTTTTGTTAAGTTTGGTTTTTAGGAGTAACTAAAGGCAGCTCCCCATGGGAAGGGGGGGCAAGTGTTTTCAACCAGTATTGCACCTTTAATACCTGAATATACAATTTCAAGCTGTTGCATGCAGCTTTGTTTCCTTTTTAAAAATTACACACCATAAAATGTTGTCTCTCTTTAAACACAAAAGTTTACACTTTAATGTTACACAATTCTAGAGTATTATACCTCCTCTGGTTCATTACCAAACAACAAGTATGCAGTTACCAAAGTTACAGAAGGATTCCATTTATACAATGAATACATTTTGTTAAAAATATTCTATGTATATTTTTCCTCTCCATATGGACACCGTGTCTAGTCCCACTTTTCATTATGCTGCCGGCTGAGTACTGAGTACGGGTACTTTTTAAGTATTGAAGTGTATACAAGGCTCTCACTTTGTAACCTGTAGCATATAAATGCGACAAAGCATGTTAAAAAGTTTCCACGTTTAACAGCCAATGAAAATATCAAAATACTGAGGCAATGAAAATGGGCATGTTAACAGCATTGAGTGCCTTACCTGCAGAAGACACTGAAAACCATCACCACAGCACAGTAAAAAAAGGGAAGGGGAAATGCCCCATCCTGTCCTGGTTCTGTCCCCACAGGACCCCCCAGACTGCTTCACAGTCTGTTGAAAACCTATGGGGAAGGCCATGGTCTCTTCTATGGCTCCAGGAGAGACTTCTCATCCACAAAGAGGGGCCCCTCTAATAGTAGTCTAGCAAAATCAGTACAATCATTACTTATGGAGTATTAAAGTGAATAAACTTGAAATTGTTTTTTGCAATTGAAAAATACTAGGAATTCTAGGTGATCTGAGACGTGATGATAGTAATTTCGAGTGTCTATGTCTATTTTAAAAACATCCAGAAAGAAGTGAAACCTTTATAATGGAATGACGTTCTCCAAATTGGAAGACTGGTTTTTACTTTATACCAAATTATTTGTAAAATTTTGCATTTTATAAAATGACTTTCTTCCAATAAAGATTTCACTGAAGACTTTATTTTTTAAAGTTATGCAGAATATGTAAGACAATATTAACTATTGCTCAACAGCAAAGAGATTTATTAGAATACAATTAAAAAGTTCTAGTTAAATTTTTATCTATTTAGTTTTGAAATATGTAAAAAAAGAAATGCTATTTAATTTTTTCTTGAACACTGACATCCAATCCAATTTACATTCTGCGTAACTTTTTCTTTTTTACTAGTTTATATAGGGACAGAACACACACATAACTAAACCTTTTGGATTATGTTAACCACCAACATTATACCTCACCTTCATCAAAGTACAGACACCAGAAAGGGGAGGAGGGGGAGGAGGGGAAGGGCAGGCAGAGGTAGCAGGGACATGTTACTGATCTAAGCAAAGTTTTCTAAACCAGATTGTTCCATCCATCAAAATGGTCAAACCGATTTAGACTTTCAAAATCTCCAATGGGGAGCAATTCTACACTTATGTACATTATTCTGCAAAAAAGTTACTGGACTTTCTGTGCTCCAACCAAACTCTATAGGGTGCACCTCAGGCCATAGTTTAAGGGTTACAGGACCAAAATCTCTCATTATGCTCAACAATTCTGAGTACAAACAGAAGTTGGGGAAAACACTGGAAAACAGCTGCATTCCTTTTCTGCAGTATATACAGTATTTCAAGACAACCATTCAGAGCATTAGTTACAAACTTAGGGTTGTTAGAAGGGTTGTGTGTGTTCCATCCCAAATCTATTACCCACAGAGGCTTTCCACCTCTGAAAGCCACGAAGGGAACTGAAAGCTCAAGTTTCAAAAGCATTTTTTGTTCTCCCCAACCCAACAAAGTATACTGGCAAGGAAAAAAAGCAAACTGCCACTTAATATATGCCACAAAGATGACATTTCCATGTTTTAAGATGGCTTGGGCTCAACAGATTGTTCATGGAAATGTAGAATAAATTTCTTATGTCTTTCAGTCCCTTCTTTCCACTGAAAATCCTATGGATGAAACAAAATTAGGTAAAAGGAGAAAAGGTTTGCTCTTACCCCATTCCACCGCGTCCTCCTCCCCGCCCACCTCTGCTCATGCCTCCTCGATCAAATCCCCCTCTTCCCCTGCCCCGGTTATCAGGGCCACTCATGCTCCGGTTCTCTCCTGGTCCGGAAAATCCTCCAGACTCCTGCCCATAAACACCCATGCTACCGGGGTGGTCCTGTCGGAATGAACCTGAGGAAAGAGTCACATCTGTAAGCCACACACCAGCATTTACACCACTGCCGAATGCACTTTCTCCTGGAATCACAGAACCCTTAACTGCAAGGCACTATCTTCTTCACAACACAGTGAAAGCATTTTTTTGTTTGAGACAGTGTCTCAGTATGTAGCCCAGGCTGGCCTGGAACTCGAAATCCCCCAGCCTCTGTCTCCCAAGTGCTGGAATTACAGGCATGAAGTACCACGCCCAGGAGTAGGCCTGACAAGTTCAACAAAACTACCAGTTTAACCAAGGCTGAAATAACCTACAGTTACCCTAGAATAAAAAAGCAGCCCTCTGGCCAACACACAGTTTCAGGGTTTTGTCTTCCAACACAGCTTCTATAAGCTACTCTCCAGAAGTAGAAGCAGAGCCCATTTTCTTAGGGCCTCAATGCACTGCGAGGGCTGAGCTCTGTCAAGCAGCCCTCGTGTCACAGTCATCACAAGACATACCCAGGGGCAGAGCTTAAGCACTTCTGGATTTTTAGTTACTCTTCCACCCACAAGAACTACAAATAAGGGAGGGGAGCTCAGTGGTAGAGTGCATGCTTAAGCACATGCAAGGCCTTGGGTTCCATCCCAGCACCAAAACCTCCCCAGAACTCCTCCTGCATTCTGTAAGGAGGGAAATCTCTCCTTTGCTTACAAAGCGTGGAGCTTTTACTCGAGTATTAAAATCACAATAGCCTTCAACAGCTGCCTGCCCAATCCCTTAATGACTTGGGGTGGGCAGGCCATTAAGAACACTGGCATCCAGTGGCTCAAGCAGTTGAGCACCTGCCTAGCAAGCATGAGGCCCCAAGTTCAAATCTCAGTACCGGAAAAAAAAAGAATGCTGGCTTCCCCCAATCCCCACAAAAAAAAAAAGTAAGCAGGCTGGTTTTGCTCACTGCATATAACTTGCCCAAAGAAAGCAAGGCTGGCAATCTAAAGCATTTGTTTTCAGTCTGCTACAGTATTTTTTCTTTTTGTTTCATAAGGCAGATTAGCAACAATAAAATTGCACAAAAGAGAAAAAATGGGGGGAAATGCTGGCATCTTTACTGGAACCCTAGGCTATCATGTTAGCCAGAATGCTAGGCTCTAAAGACGCATCCTGGATTCCAAAAGTAAACACTGGCAAAGCACAGCCCCCTGTCAGTAACTGCAACACAATCCCTCTTAATGGGTCCTCTGCCTTAGCAACTCACTCTGCTGCCCGTAGCTGCTGCTCTGCTGGCTATATTGACTTGGAGCCTGGCTGTAGGATCCAGTCTGGGGGGGGTAACTAGTGGGGGGCTGCTGCCCGTAGCTGCTTTGCTGGCCATAGCTACTCTGCTGTCCGTAGCTGCTTGGCTGCCCATAGGTGTTCTGCTGAGAATAACTGCTCTGGTCATAGCTAGTCGGCTGTGTAGAGGAATAGCTGAAAGAGAAAAATGAAAAACACTTTTAGGAAAGAGAACAAGCTTATTACTTCCCAAAGCCCTGGACATCACTGGTCAGACAGCCTTGAAAAATACACCTATCCCCTCCCCATCCCCCCCGCCTTTTTTTTTTTGAGATAGGGTCTTGCTATGTACACCAGCTCTTAATCTCAGTTAACAGCTGCTTGTTTTGGTTTTTTTTTTTTTTGGTGGGGGGCAGTACTGGGGTTTGAACTCAGGGTCTCACACTTGACAGTCAGGTGCTCAGCCAGCTAAATCTCTCGATTACAGGCATATGCCACCACACCTGGCAAAACAGTTACTTTTCTACATGTTCAATAGTCTGAGTTTAAATGAGGAAATATTTTTTATTTAGAAAAGTTTTAAATGGGAAAGAGAAGAAAATTTTAACAACCTATCTGTTAACTTGTAAATTTCCTTAGTTCCTTCACCCCTATTTGTAATAATGGTTAATCCTGGTAACAGTGGCTCATGCCTGTAATTCTAGCTACTCAGGACAAACATCAGGAGGATTGGGGTTCAAGGCCAGCCCAGGCAAAGAATTCACAAGACCCTATCTTGGAAAAACACTTCACAAAAAAGGGCTGGTAGAGTTGCTCAAGCGGTAGAGAGCCTGCCTAGCAAGCACGAGTCCCCGAGTTCAAACCACAGTACCACCAAAAAACAATCAACCAATCTACCAACCAAAACAATGGTTATTTTCAACTATATCCCAGGCAAATCTGGGAGTTCAGAGGCTGTGTATTAAGAGCAGAGTACGTACTGTGCATTCACGGGAGGCTAACTCAGTGGAAAAGGCACCGAGAAGTGGAAGGAAGAGTAA
Source organism: Castor canadensis (assembly GCF_047511655.1). NCBI lineage: Eukaryota > Metazoa > Chordata > Mammalia > Rodentia > Castoridae > Castor > Castor canadensis. The sequence goes on along the minus strand of NC_133403.1, from coordinate 2,289,358 downwards.
GGAGAAGCATTTGGTTCCAAGACTGCCTCCAGTAATCCTTGAGTAATAGCAATAACTTTCTGAAGGAACAAGGGTGCTTGCTGGTGGAGAGGAGAGACACTGGTTTGTGTAAAGAGGGGCACCACACAAAAATGGTATTTTTTCTTAACTATCCAAAACTGCTTTGCTCTAACATCAACCTTTCAGACATGCCTGATCATCTCTGAAACATGGGCAGTAATAAAGACAAGTAAAGAATCATTAGGATGAAGGCATGTTATGCAAGGTGAGTATTTGCTCTAAGTGACAACTACATGGCAGGGAAATTTAACCAATCTCCCACCAATCAGGATCTTGCTATGTTGCTCAGGTTCATCTCACACTTGTGACCTCAAGTGATCCTCCTGCCTCAGCCTCCCAAGAAGCTGAGACTACAGGAATGCCCACTATGCCTGGATTAAATTCTGGTTTTTTGTTAAGGAATTGGAGTTTGAACTCAAGTCTTCACACTTGCTTCAAGCTTGCAAAGCAGGCACTCTATTGCTTGAACCAGACCTCCAGTCTATTTTGCTCTAGCTATTTTGAAGATGGGGGTCTCACGAATTATTTGTTCAAGCTGGCCTCGAACCATAATCCTCCCAATCTCAGCCTCCCAAGTAGCTAGGATTGCAGTCATGAGCCACTGATGCCTGGCTTAAACCCTTGATGAACTGTGACAATGAGAAACAAAAAGGACAATCTATCTTAAAAGTGATATTAAGTACCTATCACACCACATCCTTCTCCAGAGCCGAATTCAACAGTCTCTCTAATGTGCACCTATTTAACTCACCAGATTAACAACTCAGCACAACAGGAATGGGAATGCACCTGCTCCATAAAGAACAGCTCTAAACTCTGTCCACCTACCCACTCGACTGTACAGTCGTTAAACCTGTTCAGTTCTGCTACATTTTAACGTGTGAAACAATGAAACAAGTGCAAAAATAAGGGAACTACTAGTTTAGCAGAACTATTAAACCCTTAAAACACAATTGAGTCAATATGTGCAAAACTTCAAATTTGACAGAAGCGAGAAAATTTGCAATTCAGTTCTTCCTCTCCTTTAAAAAAAACAAAAACTGGGCGTTGAGGGGCATGACTCAAGTGGTAGAGCACCTGCCTAGCAACCTCAAGGCCCCGAGTTCAAACTCCAGTACTGAAAAAACCAAAAAAACCCCTGGAAGCTGTTGGTGAGTTTAACGTAAAATGCACTTTCGGTATGGAAGGCCAGGAAGACCCCGCCCTTCCCAGGGCGTCAGACTCCACTGTTCTCTTCACTGCTTCTTTCAACCCCTTTCCATGGCCCATCCTCAATAAAATGATTTGACCTCTCAAAACAATAAAACAAACGGCAGCAAAAAGAAAAAAAAAAAAAAAAAGAAGCTGGTGGAACGGCTCACGTGGTAGAGCACCTGCCCTGAGTTCAGGCCCTAGTAATGCCCTCCTCCCCCTCCCCGCCCCAAAGAACGAATCACAAGGAAAGGCCTAGTCCCAACAAAAGACTGCTGCATTAATGGACAGTGATGTGTTAAGACGAATGAAAAAATGATTATGGCGAGGCCCCTTTTTTATGATGACTACAATGGAGATGGTTTCTATGGTTCAGTTAAACGCTTTCACATACTTTCTTACCCTTCTGAGTTAACTAAAAGAGCAAACTAAAGGGAAGAACCTAGAATGACAAGGAGTTTGTGGAATGTAACTACTTGTGGGCGGAGTCATTACTGGGAGAGTCAAAAAAACCAAACCTTACCTTGGGCAGCCAATGCAAGTGGTGACAACCTGAAGATGAAGCTGTCCTGTTATTCTACTAGCTCACTGGCCACAGAAAGAGGACACTGACCTGGTAGGAGGATAGGATGGAGGTGCGGTGACTGGTTGCATGGGGTAGCTCCCAGGAACCTGGGGATAACTGTAGTTACTCTGTCCATATCCTAGGCTGGGCTGGTTATAGCCCCCTGTGCTAGATTGAGGTTGACTAGTTTCAGCAGGCTTGTTACCATCTTGAGGTCTAAAAGGAGAAATAAAATAGTGAAACTCTTGTTTCTCATCAACAAAACCGCTAGGTAAGAACCCTATACATCTATCAGCAATTTGTAATGTCAGGACTGAGCTTGGAAACACATAAAAATCATAAATTATACCAAACCCAGTGTTGGTCTAACTCTAAATCTATCACACCCACAGCAGAGAGCTCACTGTGCTCCATTCATTCCACCTGAGTGGCTATGAAAGGGAGTTTCAATACTGTGTGTTAATTTAAGTCACGGCGGGGGTTGGCTTATTAAGGAAGAGAACACTTTTTCTCAAAGTGAACTGTTTAAAACAAACAAGAAAATTAAATAATACAATGCAATAATATTGGACTATCTGTAATACTGCTTCTAATTTATTACATTTCCTAACTTGGGCGCCTGTAAAATTAGTCTATGAGGCCCCTTAAGAGGAAACTGGGAAGTGAGGGTTGAAGTATGTTATATACACATATAGATACACACACACACACACACACACACACACACACACACACACACACACACACACACACACACAAATGAAACCCACCAAACACTGCTTGAAAGAGGGCAGAGGGGAGGAGTTAAGGGAATACAGTAAGAGGAGAATGAACTTGTTCACAGTATACCACATGCACCTATGGAATTATCACAATGTTATCCCCCGTACTATTAATGTACGCTAATAAAAAAAAGAGCAAAACCAAAATAAAACAAAAATCAGCACAATGGACCAGAGGAGGCAGCAAGGTGGGTACACCACTTCCAAATGAACTGGGAAATACCCATCCCCCAATTAACTGAGCGGAATCAACTACTTCTCAGTGCCAACAGTTTATACCACAGCTGTGCAGAGTGAGCTGAAGCTACTTTAAACAAAGCCCCTAGAATCAGCAGCAGACCAGAAAGGGTGTGGAAGTACTCGCTTCTCCACTGAACTGAAATGGCTCACAAGCCCCCTTTCCACTGGAACAGGGAATAGCTGTCATTTATCAAGACACCGATAGCTGCTTTAAAGCACTGAAACTAAGAAAAAAGGAACCAAAAAGGATGACTTATCAAAAACCAATTCGTATCTAAAACCCTCCAGCTACGGCTTGGATATATTGCTGCAGGAGAAATTCACTCAGGATCTCACACATTTGCTAACACTCTGAAATGCAGAAGTCAACTGAAATGGGACCCTTAAGTAATCTGCTAGCTTAATGTAACTACCGCACAGGCTGTCCAGCAAGTGTCAGCTGCTAAGTGGCTCTGATTACTCACTGTGCATTTCAGAAGTAATTTCAGGATTGTTTGCCAAGCTAATTTCTTACCTCTACAGCAGATAAAAAGACTAGGTTACAAGTTGATCTCTTGTTTATTTATTCCCTATAAAGTCTTCATTCAAATCAGAATTTAGTATTCCTTCAAGACTGTGTGCAAAAGTCACCTACCTAACTGAATTGTCTATAGTGAAGACCTGAAATCTTCTGTTAGTAATAATACATACTGTCCAGTTGCTAACCAGTCAGGGGGTGAGCTTTGTTGGACTAAACACATTCACTTCACAGCTGGGTCCCTGTTAAGAATTTATACTTGCTTATGATACTTAGCTTATCGAGCCTCTACATCATGTAGAGAAAATCATGCCACCGCTCTAGCTTGACTGCCCAAATATGGATGCATCCCTTCTGGACAACTGAGTCGCAGGACTGAATATGGACTCACATGATGCCACCCTCCCTCCTGTCCTGTCAACTACCATGATTTTCCCAAGGGAAAGCTGTCACCCATTCGTAACACCAAAAATAAAAATATCGACAGTGTAATTCCATGAGCAGTTCAACTGTCAGAAAAACACTCAGTTTTCTTCTGGGTTTAGAAAAGTAAAAACAATAAGCTCCTCCTACCCAAAGCAAGTTGGTTCTAAAATCAGACAATCTTGAGTGACATTCATCATTTTTGGCTTGGATGGCACCATTCTACAGCTAAATGAAGAATATCTCTGCAGTGTATTCCAGCACACTGGTTACTGCAATGACTAAAAACAAGCAACACTAAACACTTGAGAGCAATCATTAAATGGGAACTAAGCCCCTACAGTGTTGCTCTTTCTCTCAAACCCAAAGCTGACACATCAGGTAGGAACAGGTGAGTGTGGCCTTACCTTGCAGGTGCAGAGGCTGCTGGCTGCTGCCCATAGGCTGGATAAGCAGGTTGAGTGCCATAAGCAGACTGAGCTGCATAGGAGGCCTGGGTGGTGGTGACGGTGGCCGTGGTGGTGTCATATGCACCGGTGCCATACCCCTGGACAGGCTGGCTATATGCCTGGGGGGCAGTTGGAGTAGAATAACCTAGGACAAAGGAGAGCTGGGTCACATTTCTGGTTCCTCACAATCTGCCTAGATGCTCACTAACACACAATGTGTAAACACCCACTCTAAACCACCAAGAAGTTTAATCTCTTTAACTATTTCCCCTTCAACAAGAGTAGCAACAAACCAGTATTTAAAGCCTAAGTGTCCTGAAAGTACTGTTTTTAGTAAAGTACTATTTCATTTGCTTTAAAATGAAAAGAGAAGAAAGAGTGTACAAACACTCTTTGTGTGACAAAGAGTCTGTGGCAAACAGACTTCCTTCTGCCTCCTCTTGAACACTTTAGTAGGCGACAAGGTTGACTCTGTACTCATTCTGCTAACAGGACACCTCAACAAATAATCTCAATTAACACCCTCAAAGGAGGAAAAGGGGGAAAAAAAAATTCAAGCAGTAAATAAAATATTCCAGAAAGGGAGAAAAAGAGAGATAAAAGGCAAATGGCACAGTATTTGAAAATAGCTACAAAATAACAACCTAGGAACTAGTTTAAGAAGTAAAACCTGCAATTTGGTAGCACCACATTACTTTCTTTCTTTTTGAAGGGTCTTAATATGTAGCCTAAGATGGTCTCAAATTCTCCATCCTCTCGTCTCATCTGGAAGGTTGAGGTTCCAGAGTGCTGGGATTACAGACTTGCATTTGCCTGGCTCCACATGTAATTACTTTCAGACCTAAGCAATGTGCCACAGGAGTGCTCGTTTAATTTAAGGAAGCTGGAGATTCTAAACACATGTTTAATTTTCAGCGGGAGATGTTAACATCTGATTGAACAGTGTAAAGACTGCTAATTTTGTTTCAAGTAACAAGCACTTAAAAAGTGCTTATTATCTATCAGAGCTAAGGTTAAAAATGGCATATCAATGATAAAGATGTATTACAAATTGTATTTGCTTAGCAGGTTACCTTTTTTGATAACTTATTTTAAACTAAACTCAGTACTTTCCCAAACACACCTTGAAGTGGCAAGGCTTTCCCCACAGTAATAACTCAGACTCTGAGCTGATCATCAAGCTACCCATTCCTCTCACCCACAAGCAAAAGGGCCTGCCTTTTTTCAGCATAGCAACTTTAGAGACAGACACTAGAGTCCCTCCTCTCCTTCATTATTTCCCTATCCAGGTGTCACCAAAGATCTGCTCCCACAGGTGTGCTGCAGACCAGGATGGACTCACTTTCAAGCTCCTCCCTCTACCAGACCAGGCAGGATCCAAGCCTTTTGTATGGATCTCAGGCTTAAGAGCATGAACACAACCTCGAAGTTTACAGCCTGAGTTTTTTCATGAAGAGAGATGCCATAACCTCTTTAGTAACAGTAAGCCATGCAATAAAAAGTGTGGCCAGATGTCAGGATTCATATCTAAAGAAATATCAAACTCTCACTAAAGTAAAAAAAAAAAAAAAAAAGAGTTCCAACAGGATTCTGAGTTCACATCCAAGCACCAGAAAGGATGGGGGAAGGGGAGAGAAGAGGGCGATAGACTGATGGCTGGGCAGGGGCAAATATCTGCAATCCCAGCACTGAAAAGGCTGAAGTGGAAGGATCTTGAGTTCCAAGCCAGCCTGGGTTACACAAAACCTATCTCAAAAAACCAAAAAGGAGTTTCAGTATTTAAAGCAAAGTCTGAGTTAAGATTACTTATTTTTATTTTACATTTAGTGCCTTAAGCTTTAATTAGAATAAAATGTCCTAACCAAACACAAATGTAGTAGGCAAAAGAAGAATCAACTATTTTTTTTTTTGATGGAGAGCCTTACTAAGTTGTGCAAGCTGAACTTTTCCTCTTCTGCTCTAGCCTCTAAGAGCGGTATTTACAGGCACGGGCCATAGCCCAGGCTCTTCAATTTCTTTTTGCATAATCTAAAGTGTCACCTTTTACAGACAGTACCCTCTTCACCCCAAGCATCCAAAAGGAAATTCTCAAGTTAACCATATACAAAAACGGTAGTTTCCTTGTCTAAGCTGGGTGGACACATGAATGGCATATTTCACGAAAAAGAGTCTTAAAGCAATGGTTTTTCTTTTTTCAGTACTGTACACCTTGTGCCACTCCACCAGCCCTTTCTGTGAAGGTTTTTTTTTCTTTTTGAGATAGGGTCTCAAAAAACTATTTCCCTGGGCTTGGATTCCACTGGTGTTCCTCTTGATCTCTGCCTCCTGAGTAGCTAGGATTACAGGCGTTAGCCACTGGTGCCTAGCTGATTTTCTTTTTTTGTGTGTGTGGTACTGGGGTTTAAACTCAGAGCCTTACACTTGCTAGGCAGGTACTGTATCCCTTGAGCTACGCTCCCAACCCTTTTTACTTTAGGTATTTTTCAAATGGGGTCTGAAGTTCATGCCTGGGCCGGCCTGTGCTTCCTGCACAGCTGGGGTGATGGGTTCATGCCACATCAGCTCTTTATTGGCTGAGATGAAGTCTCACTAACTTTTTGCCAACAGTGGCCTTGAACCGTGATTCATTTCATTCTTTCTTTCCCTTTTTTTTTTTTCTGTCTCTCTCATCTTTCTTTTTTGCACTGCTGGAGAAGGCACACTAAGCAAGCATGCTACACCCACAAAACCCTGTGGTTTAGATTAACCATAGAAAGTTAAGGTTTAAGATTAACCATAAAAAGTATTATTTTAAATTAACTAGAATCTAATTCCATCTACCTTATTACTCTTAACAGATCTCCACCCCTAAATTACAGCACGTTATCTTAAGATTCATAAGAGACGCTAACAAAAAAAACTCATCAGGGCAACAACTTATGTTGTAAAACTGCAGTCACAGAGTCTGTACCGCTAAAGATTAAAATACAATACTGGGTTAATAAATAATCTTTAAATTAATCTGTAATGCCCACACAAGCAGCCAAGCAAAATGAGCAAAAACCAACAAGGCAAAATGATGTAATGATGACAACAGGAGACAACGTATCTACTATGGCATGAAAACCTGAAGGGAAAGGCAGTAAGAAACATCACATGAACCAACCAAAATTTTTGTTCAAGATGAACAGTAAAAATTAAGGTTTTAAGGGTTCTACTTCGATTAAGTAAATAAGATGTATATAGTCCTTTTCTTCTGAGGCTTAGAATCCTACAAGAAAACAGCATATTTCAACACATTCCCTCTCATAACTTCCTCTTTTTTTTTGGCAGCACTGGGGTTTGAACTCAAGGCCTCACATTTGCTGCGCAGGCGCTCTACCACTCTTGCAGCCCCCGTTCTGATAACCTTTGTGTAAAGCCAGCAGGGAGTACTGGAAAATAAAAAGCAGACAATGTGTCTAAACCCACTTACTTCCTTTTGGCTCTGTTCAGAAAGCTTGCTCACCAGGTTTATGTTGGTTCCTATGTCATAAAGCTGGTGGCAGGATGAAGTGAGGTACAATGAGCACCTGATAGGAACACTCCGTATTACTGCAAAATGCAGACTTTGGTTCATCAATGATACTGGTGCCTGCACTAGCATGTCCTATACTTTTTGGACCCATGATCATGATGGGACTCTTCTAATCAATGATAAGAAAACATGGCTTTCAAGAACTGAACAACCACTTTGCTTATAAATGAAAATGACTTCATCTTGTCCATATAACATGGCTTAGGGATTTCCAAGCTAGATCTAACTGAATTTTTTTTTTTTCAAATCATGCTTGTTCTAAAAAAATGTAACAGCTTTAAATATAAAGTTCATCTTACAATTTCACAATTCTGCATAGTTTTCGCCTCTTCCTACAGTTGCACTATAAAATTTAAAATACTCCAAATTCATGATACTAGTACTCAAAAGATAAACAGGTTTTTACTTTCTTCTGGACTACACATAATTTAAAGAACTGGAGATAGTTGGAAAGTAGAGTATTTACATCTTGTAACACTTTCTTACATTAAAACCTTCTTGAAATAAAGATGGTGGGAAGGTCGGGAGCCTGAAACATTACACAACACTGAACAGAAAACCACCACAGACTTTTCACAAACTCTACTTCACTTCAGTATTAGCATACAATTTATTCTACTTCTTAGAATAGTTTTTTAAGCATTCTGAAATGCTTATAAATGTATATATATATATATATTTAAGACTCACTATGGATTAAAGTAATTTATAACACTTTAAAACAAAATAAAATGTATCTGGACTGAAAACCAACCAAGAGACAAACATGACACATGCAGGGTGGCGGTCTGTTTCTCTAAATAAATCTAATCATGCAATCCAGCCTTCAGGGAATAGAGGAAATCAGCTGGGGAGTGATCATCTGAAATACTGCTGGGAAGGTGAATAACTATTACTAAGGTTTGACACAAAGTAATGTTAAATAATAACAACTTTCCCAAAATCATATAAAGAAAAGGACATGGACCTGTGAATGGCACCTGAAGCAGTTTTTTCATTAGCACCTTGTGTGTGATGTTGTAAGTCTGGGAGTTAAACAAATGAGAACACCTAGGGGTTAACATTACAGGGTTAGACAAGATGGAAAGCATTTCCCATGCAAGAATGAGCAGGATAGTCAAACCTGTACTGGTCCCTTCTACTGTGGAAAGCACAAAAGAAAAAGTAGAGGGTATACTATCAGATGAAGCAGCGTGGAAGCCAGCCTGATTTTTAAGCAGCTCAGTTTAAGGAGGGGCATTCTCAGTCTTAGCACTCGCACATTTCTTTACATAGCATCCACTGCGTTGTGAGATTATTCAGTACGGTGTATAAAAATTAACTCCTCTTTCTCTCGGAATCTATCCCACCCACGCTCTACTGGATAGCCCTCAAAGAATTTAAGGGAAAGGGGGACCCAACCTCCTCCAATAAATCCCCAGATGCAAAGTATGGACCAGAATATACACTTAAAAGCACAAGCACCAAGCCTCTCAGAAAATGCCCTAGCCATTAGGACCCAAAAACCTGTCCAAGGTCGGCCTTACCAGTGGGAGGCTGTCCATAAGATGTTGCATATGCCGTCTGCCCGTAAGTGGCAGTGGTCTGAGCCTGGGTGTAGCTGACATCAGTAGGCTGTCCGTAGGTTCCATAGCTTTGTTGCCCATATGCCTGCTCCAAGGGAACATAGGTAAGAATGCCACGTGTGAACCTTGTGTTTTAGCAATAAAACGGACTACAAATGCTTGTTACCCTTTATCTAATTTACTCCTGTTTTGGTAAAGTTAAGAACAAAAAAGTTCCTGGGATAATTAGTTAACTGTCCAATAGGTTAACAAAACAGTCTCAAGGGAAGAGCAGTAAAGGCACAGGTGTTTAATTGTCACCACTTAAGACTAGCAGTGCTAGTAACTGGAAGCAAGTATTAGGAAGACAGACAAAGAGAAGGAAAATGAAGACTTGGCTAACATCTACCAGACAATTTTGTAAACTGGACTTTTAGCATGACACAAAGATTAAAACTCAATGCACTATCTCAAAGAAAATGAATCAGAACGCTGCATGTTGTCTATGGTCTGCACATTAAGAGTGTCTTTGAACTGGGAGAACGGTATTAAAGTTAGGCAAGGAATGAGCTCCCTTTCAGGTGTTAGCACGCTCAGGTTGCAGGTCTGTTCGGACGACCAGTTACGTAACATGTGCCAGAAGCACTACATCCTGCCTATCCTAGAATGTTCCTACAGCACTTACTAGTATACACTTTTGGCATGGATCATTTCAGAAGCTCATCTGTTAGTATAAGCTTTTTTTTGGGGGGGGGGGTGTGGGGGGGATTACATATGCTACCACTGAGTTACATTCACTCTCAGCCCCTGGCCTACACTTGTATTTTTGCAGTGCTGGGGTTTGAACCTGAGGACTCATGCATGCTATCTAAGTACTCTACTGCTGAACCTAGCCCCTGGCTTAGGTTTTTGAACAGACTCATGTACTGTAAAGAGTTCAGAGCTAGGCATGGTGATACATGCCTGTAATCCCAGCACCCAGGAGGGCCAAGACACTAGGATCTCAAGGTCAGTCTGGGCTAAGTAGTGAGACCCTATATCAAAAAAGGGCTCAGGAGCGTCTCAGCTAGGCAGTCGTGTTTTTAGAACTCACTCCACTACTTACTTGCAATCACCGGCAAGTTATGTAATATCTACACACTGTAAGTTTCTCTTGTGCAAAAAGGTTGTATCATCCTTCTTTGTACAACTGTCATGATGATTAAGTTAATTAAATTTCAACATAATACATAAAATGACCAAGGATGGTACAGGGCACCTATGACAGAGCCTACAACGCTACAGAAGACCAATTCCCACCTTTGGAGCAGGGTTATTTATCATGGCAAAATGGAGCTCACTGCACTCCATCGGGAAAGTTTAAAACTCCCGGGTTTTTAGTGATTACCCACAAAATGCTACATTTACTACTTCATGTTACTCATACCAACTTCTGAAAAAGATCTGTGCCACCTCTTGTTTAGATGGCTAATCTAGACATTTTACTTGGAAAATGCAGCTGCATATAACTGTCTTCAGGATTACCTGGGTAGTCTGTGCATATCCTTGAGTTGGCTGGGCGGTGTAAGCACTGTAGCTGTAAAAGAGTTAAATGCAAGAACTGAATACAGAACACCAATTCCTTTATTATACATTCTGTAAGGACAGGAGGCTCCACACTCTAGAAACATTAATCACAGACAAAATACTGTCACAAAAGACTGACTTACCCCTGCTGGGCTGCAGCTTGGCTGTAGGTACTGTAATCTACATAAAAGAAACAAACAAACAAAAAAAGTGTACAGTCAGCAAAAACAGGATGAAGGGAAAAAAAATGGGGAAGGAACTCAGGTGCCAAGAATTCTTTAAACTGTTTAGAGGGGACCTACAGGTGGACACAGGTCCAAATCAAAACCTCTATGATGCTGAATCAATTAAGTCTAAGCCAGTTAAACTCAGAAAGTCTGAATCCGGTGTGAGCAATTGAGGTCAAGACCAGCTGATTTGGCAGGGATACTCTTCATGTTCTCGTGACCATAACCCCTCCTTAACCACAGGCTAACAACTCAAATATGGCATCATCACCCTAAGGCTGACAGAGAAGTTTTATCTTCATATAAAAAGGAGGCATTCAACAATATTACGTTGACACCAGACTGATTACATCAGTGGTTACATCTAAAAAGCTACTTTCTCTATTACTCTTCGTAACTTTAGCAAGTAACACCAACTGTACTTCCTAGCACAATGACAGAGAAATGGAATGGCTGCAAACAAGTGGAATCATTACAACCTCGTATTTTAAAGTCTGCTGACTGTGACAGAGCCGAATCTGTATAGTAACTCAAAAGCTAGGTACGATAAATCCTAGTGAAGTCAACTTATGAGCTGAGTGCCAACGTGCTTAACTGCCATCTTTGAGGCCCTGGGTTCAATTCCTAACAACACACACACAGTGTCAAGTTAAGAAGAATCCTGAAAACTGGCAAAGAGGATAAAGCATTTAATTTGCCTGGGAAAAATTTTCGTTTTAGTCAGGCACTGGTGGTTTATACTTACAATCCTAGCTACTTGGGAGTCAGAGACCAGAGAGATTAGGAGGATTGAGGTCTGAGGCCAGCTCAGGCAACAAAAGTGAGACCCTATCTCAAAAATACCCAACATGCAGAGCTGGTGGAGTAGCTCAAGTGACAGAGCGCCTCCATACAAGGCCTTGAGTTCAAAACAACAAAAAAAAAAGGAAAAGAAAAATTTGGTTTTAGGTAACACTACTTTCTAAAACCTAAAGTGATTTTAACTTAAAAAAAAAAAAAAAAAAAAACCCATAGCCGGGTGCCAGAGGTTCAAGCCTATAATCCTAGCTACTCACTCCTCAGGAGACAGAGATTAGAAGGATGGAGGTTCAAAGCCAGCCCCAGGCAAATAGTTCAAAAGACCTATGGGTTCCCCCATCACAAAAAAGACCTTGTGGGGTGGTTCAAGGTGTAGGCCCTGAGTTCAAGCCCCAGTACTGCCAAAAAAAAAAAAGGCCGTAATTTCCCCCTTTTCCCAAGAAAACTACCCTATAATTTTCCTTTTCTTATGAAATTTACAAAAAGAACAACAAAAAGACTAAAAATTCTGGTCCACTGGGGTGTCTACAATAAATAGTGAAAACAAGTAGAAAAAAAGATGGCTAAAAAGTTTGCACAGCATTATTGAATTAGTTACATTAAGCTTAGGTTGGGGTTTGTTTTTTTTTTTTTGGTGGTACTGGGATTTGTACTCAAGGCTTTAGGCTTGTTAGACAGGCACTCTATCACCTGAGCCACACCTCCAGCAATTAAAAATTTTAGCTCTGGTTATTTCTGAGATCAGGTCTAGTTGGGATGACAGGCATGCACCACCACGTGCACCTTTTCTCCATTCAGATGGGGACTTTGTTTTCCAGGCTGGCCTCAAACCATGATCCTCCTGATCTCAGCCTCCCAAGTAGCTAGGATTACAAGAATGAACTAAAAGCGCCTAGCATTTAATTGGTTTTTTTTTTTAAGGGAATTACGTATTTTTTTAAAAAATTCTTTCCTAGTCACAAGAATGAGTATTTTATTCTGTTTGAAGACAGTACTGCCAGTAAGATTGGGACAAAGGGTTTTTTTTTCTTTTTTCCATCAGAAACCAGTTCCCCATCCAAAAGCAACAGTTGACATCTCATTTGTTCACAGTGGGGTTCTACTCCACTCCAACAATCCAAAACTTGTGGCTCCCCCCGACCCTCACGCTTTGCTGAATCTTCCTATCTCTGCACTGCACTTGACTACTTTCTTCAACTCAGAACTCCGAATCATTATCAAATCAACTGCTCAAAGGACATCTATAATGAAAACATTTAACTGTTCAATACAACACAGAGGCATTTTCTTTTCTGTTCATTGTTGAGGCAGGGCCTTGCCATGTAGCCCAACTTGGACTTGAACTGGAAATTCTCCTGCCAAGTATTAGAGATTACAGATATGCAGCACACCTGGCTTTGAAGCATTTTCAATGACACTACAAATCATATTCTTTGGTGACAAAAATCACAAGTCACTCCTTTCCATATGCATTCACAAAGTAAATGCATCAAGGAAACCTCTCAACACCAGTATTTTGCTGAGGTTTCTGAATGAGAAATGATGTAAAATCACTAACATGTTTCAGCCAGTAATTCTGATTAAGTTCAGTGTTTGCAAGACTTTTTACCCAAAAGCAGTTATGTAAAGCATAAAATTGGCAAAGCTGATATGGAACAAAAATTGGCAAGTTGATGGGACTTCAGATCAGTATGAAACCAGGGCACTTGGCCCTGCACTGGTGAGCTCAGGTAGCAGCAAATTTGGTTCCTAAGAACTTATGTTTACCCACCACAGCACACAAACATCCTATGATCTCTAACGTGCTACAGTTAAACACCAGTCAGATTATTTAAGGACTGGTTGTGTTTGTTTTTAATACCCAAATGTGCAGTTAAAAGACTTCACTATAAACAGCACAGGCTGAGGCCAGGGGCTGTGATCCAGGGAGCCTGCAGAGTGCTGGTAATGTTGTATTTCGTGCTTGGAATGGTGGTTACTAGAATTTGCATTTTAAGGCCACTTTAATAGACGTATGCTACAGGAGATACAGACGAGGGAAACAAGTACCTCACCCAAGGCAGCACTGCAGACACTTTAGGGCAGTCACTATGCAAGCAGCGCCTGCGACTACACAATGCATTCAAGCCAGCATGGGGTAGCTTTGTTGGAACCAAAATACTTTGCTGTAAGGTCAGAAGGGTTCAAGAAGCTTTTAAAAGATCTAGACTTTTCTGAAAAACTCTGGTCCAGGTAAGTTTTGTAACTCTACAAAGGGCCTAACACCCTGCTTGTGAAACGTGGAGCACAACCACACTTGTAATTGGAACACAGCACATAGCCGTCACCAGCAAACGGCTTGAGCAAAGTTGAAGGAAAAAAAACCAGAAAAACCCAAAACACACATGTCCAGCCACGCAAAATGTCGATGTACCCATTTGGCCTTCTCAGGCAGGCACTGACTGAAGAAGCCAATCCCCATCGGGGGTGTGGGGACCGTGGTATCTGTCCTCTCTTCTAGGAGCACTTCTGGCGGCCTGGCATCAGAGCCAACCTTTACCTGTTTACTGACCACAGTTGGCCAGACTGCTTCAATTGTCCTTCAGCTGCTGGAGTCTTTCCAAAGCCAAATTCTGAGTTTTCCTGTTCCCCTCTCACTTTCTCCCAATGCCTCTAGGGTCTCCAGAGGCCGAATCGCTGCAGATACCCGTGCCCGCGGGCCAGGGTACCATCTGCAGGCGAGGCCCAATCCGGGCGGCGAGGATGGCGTCCAGCCCCCGTTCTGCAGCAAACACCTCCCCCCCCCCCCCGCCCCAATCCCCGGGCTTTCTTTCAATCCCGCGCCCTTCCCCTGGCCTCCGCGGGTGCACGCAATAAACAAGCCTAACGCGAGCAGCCATGCAGGCCGGGGGCTGCCTCCCGGGCCCAGGCGGCCTGAGCGCTCTCTCTGGTCGGGATTTCCACTCTCCCGATCCGGGCCAGCCTTGTTATACAACCCATCTCCCTCGGCGTTGGCTGGAACGGGGCCTGGGAGCTTTTCGGGGAGGGAAGGAGATGAGGTGCACACGTAACGATAAAACCCAAGCAGCCCAAGTTGGGCAGAAGATCGGGGGCGGGGGGAGAACCTTTGAAGGTGGGGGCGCATTCCAGCTATAAGGCCAGGCGGACCCAAGTGGAAACCTAACGCCCCCCCCCTCCCCGGACGCCCCCGCCAACCCGACCTGGAACACGACCAGGCTCCCGATTCCAGGCGGACCCACGAATCCCCGAAGCCTTTTTTGTTTATTTATTTGCTTTCCTCCCCCCCCCGACCCCCCGCCCCGCTTTCCGCGAGCAAACATCGCCCTCGGACTTAGCCGCCTCCTAAACATGGAACGCGGGACGGGGGAATCTCTGGAGCAGCGGGTCCTCGGGTTCTCAAGCCGCAGTCCCCCCGGGCTCCCCCTCTGCTTTCGGGGTGACGGGCTCGAGGCCCCGCGGCATCTCCCCACCCCCCACCCCGCCTTTCACGCGAGGCCACAGGCCCCGCCCACGTGGCGAGCGGCCCCGAGCGCGGGGACCGACGACCGCAACACAATGGAGGCCAAGGCGGGCCCCGCGCGCCCCCGCCGCCGCCGCCGCGAGCCCCCCGCGCGCCGGAAGGTTCCAGAACCGGCCCGCCCGGTGGGGGGGAGGGGAAAGGGAGACGCGGGCTTCGACTTCCCCCTCCCCCCCCACCCCTCCGAGCTCATTCCGCCGCGGCGGCGGGTACCTCCAAAACTCCCTCCACAACTCCACTCGATCATCCCGGCCCTCCCCCAGAGACGAGTGACCCCTAGTTTGGGCGTCCCGGACATCGCCGGCGTGACCGAGGTTCCACCACACTCACCCGTGGACGCCATTTTCTCTCCTTCCTCCTCGTTCTCTCAACGTCCGTCTCCCTCTCGCTTTCCCTCTAGGCGTCGCACTGCGCAGGCGCGAAAGCCGCAACCTCGGGCGCTACCATCCGGTCAGGCCACGGGGGGTGGGGAATGAGGGATGAACCACCGCTTTCTCGTTCTTCACACCCCAAACCGTTGTCCCAATCCTTTCTAAAGAGTGCCACACATGAAGCGCGGAATAAAAATGACATCGAAGGGACCGGCGTGCTCGGTGGGCGGGTGTCAGAACCAAACCGGAGCGATTTTTTGCACGAGGCCTGGCTGTTTAGAATGGTTACGTCCGCTGGCTCTAGGGACCGTCTCTAAAGAGTCAGCCTGGAGGGAAACGGAGGCCGGCGGGAGGGCTGGGGAGCGGGGAGGGGGGGGGCGGGGAAGGGATCCGGGCCTAGAACAACTGCTGACTAATCGGCGGGCGGCGGGGGATGGGGTGGCGCGCCGGCCGCTCGGGGTCACGAGCCTGGATGTGCGTGCAGTGGGTTTAGGGATCCTAGGTCTTGGGCGGGAGCTAGAGGCCGGCCTCCCGGCCGAGGCCCCCCGCCCGGCCCTCCGGGGTGGGGAGCGTGCTCCGCAGTGAGTACCTGGGACGCGTGGCCCGGGCCGGCGCTCTGGGCGGGAGGTCCCCAACGTCGTGCTCGGTCCCGAGAGCCCCAACCCACACCCCTCCCATCCCAGTAACGGTCGGGGTTGTGATTGCCCTTTAATCATTTCATACCCTTGTTTTCACAGAAGGGGAAACTGAGGCCCGAGAAAATTGAGTCCTTTTCCCAAAGTCACAAAAGCCGAGTTCGAGTCCCCACTCTGTCCACCACCCGGAAGAATCAACCCTGTCCCTGACTTCCCATTCGGTCCTCCAGGCTTCCCAGCAAGGTAGGCAGGATCTGATGGCGCTAAACTCCCATTTCCTTCATTGAAGAAATTCAAGTCTTGCTTCTGTGTGTCCACGGGCAAGTCCTTCACCTTTGCCAAGGTGCCCAGGGGCAGAATGACTGTGAGGGTGCAAAAAGAAAAAAGCTTCCACCATCAACCAGTGCCTTGGCCCCGGATCTGGCCTCCAGGCAAGGCTGGCACCTGAACCTCAGCCCAATCTCAAAGAAAGGCAGGGTTCACCCCAAATCCCTGAGCAGGACCTGGAGCCAAGTTTTAGTGTCTTTCTTTCAGTGAACACATACAAAACACTGGCTGTGTGCTGGGAGTACCCTGGTGAACTTGGGGATAAGAGACTCCTGCTTCCCCTATAAGGCCCCCTGCTTGGGGAGCCCCCTAAAGCTGTGCTTATAAGATAGGGTAAGATTCATGATTGTGGGAAGGAAATGGGCAGGGGACATTGAGCAGGGTTTCAAAGGGTGAGTAGGAGTTTGCTTGGTGGTGAGATGGAGGGAAGAACATTGGAAGTTTCCACTTTTTTTTTTTTTTTTTCTACAGAAAAGTGGCAGATGCAGAAGCAAGAAAGCCAACTAGGCAGACTTGTCTCTCTGGGACCCCGCTTTCTGGCCTGAATCGGCTCAGTAACAGTCTTGATACAAGGAGGCCTGGCCAGGGGTAAGGGGGCCCAGCAGGGCCTGGAGGACAGGCTGGGTGTGAGGGATAGCAGGAAGGGGAAAAGCCAGAACTTGGACCAGCTAGGTTGGGGCAGCTGCCTCCCGTGTGAGGTCTTCTCTTGGGCCACAGGTAGTGAGTTGGCTCTGTTTTGGGGGTACCAGGGTTTGAGCTCAGGTCCTACACCTTGAGCCACTCCACCAGCCTTCTTTTTGTGATAGAATCTTTCAAGATAGGGTCTCGGGAACTCTTTGCCAGGGGCTGGCTTTGAACGGTGATCCACCTGATCTCTGCCTCCCTGGCTGATGCCACCCATCAGATGCCTCTTCAGGGCTCAGCAGCCCTCAAGATTCTTCCTGTCCCACACATGGGATGGGAAGATGTCTAGTGAGCACATGGGTTGGGGTCTGGACCCCACCCTAGCTAAGCTGCCTTTACAGCCTCAGTTTCTAAAATGGGGCCGTTGGTTGGGCAGTTGAGAAGGCACCAGATAAAAGCTGCAGTAATAACTTGTTACTGTTTTCCTTTATCCCCTCCCCCAGCCCCCAACACAAAGCCCCAGGACCACTGCTGGCCATCCTCAACCAAGCTATGCATGCCAGGGACCCCACTGGTCCACTGTCCCCAGCGCTGCCTCTCGCCTCCTCAGTCCTGATGCTTTTGCTGAGCAGTCTGTGGCTGGTAGGGGCTGGCCCCAGCCTGGCCCTGGCCCCGGAGCTGCTCTTGGACCCCTGGCAGGGTGAGGCCTCATGGACTTTTGAGGAAACTGGAGATTTGTCAAAGGGCCCCAGAGTAACTTGCAACCTGCAATGGTCAAGCAGGGATAGGACCCTGGGCCCTGGGAGTGTGCTCAGCTCATCCACAGCCAAGGAGGACAGAGGAGCCAGCAGAGGGGCCGGGGTGGGGGTGGAAGCTGTGGGTAGTTTTCTTACGATAGCATCAGCTTTCCCTTGAAATGGGAACTAAGATTTTCAGCTGAGCACGTCTTTACCAATAACAGCCTGTTTACACTTGAGCCCAAATGATGCTCAGAGAGGTTAAGCAGTTTGACTAAGGTCTTACAGCTTTGTGGGAGTGAGATAGCTCCAGGGGAGTCTCATTATTACTTGGGCTGTCAGCACCGGGTGTGATGATGCACGCCTGTAACCCCAGCACTCGGGAGGCTGAGATAAGAGGACTGAGAGTTCAGAGCCAGCCTGGGCTACATTGTGAGTTCAAGGTGAACCTGGGGTACATACCAGGTACCCTGTCTCACTAAATAGAGAGGAGAGAGAGACACGGAGGGAGAGAGAGAGGAAAGGGGAGGGGAGGAGAGAACTCTTGTGCTATACGCTAAGCATTCTGTACCATGCCTGGGAGGCTCAGTAGTTGGTTGACAGAAGACAGTGGAAGGTCCCTTTTAACGCCACAGGGGTCTGGAAGCCCCTGATCTGCGCTACCAGTGATTAGGTGATGGCACACTGGCTCCTAGGGAGGGTAGCTGGCGCAACAGGTGACCTAGGTGGAGGGTACCTTCCTGCCCTCTGGCCAGGCACACCTGGGACAGCCTTGGAGGTAGAGGCCATTAACCTGGCTCATAAACCCTTCTCTCCCCCAGTGCACCGGCTGCTGACGCACGCCCTGGGCCACACGGCACTGCCAGGCCTGCTCCTGAGCCTGTTCCTGTTGCCCACTCTCGGCTGGCGGCAAGAGTGTCGCCTGGGCACGCTGCGTTTCCTGCACGCCTCCGCCCTGCTCTCCCTGGCTGCCGGGCTGCTGGCTGTACTGCTGGCAGGCCTGGGGGTGTCCAGGGCAGCCGGTGGCTGCGGATACATGCCTGTCCATCTGGCCATGCTGGCAGGGCAGGGCCACTGCCCCAGATGGCCCCAAGGGACACTGCCACCATGGCTATGGCCCTGGCTGCTGCTTGCCCTCACCCCTCTGCTCAGCTCTGAGCCGCCCTTTCTGCAACTCCTTTGTGGCCTGCTTGCTGGCCTAGCCTGTATCCTTTGCCTGAGCCCAGGGCACCTGTGGACCTGTGGATGGGCTTCCTGGACGCCTGGGAAAGAAGTGACCCAGGCAGGTCAGGCCCAAGCAACACCAAGTGACTATGTACACGGGTTCCAAGAGCATCGTTCTGGGCTGGGGGCAGGGCTCATGACCAGGAAAAGTGCCAGTTAATGATCCCAAGCAACCCATGGGGCTATGTGGGAGACAGAGATCGAAGGATCTCAGTTCAAGGCTAATCCCATCTCAAAAACAAGTCGAAGCGGGGGCTGGTGGCTCACACCTGTAATCCTAGCTACTTGGGAAGCTGAGATGGGGAGGATCGTGGTCTGAGGCCAGCCTGGGCAAATAGTTGGTGAGACCCTATCTCCAAAATAACCAGAATAAAATGGACTGGAGGAGTGGCTCAAGCAGTAGAGCACCTGCTTTGTAAGCGCGAAGTCCTGAGTTCAAACCCCAGTCTCACCAAAAAAAAAAATCGGGTGTGATGGCACATCTGTGGTCCCAGCTACTCAGGAGGCAGAGGTAGGAGGAGCAAGGAGGTCTGAGGCTGACCCCAAGCAAAATGCACAATATCCTATAGAAAAATAACTAAAAGCAAACAGGCTGGGAGTGTGTGTGGCTTAAATAGGCCCTGAGTTCAAAACCCCAGTGCTGCCAAGAAAATAAAAAGAACCTTATAGGACCTCTGGAAGAGCTGAGGTGGGCCAAGGGTTGAAGTGAAGTGAAAACCGGTAGCAGGGGTGGGAGTGAGGCTGGGGCAGCCTGGGGCCTGTGGTGCAGGTGTCCTAAACACGGGCCTTTGCTTCAAAGATGCTTAATGTCTGGGGGGACAACTGCCACTGGAGGGAACAGGCTGATCCCTCCAGCCTGTCTGATTGTGGACACTGGCTGCCCAGGCCTGGCTGAAGGAAGGAGGGGGTAACAGGACTTTTCCTGGGAGTCACAGAGCATGGGACCCTGGGAACAGGCAAGGAAGAGCCAGGTTTTGGGGGAGGTACATTTGCTATTCCCCTGTGACCAAGTAGCTTTAGCAAGTCTCTTCTCTGCGCCTGGGGTGGTGACTCGGATGATGACATATTCCTGGAGGGCTGCAGTGAGGGAGACGAGGGAATGCTGGACACACACTTGCATGGGGCCTGGTATGCAGTTGGTTTTGGTTTTCCTTGACCAGCTGCCCTGCCCTGGGCAGACAGACTCTGCTGGGGCCTTCCAGTGGCTGGAGCTGTCAGAGCAGCGGCTCCAGGTACTGCAGGAAGGCGTCTTGTGCAGGACACTGGCTGGATGTTGGCCACTGAGGCTCCTCCCCACCCCTGGCAGCCTGGCTGAGCTACCTGTCACCCATCCTGCTGGAGCCAGGTGAGGGTGACTCCGTGGCCCCAGTCCTGGTGGTAGAAACCTGGCGGTGGCTGGCATCCAGGCCCTCCTCTGTTTCTGTCCCTGCAGGCCTGCCAGCCGTGGACCTCCTTTCCCGGCCTCTCCTGGTCCCTGGTCCCACAGTGACAGCTCAGCTCAGCTCCCGCCAGGCCTGGGACCTGTGCAGCTAACCTGGGAGGGCTCCTCGGAGGCAGGCCTTAACTGGACCAGGTCCAGCTTCAGCCCAGGGACCCCGATGTGGGCAGCCCTGGACGAGCAGATGCTACAGGAAGGCATCCGGGCCTCACTCCTTGACGGGCCAACCCAGGGGTCCCAGAGCCCACTGTGGCTGCCCAAGTCCTCCGTCTCCTCTCTGCGGTAAAGCAGGTGGGTGGGGTGGCGTGGAGCATCCTGGTATTGGGGACAGGGTGGCCTGACACTCCCTCTTTGTCCACCCCATCTCACAGGCTGCAGCAGCTGGAGCGGATGGGCTTCCCCACAGAACAGGCCGTGGTGGCACTGGCAGCTGCAGGCCACGTGGAAGGTGCTGTGTCACTGCTGGTCGGAAAGCAGGTGGACACTGAAACCTTGGTGACTGAGGGCAGGGGGGGTCCTCCTGCCCACCCCAACGGCTCTGGGCCCCCCTAGCCCAGGTGGAGGGTGGAGGCACATGCCTGGCCTGAGGTCGGGGAGCCCGAGCCCCTGCTCTGTCTGCTGAGGGTACAGGACCCCTGGGGCAGGAGAGGCCTCCAGTGCATTGCTGTGGTTCTGTGGAGATTAAAAGTCAGAACTCCGGGGAGGCAGCAGTGGTGTTTGGCTCTTCCATGTTGGGATGGAGGGACGAATGAATGAATGAATGAATGAGCTCTGAGCGAATGGCCGGCCGAGGGAGAGCAGCTGGGTGGCTGTGGATCGGCTTCTGCCCCACACGGTGGAGCTCATGTCCTCCTGGATGGACTGGGCACCCCTTTGAGGAGCATCCTCCATTGCTCCTTTCCAGCTGGGGCTGTCCGGCCTGGGGCCTCAGGTTGCCCCCCAGACACAGAGACCAGGCTGGGTGGGATCAGGCAAGAGGACCTTTATTGTCCAGTACATGTCAACCTCCCACATCTGTCACAGGCACTTGGAGCAGGCAGCCCTTTCCTCTCCATGCCCCACCTCCACTTGGGACACTGGGGAGGGGCCGGGGGCTCAGGGTAGAACTGAAGCAAGGAGCCCCCCGACCATGCAGTCCAGTTAGGCAGCCTGGCCTTGGGGTGAGAACCCAGCACCAGAAGAGAAGGAGAGGAGACGTAGAGACACCCCCCGCCTGGGTTAGACTGGGGAGTGGGACAGAGATCGCCACCCCCCCCCCAACATCCTGCACGACTGAGGCCAGGCAGACGGAATGCCAGCTTCGGACTGCCGACAGCTGAGGAGGTGAGATGCCTCAAACTTCCATGTCCTCCTTGAAGGTCTGCTGCACCCCATTTCACAGAGGGAAACTGAGGCCCAAGCCCCTGAATGAGGCCTTACCCCTGTTTGGTCTCAGACAATTGCCAGGACCAAGAATGGCTTACCCCGAAGTCCTAGATGGCAGAAGGGACCCTGAGGACATTAATAAATAGGAGCTGACAGTCCCTGGAGGCAGCTGGGTAAGTCCAGGCGAGCAGGGAAGGAAGCCTGGTGCAGCAGCCCACCCCGGCCTGGGGACACCGCCACCTTCATCCTCTGCCGTTGCGGCTCCTGGGTACCACGATGCGGTAGTTGGCTGCATGTTCTCCCCTCTTTCCCCGAAGGAGGCTGGGGGCACCCATGTCGCCAGGGCCTGCCCCGGACCCTGGTTCTGGTTCTGCCGGAGGGAATGAGGAGAGAGGCTGTGTTAGGGGGTCCAGTGGGGTGCCCACCTCCCCCTGGCCCTCTGTGAGGTGGTGGGGGGATCGGGCACACTGTGTCCGCAATTGGGACACTGGGAAAGAGGCCATCTGCAGGCTGCTCAGCCCCATGACAGCACTTGGGGCTGTGTGATTCCTGCTCTGTCGGGGGGAACCAGCCCCCTGGGTTTTCAGGATGCTCAGCAGACAGCAAACGTGCCATGAAATTTTGAAGTGACGGTATAACCCCGAATCCTCAATTTTGTAGTTGGGTAAACTGAGCCTAGGGAAGAGACTTTATCCCTCTTTCCTTGGCCTGGGCCATCAGTTGGGGGAAGGGCCTAGGAGGGCCAGACTCTGCCCTTGACTTGTGTAGCCTCAAGCAAGGTGAGCCAGTGTCAGTGTTGGGCCCTCAATTGTCTGATCCTAAAAACGGCCATTTCCAGTGGGACTCTGAGGGCCCAGGAAGCACCAACAATGACTGGTCAGTGCCAAGGGGGCTGTGGTGAGCTACGCGCCACCCTGGACACAAGCTATACCTGGGGAGTGAAACTGAATTGGCATTCTTGTCGTCTTCAAAACCTAGTTCCTAGACGAGGAACTGCCTCCTCCAAGAAGCCTTCTGTGACTGACTATTCCCTAAGTTGAACGAGCAGGTCAAAATAGGTTGTTTTCCTAGGGGGGAGAGGAATGCTCGGGAAGGAGTGCCCCAGAATGGGAGACCTGGCTGAGCCTACAGAGCCCCATTTTTAGGACAGAACTTGGACTCTCATGAGCGCCAGCTGCCCACTGAGGACGTGGCCAGGGAGTGGGCTGTACCCGTGTCATCCTAACTGCCCGCACCTGTGCACCTGCGGGCTGAGATCTAGGACCTGAGGCCAGACAGGCGTGTATGGTCACTGTCATACTGACGTTCCACACCCGATGTCAGGCAGCACAGGAGAAAGGTGGCCCAGGGCCTTGGTTCTAGCACCAGTTGTGGTTAACTCCTGGCCCCACTGTGCCCCAGCGAGGGGCCAGACCTCTGAGCCTCATCTGGAATGCTGAGATAACACTCCTGTCATGGTCGTCACACCCCTGCCATAAATGAGTTTAGCAAGACCAGTGACAGAAGGCGTTTTTCGCAGTAAATGTTAGTGTGGCTTTGACCCAGGTCTCCTGAAGGGCTGGTCACAACATGATCGAATTTGGGGCCCTGGGATCCCCCTGGGCCCCCTGAGTGCAGAAGCAGGTGGAGACAGACCTGGGAGTTGACCCAGAGGGACTCACTCGAGCCCAAGCCTCTGTTTTCTCATCTGTGAAATGGGCATTGCCCATCTGGCAAGCTTACTGTCAGGACTGCAGGCGATTGGTGTCAACCCAGGTGGCCCAGAGAGGTGGCAGCTGTCAGCATCATTACTAGTTACAACCCAAACATGAACACCTGCTGTGTGACTCAGTCCAGTGAGGAGGAGGCCATTTTTTTGTGTGTGCTGGAGACCCCAAGCCCCCGTGGGTCCTGTCTTTCTGTTCCCTTCCTCCTGAACTTCGCCCTCCAGGCCCAACCCAAGTTGGACTCCTGACCACTGATGGGTCATGGGCTTCTCCAGGTGTCTGGTACTTCCTCCCTATCAGGTAAACGCAGCTGAGGACAGGCAGTGTCAGCCGAAGGGCCACAGTAGCCCAGCGGTTCCCTAACTTCTGTCCTAATACTCTTACAGAGGAGGCGGGAGACACCTAAAGAAGGTGGGATTGGGTCCTTTGTGCCCAAGGGTCCTCCAGTCTGGCTGTGAGGGGCAGGTGCCAACTGGCTTCAGGGCAGGAGCCTGGATGAGTCTCCACTGAGACCTTGTCTCCCTTCCTAGGGTGAGGACAGGGCTTGCCTGGCTCCTCAAGTGAGCAGATGGGTGGGGAAGGAGGTCTGGGAGATGGTCCCTGGTAGCTGGAGGAAGGGGCTCTGGAAACAGACCACACACCCTTTCAGGACCCTTGTCAGGCTGCCCTCCTCCTCTGCCTGGCACACCAGGAATCTCTTCCTGACCCATCACGAGTGTGTCCTGTTCCACGAAGTCTCCCACCTCCTACAAGAAGTGACCTCCTTGGGGACTTCCACCCCACAACCCTACAGATACTCCCTCCCTGCTCTGGTGGACCCCAGAGCTGCAATCAGCAGGTGCTACCGCAGTTTTGCTGAACAAAGGAGGCTTGGCTGTAACCTTGACCTTCCTTCCCCAGTCACCCCTTATGCAAAACAAAGGTGAGGCTGGAAATGATACTGAGGCTGTGTGCCCATGTGCTCATGGGCTGAAGAACAGGGTGGCTGCAGCTGGCGAAGGACAGCCAGGTGAAAACGGAGCCCAATCCCTTCCCCCAGCGACAGCTATAGGCTCTGTTTGAAGGGCAAAGACTTCCTTAGCCTCATATCCAGGATCCAAGTACTAGGGTTCTGCCCATCTGGACCCTAACCACCTCCTATGCCATCCTCTCTGGGTTCTGCTCTTCCTCTGCCTGTTCACGCTCCCCTGATCCAATCTCTATCACCTCCAGGAAGCCCTCCAATTAGACACCCCCCTACCTCCATCCTAGCTCTCACTGCCAGTGCCAGGGCTCACTTCAGCGCCACTCCTGCCCACCCCAGCCTCTTAAGCTACACGAGGGCAGGGGTATGTCTGTTTGGCAGTGGTGGAAGGACAAAGTGCCTGCTGGCCCAGGCTAAGCATTAGCAGGCACCTTATGCACGCCCCTGCCCTTCCCAGGCCCCCTGGAAGGGGCTGCCCCTGCCTGCCCGCCCTGCCGTTACCTGGCCAAATGATGGCTTCCAGCAGGCTGACCCGTCTGGCCAGGAGCTCCAGCTGAGCCTGCTGCTGCAGGAAGCTCTGTAAGCTAGGAGGCTGATGGGAGATCCAGAAGAGCAGACGGTGCGAGTCTGGCCTCCGAGGGTTGGGCCAGGAGTCCAGGGGGTGGGGGCATGTGCCTGGGGACTTCAGGACAGGAGCCTGGGTGTATCTCCATTGAGACCTCAGTCTCCCCACCTAAGTTACGGGGGGCTTGCCTGGCTCCTCAAGTGACCAGAAGGGTGGGGGGATTACAGGGTGGATGCCAGGGGTGAGGGCTCCCTGAAAGGGAACCAAGGAACAGAGGAGAATGAAGGTGGGACCTACAGAAGGGACATGTACGGCCAAGAGGGCTGGTCCTGTGAGGGCATCTAGAGGGCTCTGGGGCAGGAGGGTCAGAACAGGTAGGTGACGTATTATCCAGAATCCCCTGGGGCCCAAGCCTGCCTCTGGAGTCTAGCTCCAGGACCTGTTGTCCTGTGGGTCTGGGGACCGGGTCACTGAAGCCTGAGTAGAGTCAATCCGTTAGCCCAGGCTCTGACTGTAGTATCCATGATCCCCTGCACTGCTGGAGTCTGGCCCTGTTACCCACAATCCCTTGCTGATCTGGCATTCGGTCCTATCGCACATTCTTCCAGACTGGTTCCCTGCAGGCCTGGAAACCACATTACCCACAATGCCCAGACACCCAGCCCTCGGCCCAGGGTTTCCAGGGCCCTCCTTGTGTGTGGAGGAGGGACCTGTCAATGAGAAATGGTGGTCTTGGCCTCTGACAGGCACCTTTTCCAGCCTCGTGACCTTGAACTGACTCAAGCCAGTTCTACCCCATGAGGGCTTGGGGGAAGGCTGGCAGGCAGGGGCTGGGCTGTCTGTCCGTCTGTCTCTACTCACCATAGAGCCCAATCATTGTTTCCAAGATTAAAACCCTCTCAGCTAAAATCTTCAAAGCCTCGCGTAGTTGGTGCAACCCCTCCCCCTGTGGAGGAAAGAGACAGATGCAGCCGTGACGGGGCCAGGGGCGCCCTGTCCCATGGGACACACACCTACAGCGCTGCGTTACCTGCCATAGCCCAGGGCCCAGGGAAAAGCCAAACAAGACCAGGGAAAGAACGGGAGGGGACACACATGGCGGGCAGAAGCAACCCCTAAGACCCTCCGGCTCCCCAGTCCCATTTGACCCCAGCTAGCCACAAATCATGCTAGTCTGGAGGCAGGGGATGCCAATAACGGGCACAGTCACTGCCCCAGAAGCTGCCTCGGAGCCTCTAATCTCTGCTGCCAACCCGAGCTGCTCTGGCATGACCTGAAACATCCCTGGGTCACCTACACTTTGGTTTACTCCTACTGTTTAAATTGCTTTTTTGTTGTTTTTCGGGTGTGTGTATGCTGCGCTGGGGTTTGAACTCAGGGCCTCACACTTGCAAGGCAGGTGCTCTACTGCTTGAGCCACTCTGCCAGCCCTTTTTTGTGATGGTTTTTTTCAAGAACTATTTGCCATGGGCTGGCTTCGAACCTCGATCCTCCTGATCGCTCCTCCCAAGTAGGTAGGATTACAGGTGGTGAACCACCAGGCTAGTTGCTGACACTTTCACTCTGTAAGTGAGTAAAAACAGAAAACGCTGGAGTGGCATGGTTGTTGCTTTCAATGCAAACTTGAGGCTCTGGCCTTGCCCAGAAAACAGCTGTCATCCCCACCAGGGCTCTGGCAACGCCAGGCCCATCTTCTGACATGTCTTGGGCACCAAGACTGTAGCCCAGTCGTCTCCTCTAAGCAACACTCATCTGCACGTCTCCCAGAGCATCTCAGCTGCTGCCCAGGGCTCAGGCCGTCCCCTTGACTTCCTCCCAATCTGCCTGTCCTTTCCCCAACACAGGATCCTTAGTTTCACCAAGGCTCCACACCCTCCCCTTCCTCTTTTCTAATCCAGACCATAGCTGCTTCCGGAATGTAGGTACCTCAGTTTCAACAGAGTACCAGGACACAGCTAGGACCACACCAGCCCTGACAGCATCCAGAAGTCTCTTTCAGCATCCTGTACTCAGTACATGTCCAGTGAAGGGATGAGTAAATGCATATTTATACAATTACAATCCAATTTAAGGCAGTCGTTTCCCATAAACACATCTACAGAGAGCTGGGGGTGGCAGAGAACTTCTGTAATCCCAGCATTCTGGAGGCTGAGACAGGAGGATCACACATTCAAGACCAGTCTGGTCTACCCAGTGAAACCCTGTCTCAAAAACTCCAAAACCATGGGAGGCAGAGATTGGGAGGATCGGGCTTCAAGGCCAACCCCAGGTAAAAGGTCTGTGAGACCCCATCTCAACCAATAAGTTGGGTGTAGTGGTGCATACCTGTCATTGCAGCTACTTGGAAAACGTAAGTAGGAGGACTGCAGTCCAGGCCAGTCTGTGCACCAAGTGAGACTCTATCTCAAAAATTACAAAAGCATAAATGCTGGGGGAGTGGCTTAAGTGGCAGAGTGCCTGCCTAGTGAGCACAAGGCCGAGTTCAAATCCCAGTACAGCAAAAACAACAACAACAAAACCCCACCGAAACAAAGAACCTCTAAGCAACCAAACAGCCTCCCAGCAGGTCCAGGATGAGAGTGGTCACTCCCTGGGGCTGTCCCGCACCATCCAGCCATCTGTCACTATTAAAAGATAGGGCCACCCTCGGGCCACTAAAACACCATTGCAGCCTGAGGGTCCCAGGGTCGCTGTGGCCCCGTGCCAAAGTAATCCCTTTTCAAGTATCATGGGACCAGGAACTAAAAACTGATGATGTTCAAAAATTCCTTTTAGCCATTCCCAGCCCGAAGAGCAGGGGCAAGCTGACGTCATGGGCTTCCTGATGAGGTGTATTCAAAAGGTACCAAGTCCCCTGCTAGTGTTTGGGCCAAGAGTGACCTCACTGTGAACCAGACAGGGGCTGGTGGAGTGGCTCAAGCGGTAGAGAGCGCGCTTAGCAGGAGAGAGGCCCTGAATTCAAATCCCCAGTACCACAGGAAAAAAAAAAAAAAAGCTCAGGTGAAAATGTGTTTTAGCTGGGCACCATGGCTCACGCTTGTAATCCTGGCTACATAGGAGGCAGAGTTTGGAAGGAAGAATTGTCATGGTTTGAGACCAGCCTGGGCAAAAAGTCCCTGAGACCCCCCCATCTCAACCAATAAAAGCTGTGTGTCATTCTCATGCTTGGTCTAGAGACAACCTGCTTTCAGTCTATTGAAAGAGGATTCCTTTCTAATAAACTTTATCACTTTCACTGAAAAACACACAGAAACAAAACTGGGAACGGTGACACACACCTGTAGCCCAGCTACTTGGGACGATCGCTGTCCAGACCTGACCTGGGCATAGATGTGAGACCCTATCTCAAAACATGACCAGGTGCCGGAGGCTTACATCTGTAATCCCAGCCACTCAGGAGGCAGACATCAGGAGGATCGCTGTTCAAAGCCAGCCAGGGTCTCAAGACCCTATCTTAAAAATACCCAACACAAAAAAGGGCTGGTGGAGTGGCTCAGTTGGTAGAGCACCTGCTTAAGCAAGCATGAGGCCCTGAGTTCAAACCCCAAGGCCACCAAAAAAATAAAAACAACAACAAAAACAAAGTCAAAATAGTTGGGGACATGGCTCAAGTGAAGAGCACCTGCCTAGCAAGCACAAGGCCCTGAATTTAAAACCCAGTATCTAAATAAATAAAAAAGAATTTTTGAAGTCATTTTGTGAACATCTGATAAAACTGACAACGTAAGTTCCTCACTAGGTAGCTTCATTTTACTGAATTAATGTCAGCTTTCTTAGCTGTGACAGTGGCATTGTGGTTCTTTGGGACAATAACAGTATTCTTTTTTTTGTGTGTGTGACAGGGTCTCCTTAGGTAGCCCAGCACAGCCTCAAACTTGAGATCCTCCTGCCTCAGCCTGCTGAGCCCACTGTGACCTCCCTAGGATGGAGAATGTCTGCATGGTACCTCTGTCCCCAGGCCTGGCACCCACAGAGAAGATACTGGGGGGGTTCTTCTGGCCCCTCTGGAACTGAAAAGGCTAGACTCCAGTTTCAGCTCTGCCACGGCTTTGCTCAGTTTCCCTGTCTGCGTGAAGGCTTCTATCTAGACGGAGTGGCTCATGCCTCACTCGGGTCCTGCCGTATGCATGTATGACCACTGGGTGTCACTGCTGAGCCACAGGCAAGCCAGGCCAGGACATCTCAAAGATGCACCAATGGGCTCTGGTAAGTAGAGTGTGAACAGGGATTTGCAGGCCCCAAAGCCTCATGCAACCCCAGCCCAGATCCCTCCCAGGCAGGCAGCAAGCAGGGGGCAGAAGTACAGGGGGACAAGGGAAAGATGGACTGGTGGGGACCCAGCTACCTCTTGGTGGAGAGGGTCCTCCTACAGGTAGTCCTGAGTTCGAGGCTAGTCTGGAAAGCATCTGCTGGGGCTCCCCATGCAGGGATGGGACTGCAAGCCTGATTCTGCTGTCATCTCACCCCTCTCACCTCTCCTGGGCTGGGTGGAAAACCTGTCCCCAAGCTTAGGGCCTCAGAGAGGCAGGGGTGGCTCACATGTGTCTACCTGACCTCTGGCTCGGCACACGCCCACACTACCAGGATTCTTAAGAGGCCCTGGGACCATGGATGGGGACCTGGGGTAGGTTGGCTAGAGATAAGGCAGCAGCTGGGAGAGGTAGCAGGGCCCCGGAAGACATGGGCGACACAGAGAGGACTCGTGCAGGGTAGGGGGGCTCCCACGGCTGTATCCATCACTGACCCCACAATCTAGGACCGAGCGCAGGGCAGGGGCTGGGGTTGTGCACAGCCTCACTAACTAGTGGCTTCTAAGAAGTAGGACGTCCCAGCCAGACTGCAGGGGATGACGGGGAGGCAGAGGGAAGGGAGAGCTGGTGCCACCCTCCGAAAGACTGGCCCCACTGTCTCTCCTATAGGAGTGTCTGCCCCCACCTTGACTATTTTCTCAACATCTCCTACATCAGCGATGGTTTCCAGGGCCCCACATTGTGACACCTTGAGGCATGGCACACTCCAGGCTTCTGGCCCCTCCCTCATACGCATCTTGCGGGAGGAGATTTCTAGCTCTTGAAATTTGTTCTCTGCAATGACCCCCAATGACTGTGGCGGTTTCTGAGACTCCACATGAATGATGACTGTATGGTTTCCAGGCTCCCCTGCTCATGCCTCCTCTCTCTGCTGTGGTTGTGACATTTTCTAGGCTTCCCTTCCTACTCTTCAGGTTTTCCTTTGCACACAGTGGTGGCTCCCCTCTGCAAGTGACAGTTTCTTCTAGGCTTCCCTTGCCATTCCTCATGGGTTTCCTATTTGCAGGTGTTTGGGGTATAGTGGAGTTAGGGATCCTGACCTCATTCACCACATCAAATGATGGTTTCAAGGCTTCTCTTCCCAGGTTTCCTGGATATTCTATGTGTGTGGTAGTTTCTAGGTCCTCCATCCCTTTCACCATGGGACCTTCAACTACCTCACTGTCTCTAGGCCTCCCTTCCTATGCTTCATGGCTTTCTTAAGGCCCCTCCCTTAAGGGAGGCTGTCTTCCTGCCTCCCTTTCTTCTGCAGACGGGGAGCAGAGGCCACAGTTCTTGCTGGGAGAGGACTATGGCAGCTGGGAGTGAGGAATGCAGTGTGATCTGGGTCACCCAACCACCCTCCCCCTGCCCCCCAGCAGGAATGGGTAGAGCCACCCTGGCCTGAAAAGGCCACAGAGGGGAGGTGGAGTCAGGGACAAAGATAGAGACAGGAGACGGTGGGGTCTGCTGATAGGGCTGCCCCTGCCCAGGGTGGGTGACAGGATGGGAAAGGGCTGTGACTGAAAACTGAGGCAGGCTCCTGCCTAGGAGACCAGGCTGTAGTGGGGCTGAGGTGGGGGCGCCCCCCCCCCCCAGAAGGCCAGTGAATTGTCTCCTGAGCAGGGGAGGCCAGGGCTGGACCAGAGCTTACCCAGTGGCTCTTCTCACCAGGCTCTCCCTTGGGGCCAGGGTCTCCCTGCAAGGAGAATGAGAGAGAGAGGAAGTAAGGGAGGGAAGGAGAGAGAGGAGAGAGGGAGGGGAGGGGGAGGAGGGAAGACAGAGGGAGAAAGACTTGGAGAAACACAGACAATGGGCTCTGTGGTAGAGCACCTGCCGCCTTGCACACCTGTGGCCCTGGGTTCTATCCCCAGCACTGGGAAGAGAGAGAGAGGGAGAAAGAGAGAGAGAGAGAGAGGGAGAAAGAGAGAGAGAGAGAAGGAGAGAGACAGAGAGACACCTACAGAGAGAAGATTATATTAGACTAACATTGCAAAAGTAAAGTAAAACAAAACAAGCTATTCAAAACAATGGAAAATGACAGAGACCACCTAGAAACTAGAGACCACCCAGCTGGAGGTAGAGACCACCCTGGGCAGAATCCACACATCACTCTCTCTCCTCCTGGGGTCCAGCCTCAAGCAGCCATTTTCAGTTTTATTGACCTGAGGAGTCAGAGGTTGGGGTCGAGCCTCTCAGAGAAGCAGGAAATTGAGGGGAGAATCCTGGAAGTAAGGGGGGGAAGGGCAAAAGAAAGGGGACAAAATCTTCCTAAATGCTCCACTCTGATTCTTAGCTAATCCCACAGCTGCCTATCCCACAGGGCAAAACGTCAAGGAGCCCGGGGGAGAAACAACTGAGCACAGACTTCAGTCTTTTCCCATCACATAAGACACAGAGTTTGGAACACTTGAGCTTTGCTAACGAAACTCCAGAAAGGTCACACATTAGGAATAAAGACTGATACCAAGAGTAGGGAATTTTCCTGCGACCAAGGGCAAAACAAAATGAACTTTCTCTGATAAAACCTAAAACCAAGACTCCAAAAGAGCAAGGTGATCCGTTAGGGATTTAATTGTGCTGGAACAAAACTCAACACTTTTCACTGGAAGATAGCAGAATTCAGAGCATTGTGTGGTCCAGTCTGCAATAAAAAGTAAGCAAACATGAAAGAAACAGGAAAATGTGACCCATATTTATGAGAAAAACCAGTCACAGATCCATACTCAGATGTTGTCGCAGACAGGAAAGTGCAAAATATCTCTGATAAATGTGTGAAAGAATCTGTTGAGATGGAACTCCTGGAATAATTTACTTTAGATGTAATAACAGAAGAAAGAATAGTCAATCACTTTGAAAACAGGCCAATGGACTGTTAAAAGTGAAGCCCAAATTGAAAAAGGATTTAAAACAAATTGGGCCAGGGGTGCAGCTGAGGGATCCAATGTGTGCTTAGCATGCCTGAGGCCCTGGGTTCAATCCCCACCAGCACATAAAATTAGAGTTCCAAGCTGGGCGCCGGTGGCCCATGCCTGTACTCCTAGCTACTTGGGAGGCAGAGATCAGGAGGAGCAAGGTTTAAGGCCAGCCCTGGGGAAATAGCTCTTGAGACCCTATCTTGAAAAAAAAAACATCCCAAAAAAGGGCTCAAGTGGTAGAGAGCCTGCCTAGCAAGTGTGAGGCCCTGAGTTCAAACTGTAGGACTGCCAAAATGGCAACAACAAAAGACCCCAGTATAGCCAAAAAAAACGCCCCCAAAAACCAAAAAGTAGAGATCCAGAAGCAGAGAGAGTAGGAACAGAAAGTTTTTTTTCTGTGACTGGCAGAATGGCTCAAGTTGTAGAGTGTCAGCCTAGTGAGTGTGAGGCCCTGAGTTCAAACCCCAGGACCACCAAAAAAAAAAAAAAAAAAAAGAAAGTTTTTTCTATTGACCTTCTTTTTTTGTTTTTTTCCAAATTTGATTTAGAAGCAAAATAAATCAAAACAGACTTCTAGGCCCTAAGTCAAGCATGTGAGATTAGTAGTTGTCACTTCATCCTTTCAAGTGAAGAACAGAAAAATCAACAACTCTTTTTAGGTCGGAGACCATAGGACAACCACTGTCCCCAAACCCAGGGAGACAGACAGGAAATAGGAGAACCCCAATTTACTGAAGCAAAACCTCCACTGGAACCAGTGCCAGGCAGCTCTGCGGACAAATCTGAAAGGTGAACACTCAGGGAGGGGAGCAGACATAGTCCCCTGCCAACTTTTGTGAGTTTTATCTCAAGAATTTCTGCCTGGTCCTTACAGTGAATATCAGTGAAAAGTCACTTCCAGCAGGTGGGGGACAAAAGGAAATATCTTGAAATATGCCAGAACATTCTACGCTTTTTTTTTTTTTTTTGGCAGCACCGGGGTTTGAACTCAGGGCCTCACATTTGCCAGGCAGGTGCTCTACCACTTGGGTCACTCCACCAGCCCTCTTTTGTAGGTTTTTTTTGAGATAGGGTCTTGAGAATTATTTGCCCATGGCTGGCTCTGAACCACCATCCTCCTGATCTCTGCCTCCTGAGTAGCTGGGATTACAGGCGGGAGCCACCGCACCTGGCTCAGACCATTTTATTCTTTATAGGGCCTGCTCTCAGGACAAACTACTTTACCCAAGCCTAACCCGATGTTGTTTCATTAGAGCTTAACCACTCCTGGGGGAGGGATACTATGAGATTCCAGCTTCTTCTAGCTTTCCACGTGGGGAAAAGGAAATACCCAGCTCTACCCACCCTAGCCATCTTACAGGGGCAAAAACAAAACACACACACACACACACACATAAACGCCTAAAACAACAACCTTGAGAAGTTTTGGGAAGTTACCATTCAGGAATGGCTGACAGACACAGATGTAATGGCAGGACTAGAGAACACTTCCCTTCCCCTGCACCTTCCCCTACGTCCCTAAAGCCTAGTCATCACAGTTTCTTTAATCTTTTCACCCAAAAGTTACAAGGCATACTAAAAGGTAAACACAGTTGGAAGAGAGTAAACAAAAATTCGAATCAGACCCAGATGTGGCAGAAATTTTAGAACTATCAGACTAGGAAAAAATATATATACATATTTTTTGGTAGGACTGGGGTTTGAATTCAGGGCTTTGCACTTGCAAAGCCGGCCCTCTACCACTTGAGCCACTCCTCCAGTCCATTTTGCTCTGTTTGTTTTGGAGATGGGGGTCTAGTGAACTGTTTGCCTGGGCAAATCTTCCTGATCTCAATCTTCCTGATCTCAGCCTCCCAAGTAGCCAGAAGTCCAGGGACTTAAAGGAACAAGTAGACAATATACAGGAAGGGATGGTGTGTAAGCAGAGAGATGGAAATTCTAAGACAGCATAAAAGAGAAGTGTGGGGATAAGAAAAGGAAGAATCCCTCCAATGGACTTATCAGTAGATGGGACAGGGATGAAGAGAGGGTTTCCAAGCTTGAGATGACAATAGACACTTCTGAAACTGAAACTAAAAGAGAAAAAAAAAGAACACAAAAACTTGATCGGAATATTCAAGGACTGTGAGACAACTACATAATGGGGTTCCAGGAGGAGGAGACAGAGAAATATAAGCAATGTGTGAAGTGATAATGACACAGAATTTTCCCCAGTAATATCAGAGACCAAACCACAGATCTGAGAAGCAAAAGGAACACCAAAGAAGATAGGAAGGAAGAAAGAAGGGGGGGAGGAAGAGAGGAAGGAAGGAAGGAAGGAAAAACAAATCCAGGCTGGCTGGCTCACACCTGTATTCCTGCCTATTTGGGAGGTTGAGATCTGGAGGATCATGGTTCAAGGTCAGCCTGGGCAAATAGTTCTCGAGACCCCATCTTCAAAATAACCGCACAAACTGGACTGGAGGTGTGGCTCAAGTGATAGAGCACCTGCTTTGCAAGTGCAAGCCTGAGTTCAAGCCCCAATCCTATGGGGGGGGAAAAAAAAAGGACCATCTATTAAAAAAAGCTACTAGTGACACCATAGTTAATGGTGAGCAACTCAAAGCTTCCCTGTTAAGTACTGCATTTCAACACAGTACTAAAGTACTGTGCAATAAAACAAGAAAAGGAAATAAAAAGTATAAGACTCAAGAAGGAGGAAATAAAATTGTTTTTGTTTGTAAATAACATGATCTATGTAGATCTATGTAGAAAAGCCTGTGTGGACTGACAAAGAAAAGTGCTGGAACTAACAAGATATCATCACAAGTGTGCAGAATCCAGGTTAAAATACAGAAGTCAGTTGTTCCTCTGTATACTAGCCATGAACAAGCAGAACTTGAAATCAAAAATACTTTACTATTTACATTACCACTGCCCCAGATGAAATACTTAGGTAGTAGAAATTAACAAAATAAGGGTAGAGGCATGACTCAAGTGGTAGAGCACTTGCCTATCAATCTCGAGTTCTTGAGTTCAAACCCCAATACTGCCCAAAAAAATAAACCCCAAAATAAATAATATGTGAAAGGTATATGAAGAAAGCCACAAAACTGTGATGAAAGATATCAAAGTACCAAATGGCTGGGCGTGGTGGTTGTGGACACCTGTAATCCCAGCTTACTCGGGTCATAAATTCAAGGTGAGCCTAGTGAGACACTGTCTCAAAATAAAATAAAAAGGCCTGGGATGAGGGCTGGTGGAGTGGCTCAAGTGGCAGAGCCCCTGCCTGGCAAGTGTGAGGCCCTGAGTTCAAACCCAGTACTGCCAAAAAAAAGAAAGAGTAAGGGCTGGGATGTAACTCAGTGGTAGAACACTTGTCTAGCACATGTGAGGCCCTGGATTCAATCCCCCAGCTCACCAAAAAAATTAAATAAATAAAATACTAAAAAGGGGAGGGATAACCCATGTTCACAGACAGATTGACTTGATATTGTCACGATGCCAGTTCTTGCAACCTGACCTACAGCTTCAATGCAATCCCAATCCAAATGCCAACAATTTACTATGTGATATCCACGAACTGATTATAAAGTTTGCAAAGAGAAGGGAAAAGACCCAGAATCTCCCACTCAATAGTGAAGGAGAACACACCTGTAGGACTAAGGCTAGCCAACTTCAAGACTTAGTACCAAGCTGTCCTAATCAAGATAGCCAGGCACTGATAAAGAGATCACCAGATCAAGACCACAGCGAACAGAGGCCAGGAGAAGACTCACATGAATCCACTCAACAGATCTCTGGCTAAGAAGCAAAGGCAAGACAGTGGAGGGAAGACAGTCCTTTCCAGAACTGGGGCTGCAACAACAGGACATCCACATACAAAAAAAAAAAAAACAAATCAAGCCAGGTGTGGTGGCACATTTCTATAGTCTCAGCTACTCAGGAAGCTGAGGATCCCTTGAGCCCAGGAGTTCCAGGCCAGTCTATGAAACATAAAGTGATTCTAGCTTTTAAAAAATGAATCTAAGGTACCAGTGGCTCACGCCTGTAACCCCAGTTACTCAGGAGGCAGAGAGCAAGAGGATCGCAGTTCGAAGCCAGCCCCAGGCAAATAGTTCACGAGAGCCCTATCTCAAAAAAAAAAAAAAAAAATCACATAAAAAGGGCTGGTGGAGTGGCTCAAAGTGTAGGCCCTGAGTTCAAACCCTAGTATTGAGAGAAAAAAAAAGTCTAGAGACGTACTTTTATACTCTCACAAAAACTAACCCAGAATGGATCACAGAGCTAACTTAAACACAAACAAAATTCCTGGGAGATAACAGAAGAGAAAACCTAGGTGATTCTGGATGTCGGAATGATTTTCAGACACAACATCAAAGGCATGATCCATGAAAGAAAAACCTCACGGCTGGACTCCATTAGAACTAAAAACTTCTGCTCAACACATGACAAAGTCAAGACAATGAGGCCAGCCAAAGGCAGGGAAGAAACATTTGCAAAAACACACATCTGAACAAAGAACTCTTAAAACTCCGCAATGAGAAAAACAAACAACCCAATTAAAAAATGGTCAAAGTCCTCAGCGGACACCTCACCGAACACGATACAGATCCAAGTGAGCATAGGAAAGGACGTCAAACATCATGTCGTTCGGGAACTGCAAATAAAAACCACAAGGAGATAGAACAAAACCAGACACCTTGTCCTACGGGAAACTGGCAACAATACAATGGCAAGGATGAGGAAGAACATAGCGCAGCGCCAACTCTCACTCCTTGCTGGTGGGAATGCAAAATGGCACAGCCGGGCTGGTGGTGTGGCTCAAGTGGTAGAACACCTGCTTAGCAAATGCAAGGCCCTGAGTTCAAACCCCAGTACTGTCCCCCGAAGAAACTCGACAAAACAAAATCAAAACGGCACAGCCACTGTGGATGACAGTTTGGTGGTTTCTGTTGAAACTAATCTTATCAGCCAGGTGCTGGTGGCTCAGCCTGTAATCCCAGCTACTCAAGAGGCAGAGATCATGAGGATCGTGGTCCAAAGCCAGCTCCCGGCAAATGGTTCGTGAGACCTTATCTCAAAAAAATCCATCACAAACTGGGTGCAGGTGGCTCATGCCTGTAATCCTAGCTACTCGGGAGGCAGAGATTAGGAGGATCAAGGTTCAAAGCCAACCCAGGCAAATCGTTCTGTGAAATCCTATTTCAAGAAACCCTTCACAAAAACAGGGCTGGTAGAGTGGCTTATGGTGTAGGCCCTGAGTTCAAACCCCAGTACTGGGAGAAAAAAAAAAAAAAAGAAAAAAACTGGTGGAGTGGCTCAAGTGGTAGAGCACCTGCTTAGCAAGTATGAGGGCCTGAGTTCAAATCCCAGTACACACACACAAACACACACACACACACACACACACAAAACACTAACCATATGATCAACCACTGTTGATCCAGAAATGTTGTTCCAGAAAAAACCTGCCTCTGGATGTTTACAGCAGCTTTACTCATAATTGCTCAAAATTTGGAAGCAACCAAGATACAAATGGATTAAATCAACTGTACGTTCAGACAGCAGAATATTATTCAATGCTAAAGAGAAAAAAAAAAGAGCTATCCGGCCCCGAAAAGACATGAAGAAGCTTCAGTGCATACTACTAACATGAACAGGCCACCTTCTGTATGATTCCAGCTCTCTGACGTTCTGGGAACGGTACAACTAGGGAGAAGCAGAAAAGAATAGTGGTTGCCAGAGGCTGGGAAGGAGGAAAGGAAGAAGAGGCAGAGCACAGAGGAATTTCAGCTATCCTGTATGCGAGTACAGTGGAGAACTCCTGCCATCGTGTTTGTCAAAACCATGGACTGTGCAGAACCAAGCGTGAGCCTGAAGGATGCATCAGTTTAGGTCACCTCCTGTAATGAATGTGTCCCTCTGTGGGGGGAGTCAATAGTGGGAGACGTCGTGCAAAGGTGGGCACGGGCACAGAGAACTCTATGGTCCCACTCATGTCTGGTGTGAACCTGAAACTGTCATAACTTGTTTTATTAATTAAAAAAATTCCCAACGTACATCGTTAACGATCACCATTGTACCCAGATGACTTGCAAAGACAATCCACAAAGAGAAAAGCAAAACCTTATAGATTCAGGAATATCAGTGGAAGCCCAAAGCGGAATAAATCACAGCTAGGAACATCAAAATCCATCTGCTGAAAGCGAACTTTAGCGGGGCACTGTGGCTCGTGCCTGTAATCCCAGGTACTCGGGAGGCAGAGATCAGGAGGATCAAGGTTCGAAGCCAGCCCAGGCAAATAGTTTGCCAGACCTTATGCTAACATAATCTTATATATTATTTCTTTAAACATTTTTTGGCAGTACCAGGATTTGAACTCAGAGCCTTGTGCTTGCTAGGCACTGCTTGAGCCGTGTCTCCAGCCCAATTTATACCCCGCAAAAATACCTTTCAAAAATTAAGGTAGAGGACTGATGGAGTGACTCAGTGGTAGAGCGCCTGCTTAGCAAGTGTGAGGCCCCAAGTTCAAACTGCAGGGCCACTAAACCCAGAACCAAACAAAAAAATAAAACAAAAGGAAACTGCTAAAAATTAAGGTGTAACAATAAAAACAGTTTTATTATTATTGTTGTTATCATCATTATTAATATTATTTGGCAATGCCGGGGCTTGAACCTCACACATGTGGGAAATTGTGGCTTCCACACCTCAGCTCCCAAAGTGTCCTGTTGTCAGGAGACCCATACGGTAAGAAAAGCTGAGAGAAGTTCGGGCTGAAGAGAAGTGAGAGCAGTTAGACATCTGGACCTGTAGGAACGGTCAGTGTGTTAAAAATATAAGCACATTAGCAAAGTACACGATGACAGAATCCCTCGGCATCCGGGGGACCAGCTCCCTGCTGGGTACCAAGATTCACAAATGCTCACGGTCCTTGTATAAAATGGAAGAATGTTTGTAGACAACCCATACACCCTCCTGTGTGTATGACTTATAATCCCTAGTCTATAATGTTCAGGAAAAAGATGTGACAAAAATGTCTACACACGCTCAATATAGGCACAGTTTTTTCTCCAAATATTTTCAATCCACAGTTGTCAACCCCACAGATACAGCACCTGTGAACATGGAAGGCCGACGGTATTTTAATTTATGTCCTTAAGTTCTTCAAAAGTCAAATGACTATTTAAAGCAGCTGGGCACCAGTAGTCCACACCTATAATCCTAGCTACTTGGGAGGCTGATATCAGGAGGATCTTGGCTCAAGGGCAGCCCCAGGAAAATAGTTCTCAAGACCCCATCTCCTAAATAACCAGAGCAAAAGGGACTGGAGGTGTGGCTCAAGCAGCAGAGCACCTGCTTTGCAATCCAGAAGTCCTGAGTTCAAATCCTGGTCCCACTTTAAAAAAAAAAGTCAACTGACTATTTAAAGCAAAAATAATAATTGGGCTGAGGCATAGTTCAATGATGGATGACTTACCTAGCACGCACAAGGCCCTGTGTTCAAACCCCAGCACTGCCAAAAAAATAATAAAGTACTGTGCAGTTTGTAACACATGCAGAGGTATGACAAAGGAGAGCGACTGCACCAGTGGAAGGCGAAGCTCCCTACATGTGAAGTGGTATGATATTAATTCAAGTAGATTGTGATAAGGAAAGAATGCCTGTTATTATCCTGAAAAAAAAAAGCAACCATGAAAAAAAGAGCAGCACAGATAGACATTGCTAAAATCTTATTAGGGGAGATAAAATGGGATCTCAAAAAGAGCTCCATCCAAGAGAAGGTGAAGGGGGACGTAGCTCTGAGGCACAGCGTTTGACTGAAAAGGCAGGAGAAGAAAGGGGAAAAAGAGAGAGAGACACGGGGGTAAACGGAACACAGACAGCAAGATGGCTGCTTTAAAGAGAACTGCATTGATGGTTACGCACATCACTGAATACAAATGAACCAAACGGCCAGGTGTGAAAAAGCAAAACCGAGTTATATGTTGTTTACAGAAGAGGCACTTTAAATATGAAAGACACAGCCAAGCTGAAGGGAAAAAAGGTTTAAAAACTATATCCCATATAAACACCAAGCATTAGAACACTGGTGCGACCAGTTTAATAGCAAACAAGGTGGAATTTGAGACAGGGAGTGTTACTAGAGACAAAGATAGTAATTCTATAAAGATAAAAAGATCAAGGGGAGTTGGCACTGGTGGCTCAGGCCTGTAATCCCAGCTACTCAGGAGGCAGAGATCAGGAGGATCGCGGTTCGAAGCCAGACCAGGCAAGTAGTTTGCCAGATCCAATCTTGGTAAAAAAAAAAAAGGCTGGTGGAGTGGCTCACATGATAGTCTGTCTGTACTGACAAAAAAACAAAACAAAACAAAACCCAAAAAATAAGGAGACATTGAAATGCTAGACATGAATGCGCCTTGGGCTGGAAACTTGACTCAAGCAGAAGGGAGCCTGCCTAGCAAGCACAAAGCCCTGAGTTCAAACCTCAGTACTGCCAAAAAAAAAAAAAAAAAGTAAACCAAACAAACATGAATGTCCCTAATAACAAAGGCTGAAAATATATAAAGCAAAAAAAATAAATTGAAGGGAGAAAAGTACAAATCTACATTCAGGGTCAGAGAGACAGAGCGATAAAAAGAAAAAAATATAGGATCAAAGAGTCAGAGACCTGTAGAGAGAGACGTGCAGGGCGAGACGTGTAGGGCTGTCACGGGCAGCCAGACTGGGACACATGGGGGCAGTCTAATCCTAAAAGGATGAAGATGGAGATGTCCTGGATCAGACAGGAGGCCTCTGGTTGTAGGAGGTGGAACTAAAACAGGGATCTGGGACTGTGGGATCCTGGAGGAGTGGGTACAGGGTAGACAGCATCCGCTCACCTGCTGCCCTGTAAAGCCTCGGAGGCCAGGATCCCCACGTGGTCCCTGGATGGAAGCGGGGAGAAGAATGCAGTTAACTGTCTGCTCTAGAGCCCCGGGACTCTCCAGAATCCCCCATCGGTGGCCATGTGGGTACTCACCCTCTCGCCCTTCTCTCCTTGGTGTCCAGCAGGGCCTGGGGGTCCCTGAGTAACAAGACAGGGCCTCAGTCTTATGCTGGGACAGGATGCAGAAGGCAGGGGGTAGGGGCAGAGGTGTCACAGCAGGAGCCCCAGCTTCGCCTGGGCCTCACCGTACGCTGATGGTGGTTCACTCAACTCAGTGTGAGGAGATACGGTCTGAGAGTCAGACAGCCCCCACTACAACCTATAGGGGTTGGCGTGGACTGGCCTGAGCCCTAAGAGTCTCTGCCTTTCTTAGCCTTAGGAGACAACGGTGCTTGCTTCTCTTTACACAACTGAGTGAGAACATTTATGGAAAGTACTTTGCATATCAAATCCTCAGTAAGTTTTGTGTTTTTTTTTAAGTAACAGTGAAGTTTATTAGGAGAGGAATGGGGTGGGGAGGGGGGAGAGAGAAGCATCTCCTGTTCCCCACGCAGAAAATGGGAGCAAAGACTCCTCAGCAAGCTCCTGAATGAATGAATGAAAGGATGGATGGACAGCTGGATGAATGGATTTGCACACAGGTGACAGCACTTGGAAAATAACTCACCATTTCTCCAGGACTACCAGGGACACCTGCAGGGCCAGGCAGTCCAGGGGGACCTGGAATAAGACAGGATGTCCTCAGGACTGGACAGAAGTGCTGTCAGCCCCAGTCCCACGGCCACCCACCAATTCCATCCTTTGCCCCAGGCCTGGGCTCCACTTACCCATGGGTCCTGGGGGACCCGGGGGACCTGGGGACCCAGTGGGTCCCTGGGGCCAGTGGCTGCTGATTTCAGTGAAGGTGTTGGATAGCAGCTGGTCCCCTGGAGAGGAAAAGATAGTGAGTGAGCAGGATGGACACTCTTCAGTTGTGACCACCTCTGCATGTCAGCTCTGACTGCCCTACAGAGGAGCCTGCAGCACAGATGGGGCCAACCAGGCACCTGCTCCCAGAGTGGGAGTGGGGAGAGCGTTGGTCAAGCAAGACCAGAAGACAGGGAGACCTGGGTTCTAATTCTGCCACACTCTAGGTGACAACCAGAAATACTCTACTTGATTTGAGCCTGTACTGTTGCCTGTCAAGTGGAAATGATAATAGCTATCATTTATCGACCATCTGCCATGTTTCAGGCATCCGTGCACGAGTAGCATGGAGCTCTGGGAAGCTGGCATTGTCACTGCCTCACTGAAGAGATGAGGAACAAGCCAAGACTTGGAAAGGGAGATGAACAGTGGGATGGGAGAATGAATGAATGTCTACCCATGCACCAAAGGTACAATGCAATGGGTGGAACCTGAGAGTCACTCTGACCCCTGGCAACACGTGAAAGTCAGACTGGGCTTCCAGAGGGAGGAGGGTAGAGATGCACGTCAGCGCACGGGGCCGGAGCCTCTCCAAGTACAAGGCTGGCGCTGTGGCCTTGGGATCATGGAGCTGGCTTCCTGCTGTCGGGCCTCCAGCTTCCTGGCACTCTGAGGGCTGGATTCCAGTCACCTCCAAGGCCTGGGGAGGGTCTAATGCCAGGTGGTTCTGAGCATCTGGGTTAGAACCTATTCCCCTACACTCTAGCTGTCTCATCATGGCATGTGACATCCCCTCTCTGGACTCAGTGTCCCTAACCTGTGCACAGAGAATGACAGCCCCTGCAGGTAACGTGTGGTCTACCAAGGGCAAGTATGGCCTGCAGAAGGCCCCTGATAGACGGTAGCAGACACCATGGTGGCGGGTATTCCCCTCAACCAACCCCACCTCAGCCTGATGGAACCCCAGGGGACTCACCATGCTGGGAGATCCGGGCATGGGATGGACCAACAGGGGCTGGGGGTCCCGGGGGGCCAGGAGGCCCTGGTGGGCCTGGAGGTCCCATCTCTCCAGGGATGCCTGCAGCTCCAGCCTGGCCAGGGCTCCCTGGGGGGCCCTGTGGACCTGCAGTGAGATCACAGGGGCCAGTGGGCACGTGGGAGGCATGGAGAACCAGGGAGGCCTTGAGGGGGCAAGACAAGACAGCAGAAGAGAGGGCACTGGAGCCCACAGAGCTGTCCTTGACTGTCTATTGCAGGGATGAACACAGCATCCTGCCTTCATCCCACCTAGGCAGGTATGGGCCCTTCCTTAGGGCTCCCAGGCCCCCATGTCCCCTACAGGAATCCTGGTGACAGAGGTGAACATTGGTGTTTCTCCTCTGCCTAACCCCCACACTGATCTGGGAACGCCTGGAAGGCAGGGACTGGGCTCACCCCATCCCAGTGCCCAGCTCAGAGGTGGCGGAGTGTAGGTACCCAAGGAGCAGGAGCTGACTGAACCAAGACCAGGGTTTGGGGGCACCGAGGTCTGAGTGGGGTACCCCCGGAGGGAGGGTGAGCAGGGCCAGGCCACCCTGGATATGCCAGGGCTGGGGACAGCTTCAGCCAAGGGAATGGCCTAAGAAAGCTGGCGGGTGGCATTGTGGGCACTTACCTGGCGGGCCCCTCATCCCTGTTGGGCCCTGGCTGCCAGTGTCTCCTTTGGGGCCAATGGGCCCGGGCAGCCCCCGAGTACCAGCTTGGTCTGGGGAACAAAGAACTTCAGGTTGACAGCTCTGAACCTGACTTTGA
Organism: Castor canadensis; assembly: GCF_047511655.1. Lineage (NCBI taxonomy): Eukaryota > Metazoa > Chordata > Mammalia > Rodentia > Castoridae > Castor > Castor canadensis. The sequence continues at coordinate 2,245,152 of NC_133403.1, read as the reverse complement.
CCCCACCCCAGCCCTGCCCCTCAGCCGGTACCTACCATCTCGAGGAAGCAGCGGGGCCCTCATGCTCTCTCTGGCTCCTGGCAGCCCTGGAGAGAGGGCGTAGGCAGGGGTCAGTGTCTCTGTTGGGCCAGAGACAGGAACGATCATCCAGATTCCCCTCCCTCCGTTCTAACCCAGGCAGGGGCTGCTGGGGCTGCTCAGCCTCCCTGGCAGGACCCCAGTGTTCAGGAGCTCCTGAGACAGTCCCCTCAGATTCCCTGGAGAGGTGAGAAGACTGAGGCCTGCCAGGGAGTCAGCAGCAGGACGGGGACCAGGGTCTCCCCCTAATTCCCACCTGGGATTCTGTTCCTGCCTCTCCTACTCACCCTGGAGGCCTCCATCTCCTGGGCTTCCCTGGGCAGCCGGAGAGCCCCAGAGCAGGACAGCGTCCTCAGGGCTAACTGGGGTTGGGGACGCTGCTTGTTCTTTGACAGTCAGCACAGCCACCTGTGGAGGAAGAAGACAGTGACAGCATGGGTGTCAGAGAGAGGCCAGCCAAGGGACCCCAGGATTGGGGCAGGAGGCCTACAAAGCCTGCTGGGAGTTGAGACCAAGCTCCCAGGCCCAGAAATTCATCAGAAATGACTGTTTTTAATGCAGAGAAACTAAAGCAGATACCTTAAAGCAACTGAGGCCAATAGGAAAAGGGGACCAGGAACTAGAGAAAAGGTTAGATCAAAAAGAATTAACCTAGAAGGTAACACCCATGCACAGGAAATCAATGTGAGTCAATGCCCTGTATAGCTATCCTTATCTCAACCAGCAAAACCCCTTGTTCCTTCCTATTATTGCTTATACTCTCTCTACAACAAAATTAGAGATAAGGGCAAAATAGTTTCTGCTGGGTATTGAGGGGGGGAGCGGGAGGGGGTGGAGTGGGTGGTAAGGGAGGGGGTGGGGGCAGGGGGGAGAAATAAACCAAGCCTTGTATGCACATATGAATAATAAAAGAAAAATGAAAAAAAAAAAAAAAAAAAAAAAAAGAAATGACTGTGTTTTACAAAGTCAAATTCACTGGTGCCGGTGGCTCACACCTGTAATCCCAGCTACTCAGGAGACAGAGATCAGGAGGATCGTGGTTCGAAGCCAGCCTGGGTAAATATTTTGCAAGACCCTATCTTGAATAAAACCATCACAAAAAAGGGCTGGCGGAGTGGCTCAAGGTGTAGGCCCTGAGTTCAAATTCTAATACTGCCACCAAAATTTTTTTTTTCTTAAAATGACTTGAGATATGTAACAGACATTTTGCTTTTGAAACCGGAAGATGTTATCATAGGCGAGGTGGGGTGGGAAAAGGAGGTGCCAAGCCAGGTGGGGATCCAGCAGTGAGCTGGGGGGGCATGTCTGTTCTTATCTGGCTGAGGACTGGGCTGCATGGGTGGGGGCTGCACGGTCTCTGGAGCAGCAGAACAGGCTATCCATTGTAAGGACAGGGCGAACGTCTGGATGGGACCAAGGGGAGGCCAGGGCAGATCTATGGGGGTCAGAGGGAGACTGTGATCCTCCTGCCTCCTACTGCCCCAGTAGGTGAAGAGCCCCAAGGTTGGAGGTCAGAGCTGCACTGTGAATCCGAGGACCAGGATGTGCAAGGGGCAGCAGGAAGGGGCAGAGGTGGCCAGGGCCCAAGGGTAGGGGGCAGGGGTGCTGCCTACCCACCTTGGCCTCCAGCACCTTCAGCCGCTCAGTGAGCTCGGACACCTTGCTGCAGTTGAAACAACCTGTGGGCAAGAAGGAGACTGGGGCTGTGCTAAGGTCCCCAGGTTCCCCTTGGTGCCCTCAGCCCCAGAACAGAGATGGCAGACCCCTGAAGACCTCATCCGAAGAGGGGCCCTAGAGTGGGGAAGGAGCTGCTGAATAACGCCAGGCACAGGGTACACGGTGCCCCTTGGGTGTCCATCCACTCTGGAGCCTCTAAATGGCCTCGTGTCTCCCAGAGAAGGAGGTGGGCCCTGATCCTGTAGCTTCTGCATCCAAAATGACCTCTTTCCCAGAATCCTCCTGGACAGGGCTGGAGCCAGGGCCTGGCGGCTTTGGTGACCGACATGCCACAGTATGGCTGGGTCCGGCCCCGGAGGTGTCATCCTCTGAACACTTCACAGAACACCATCCAGCACCCATGACCTCCTCAGAAAGACACTGAACTTATTCCCGACAGCTCTGGTCATTTGTGGGGCCTTCACAGGCTGGTCAGGCTGGTCCTCATCACAGCTTTGACCATCAGAAAGTGTCACCCCCATTCATACCTGAGTTCATGACAAGGTGCAGTGAGCACACAACAAAGACTCCAGCCCAGTGCTGCCCCCTTGCTGGTTGCACTGGACAGAGCAGTTTGCTCCTCTTTAAAATGACCTCAGTGAGGTCTGGGGGGGAGAGAGGTGACAACAAAAAGAACAGGTCTGAAGGAGCTGGTGATGGAAAGCACCTGGTGTGGGGCCTAATACACTACAAGAAGCCCAGAAAATGACTGAGGAAATAAAAAGAACCTGCGGGCTTGACCGCCATCTGGAGAGTCCAGGGGGTCAAGGGGCCTTGGAGGGCCTGGCCCAGGTCAGACTCCCCTCTGGGGCCCTGCCTCTCCCCCTTGAAGCTCTTTCCAGCCTGGAGGCGGTGGGATACCGTCCTAACCTTCCACCACTGGACCCAGATGGCTTTAGGACAATTACCACAGTGCCCTAGAGCCCCTCCAGGTCTCCCCCAGCCCAGCAGGCCCCCAAGAAGCTGCCCCAGGGCCCACCTGAGAAAGCCAAGGGCCGAAGTGCCATCCTCGGAACTGCGTGGCCAGACCATCCGGGCTCCACGGGGCCAGAGGAACCTGCAACTGAGGGACAGGGAGGGGGTGAGGGCTCTGCTGCCCCACCATCCTTGTTTTGTCACACACACACCCCCTCCTCCCACTGTAACCCTAGCAACGAGATCCTCCTCCCCTTGGTGCGGAGAGACCTGGCCCATGGAGGTGGGGCAGCATACCCGGGTCCCACAGCACGAACGGGGCTGAGCTGCAGCAAGGCTGACCCCTTGATGGGGCTGGCAATGGGATGGAGGCCACTGATGAGGTTGGGGGCTTCCCTGAGGACCCCAGCCAGGGTCATGAGTTAAGAGTTTAGAGTCAACTGGGAATCGGTGGCTCACGCCTGTAATCCTAGCTACTTGGGAGGCTAAATTCGGAAGGAACACAGTCTGAGGCCAGGGCACACAGTTTGCACGACCCCATCTCCAAAACAGCCAGAGCAAAATGGACTGGAGGCGTGGCTCAAAGTGGTACAGCACCTGCTTTGCGAGCAGGAAGCCCCGAGTTCGAACCCCAGTCCCACCAAAAAAAAAGAACTTAGAGTCAGCAGACAAGCGACTTACTGACCTGTGTGACCTGTGCTCTCTGGCTATTTCTCCATCTGTAAGGTGGGACGCTAAGGCCTCTGTCCCTGCCTGGCATGTGCAAAGGCCCCAGTGAGCACACACAGGGCAGGCACACAGTACACACCTAATTCACAAAGCGTGGCCATGCTGACACACCACACCCGCGTGGTCAGAGACTGAAGTGGAACCAGCTCTGGTTGAAATGACAGGCAGAGGGAGGCTGGCTTCCTGTCCCAGGAGTCCACCCCCACCATGTCCCCGGCTGGTCTGGCTGAGGGGGGGGGGGCCTGGCTTTGGACACAGCTGGAGGATCAGGCTGGCCAAGCCAGGGGCAGAGGCGCAGCTGGAGGGGGTTCTCAAGCCAGCAGTGCCAACTGCTCCCCTCTACCCCCCGGGCCTGCCTTTTAAGGCCACGAAGTGTCCTCTGGTGGAGGTGGGGGGGAAGACAAGATCCAAATAAGGCACAGCCTTGGCAGCTGGGGCCTGGGCTGTGGGTTGAGGGAGGGAGGGAGAGGCGCCGGGAACTCAAACCAGACAGGTCCCCCTGGCCAGCCCCCAGCGGGGAGGCTGCCAGGCCCTGCTCCGGGTCCCACCACACGGGACCTTTGCTTCGGCTGGGCTGCCTTCCTAGCAGCCCGAGGGGGCTGTGACTTGCCCAGGTGTGGGGGTTAGAACCCTGCCAGCCCTAAGCAGGGATTGGGGGTGCTCTGAGCAGGGAAGAAGCCACTGTGCAATCCCACAAAGTAGGTAATAATGTCAACAGCTAACTCTTGGTTTTTTTTTTTTTTTTTTTTTGTGGTACTGGGGCTCGAACCCAGGGCCTTGTGAATGCTAGGCAGATGCTCTACCACTTGAGTCATGCCACCAGCCCTTTTAACCATGGCTAACTCTTGTTTTTAGCACTTATTCCCAGCCAGTGTCAGCATATTCTAGACTCTTTATACACAATCTTGGTATTTTCCTTTTTTTGCAGCAGGTGGGGAAACTGAGGCACAGAGCGATGAGGTAGGTGCTGTACCACTTCTCCTCTTCCCCCATGCACAAACAAATGGATGAGTGAGTGAGACTCTTCCTGGCTTCTCCTCCAGGGGGAAACCAAGACAGAGAAAGGAAGTGACTCCCTCAGGGTCATCTCTCTGAAGCTGTCCAGGGCCTGACCTCTTGGCGGGGGAGGGGAAGTGTCCAGTAGGAAAACACACTGTGTGTGTGACAGAAAGGGCCTCTCTGTCCTTTTGGCTCCCAGGTGAAAATGTCAAATGTTAAATGTCATTATTATTTTTTTTTTTGGTGGTACTGGAGTTTGAACTCAGGGCTTTGTACTTGATAGGCAGGGGCTCTACCAACCCCTTTTCACTTTAGTTCTTCAAACAGGGTACTGATTTTTGCCTGGGGCCAGCCTAGATCTTGATCCTCCTACTTACACTTCCCATTTAGCTGGGATGACGAGTGAGCTACACCACAGCAGGCTTGTTGGTTGAGATGGGGTCTCAACAGTTTTCTACCCTGGCTGGTTGGCCTTAAACCTTCAGCCTCCTGAGCGCTGGGATTATAGATACGAGCCACGGTGCCTGGCCCAATTTTCTTATTCTTTCCAGAAAGTTGACCCAAAGCAGCAATTGTCTGTCCCCAGCCTTGTGCAAGTCTGAGTTTTCTGTGTGATAAAGCTTTGGTTTTCCTGATACTTTGTTATTTTGCTTTTTGTCAAAACCGCTTTCTACCCTCGGACATGTTATGGGTTGGACCAGTTCCCTAGCTGACTGCACTTGTCTGCCCCCGGCTGGAACCCAGCCCCACCAGGGCGGAGACCTTGTCTCCCTTGTGCCTGGCCAAGGAAAATGCCTAGCACCCAGCAGCACAAGGGCTTCAATAAAACCCATCACAAAAAAGGGCTGATGGAGTGGCTCGAGGTGTAGGCCCTGAGTTCAAACCTCAGTACCAAAAAAAGAAAAAGTAACAAAATGTTGACTCTGGATTCAGGATTCACAAAAATTAACTCCAAAGCTGCCCCAAATTCTGATAGTCAGAAATACTTTGAGAGATGCACCAGGTTGTAAAAGGGTCTTTCAGGCTGAGTACCAGTGGCTCACCCCTGCAATTCCAGCTACTTGGGAAGCTGAGATTGGGAGGTTCGAAGTTTGAGGCCAGCCCAGGGAAAATAGTTTGAGAGACCCCCCATCTCCAAAATAACGAGAGCAAAAGGGACCGGAGGTGTGGCTCCACGGTTAGAGTGCCTGCTTTGTAAAGCACAAAGCCCTGAGTTGAAACCCCGGACCCACCAAAAATAAGTAAATAAGTAAATAAATTAAGGGCCTTTCGGCACACAAAATTCCAGGAAAGAAGCTGTGGTTCGGGGCATGGTTTTTCAATGTCACCTGCCCCCACCAGTGTCACTGATACAGGTTCCAGCAAACCGAGAGCCACCCTGCCAAGCCCTGTCGCTGCTGAATGGTCCTCCTAGCCTCATCCTCCCATCCCAAAAGGGTCCTGAAGGCTGATCTCAGGACCCCAGACCCCAGCCCCGCTCCAGGGCACTTCCCACCATCCGAGAGGTCAACAGCCCTACACACATGTATACATGTACGTGTATACTGTATCTTCCCCAATTCCTTCCACTGTGGCTCTCACATCACCTCCTCCAGGAAGCCTTCCTGGTTGGGGAGGAGGGCACCCACCAGTACTTTAAAGCCCTTGAAATTCTCATCAATCCCTGTCATCAACCCCACCAGGCAGTGCTTCCTGTAGTGTCTGGCCCTGTGTCCCCCAAATCAGCTCCCTTCCTCCTACCCAGTGCCAAGTCTGGGTCCTTTCTTATGAGATCCTCGTGACACCCACAGCACAGAATAGAACACTGAAGCCCAGAGAGGAGAGGCTGCCTGCTCCAGTCCACACAGCAGGACGAGGGGGGCTGGGACTACAAGCCTGCTCCAAACTGGGAATGGTGATATGATAATTTTGGGGGGTCCCTGAGCTCTACTGCTATGACTTTTTCCCCCCAAGAAGAGGAGCCAGGGGAGGGACTTCCTTGCTCACCCTTGCCCTCCTAGGTCTGCCCACCTCAAGCCACAGGGACACAGCTTCCTAGGCCCCCCCAGGTCTCCCATGAGAATATCTTTGCAATGTAAATATTTGCAGCTGGCCAGCTGGTGGCCTGAGCCAGGGTGAGGGTCAGAGCTGGGACCAGGAGCTCCAAGAATGCCACCCCCCACCCCGGTCTGGCCAGGAGGCCTCTGGGAAGGAAGGTTTGGTCTGGTTCTGGCCTGGGTCCCCCTTTGGGATGGGTGAAGTTTCCAGGCAAATCTCACGCACCCACATTATACCAGGCTCATGCCAGGCACCGAGCTATGGGCGTAATGAGGACAGGTTGAGGCCAGCTTAGCCAGGTGGGAGCACCCAGAAGGTAGCAGGCAGAGGGGAAGGGGGAGGTGAAGCTGGGGTGTGCTGGGAGTGGGGTGACTTACTGAGCCTCCCAACAGGAATGGGGGGGTGGACACAGCAGGGTTGGCACAATAGCTGGTTCGTGGGACCATGATTCTCTGAAGTAACACCCAGACTCCAGAGGTTTGGCTTCGTAGCTGGCACCTGGCTGATGATGTGTGGGAGGTACCCAGCCCCGGGGGGGACGGGGGCAGGCTGGAACCTCTCACATCTGCTCTAAGACTTTTGGGCTATGCGATCTTCAGCAGATGTCCCTTTGCTGGCCCCCCACCATGGAGGAAAGGGCTGTGAGGGTCCAGAGATGGGGAAGGGACAGGTATGCAGAGGACAAGGGACCGATGAAGGAAGGGAGCCCCCGAGGAGAGAAAGGCAAGCCCCCGGCCTCGCTATCTTTCCATCTGGGAGTTGTGGAGTGGTGACGGGTTTCCACCAGCCTCACAGCACCCCAACTACCCAAACACACTCCCTGAGACATCTCAGCCAGCACTGCCAGGGCAGAAAGACCCCGGGTTCAAGTCAGGATGACTGGATTGAGTCACTGTCACCCTAAGCCTGGCTTTCCCCTCTTAAGCCTTGCTCGCTGCATCTGCACCTTCTGTTCCACACCATGACAGCAGCACAGTGGTGGTGACAGCTTTCCTTCACCTTGACGTTATCACTGCAGGAGAGGCTAGTGTGGAGGGAATGCCACAGACCTCAGGTCAGAGCCCTAGAGAACACCTGGCCACAGTACCTATTCGCTGTGTGATCTTGTGTGAGACCTGCACCCTCTCTGAGCCTCCTTTGTATCATTCTGGCCAACGGATAGGCAAGAGATCTGTCTGCAGGGAGCCCAGGAGTCAGAGTGACCCAGGGGTGGGCCTAACAGCCGTCCTCAGCACAACTCACCAACCTGGAGCATTCAGGCTTCAGACCCAGGCCCGGTGATGACTGTTCAACTCTGCCTGCCTCCCTGCCAGGGACCTGGCACCGTGCGGGCCCCTGCCCGCCAGGCCCCACCCCGCCCACATGGCACATTCTGACCTTGGCTCTTTCTCACCCATTGTTTCTGACAAGTCTCAGTTTCCATGAGCAGGGGCCAGGTGAGAGCCTCTGCCAAGTCCTTCCCAGCCATGCAGCCCCCCTCCCAGCCTGGATGGCTCTCGATCCTGGCTCTCAGGTGCTGAGTGATCCAGGCCAGTCTCTTCCCCTCTCCGAGCCTCAGTTTCCCCCTCTGTAACCCAGGGTCCACTCTAGCTCCTTCCTCCCAGGATGTCATGAACAGCCAATGAGACTATCCTCACTCATTGCCACCTTCACCGTTGGCGACTGCTAGTTTCACGATCGTTTGTTGAACAGCTGAATGAAGAGTGGAGTCCCTGAGGCGGGAGGCAGGGCTGTGCCTTGCTGGGTCACTGCAGAATCCCCAGCACAGGGACAGAGAGAGAAAGAGAGAGAGACATTTGCGTAGCAACTATGAGGTGTCAGCACAAAGGCGCACTTCTCAATCCCAGGTAACTCAGACAAAGCCAAGGTTCAGAGATGTGAAATAAGTTGGAACAAGACACACACCGCAGAGCAACTGATCCCTGGCTGAGTTCAGGAATGGCGGATGTTCCCCCTCCTTTGTGGATCACCCTCCAGCTGCTCTGGGCCCTGTCACCCTGGTGATGTAGTTCTGGGGACCCAGGGTCATGTCCCAGAAAAGAGCAGGCCACAAGGACAGCTGGCGGTGGGGGAATGTGGAAGGAAGCAGCTGGAGGAGCAGGGCCTGAACCCAGCTGTGGGAGGAAGAGCAGAGCCTGGGATGGGCCAGCCATGTCCCCATGCCTTTCCAGCCCCATTTCCAGGGCCCCAGCGGAGCAGTTTTCCAGGCTATTCAGGCCTGGGCATCCACTCAGCCCTTCCCTTTCCCTTAGCTCCAACTCTCTGGGTGGGGAGCAGGCCCTCTGTCCTTCCAGTCACCCCTCAGTGCCCAGCATAAGCTGTTGTGCCACCTTACTGCTTCAGGTCATCCCAGCAACATACCCGAGAGGCAGACCCCATCCTCTGGCCCATTTCAGAAGTGAGGACTCTGAGGTTCAGCGTGGGGAGCCCTGGGCTGCTCTAAGAGAACGTGGGGCTGGAAACATAGCTCAAGTGGTAGAGCACCTGACTAGCAAGTGGGAGGCCCTAAGTTCAAATCCCAGTACAACCAAAAACTAAAAATAAGGGAGAGAATGCATCAGAGAAATCTTGGTTCAAAGCCAATCTGGGCAAATAATTCATGAGACTCCATCTTGAACATAACCAGAGTAAAATGGACTGGAGGTGTGGCTCAAGCAGTAGAGCACCTGCTTTGCAAGCGTGAAGCCCTAAGTTCAAACCCCAGTCCCACCAAAGAGAGCTAGAGAGAGAGAGAGAGAATGAAGCCTGGATTGTACCCACAGCCCCCCACTCTTGCACAATGGATTACATAATGCACAGCGAGTCCAGGCCCAAGGCCACACAGCTGGTGGATGGTGGAGACAGCCTGGCCCATGAAGGCCTGGACACCCCATCCCCATGGTGGGACCTGAAGGCTGCATGGGGTTGGCCTGACCTTGGCACTGCTTCTGCCTCATCACAGACAGAGCCTCAGCCCTTGGCCTGCTTCTGAACAGGTGCCTCCAGTGACTGGGTTCAAGGGCATGGGGCCACCCCCACCTGTCCTCCCTCACCTGCACCATGAAGGCCTCTAAGCTCAGAAGGTCTACCCTTGGGAGAGCAGCCAAGGGACAGGGTGGCCTCTGTGTGGGGCAGGCCTTGCCTGGGCTCGGTCGCTCGGGCTGGACCCCCACACCTTGGGATTTGCCCAGAGGTCCTCTGTGGGCTTCCCTGGCAGCTGCCCCTCCTGGCTGGCTCTCCTCCTGCCCCTTGAACCCTCCCACCTGTGGTTCACAGCTCCCAGCCTCCCACATGGCTGCCTGTCCGTAGCGACACTTGGCTGGGGGGATTCCACTCCTTTCTTCCAGCTCCATATGAGACTCCCGCTCCACACCAGAACCCGACAGACCCTCTCCCATCCCATTTCTGGGTGAGCTCTGTCCCCATCCATCCCTCTGTGACTCTGGATCCTCAACTCCACTTCTCTGGCCTGAGTCCCTCCACCATGAACCCGGCTGTTGCAAATGTCTCACCTGACCTGTGAGGTCAGGTACTGTGGGTCATTCCTGTAATCCCAACTATCTGGGGGGCAGAAGAGATTGGGATGATGAAGGTTAGAGGCCAGCCCTTGCAAAAAATTAGCAAGATCCCATCTCAACCAAGAAACCGGGTGCCTGTGGTACCAGCTACTCAGGAGGCGTAAATGGGAGGATCGCAGTTCAGATTGGTGCCAGGCAAAAACTTGACCCTATTCAAAAAATAACTAAGACCAAAAGGGCTGGGGAGTGGCTCAAGTGGCAGAGCCCGTGTCTAGCAAGTGCAAGGTCCTGAGTTCAAACTCCAGTACCTGCATCTTACAACACTAGCGTGTCACATCTGGGATGCTTAGGGCCTTCCTTCAATACCTCTTTCCATGAGGGCTCTGGGGTGGATTCTCAGGTTTATTCCAGACCCTCTCAAGCCTCTCCATGCTTGGGAACCACCTCTCGGTGTCCCCCACGGCTGTCACTCAAGGGGTCAGCCAGGCAGCGAGGGGGACAGGGGCCCGAACAGCACAATAGAGAGGCAGGACCGACCAAGAGCCAGGTGCTGGGCCCCAGCTGCACCTGGAGATGGTGGGCGGGTGAGAGTGTCCCTCTGCCTGATGCAGCTGGGTCTACCCTGAGACCCCGGGGGAGTGGAGCCAGGAGGACGGGGTCTGAACCCCAGCTCTACCACGAAGGAGCCGTGGCCTTCACCTTCCTGAGCCGCGGTGGGTGCTGGCTGCTACGTCTCGGGAAACACCTGGATGGATTTTCCCAGTGCTGGAGTTTGGATGGTAAATGTGCTCCAAAGACCCAGGTGTTAAAAACTTGGAACCTTTAAGAAGTGGGAGGCCTTTGGGTCACTGGTCCATGAGTTGCCCAGGGAGCCCTGCTGAGGGGGCTCTGTGGGACCTCAGCCCCCTCCTTGCTTTTTTGTTTGTTTGTTTCCTGGCTATGAAGCACACTCTTGCCATGATGGGCTGCCTGGCCACAGGCTCAAAGCCACCGAGCTAACCAATCATGCACTAGAAGCTTCAATATGTGAGTCAGATGAACCTTTCTGCTGTATAAGTGGATTATCTCAGGCATTTTGTTACAGTGATAGAAAGCTAGCACACCAAGTTTGAAGGAAAGACTTGAGACTGTGTGGCTTAAGATTTGAGTAACATAACGCATCTGAAAAATCTTGCAGGGGCCTCGAGAGTCACCTGAGAGTCTCTAGAGGAGTAAGCAGTCACCAAAAGAGGATAGCAGTCCCAGACTCTGTCTGAGCCACAATGTGCCCGGCAGTTTTGTGCAGTGGTCTCCTGTGTGCATGGTGCAGTGTCTCTGGTCTCAGCAACAGTTTACTACTCCCATCCACGTAAAGAAGGTACTTGCCCCACTGTCACAGGGCCGCAGCTCCAACAGGGCTGTCCTACCTTCCTCGCAGGTCACCCCGGAATGTCCAGGGCAGCACTTCCACTCGCGGGTGGTCACTGTCTTGTACATCACCTTGTATGTGGGCCGCACCACAGTTCTGTAGCTGAAAGAGTGTCCAGGTGGCCTGGCTCAGTTAGGATCTTCCATCACTTTTTCCCCAGACACCCAGGGGGACAGGCCAAGAGCCTCCAGGATCCTCTGCCACCTCCAGGCAGTCTCTTTCCTCCTGCATGATTGGATTTAGGCCTTCTACCAGCCCCACCACACCTCCACAGCCAAGGGCATAGGGATACCAAGGACAGGAAGCCCCTGCAGGCTGGGCTGAACCAACCCCAGCTGTGATACTCCCTGAGTGAAGGAATGCAGGGTCTTGGTGATTCCTCCCCCAGGAAGCCCTCCAAGGTTTCCCCTCTTCCTTTGCTCCACCCACCCTGGGGCCCCAGGTTTCCCCCGCACTCCCCAAATAGTTCTCTCCCCTGCCTCCAGGCCTTTGCTACACTGCACTACTTTTCTGCCACGGCCTCACTTACCTGCTTCCCGGGCAGCTCATGGGCCAGGGGCAGTTCTGTAGCACTCGCTGAAGATAGGTGCCGTTCTGTACATGGCACGAGACAGCGCGAGTCACCACGTAGGAGCACCAGTTCCTGGAACAGACCAGAGAGGAAGCTCAGGTGCCAGGCACAGCCCCCGGCCCAGAACTCCGAGTGAGGTCCTTGTGCAGGAGCCCCTAGTCTCCCGGCAGAGAGACCCCTGACCTCTGAGTCATTTGGACCCCAGTGACGTCTGCATGGCCTCCCCAGTGAGGTCTCCATGGACCTAGGTGGAGTGGCCATGCTGGAAGCTCCCAGGAGGCCTCTGGGGTCAGATGTAGCCCAGCTCCAGCTGTGACTGGCGGGCCACCAGCATGGGTGCCGTGGGCACATTCAAGACCTTGGAGCCTCAGTCTTTCCACCTGTGAAATAGCTCTCCTTTTAGAGGGGGAAACTGAGTGAGGACTGAAATGAGAGAAGGCAAGGAAGGCCTGGCCACAGCTCCCGTGCACAGCAAGTGCGATGAACAGTCTGCTGTTAGAGTCAGAGAGGGACGGAGCAGAGGGACAGCACTCCTTTGTCCAAGAGGTGGCAGTCTGATGAATACATTTTTTTGTTTTTTTGGCAGCACTGGGGATTGAACTCAGGGCCTCACACTTGTTAGGCAAGGGCTCTACCACTTGAGCCACCCTCACAACCCTTTGTTTTTAGTTTGTTTTTCAGATAGGGTTTTGCACTTTTAACCAGACTGGCCTCCAACCTCCATATCCTCCTACCTCTGCCTTCCAAGTAGCTGGGATTACAGGCATGTACCACCACACCTGCCCTAAGAGTATATTTTCCCTAACTTTATGCACACATATCTATATATGCGCATAGAAGTATGAACAGCTGTCTGGTGCTCTCTCTCTCTCTCTCTCTCTCTGTCGACTTATTCTCTAACTATTGGCCTGTACCTGCCTTTGCCCGTTATCAAGATGTGACAGCTGGTTCTCAGGTCTCAGACCTTAGGTTCTGTCACATCTGTTTCTGGGTTTGGTGGTCTGTGGCCATGACGGCGATTATCGGTTGTGTGCCATTCCCAGCAGTGTGACAGTAAGCACCTGTCACCTGTGCCGAGGATGGCCGTCTAGCCAAATGGAGCGTTCTCTTCCGTCCCCCTCACCCCTCGCCCCAGGCTTCTCTTCTTCCAGGACTGAGCCGAGCATGGCTCAGAAAGATGAAGGGGTTTCCTGAGGGCTCTGCAGACTGACTCCACCGAGTCCTGGTCCCAACAGGGCTTTCCTTTTGATGGGTCAGGTGGAGGTGGGGCAGTAGGTGCCTCTGTGGTGGCCCAGACATTCCAGGTGCTCAGCGGCCCTCAGCCCTGCTGGGGTCAGGAGCCCAGGGTGTTTTGCTGGGGCTGCAGAAAGAGGGACGGTGTCAGGTGACTTTCTCAGTCTAAGCCCCCTACCCCAGCAGACTACCGTTTGTGGCCTGAGCCCCAGGTCAGCAGGTTCCCAGACTGAGCTCTTCACAGTGCCACAGACCGTGGCATGGGTCCCGGGAGGAGATGGGAGCTGAGGATTCTGGATGTAGTCGGAGGCCAGGCTGGACCCTCCCCACTCCTGGTGCAAATCAGGCTCCTTCATGCGCCAGCTCCCTGAGCCCCGATTTCTCTAGAATGTGGGGGAGTGCCTTTCTGGCTCGCCACTAAAAAACCACGTCCGTCCTCGTAGCATACAGTAAGTGCTCAATATGTGCAGGGCGACGTGATTTTTGCTAGCATTCAGAGCTATCGCTCATCTGTGCTTAGAACAATGTGCATCTCAGCTGTCACACAGAGGGGACATGAGGACAAGTGAGACAGTGTCCTTTCACACAGCAGCAGAAGAGGACAGACACGAATCACCAGCTTCATTCAGCATCACAGGGGCCCAGAAAGCTGCAAGGTGCAGAGCAGGAAAAGCCTCAAGTCACTCAGATGGGGTGGACATGGGAAAGGACAGAAGGACGAGGAGACAGGTGGCACGAGGAGAAATGCTACCAGCAGAACCAGAGGCCTTGGAGGGGAGGGGGATCCATGACAGGTCCAGAGGGCTGGGGACTGAGGTAACAAGGGAGAGACACAGCCAGGTTTGCACTTTATGATACTCTAGCAGGGTGCCATGCCACACTCCTGTGGTCGCAGCTCCTCGGAAGGCTGAGGCAGGAGGACTGTTTGAGCCTGGCAGTTTGAGACCAGCCTGGGCTACGTAGTGAGACCCCATCTCAAAAGACAAAAAAAAAAAAGGCGGCTCCCATCCTGCCCACCCTGTAGAGCCTCAGTTTGAAGCTGCTGGGGTGTCATTCGGAGGGTAGGGACTGTTTCCACGTGGGAACAGCCACAGATGCATCTGTGCTTACGATGCATGGACACACCTGTGCCGTGGGCACACACACAGATCCACAGGCGCACAGACTTGTGCACGCATCCAAGGCACATCCAGCAGGACTTGTCACTACAGAAATGACCCTTCCTCTGCAAAGGTGCCTGATCACCCACACGTCCTCTCCTATGGACACAGATGGCTGTGGTTGCAATGTCTGTGTGGTGCACACTCGGGGCTGTGCCCCCTCACCCATGTACACACGTGCACACAGGTACACAGAGCGCCCCGCGTGCTCACACATGCGTGTGCACGTCCTCAGACTAGGCTACCGAAAGCGTGCCTGTGACGGTTGCCCAAGCTGTCCTTTCAACCAGGGGGAGATGAAGGAAACATTTTTTCTTCTCTTCTTCCTTAATTAAAACCTCCTTAGGAAGGTCCCAGCCTTGTTCCCTGGTTTACTTCCCACAGCTGGACTTTGCTTGGCAGCTGGCTAGCCGGACCTTTTATACAGGAGGACACTCAGGCAGTGGAGTTCAAGGTCAGCCTCTTCCACTAGGAGGTCACCAAGTACCTTCTCTATCCCCAACTTTAAGGACACGCGCCCACTTCCCCAAGCACGAGCTCAGGCTCTTCTGGGGATAGTAGAGGCTTTTTGTAAAAGTTCTTCTTTTTTTTTAATGTAACATTGCCACTGTCTGCTATGGAATCTGAAGTCCACCATGGCTCCCCATTTACACTACAAACCGTACCCTCTCCGTACTACATTCTTCTTATGTCTACCTCATATTCACACTGCCCCTTCTCCATCTTTGATCTTGGCACACAGAGGTCCTGCAGCTTGCAAAGCCCCACTCTTGCTCCTATATCCTTTGAGTCTCTCCAGGTGGGGCTGGATGTGACCCCCGGTCTCCCACGGCCACTCAACAGTAGCTTTGAGCTTGCTCTCTCCACAGGTGCTGGGAGGATAGCAGGGACCAAGTCAGTATTATGGCTCAGGGATGTCTGCTGAATGACTGAATGACCAAAGAACAGGCAGTGGCTCTGAGCAGAGGTTCTCAGACCAAAGGTTCTCAGGAATAGCTGCACTTAGCAGGATGTCCTGCCTCCAGCCCGCTGCTCCCAGGGGCTTCCTTCCCTAGAGTGTGCTCAGTGATAAGATGCCAAAAGCCAGGTGAGGCCAGACGTTGATTCGGGGTGAGGACAGGGCTGGGAGGGGACAGCATTTCCTTCTGGACCTGCCAATTTTGCCCACTCAGAACCTCCAGGGCCCCCAGAGGCTGCTGGGAGGGGAGAAAACAGGCCAGACCAGCTCAGCCTGGCACTGGCCATCCCCTCCAGGATCCCCCCCCCCACTCCCTGCCACAAGGGGCCCAGAGGACTTTGTCTCCACAGCGCCCAGGGCTGCGATCCGGAACAGTGATAGGGACTAATTGCAGGAGACAGCCAAGCGGGCCTGGGGCCAAGGGCCGTTATGAAAAGGAGAGGAAAGAACAGAGACAGGCGGGTGGGGGTGGGGTGATGAGAGCCAGAACCCCACACTGGGGGCCCAGTTCCAGTCCTGCGCTGCTGCTTCCTACCTCGGTGACCTTAGACAAGGCCCTGACCCCCTTCTGACCTCCACTGTGTCCACCTGCAGATGGGGAGAGCAGAATGTTGTCTGTAGGATGGGTTCAGCACCATGATGCTGTGTGGTGAGTTCAAGGCCCACACGGGGCAGCTGTGGCCCAGGGGCTCCCCTGGGGCCTGCAGACACCAGGTCTTCGCAATGTCCTCGCCTCCACTTGGGGATAGATTGCCAGGCTGTACATTTTACAGAGGGAAACTGAGGCTCCCAGAGAAGCCACCTGCCAGGTCTGTGACCGCAGAGCAGGTACTGGAAAACCTGAAGAGAGGCTGGGCGGATGGCATATCTACCCTCTGAGCCTAGGATTTGCCCAAAGGAAGCCAGGATGCTGGTGACAATGATGCTGGCTGGAAACCCACAGTCACAGTGCTAAGATGAGTAGTTCAAAGAAACCACTTCAGGGTGGGAGGGACCTGGGGGGGGGCAGGATGCAGCGCCATCAGGGACTAGGGGGCTGGCAGGAGCAGTGATAAGCAAAGCAGCTCTGCACCGCCCTGGCACCCTGGTTCCGGGGGCTCAAAGTCTTACTGCATTCCTGGGGCTGGGGGCGGCCCCTTGGATGCCTTCCTGGGGCCAACCCCTCCCCAGGCACAAAGCCTCTTTTCTGCCCTCAGTCCCTTGGCTGCCAAGGGATGCCTGGGGCACCGGGCTGGGGGTGGAGGGAGGGCTAATGGGGTATGGCATCGCTGTGCTGTGTCCGAGATGCTGGGCCAGGGCCACAAAGGGACGTCCTGGGAGCCCAGGACCACCGACTTCTCTGGCTCCAGGTCCCTAACCTACTCAAACACTGGTGATAACAGGAGCTGCCATATGTGTCCTTTCGCTGGTCACACAGGGGACTGTACACTTTCAGAGCAGGGGATGAGACGGGGCACCGGTGGCTCACGCCTGTAATCCCAGCTATTTAGGAGGCAGAGATCAGGAGGATTGAGGCTCGAAGCCAGCCCTAGGCAAATAGCTCACAAGACCCCATCTCAAAAATACCCAACCCAAATCAGGGCTGGTGGAGTGGCTCAAGTGGTAGAGCGTCTGCCTAGCAAGCGTGAGGCTCTGAGTTCAAACCCTAGTACTGCCCAAAATGAAAACAACTAAAAACAAAGCTGGGGGGGAGATGAGGAAAAGAAAGGGAAACTGAGGCCCCATCTGTTCAATGCCAGAGCCCCAAACTCCTAACCATGACCTGCTAACTTTTAAGGTGACAACCTGTCTTATTCCTCCACCTGGGCCTGCTGGTGCCTGGAGAGACCAGCTGGTGCCTCTCTTCTTCTCAGGCTCCGTCTCCTTAAGGCAGCAAGAGCATTGCTACAGTGACAATGGGCAAGGGCTACAGTGACAGATGGGGTAACAGTCCCCAGTGACCTGCCCCCAACCACAGTCTTTTTCCCACCCAGGAAGCCCTGGGGGTGGGTGAGGAGCACTGGTTGGGAGGCCCTGCCTTGGCCTGGCTGGAGGGGAGTCCGGGCTTAAGCTCTGTCAACCAACCTGATCCCAACCCTGGGAAGTCTGAGTCCGTAATCTGTCATCTTAGCACCTGGGATCCTGAGAGCTTGTGCCCAAGCCCCGGGCGGGTCATATTCCAGCACTGAGCTCATGAAGCAGGGATCACAATGGCAACTGGGAAGGTTTGGGGGGGCAGGGGGGCAAGGGACGCAGGAAAGGTGCCCAATTCACAGTGCCAGCCATGATCGGCACACTGTGACACCTGCCTCGTGGCCATCCCCTCTAGTCTCTGATGCCTTGGTCACTTCCATTCTGCAGGCTGGCCCATGTCACCTGCTTCTGCAAGCCCAGTAGGCGCCTGCTGGCCCCTGACCACTGGGAAAGGGGGAATTTCTGAAAAGAATTAAAGAATTGAGGCCGCAGGGGGTGGAGGCCAGGAAGGCCTTTGAATGGGATGAAAAGGGCTGACACTCCACGTTGTCTGCTTTGGACAAGGCAGCCGGCCTTAGCGAGGGGATCCCGGCAGGGGCAGGGGCAGGGGCTGCAGGCAGAGCAGGGACCAGGACAGGTTCAAACATTGCTATGAAGACCAGAAAGGCAGATTAGGCCTTAGCTTAGGCCTTAGGTGACTAGCCGGTGAGCACAGTCAGTCTCCAGCCTCAGTTTTCTTCTCTGTGGAATGGGGACAGCTCTCGCTGCCTCCTTCAGTCCTTCAAGGACAATGCCAGGTCCTGGAAGACACTCCACCAAGGCCGGCAGAGAGAGAGTTCCTGGCTGCGAGGGGCTGTCACAGAGCAAGATGGGTCACTGTCCAAAATGCCAGGTCCCTGGGGAGCCTCTGACATTGACCCCAGAGGCTGAGACTCCACCCCAGTCCTTCCTCCACGGGAAATAAACAGACTAACACTAAAAAAAGCCAGGAGCAGGGAAAAGGGGGGTTGGGAGGGTCCCCGAAGGGTGGGCTAAGGGGTGTCCCTGGCCTTTCCCATGTGCACAGCCAGGGCCACAGAAGTCCTCGAGGAGTTGGCCCTCATAGCGGCGCTGAAAGGGACAGAGATTGTGGGGAAGGCTGTCCCCCAGGACATATGGCTAAGGGACTCCACAATCCCAGAAGCCTTGGTCAGACAGCCCGGGTCCCTGTCCCCACCCGGCCAGGCATTCAGGTGGGGGACAGGGTGGCCCTTACCATCCCGGGGCTGCACGGAGATGGGGCTGTGCCTGGCTTCCCGTCCCCAAGCCGGGCTGGCAGGGCACGGCGGAGGGGGAGCCCCTACCTGCGTCCGGAGAACGGGGCGCCCCCGATGCCCCACGCGGCGCCGCCTCCAGGGAGCAGGAGGAGTCCGAGGCAGAGCAGCGCCCAGGCCCGCGGGCCGCCCATGCTGCGCCCCGCACCGTCCGCGCCCGGCCCTCGCCGCCCCGCCCGCCAGCAGCGCCCCGCCAGAAGCCGGGACGCGCGGAGCCCGGTCCCCAGCGGCGGCGGCGTGGGCGGGGCGTGGGCGCGCGAGGCGGGCGTGGGAGGGGCATAGCGGGCGTGGGCGGGGCGTAGAGGACGTGGGCGGGGCGAGGAGCGCGAAGCGGGCGGAGGCTGGGGAGTGAGCGGGGCGTGGCGAAGGTGTGGGCGTGGCCGAGCGGACATGGGCGGGGCTAGGGGCGCGAAGCGGGGGGGAGGCCAGAACGTGAGCGGGGCGTGGCGAAGGTGTGGGCGGGACCTAGAGGACGTGGGCGGGGCGAGGGGGCGCGAAGCCGGCGGAGACAGGGGACGTGGGCGGGGCGAAGTGTAGGTGTGGGCGGGGCGTGGGCGGGACCGCGCTTGAGCAGCACGCAGCCCCGCCCGACTCCTTCTCCAGGATGCTCGCCAAGTGCCCACCTGCGCCCTCCCACGTGTTGCAGATTGGGGAAACTGAGACCCAGGCTACCGTCCCCCGAGGCAGCCGGGACCTGAGCGAATGATGTCGGGGACTCATCCCTTCACATCACTGCGGTATCCACCCATTCCATCCAACAAAGGATTTCTGCGCAGGGTGTGCTATTGCACCCCCCCACTTTCACATCTTGTCCCCCTTCATCTTCTAACCACTCCGTGCCAGGTGGGCGCAGTTATTCCCATGCTACAGATGAGAAAAGTGAGGCCCCGGCACTCATGGTCCCCCTGGGTCCACTCTTACTCCCTCTTTACAGGTGGAGAAGCTGAGGCACAGAGCAGTGATGTCATCTACCCAAAGCACCCTGGCAGGGGTTGGCAGTGTCGGGATTTGAACCCAAAGCCACACACCGAGCCCTGCCCACCCCACTCTGACTCCCAGGACCACCATTCCTGGACTCAGGACATCTAGGTCTAGACCTGAAGCCATCCCCAGTATCCCTGCCTGTTCTCCGAAGTGGGAGACAGTAAGAGCTGGGTTCAAACCCTCCTTCTGACAGTTCCACCAGAGTTAGCTTCACCCGTCCTACCCCTCCCTGAGTCTGTTTCTCTTTAGTCTTTTCTTTTTCTCTTTTGAGACAGGGTCTGGCCCAGGCTGGCCTTGAACTCTTGATCCTCCTGCCTCCTGAGAGCTCAGATTACAGGTGGGTGCTATGATGCCCAGCCTCGGTTTTTCTTTTGTAAAGAAGACAGTTGTTTGTTCCTTACAGGGGTGTGGGCAGGGTTGAGCGGTCCCCTGGTTCACACGGTCCCCCAGGGGTCCCCACTTCCTCCAACGGCGCCACCACAGTGCCAACTCTGTCCCCTCGAGGAGGCCTGCCTCTCTCCCGTGGGAAATTGTTGGGCACTTGCTATGTTGCCACGTCACTGATCCTAAAAAGATGCAGCTTCCTGCCTCTGGTTAGCCCTTGTTTGTTTGTTTGTTCTGTGGTGCTGGGAACCCGGAGCCCAAGTGCTCTGAGCACCACCCCTCATATTTGGGGTTTTTTTGTTTTTTGGGGTTTTTTGGCGGGACTGGAGTTGGAACCCAGGGCTTCCCAGTTGCAAAGCAGGCGCTCTACCACTTGAGCCACTCCTCCAGTCCATTTTAGTTATTTTGGGGATAGGGTTTCTGGAACTATTTGCCCAGGCTGGCCTCGAACTACGATCCTCCTGATCTCAGCCTCCCAGGTAGCTGAGATCACAGAGCCGAGCCCTGGTGCTCAGCCCCAGCCCTTGCTTTTGACATAGTTAGCCCAACAGCCCATGACTCATCTCTCCTGTGGGGCCATCTCCCAAAACGGTCCTGTCTGAGGCTCTGGTCAAGTGGCCCAGATCAAAAGCCATCAGTACCAGGGACAATGTGAAGAGCAGGTAGCTGTTTGGGGAGAAGCAGGTCTGACAGTAGATAGCTATAGCCAGAATCTATCTATGTAGACTAAGTGGTTACCGAGCCGCTCAGTTCCGTAACTACCACTGAAGGCTGTGTGTCCTGAGGCAAGTCACTTGCCCTCTCTGAGACTCTTCCTTACCTGAGAAAAAGGGACTTTTTATGGTTCCTCTGGCTCAAGAGGCCATGTTCCTGGTAAAGTGTGACAGGTTTGGGTCTCCTTGCAGTGGTCTTGGGGTACAGCCAAAGCCCCCTGTTTGGGCTCACTTTCCTATTAGATATCAGCCTCCTTCTGGTCCCCTCTCCCAGCTGAGCAGAAAGGCAGGAAGTGCCACCAGGGCCTGGGTGTTTGTCATTTGAGGTTTCAGTGTTTGCTGAGACAGGGAGAAGAGAGGCTGGCTGGCTTGAGATTTTGGGCCTGTCCCCGCAGGTGGGGCCTGTCCCCAGGGGAGCCTGGTCCCCTACACTGCCAAGACCAGACCACAAGTTCTGGTATTGACAGCAGCTTCCGTTCCAAGTGCTGACCCGGGGCCAGGTGCTGCAGTAAGCATTTTGCTTGCGTCCTGTCCTCTTCTCTGCCACCAGGGAGGCTGCCTGATTGTCCCCAGATGTGGGGCTCGGAGGGTGCAGGGAGACCATGGCTAGTGAGGGATGGGATACTGGTCCTGTGTGCCACCCACCAAACCTCACTGTCACCCTCTGGCCCAGCCCTGCAGGGGGGCTCCTGCCATCTGAGGTTCCCAGAGGCCAGGAGCACACATGGACAACAGGGACCTGGACTCACGCACTTAGGGACCACACAGGCCGGGGGAGAGATTCCCTGACCCGTCCAGCCCGGCCTACTCCAAACAGGAAATGCTTTCCTCCCAACAAACAAACATGGCCTCAGTCTCCTTTCCCTGGGAATTCCATCTGGCACCTCTGTCCTCCCACACTGTCTCAGGGGACAGCCTGCCAAGCTCGGGGTGCTCCACAGTGCCAGCCCGGTTCCCACACCAGCTCTGGAGTCCAAAGCACCCAATCTGATTCATACCCCTAGCCCAGGGGGACAGGTGGTGCCTGGACCCCATGGTGGCAGCCCCCAGTGGTCCAGGCCTGATGGCAGGGAAAGTCCTGGATGATGGAGAAAGGGAAGGGTCTTCAGGGGCTGCCGACACAAGCCGGGCACAGTGGCTCACACCTGTAATCCCAGCTACATGGGAGGCTGTGATCAGGAGAATCGTGGTTCCAGCCCAAGCCAGGCAAAAAGTTTGCAAGACCCCATCTCCAAAATAAGCAGAGCAAAATGGACTGGAGGTGTGGCTCAAGGGGTAGAGTGTGAGCCCTGAATTCAAACCCCAGTCCTAGCCGGGCGCTGTGTCTCACACCTATAATCCTAGCTATTCAGGAAGCAGAGATCAGGAGGATTGAGGTTTAAAGCCAGCCCCGCAAATAGTTTGAGAGATCCTACCTCGAAGAAACCCATCACAAAGAAGGGCTGGTGGAGTGGTTCAAGGTGTAGGTCCTGAGTTCAAGTCCCAGTACTGCAAAAAAAAACAAAAACAAAAACAAAAAACAACCCAAGGTTGTCTAGCCAGAGGGCTGGGTCTTCCCACTCCTTTCCGTGTTAAGAGACAATTTGGGGTCTCTCATGGCCTTTGGTCAGGGTGGCTGGCCCCATTGTCCTGACACTCACAGGAGGAGGTGTTCCGCTGGCCCAGGCCACTGGGAACCCCCAGCCTGCAGCCCAGAAGGGAGGGAGGGGAGGAAGGAAACTGTCGGAAACTCATAAAT
Organism: Castor canadensis; assembly: GCF_047511655.1. NCBI lineage: Eukaryota > Metazoa > Chordata > Mammalia > Rodentia > Castoridae > Castor > Castor canadensis. Next base: position 2,222,766 of record NC_133403.1, on the reverse strand, counting down.
TAGGGCTCTGGGAGTCCTTCCTGCCCTCTGCAGGAATCCTCGGGAGTGTCCTGTTCTTTTGGGGTGGCATGGTGGGGGGGCAAGGAGTGACACTAGAATGACAGGGCCAGGCACGAGCCAGCATGGCAGGACAGGGCGCCTGCATTTGGTGTTAGGATCCTGGACGTTCTGACATCCAGAGTCCTTTCTGTGCCTGTCCCCCATCTGGAAAAGGAGGGTGACGTGAGAACTGTCCAGTGATTGCTTTGTTGACCGGGAAGGGATGGAGAGCAAGAGGTCTAAACCTTCCTCCAGCTCCTCACCCTTCTCACCCCCCCATCCTATCCTGGGGGGTTCCTTACCCTGCTTCTCTTTGCACACCTCCCTTCCTGCAAAAATGGACTCTTTGGGTCTCAATATGCAGAATTCACCTATCTAGGAGTAGAGGGAGGAGCTGGCTGCTCATTCATACTACAGTGTGAGTGACTGATAGGTTTGATGTTATTTAATGTTGTCAGATGAAGGGGCAGATATCCCTCCTCATTGAAATCCCGAGTCACGGGTAGCATTTTAGGCTGGCGAGGGGGGGATGTTTGCTGAGTGCGGGAAGGTGGCTATCTCCCAGGCCCCAGGAGGCAAAGACCACTGCCCTGTTGGGTCCATCTCGAGTGGTGGCCCTTGGGACTCATGGATCCGACACTTGGGGAGAGAGAGTCAGAGATATAGTGAAAGATGCTGAAAAAAGAGAGAGCTGGGCTGGGCACGGTGGCTCACACCTGTAATCCTGGCTAAGTAGGAGGCAGACATCAGGAGGATCGCAGTTCGAGGCCAGCCTGGGCAAATAGTTCTCAAGACCCTATCTCAAAAACACTCATCACAAAAAGGGACTGGTGGAGTGGCTCGAGGTGAAGGCCCTGAGTTCAAGCCCCAGCACTGCAAAACAGAATATCGTTTACGGATGAATATTTGTGCAGGGAGACATTTAAGGAGGCACAGAGGCAAGAAGATATTTTCTTACTAATCACGAAGGGCTGTGAATTTCAGGTTTTGTTTGGGTGGTTGGTTTTGAGACCAACCAAACTTCCTGGACTCAGTTGTTCCTCCTGCCTCAGTGTCCCGGGTGGCTGGGATTACAGGCATGCACCACCACGCCCGTCAGAAACTTCAGACGTTTTCCCAGTGACTTTCTTGCAACAGAGGAACCGCGCGTGACTTTCCCTCCATGCTCCTGAGCAAGACTCGTTCTCGGAGATGGGACGACCAGGGTGGACATTTTCCCGCTCAGCTGCTGTCTGAGGGAGCCAGGGCTTGGAAAAAACTGTAATGACACAGGAATTGCTGACTTTCCTAAAATCATTCCTTTCAACAGCAAAAATCCCTCAGTGGCTTCTGAGAAGCTTTCAAGTGGCGAAGTTGAAAAAAAAAGTGACTCACTCGTAATCCGGCCATCTTAAAGTAATAGCTCCTCAGGGTTTTGCCTGAGATTTTTGTTTTCGGGCCAAAGAAAGCAGAGGTCCAGGCCTTTGGGTCTTTCCCGGCCCCACTTCTTCCCCTTGCTCTGATTTCTGACCTGCGGTGACAGTGACAGGCTCTCTCCGGATTGTCGCACGTGGGGTCAGAGGCTGTGTCCTCACCAGGGTGGGTTCGTCACAATTGCCAAGCACGCAGAAGCTCCGTGTGAGTTCACGAGAGGGAGGGGACACCTGCGGTCACATCCAGACGTCCTCGGCTCCACTGTTCCCTTTGGTGACCTCTAATGTCGTGAAGAATATACGTTGTCCGGGCGCTGGTGCTCACGCCTGTAATCCCAGCCGCTCAGGAGCAGAGGTCAGGGGGATCCTGGTTCAAAGCCAGTCTGGGCAAATAGTTCACGAGACCCTATCTTGAAAAAACCTTCACAAAAAAGGGCTGAAGTGGCTCAAGGTGAAGCCCTGAGTTCAAATCCCAGTGCCACACACAAAAAAAGGATATTTGGAGCACTGGGATTGAACCCAGGACCTCACACATGCAGGGCAAATTCTCTCCCACTTGAACCATGCCCACCGCCATTTTGTTTGTGTCTTAGTTTTTTTGTGCGTGGCACTGGGATTTGAACTCAGGGCTTCACCTTGAGCCACTCCACGAGTCCTTTTTTGTGAAGGTTTTTCGAGATAGGGACTCTTGAACTATTTGCCCGGGCTGGCTCTGAACCTCAATCCCCCGATCTCTGCCTCCTGAGTAGCTGGGATTACAGGTGTGTGTCACCTCACTGGGCTGACCCGTACCTTTAAATGGGTGAATTGTACGTGAGTTATATCTCCATAAAGGTGAGAAAAAGTGCCAAGACTCTGAGGAAGGAAGACAGGCAAGGGTGGGAGGTGGGGGGAAGGTTCCGGCTACATCTGACCTTCACGTCCTTCCCCCTTCATGTCCCTGGTCACATGCGGTGACCAGGACCAAGGACGGCAGCCTGGGTCCAGCTGTGGTGCACAGAGTGGATGCAGGAGAACCTGCCATTGCAGCTGGCTCCGGCAGCCGTGATGGGACCCCAGTAGCCCAGGTGTCATGGGACATTGGAGACTTGGGGGCAGGGGGTGGAGAGCAGGAGGCAGAAGGCCAGGTATGGAACCAGCAGGAACGGCATGGGGGAGGCCTGGAGGTCACTGAAAACGGGGACCCACAGGAGGCAGGAGACAGTCCGAGTGGGCAGAAGGGGCGAGGGGAGCAGAGAGGAGACCCCATCCCTGGGGGGGTCAGCAGAGCCAGGCTGAGGGAGCTGCTTCGGGGGACCTGGGAACTGTGGTTACTAGTTTACTTTCTTTGGTGGGACCGGGATTTGAACTCAGGGCTTTGTCCTTGCCAGGCAGGACCCCATTCCTGTCCTTTCTTGTGTTGGGTATTTTGCCAGGCCTGGAACCTCGATCCTCCCCATCTCAGTCTCCCAAGTGCGGGGATTACAGGCGTGCTCCACCGCACCCAGCTGTTCCAAAATTTCCATCTCCATCAACGAAAGCCCGCTTCTCCCTCCTCATCACCACCCTCCCGCTCCCCGCTCCTCCCCAGCCAGTGGAAGCCACCGTCCTTTCTGCCAACCTGACCTACTTCATAAAAGTGAGCTCAGGCCATTTTTCAGTCATTTTGTGACCCACATATGTCACTTGGCGTCCTGTCCCAAGGCACGCCCCTGTGTGGGGCCGTGAGTCGGAGTCCCTTTCCTTTTGAAGGCTGTGTAATATTCCCCCGCGTGGACGCGCCACATTCCTTTATCCATTTATCCGCCGCTGGCCGCTGGGGTGGCTTCCTTGGAACTCGGGTACAAGACCCCGTTTTCGATTTTTTGGGGTGGGGTTGTACACCGAGGAGTAGAATCGAAAGCCGGAGCTCCTGGAACCCTGATCTCGGACTTTCCCTTATTTCTAGAAGGAACCCTGAAGGTTCCAGAAGAAGCCCGCAGTGTGGAAGGGACATGGGACACGGTGGCCCGGGCTGGAGGGGGTCCAGGTAAGGAAACAGCCAGGTGCAAAACCCTATGGCGGACTTGGTGGGGGTCACTCTGGTCCTCAAGGCTTTGCATGCTGCTTGACAGAATCCCAGAGTCGCCGGACACTGCTGGATTGGGGACAAAGCCTGTTCGTGGTGGACCAAAGGGCGACATCCCTGGGCTCACACCCAGCTGGCCAGGCTCCCGCTGGCCTCCCTGTTCCCAGCACTGGTCCCTGTCCCCAGATGACCGCTCCTCGGACGAATGGTGGCTCCAAGCTTTTGGAGAGTCCCTCTGTGTGGCGACCGTCCGTCCCCATCAGGGAACTGGGGCCACCCTGGAAGGTGAGGGCCACCCCAGGGGCCTGGAGACCAGAGTGACCAGGGCGTCCCCAGGCCTCAGCTAGGCCTGGGCACAGCAGGACAAGCAGGACAAGGACCCCGTTAGCCCCAGAGGGGGGCAGCCGGCTGAGTGCGCCCCAGGACGGGCCCTGGAGGGCAGTTTGGGGTCCACGGTCCCCTGTGGGCCCTCTGGTCGCTTGTGGAAAGTGCGCACGGATGAAAGGTGACAGCCAGCGGGGCGTGCGGGGAAAGTTTGGGATCCGCTCTGCATAGTAATTGATCAGAGACACACACTCCTTTAATCCCCGAAGAACTCACTGCCAGGCCCACAAGTCCCGGCACGCCTGCAGAATCCGCAATTCCTGGAGCGGCCACCAAGGCCACAGCCCCACAAAGGGCCAGCTTGTCTGCCGTCACCCAGTCAGCCACGCCGCGGATGAACGCTGGCTCAGTTTCTCCTGCCGTCAGTCCCCGGGAGAGGACAGCCCTGTGGCCCGAGCCCCCACGCCCGGTTCTCGAAATGACAAGAAGGGATGGGCTGGGGCGTGGGAAAGACGGTGATGGCAGGGTTCGGGGAAGGGGACTTAGGGGACAAAGAAAATCTCTGAAGAATTAACTGAAGGGTGAGGAGAACAGTGTGGCAGAGTGGCGGCCTGTGCAAAGGTCCTGGGGTAGAATATCATTGTAGGAGCCAAGGAGAGCCCCCCCCCAAGCTCTCCCTCTCTCTTTGGCAGCACTGGGGTTTGAACTCAGGACCTTGTGCTTGAGCCACGTCCCAGTTCTTGCTTTAGGGATTTTTCTGATAGAGTTTTCAGTTTACGCCCTGGTAACCCCGGACTGCCATCCTCCTATTTAAGCTTACCCCGCAGCAGGGATGACAGGCATGCACCACTGCGCCCCCAGCTTTGTACTGGTTGAGATGGGGTCTCACAAACTTTTGGCCCCAGCTGGCCTCAGATTGAATCGTGATCCTTCCGGTCTTCCCCTCTCAGGTAGCCAGGATTACAGGCGTGCGCCAATGTGCCTGGGCAATCGCTGATTTTTTTACAAATTTTCAGTTCTAGGGACTGAGCCCAGGGCCTCACACCTGAGGTTTTCAAGTGTTAAACCATTTTGCCTTCCTGGGAGAAACCGCCCTTGGTGGTGATGCATTATTGTGTGTGTCACACAGTCAGTCAACGCTGGACCAGTTCCCCAGAGAAACAGCTATAGCTGGTAAAAATTATTTGAAAAAAAAATGGGGCTGGGCAAGTGTCTCAAGTGGTAGAGAGCGCCTAGCAAGCACAGGGTCCTGAGTTCAAGCAGTGCCTCCCCCCCAAAAAAAAACCCAATTAGGAAAATTATTTGAAAAAAAAATTATTGAAAATCTTTGGAAATTGTTTTTACAGCAAACAAAGGAATTTTAGTCAAGAAAATTGACCAAGTTAGGCACCGGTGGCTCACGCCTGTAATCCCAGCTACTCAGGAGGCAGAGATCAGGAGGATCGCAGTTCGAGGCCAGCCCTGGGCAAATACGTCGGAGATTCTATCTTGAAAACCAAAAAGGGCTGGCAGAGTGGCTCAGGTGGCAGAGCACCTGCCTCGCAACCATGAGGCCCTGAGTTCAAATCCCAGTACTGCCACCACCAAAAAAAAAAGTGTAAGGATGAGGACAGTGGGGATTTTGGTGGAAAGTAATAAAAGGAGCCCAAGAATGTCACCAGAGTCACAGGCGACTCCACAGACCAGCTGGACACTTGCTGGGGACACAGAGACACCGCCGGGAACCCTCTTGGGGTTGCAAAAACCTGACTTTAACCTGGGACCTCCCTGAAAACGAGAGAGCATTCAGCATGGCGGTGCGATTCCTAGAACGAGACTGACAAGATCGTTCCACGATGGGTCCTTGTCCCCCGGCGCCTCGGAAACCCGAACGCTTTTTTACCATCTTCTTCCTTCTTGTCACCCTGCTTCAGGTTGACTTTTTTTAGTTGTGCGGACGTTATTTGGGCCTCTGCCCCCCATCGCTGCACGCTAAAGCTGGGTGCGATTCCAGCAGAGGCCGACAGCTTACCTGAGGAATTGGGGGACAGGGGGACAGAGCCCGGTGACCCCCCCTGTCACTCAGGGTGGCTTTGCACACGCCCCAGGTGGCTTCCTCCAAGAAATGCAAGCAGAGGCTGCAATGTCCAGGACAGACAGACAGACTTGGGGAAGAATGGTGCGATCACGGAACAGTGGGGTGAGAGGTCAGGATGCAGAGTTGCTACGGTCTGATGTCTAAAATGCTCGGTTTTTAACCCAAAAAAATAAAATAAATTTATGAGATGTGGGGGAAAGTGTGACCAGATGCGGGGGGCCAGGTTCAGCCGTACTACGGATGGCCAAAAGAATCAGTGGACTTGAGGAGAGACTGATAAAAATGACAAAATCCTAAAAACAGAAAGAGCCAGGCACAACAGCTCACGCCTGTAGTCCCAGCTACTTGGGAGGCTGAGATCGGGAGGATCTCAGTTCGAGGCCAGCCTGGGCAAATAGTTCTCGAGACCCCCATCTCCAAAATAACCAGAGCAAAATGGACTGGAGGTGTGGCTCAAGCTGTAGTGCGCCTGTCTAGCAAGTGTGAGGCCTTGAGTTCAAATCCCAGTCCCACCCCAAAAACAAAACAACAACAAAAAGGACACTTTCTTCCAAAACAGGGTGAAAAATGACAGTTTCAGGTTAGCAAACGCAGAATTTGCCAGCTTTTTGTTAGGAACTTTTGCTCCTTTTGTGCTAATGAGGGAGTCCAGGTTTTTTCTGGTCTTAGAACACCGTCGTCCATTTTGCTATCAGTAAAACATCGGCCTCTGGAGTGAGTTGGGAAACTTCTCGTGCTTGAACTTGTGGAGTTGTCGTGGCTGGGCCACCCTTTCTTCCTTGTGTGCTGGCTTTGAAGCAGAGTCACCCACGGGGGGAGCTCGCCAGTGGGAGACGTGTGCTTGGAGTGGGAGCGAGGCCTGCGCCCCGGCCACGACTCAGAGCCGGGTAGAAGCGGTCACAGCTGCCACCCACACAGCCAGTCACACGGGAGAAGGCAAAAATAAAAGGAGCCAGGTGCCTGTGGCTCACGCCTGTAATCCCAGACACTCAGGAGGCAGAGATCGGGAGGATTGCAGTTGGAGGCCAGCCCCGGCAAATCATTCCAGAGACCCTATCTTGAAAAAAACTTATCACACAAAAAAAAGGCTGGTGGACTGGCTTAAGGTGTAGGCCCTGAGTTCAAACCCCAATACTGCCCCCCAACAAAAAAAGGAAGAAATGAAGTCATTCTTCTCATTAATGATTTTTAAAATAGATTTATTTAAATTTATTATTTTGCAATACTGGGACTTGAACTCAGGGCTTCACACTTGCAAGGCAGGCCCTCTACCACTTGAGCCGCACTTCCCGTCCATTTTGTTGGGGTCATTTTGCAGATGGGGGGGTCTTGAGAACTATTTGCCCAAGGTGGCCTCGAACTGTGATTCTCCTGATCTCAGCCTCCCAAGTAGCTGGGATTACAGGTGTGAGCCACGGTGCCCAGCAGTACAGAAGCTCTTTGGAGGTTTTGCTAGAAGTGTAAAGAGGTCCTGTCTGACTGCTCTGGGCTGCGGAAGCAGAGCGGGCCTGGGGGATTTTCCTGAATTGTCTCCTCTGTGTGACGCCCAAGGAACCCAAGCCAGGTCACAGACCACTGAAGGACGTGACCACACATGGCCAGATCGGTGCACCTGGCCCCTGTCATAGCACAGGTGGCGGCAGGACGAGCTGGGCTCTGAGTACGAAGCCTTCCTCGGTCTGTGCTGCAGGCCCCTGAGCACAAGATAGCCACAACCAGACTTGTGACCTTCCATCTCCAACCCGCCGCCCACCACACCTGTGCCACCCTGGTTCTCCTTGACAGACCACCCCGTCCCCTCCCCAGCCCTGCCACCACAATCCCACCAGTGCCGCTCCAAAAGCGTCCGGGGCGTCTCTGCCCAGTCCCGCCCCTGGTGCAAGTTACTTCCCACCTCCGTGAAGGAAAAGATGGTCTCCCAGCCTTCATCCTGGTCCCTCCCGTTCAACCTCCAACCACAGCATTCATGACAGAAATGACCAGCTGCCTCCTGCCTAACTCCCATCATAGCTCCCCAGTGCCCTGGGCACAAATGTCCAGCTGGATCTGTGGTTTCTGCCAGCGACTCTGACCCTGCCCAGGCTCCCACCCCATCTCTTGCCCACCCCTATTTGCACCCTAAGCGTGGCCTGGCTCCTCCCTAAGTGACATATACATATACATATACATGATAACATCCCAGTATCCTCTGCCTCCACTTCCGGAGTGCTGGGATTACAGATGTGCACCACCGTGCCTGGCTCTTTTCTTTTTTAAGACTTTGAAAAATCCTCCCCTGGGGGTCCTGGTGGCCCTCACCTCAGGTGACAGAACCATTGGTCTTATGTGCAATGTGTCACACATGTGCATAAGGCCTTGGGGTTTCTGAAGCTATGCCAGAAACCATAGCCTGCCCCACTCCTCTCTGCCAGGGCCTCCTCTCCCACAGACCTGTCCACCCTTCTCCCCGGTTCAGCCATCTGCCCTGTGGCCCCCTTGGGTCTTCCTTATGGCTTGGAGGTGCAGAGGGGAGGCAGGGAGGCTGGGGCTCTTAGGAGGCCTGTCCCCACCATGGCCACCCCCAGCACAAGGCCCTAGAGAAGTCACTCTGTGTGACCAGGCTTAGGGATTAACAGGCCTCTCTCTGCCTTGCCGAAGCCTTCCTGGAACCAAGCCAACTGGGGCTGGGCCAGGTGACATAGCATCTCACATGGGTCTGTGGCCCAGGTGTGCAGGACCTACCTACAGGGTGGCACTGTGGGGTTTTGACCTGAGCAGTCACACAGGATCCCACTTGGAGGTCAGTGCTTTGCTCTTACTTGTCCTGATTCCTCCTTCTCCTCTCTCTCTCTCTCTCTCTCTCTCTCTCTCTCTTTCTCTCTCTCTCTCCAACAGGGTCTTGCATTGCAGCCCAGGCTGACCTTAAATTCACAGCGTATTAAGGTCACTGTGTATCCCTGGCTGACCTCAAACTCTTTAGCCTCCCCAGTGCTGGGATTACAGACGTACACCTCCATGCCTGGCTTCTTCCTAAATTTTGAATGAGGAGTCACTTTTTTCTTTCATTTCACACTGGGTCCTGGCGGTTATGCAGCCAGTCCTGACAGAGATGGACAGGGACAGGCCTCTGCCGGAGCCCAGGGAGCCTGGAGCCATTGTGGAGGACTCACCACAGGTGTGGGGAGCGGGGGGACAGCGAGCAACCCCTGTCCTCCGCCTTCTAACTATCCTCCACACACCCTGTGAGGCGGAGATGGGTAGGAAACAGAGAGGGGAGCTGGCACAGCACTGCCTGAGACTGGGGATCCCCAAACACATCTTAGAAGCTGGGATGGCCAAACTGAGGGATGGACCTTAGCCTGGGAACGAGAAGGTAAGGGGAGGGAGCCCAGAGGAGGGAGACTATGGATGTGAGAGGATTGACACCAAGGGTCAGGTGGAGACGGTCTAATGAAGAAGGGGACACTCGTCCTGTGGCAGCTGCCATGAAGATGACGCAAGTCTGTGTATCCAGCACTTAAGCAAGGTCTGGAAGTTGGGCGTGGTGGTGCACACCTGTAATCTCAGCACTGGGGAGGGAGACGCAGGTGGAGAGTTCAAGGCCAACCTGAGCTACATAACAAGTTTGAGGCCAGCCTGGGTGACATAGTGAGATCCCATTTCAGAAAAACAGGGCCTTCAGCATGGGTACTGTGCCAATGTTGGCAGTATTATTTTATTTTAACTATTTTTGGGTGTTACAAGTTTGAACTCAGGGCCCTGTGCTTACTAGGCAGGTGCTCTACCACTTGAGCCACACCTTCAGCCCTTTTTGTTTTAGTTACTTTTCAGATAGGGTCTTGTGTTTTTCTCCAGGGACAGCTTTGGACCACAATCCTCCTCTCTCTGCCTCTTGAGTAGCTGGGATTACAGGTGTCTTCACAGTGCCTGGCTGGCAATGTTACCATTAAGGAGGATTGTTATCCTTAACAGGGCTGGAGAGGCCAGTTGAGGGCAGGCTGTGGGAAGCGCTGTCACCCTTAGGAGCTCTGGGGAGCCATGAACAAGGTTGTGGCAGCAGAAGCAACTGTCAGCATGGCAGGGTTCCAGGAATCCCTCTTGTTAGAGGATGCAAAATGCACTGGAGAGTAGAACTGGGATAGGAAGACCACTGTGGACACAGCTGCTGTCCTTTTGCAGGACCTGATGGCCTGACCTTGGTAGTGGCTGAGGGATAGTGGGCAGAAGGCAGGGTTGAGAGAGTGGCCAGGACAAGCCCAGGTTTCTGGGCCAGTGGTAGTACACAGGCTGGACCGACAAGCGTCACACTGTCCAGTGCTGAGGTCGGTGCCCCAAGAGGCATGAGTTGTCTGTCCAGGACGGAACAAGCAAGGTGAAGGTCACTGGCCCAGGATGTTACTGGGGTGCTGGCCTGGGTGGGGGGGGAAGGTGACTTCTAGCTCTTGAACTCTGTGGCAGACTCTGGAGTGTGGTCTCAACTTTAAGTCACAGGGACCTGTCAGGAAGGCATTTATAACCAGAGGTGGTCTAGTAAGTTTGCTGGGTGGGTGATCATCCCCTGAGGATCTGGTAGGTCTGTTGAGTGGACAGTGTGGCTCATCCCCTCAGGGTCTGTAGGGTCTGTTGGGTCTGTTGAGTGGACAGTGTGGCTCATCCCCTCAGGGTCTGTAGGGTCTGTTGGGTCTGTTGAGTGGACAGTGTGGCTCATCCCCTCAGGGTCTGTAGGGTCTGTTGGGTCTGTTGAGTGGACAGTGTGGCTCATCCCCTCAGGGTCTGTAGGGTCTGTTGGGTCTGTTGAGTAGACAGTGTGGCTCACCCCCTCAGGGTCTGTAGGGTCTGTTGAGTGGACAGTGTGGCTCACCCCCCTCAGGGTCACATGCTGTCTGAGGGGCCTGCAACCCACCTGCCAGGGACAAACCTTCCTGCCAAAATTCACCATCCTTTGCCTCAGCTGGGAACCCCATGCCACCCACTGGTGCCAAAGGCCTATGACTAAAAAAACTATAGGATGTGGTACCTGGCATCCAGCCAGGAGCCAGCCATGCCCGAATCCTGCTTCCTGTGAAGTTTCTCTGTGAGAAGCAGCAACAAGCATTCTGGGTAACAGGAAGTCAACAGGCACTTGGTTCTGGGAGACACTCAGAAAAGCCCACACCGGCCTGCTGGCCTTTGACATCACTGGGTGACAATACCACTTTGGGCTTAGACAACTGTGATCATAGATCCTAAACAAGTCACACAAGGATCTTTGTGGTCTTCCTGGGGATAAAATACTGCAGCCAGGGCTGGATGCCTGTGGGAATCCCTCCTTCTTCTGTGGGCTTTGTGGCCACTTTGCTGTGTGCTGTTTAGAAAGAGGTCAATGACAGACTCATCTCTGATGGTCCCAAGGAAAGTCAGAAAGGTGTGACCAGGTGTCACTCATGGTCTTGTCTCAAGTGATTCACACAGCTGCAATGGGATATCCTGAGCTCACCATTTCTTTCAGAGGAGAAGGAAAGAAGACACCTCCTAGCCTAGGTGCAGTGGCTCACATCTGTAATCCAAGCTACTTGGGAGAATTTATATCCAAGTTCAGCCTGGGCAAAAAGTTAGAGAGACCCTAGCTCAACAACAACAAAAAGCTAGGTTCAGTTGTGTGTGCCTGTGATCCCTTCTATAAAGGAAGTGTAAGTAGGAGAATCATAGTTCAGGCAAAAACACATACCCTATCTGAAAAATAACTCAAGCAAAAAGTGGCTTAAGTGGTACAGCACTTGACTGGCAAGCTCAAAGCCCTGAGTTCAAATCCCAGTACCACTAAAAAAGACATCTCCACTCTGCCCATTGAAGTCACCATCCTTTGTGCCCATCCAGCCTGGCTAGGTTTTGTAGGCAGGTCCCTCTGGGATGTCCCAAAGACCAGGTGAGTTACATCACCACAGAGCCCTGAATTGCCTGGGCCAGTAAAGAAATCCCACTGCTGGTGGAAGGCAGGAAACAGGATGCGCGTCTCTCAAGGTTGCTGAGCCAGTCTGCGGCAGGAAGGGAAGAACAGGAAAAACCCTTTGATCTAGGGTTTTGGATTTCTGAGAGCCCTGTGTGTCCTGTTGTGTGACTGAGTCAAGAGGATGTGACGTCTGCAGGTCCTGGGGTAGATGGGAAGTTCTGACAGGTCATCAGCAGGGCCCCTGGCAGACTGGGCTGGGGTCCAAGGTCTATCGGGGAGACCCTCATACCTGTCCCCAGTATGGGTATAGGAGGAAATGTGAAGACAGGAGCTGGTGGGTCATGGAGAATCAGGAGGACCGTGGTTTGAAGCTTGCCTGGGAAAATAGTTCATGAGACCCTATCTCAAAAAAAAATAAATGTGACCCCTAGAAATCCTACCATGGTGCATGGCCACACATTTCATGAAAGCAGGGGCTGCGTCTAGGTTTCATGCAACTATGTCCCTCTCCGTGGTGGGTGGGAGAGAAGATGCCTGCTGCCTGCAGTTTCAGGCTGATGGAGTTTCGTGAACATTTCTGGATCCCTTCCCTTGCCTTCCCATCCTCCTTCCTTCCTTTTTTTTTTTTTCAGTACTGGGGATTTGAACTCAGGGCCTTCACCTTGAGCCACTCCACCAGCTCTTTTTGGTGAAGGGTTTTTCTGAGATAGTGTCTTGTGAACTATTGAACTATTTGCCCAGGTTGTCTTCGAAACACAATCCTCTTGATCTCTGCCTCCTAAGTAGCTGGGATTACAGGTGCAAGCCACCGTTCCCAGCCCTTCCTTCTTTTCTTTCTTCTTTCTTTCTTTTGGTGGCACTGGGATTTGAACTCAGGGCCTCGTGCTTGGTAGGCATGTGCTCTGCCTCTTTAGCTGCACCTCTAGATCTTTTGCTTTAGTTATTTTTCAAACATGGTCTCAAGTTTATGAGGGCCACATGGACCTTGATTGTCCTATATACACTTCCCAAGTAGATGGGATGAAAAGTGCCACCAAACCCAGTCTTTTTCCTATTAGTTGAGATGGATCTCATGAATCTTTTGCCTGGACTGGCCTCTAACCATGATCCTCTCCATCTTGTCCTCTTGAGTAGCTAGGATTACAGGCGTGAGCCACCATGCCCAGGCTTTTTTCTTCTTTTTTGCTGAATTGGAGTTTGAACTCAGGGCCTTACATGTGCTAGGCAGGTGCTCCACTGCTTGAACCACTCCTGCAGCCTTTTTGCTTTAGTTATTTTCAAACAGAGCCTTGTGCTTTTTAACTGAGCCAGGCTTTGACCTCAGTCCTCTCATCTCCACCTCTCAAGAAGCTGGGATTACAGGCATACACCACCCCCCAGGCCTTTTGCAAACATTCCTGCAAAAGTACTGGGTTCTTTTCTCTAGAAGAAAACAAAGATTGATTAGGGTGCCATTACAAGCAGAGATGATGGTGGACCACCAGCAGGGGCTTCTGCTGGTTCCTGCTTTATCGTCCCTGCTCACCACAGAGTTCGGCCATAGCCAAGGTCAGCTGACCTCTAAGATGACAGTCACCTATGATCCTCGATCCTGGCAGTCATGCCCTGGGGCAGCACCTCACACCCCAATAGTGACCTCTGTAACAAGAGGAAGTTGTGAAAATGCCCAGAGCTCAGTCTCTGAGACTGTTACATATGACACAGTGACTTCCACCCCACTCTCTTGGATGGCCAGCTACCATGTCTTGGTCAGAGTCATGCAGGGAGGAACAGAGGCCTCCTGTCAACAGTCTGCATGAACTCGTCAGCTATGCAAATACGCCATCATGAAAGTGGATCTCCCAGCCTGGTCAAGCCTCAGATGGCCACAGATGGCCACGGCCCTGGCTTGTGACTACAGCTTCATGGGAGACCCTAACCCAAAATTACTCAGAGAAACTGGGTGATAATGTTGTTCATTGTTTTACAAGGTGCTAAATTTTGGGAGATTTTTTACACGGCAGAAGATAACCAATACAGTGTGTCCTTCAGTGCCCTGCAGGTAAGCTCCCAATAAATGATATCATGTTGATATAATTAATTACTCCTCTTCTCCAGAGTCAAGCTTTGTAACAAGGTTGAGCTCAATGTGCCAGCTTCCTTCTTTCCTGGTTGCACTGCCAGAGACAGAGAGAGAGAGGGAGAGAGAGAGAGAGAGAGAGAGAGAGATCCTCTAATCCCTCTTTATATTTTAAATTTTTCTTGACTTGAACCCAGGGCCTCACACTTGCTAGGCAGGCACTCTATCACTTGAGTGACTCTGCCAGCCCTTTTACGTGTTGGGTTTTTTCAAGATAGAGTCTTTGAACAATTTGCTCGGGCTGGCCTCAAACTGTGATCCTCCTGATCGCTGCCTCCTGAGTAGCTGGGATTATAGGTATGAGCCACTGGCGCCCAGTCCTCTGGCACCATCTTGATCCTCTGTGGCCATGGCTGGGACTCTGGTTTGGATGTGAAATTTCCCTCAAAGGTTCGTGTGCTGGAAGTTGGGTCCCCAGTGTGGCAGTGTTGAGGTGGTAGGACGTTTAAGAGGAGGAGCCTGGTGGAAGGTCACTGGAGACTCTGCCCTAGGAAAAGGCTAAGGCTGGTCTCTAGGAATGAGTTAGTTCCTGAGAGAGTTGGTTGTTATAAAACCAGGCCACTCCAGCACTCACTCTCTTCTGCAGGTAGCACCTCCCTTTCTGCACCTGTATCCTGCTGTGACCCAGTCATGGAGTCCCTCAGAGGCAGCTGAGATGGGTTTGCCTGATCGTGCATTTTGCCTTCTAAAACTGTGGTCTAAATAAACCTCTTGTCTTTATAACGTACCCAGTCTCTGTATCTTTTGTTATAGTAACAGAAAATGGACTAAGAGAGATGGGTTGATGTGGGGGAACTGAGGCACACTGGGCCCAGATTGTGCAGCAGTCCCCTCCCCCTTTTCACCTGTTTCTCATGCTGGACGCCTGCTTCCCCCACGTGTCATGGTCTGTCACTTGCCCTGTGTGCTGAGTCAGTCTTGAAGTGATCTGGACCTTGACAGGAACTTGAGCTCTTGAATGGTGTGGCAGAGATGTGCCATGGATTCATCAGTTTCATTACCCACAATGCCCCACCTATAGGAAAACTACATTTCCCAGTAGCCCTTGCATCTGGGTGAGCCCGTGTGACCTGTTCTGGCCAATGGAATGTGGGAGGAAGTGAGGTCTATGGCACTAGGTCTTTCCCTGCCATTTTTCAGAAGCACTACATCCACTTTCCCTTTTGCCACCTGCTTGTTTGTGACACTGGTGCCTCCAAGTCACACGATGGTGGATTACAAGGTGGAAGTAACCGTGACTGAGTTTGCATAAGCAAAAAACACCCTTAGAAACTGCACAACACTTCCTTTCAGGGAACACACCAGGGGGGCCATTTTGCCCCCATTTTCCCAGTCTGATTCTTGCCACCAGGCATGAAAATGACACTGACTATGGAGGTGACAGTTTGGATCTAGCATGTCCTCCAAAGGCTTGTGTTAAAAGCTTGGATCTCAGCTTGGTGCCATTGAGAGGTGGGGAACCTTTGAGAGGCTGGGGCCTAGGCCAATGGAGCCGTGGCCCTGTAGGGATTGTGGGAGCCTGGCCCCCTCCTCGTCCTCTCTTCTGCAGCCTGGGTATAAGGTGGGCAGTTTTGCTTTGCCAGGTACTGCCACCAGGTGCTGCCCCACCCACAGCAATGGGTCCAGCCTACATGGACGGAAGCCAGCAAAACTGTGAGCCAAAACAAACCTTTTCTCTTTTTAAGTTGATTATCTCGGTTATTATTAGTTATAGGATAGAAAGGTGACTAGCACAGGGACCTTGCCCACAAATTCTGCTCCCTGAGCCTCAGTTTCCCACAATGGAAAGATGGAGAAGATTGATGCTTTTGAATCATCCCAGTCTCTAATTGATGGGATTCTGGGATCAGGACAGCTGCCCCTCTCACTCTGGCTGGCTACACCCAAGGCAAGAACCTGACTGATTCTGCATCGAGCCTCATAGGATCAGTGTGCAAAGTTCAGCATTAAATAGTCACCGTAAGCATTAAATAGTCACCATTAAGATGGTGGCTGACGCCTGTAATCCCAGCTCTTTAGGAGGCTGAGACAGGGAGGATTGAGGTATGAGGACAGCCCGAGCAAATAGTTTGCAAGACCCCATCTTCAATATAACCAGAGTGAAATCAACTGGAGGAGTGGCTCAAGTGGTAAAGCATCTGCCTAGAAATCATGAGGCCCTGAGATCAAACCCCATTCCCACCAAAAAAAAAACCAAGTCCCCACCACTCAGCAAGTTAGTCCCATGGTCGCACCCCTCCCAATCCTGAGCACTTGACCACTATGGCTGGTCACCCCACTGTGTGCCCATTAACTATTTGCCCAGGCTGGCCTTGAACCTGCATTCTTCTGATCTCAGCTTCAAGTAGCTAGGATTACAAGCTCGAGCCCAGCTCAAGGTGTGGCAAAAATTGGCAAAAAATGGTGCATACTCACATTGGGCTCTGTGACTTGGGACATCCTGATAGGGTATCTGTGAAGCACCACGTTAATTTAAAGGTGACACAAAATTGGACGTTGTAACAGCTCCTTTTATAAGCAGGAAAAAAGGATTCTTTTAAAAGCACCGTTCTGTTGTTGAGTCCCATGAGATCATGGGGACTGGACCCCAGGAGAGCCTCTAAAGTGTCCTGTTGAGAGGAAGAGGCTGTGGGGCCGCGGGAGGGGCGACAGTGTCCAGGTACCCATGACCGGGAGTGGGCTGCCTGGAGGGGGCGGCTCAGAGCCGGCTTTTCCTGCAGTTCTCCAGTCTTACCACAAGGTGGCGCTGGTGAGAAGGCTGCACAGGCCGCTCTGTGTCCCCAGCAAGGGAGGGGGAGCCCGGCTGCCAGCCAGGCCAGGTGGCTTTGCCTGTCTGCTTGCCCACAAGAAGGAGGGGACACCCACATTCTTCTGTACTCGTCCCTTACCTTGAAGCAAGATAGTGGGGCTCACTTAGGTAGGGGGCCAGCAGGAAAGGGGAATTTTCTTTCTTTTTTTTTTTTTTTTGGTGGGACTGGAATTTGAACTCAGGACTTCACTTTTGCAAAGCAGGCTCTCTACTGCTTGAACCACGTCTCCAGTCCATTTTGCTCTGGTCATTGTGGAGATGGGGGTCTCGTGAACTATTTGCCCAGGCTGGCCTCAAGCTGTGAACCTCCTAATCTCAGCCTCCCAAGTAGCTAGGATTACAGGCACCAGCCCAGCTTGATCTGTGTGTTATTCAGAGCCACGGGGTCTGCAAGGTGGGGCTGAGGAGGACGGCAACAGCGTGCAGAGAGGAGGTGGACTTGATGTCACACCCTGTGTGACATCACCTTGGCCAAGAGATCTGGCTTCTCTAGACGGTGAGCTCAGTGAGGCTGCTACAGGCACCCGTTCCCAGACCTCAGCCCAGCTACGTTACCTGTCAACCTCCATAGGTAAAACCCAACCAAGCATGGCGGTGCACGCCTGTAATCTCAGCACCCTGGGGACTTGAGCCAGGAGGATCGTGAGTTTGAGGCCAGCCTAAGCAAAATAGTAATACCTTGTCTCAAAAATTAAAAAAGCAGGGATATTGTTATGTCAGGGTTTCTCCTATTTGGCTCAGCCACCAGTCTGTGAGTCCTCAATGCATTTTAAGGTCTTTTAGCAGTAATAAGGATGATGGCTTAGGGAGGCTCGTAGTCCTGATTCGATTCTGCAGACAGGTGACAATCACAAACCAGACTTCACAGGGACCACTGACAGCACGGTGACCTCGGGTGAGCCCTGCCTTTGGGATCCAGCAGGGCGTTTAATCAAATTCTAAGCAAACAGCACACAAAGTAAGGGTAGCTCCAGGCTTCCTGTAATCCCAGCCACTCAGGAGGCTGTGGCAGGAGGATTAGAAGTTCAAGGTCTGCCACGGCTACCTCGGGAGTTGGAGGCCATCCTGGGCGGTTGGATGAGACCTGTATATTCAGTCCATGGTCCACTTTTATGAAAGTGTCACCTGCTCAGGACAAAATTAATGCCCGAAAACACCCCTTCCCTTACGCAGGCTCCAAAGCCCGGAGCCCAGACTGCAAATCAGGGGGCCCGGGAAGAAAGGGTGTCAAAGCGCTTCAGAGAATGGCGACCCGTGCCTGCAGGAGCCACCACAGAGGGCCAGGAGCACAGGCGGGAGACGCTGGTCCCCTTTCCTAAGAGGTCCAGGTGGCAGATCCCAGCCAGCCAGGCCCTACCCGCTGCCCTGCAGGACACAGAAGGACGTTCCCAGGCGCCTGGGGTCCCCACGTGGGAAAGAGAGGGAGGGCTGCCAGGCTGGGCTGGGTCCACCATGGGTGTCGCACAGAGGAACTGCTGATGTCGCAAACTGAGTATAATTAACTGAACAACAAGAGCCCCAGCCGCCAGCTGTCCTGGATCTGGGGCAGGGGGAGCTGAGGACAGCTCAGGAAAGAGGCCGCTGTCCCCTGCAGCGTGGGCCATCGGCCAGGGAGCCTCATGACATGGGGTGTCCTTCCGCCGGCCCTCCACTCCTGTCACCCACTGTGGCCTAGGACAGAGGACAGGCTCAGTGGGGGTTCGAGTCCTCGTCGCTGTGCTGTGTGAATTGGCGCTTTAACCTCTCTGAGTCTCAGCTGGGGACAAAAACAAAGCCTTGTCTGTCTGTCCGTCCGTATAGCTGGTGTTCAGTGGAAATCAGACGCTGTGTGGAGAGTGGACATGGGTGGAATGGCGACGGGGTTGTCAAAGGATGGGTTGACACCTGGCTCCTGAACTAAGAATGGCTCTTAGGTTCTTTAGTTGTTAGAAGAAAATAGCAAGCACTGTATAACCAGCTTTAAACCCAAATGGCGTTTTTCAAGAACAGAGAACAGGAAGGAAAAACAGGTCCTGTCGGGTTGGCACCAGCGGGAGGGGAGAGGACACAGGAAAGGGTGTGGGAGGGGGAATGCGGTGGAATATTATGCACTCATGAGTGAAATGGAAAAGTGAGACCTGCTGAAACTGTTCCGGGAATGGGGGAGGGACAAAGGAGAATGATGGAGGGGCGGATCCAACTCTGATGTATTGTAAGCTCTTTTGTAAAGGTCCCAATGTCCCCCCCAGTACGTTAGGGAGAAAAAGAGGTCATGTTAGAATTGGATTCCCCACCTCGCAGGCAGCTTACTGACACCCCACCACCTCACTTTTTTGTTCACCCCAAGACAGTACAAGAATAATAAAGAAAAAAGCAAAAGAATAGTGTTTTGTGACACGTGAGCCGCATAAAATCAAAGTGTCAGTGTCTGTATAAATCTGTACCCATGTACACACTTCTTTTCTGGCAGTACTGGAGTTTGAACTCGGGACTTTGTGTCTGCCGGGCCCTATGACTTGACCCTCCTACGTTTTCCTTGTGATATAGGGTCTCACGCTGGAGCCCAGGCTGGCCTGGAGCCCCTGCCTCAGCCTTCCGAATGCTGGGATTACAGAGGTGCACTACTATATCTGCACTTTCCCTGGGCTGCTCAGAGGCCACGCCCATGATGATGCATTCTTGGGAGGCTCCGCCCCTTGTGGGAGGGGCCTGCGACCTGGGGACTGGAGGACCTGAGCCAGGCCAGGCCCTGCTGTCCGCTGGGCCTTGGTTTACTTGCTGGGTTGTTGTGAAGATGAACGCAGAAGGCACTGCAAGAATGGGAGCCGTTCTTACTATTGCCACTACCTAGATTCAAAAGCTTTGCTCAGCCCAGACATCGTGAAAAGCCCGTGTACTTGGTTTGCTTGAGCTTTGAAATCCTCTGTGCTCCTGACCTTGACCTCGCAAGCCGGGCCAGGTGACTGACGGTCAGAACACAAGGTAGCAGCCCCGAGGGCTTTTGTAAGCTCCGTGGCTCCACTGGACAGTGGCAGACACCCCTAACTGCAAAATACGTCCAGAGGTGCACTGTTCCACAGTCTGCGTGTCTCCCACCTTCTAGAATTGTCTCCCAAGGAGCGAGGCCCTCAACTCGCTCACATTTCCCCCAAGATGCTTCTCGGGGAGCCCGTCCCCAAGTCTGGCACTGCCCACCCCCAGTTGCGGGTGCAGATCCGTTCAGCTGGAGCCTGGTGCTTCCAGACCACAGATGGCAACCAGAAATGAAGGAAGACTTCCAGCTTCAGGTCACCTCCTCCTCCATCTCCTCCTCCTCCATCTCCTCCTCCTCCATCTCCTCCTCCTCCATCTCCTCCTCCTCCATCTCCTACTCCTCCTCCATCTCCTCCTCCTCCATCTCCTCCTCCATCTCCTCCATCTCCTCCTCCTCCATCTCCTCCTCCTCCATCTCCTCCTCCTCCATCTCCTCCATCTCCTCCTCCTCCATCTCCTCCTCCTCCATCTCCTCCTCCTCCATCTCCTCCTCCTCCTCCATCTCCTCCTCCTCCTCCATCTCCTCCTCCTCCATCTCCTCCTCCTCCTCCATCTCCTCCTCCTCCTCCATCTCCTCCTCCTCCTCCATCTCCTCCTCCTCCTCCTCCTCCATCTCCTCCTCCTCCTCCATCTCCTCCATCTCCATCTCCTCCATCTCCTCCTCCTCCTCCATCTCCTCCTCCTCCTCCATCTCCATCTCCTCCATCTCCTCCTCCTCCTCCATCTCCTCCATCTCCATCTCCTCCTCCGTCTCCTCCTCCTCCATCTCCTCCTCCACCTCCTCCTCCTCCTCCTCCGTCTCCATCTCCTCCTCCATCTCCTCCTCCATCTCCTCCTCCATCTCCTCCTCCATCTCCTCCTCCATCTCCTCCTCCTCCATCTCCTCCTCCTCCTCCTCCTCCATCTCCTCCTCCTCCATCTCCTCCTCCTCCACCTCCTCCTCCTCCTCCATCTCCTCCTCCTCCTCCTCCATCTCCATCTCCTCCTCCTCCTCCTCCAGCTCCTCCTCCTCCAGCTCCTCCTCCTCCAGCTCCTCCTCCTCCTCCATCTCCTCCTCCTCCTCCCTCTCCTCCTCCTCCATCTCCTCCTCCTCCTCCATCTCCTCCTCCTCCATCTCCTCCTCCTCCATCTCCTCCTCCTCCATCTCCTCCTCCATCTCCATCTCCTCCTCCTCCTCCTCCATCTCCTCCTCCTCCATCTCCTCCTCCTCCATCTCCTCCTCCTCCTCCATCTCCTCCTCCTCCATCTCCTCCTCCATCTCCTCCATCTCCTCCTCCTCCATCTCCTCCTCCTCCATCTCCTCCTCCTCCTCCTCCATCTCCTCCTCCTCCATCTCCTCCTCCTCCTCCTCCATCTCCTCCTCCTCCATCTCCTCCTCCATCTCCTCCTCCATCTCCTCCATCTCCTCCTCCTCCTCCTCCATCTCCTCCTCCTCCATCTCCTCCTCCTCCATCTCCTCCTCCTCCATCTCCTCCTCCTCCTCCTCCTCCATCTCCTCCTCCTCCATCTCCTCCTCCTCCTCCTCCTCCATCTCCTCCTCCTCCTCCTCCTCCATCTCCTCCTCCTCCTCCATCTCCTCCTCCACCTCCTCCTCCTCCTCCTCCATCTCCTCCTCCTCCATCTCCTCCTCCTCCTCCTCCTCCATCTCCTCCTCCTCCTCCTCCTCCATCTACTCCTCCTCCTCCATCTCCTCCTCCATCTCCTCCTCCTCCTCCTCCATCTCCTCCTCCTCCATCTCCTCCTCCTCCATCTCCTCCTCCTCCATCTCCTCCTCCTCCATCTCCTCCTCCTCCATCTCCTCCTCCTCCTCCTCCATCTCCTCCTCCTCCATCTCCTCCTCCACCTCCTCCTCCTCCTCCTCCATCTCCATCTCCTCCTCCTCCTCCTCCATCTCCATCTCCTCCTCCTCCATCTCCTCCTCCTCCTCCTCCATCTCCTCCTCCTCCATCTCCTCCTCCATCTCCATCTCCTCCTCCTCCTCCATCTCCTCCTCCATCTCCATCTCCTCCTCCTCCATCTCCTCCTCCACCTCCTCCTCCTCCTCCTCCATCTCCATCTCCTCCTCCTCCTCCTCCATCTCCATCTCCTCCATCTCCTCTTCCTCCATCTCCTCCTCCTCCTCCATCTCCTCCTCCTCCTCCTCCATCTCCATCTCCTCCATCTCCTCCTCCTCCTCCATCTCCTCCATCTCCATCTCCTCCATCTCCTCCTCCTCCTCCATCTCCTCCTCCATCTCCTCCTCCTCCTCCATCTCCATCTCCATCTCCTCCTCCTCCTCCATCTCCATCTCCTCCATCTCCTCCTCCTCCTCCATCTCCTCCATCTCCATCTCCTCCATCTCCTCCTCCTCCTCCATCTCCTCCTCCATCTCCTCCTCCTCCTCCATCTCCTCCTCCTCCAACTCCTCCTCCTCCTCAAGCTCCTCCTGCTCCTTGTTCTTCTTTTTGGTGGGCCTGGTTATTTCGGAGATGGGGTCTTGAGAACTATTTGCCCAGCTGGCCTCAAACCGTGATCCTCCCAATGTCAGCCTCCCAACTATCTAGGATTGCAGGCGTGAGCCAGCAGTGTTCAGCTCTGTTTTTTCTTGAGATTGAAACATTCTATTCCAAAGTGTCCCTTTGAGTGGCGCAAATGTCCCCAGGGAATCTCATGGGGGGGTCCCTGTTTTGGAGGGACAAAAACTTCCCAGGGATCGTCTGCAGTTTCACACACGCATGCCTCAGTGAGGAGAGGAGCCGGCCACGTGACTCCAAAGCTTGGAGACAAGGTCACCTTTGTCCGGCCCTTTCCCTCTGCACAGGAAGAAGAGTCTTTGATTGTGGACAAAGGATGGAGCTGACACCGCCTGGTGCTGGCTCCTGAGAATGAGGGACATTTGACCATGTGAAGTCCCCAAAGTCCGCTCGACTGGGTTTGGGCTCTTCCTGGCTCCTTTATCCCAGAACCCAGAGAGTATCCTTTGGGCAGGGCAGTCGCACATTCTGGCCACATTTATTTATTTTTCTGTCGCTGCCTGATTTGTCCCTAAGAAATTCACAGGGAGGCCACCCGGTCTGTTTTCCACCAGGCATTTCCTGCCATTACAAATATTTTCCTTCTGGGAATGAGAAGCAAAGCCCGGGGAAGATAAATACTCGTCAAGCTGGCCTTTAACCGTACTGTCACATCTCGAGGGTGGCACAGTGTGGAGGCTGGGGTGGGGACGGGGCAGCGGTAAGGGATGAATGCGGAGTCCACACCAAGGCATTGCTCTTGAGAGGCCTTTGGGGTGACCGCCGTTTGTGCTGTTTGTGCAAGACCTGTGTGCGGTCTCAGGCCACCTGTCCAGTGCCTACTGGACAGGCCCAGTTTTGGTGGCTCAGACGGAGACCTCACGGGACTGCCCTTGTGCTGTGTTGCACACACCTTTGCAACACCTCGGGGCTCCGTCTTTGCAGTCAGGTAACAAACACCCCCGTCAGCAAAGGAAGCAACGATGGTGATTTTACTAGACAACTGTCCTCCTTACAGAGGTGGCAGTGGCCACCAGACTTGGGTGAGGCCCTCCCTGGGGAGGCTGAAGTAGGAGATTAGAGGCCCAGAAACCTGTATTTCGGCCAAGCACAGAGGGGTCCCGCTCAGGACTGGGTCCTAGGTGGTAGTGGGTTCTTTGGTGGACTGCCCTCTGTCCACTGTGAACCTACACCCAGCAGAACCCGGCCAAGTGAGCTCCTGAGGATTTGGAGTTGAGGCTCGCAAAAACAGCAATGTGGATTTGAACTAGTCAGGTCAAAGATGTTTCTGGGAAGGGTCCCTTTCTTTCTCCAGCCCCACCTGGTCCTGCCCAGGTGTCCCTCACCTGCCTCAGTGGGTCCCAAGTCCTCGGTAGCTTCCCGGGATCACCCCAGACTCTCGCCCCAAGCGTATTTCCATGGACGGGTGCTGTCCAGGCCCTGGTGTGGGCCTCCGTTACTGGATATCTTGGCCTGCATGGGTCACAGGGATGTCACTGAACTCAGAAAGCAGCCCCATCCCTGCCCAGGCACCGAGTCAGGTGACTCTTTTTTTATTCTGGAATAAAAGGAACAGGTGCCATTTGCTAAAAACGAGCCAATAACCTTTACGACGCAATGCATCACAAGGGCAGCTCTTAACTCCCCCAGTGGATAGGTGAGAGCGTGGGCAGGCAGGGCTGGGTGACTCGGAGCTGGGGACAAGGCCAGGCTGGGCGTCTCCCCCAGACCTGGGTCTCTCTCAGCCTCCTGACTGGCTGGTTTCCCTTCGGTCCTCCCCAGCTCTGGTGTGACTTTCTGAACACAAGGAGGAAATCTTTCTGAACCAGGGCTCTGACATCATTCCTTCCCCAAATCCCGCCAAAGACCTCTGGTCTATTCACACCGGCCTCACACTGGTGAATACAGAACCGGACCCGGGCAGGCCGACTCCAGGGCTGCGCTCCCAACTTCTGCTCCTCACTGAGAAGACAGGAGCAAGGTACCCACGGCAAAGGGGTGCCAGGATACGACAGCACCCAACAGCAGAGTGCCTGGCATGCAGTGGACCACTTGGTTCTGGAGCTTCTTATTTCTAAAAAGGAACTGTTGGGCTGGGAACAGTAAGGTATGCCTGTAGTCCCAGCTACTCAGGAAACTGAGGAGGGAGGGCTGCTTGAGTCCGGGAGTTCAAGGCCAGCCTGGGCAACACAGTGAGACCCTGTTTAAAACAAATAAATAAATAAAAACGGAAAAGGAAAGAGTGGGCTTGGGGGCTGTAGCTTAGTGGCTACACGAGGCCCTGGGTTCCATCCTTAGAAAGAGCGCAGAGGGGAGGGGAGGGGAGGGGAGGGGAGCGGAGGCCCAGGAGGAGCTGCAGGCAGGACCAGCGAGGCCAATTGCACCACCTCAGATGCATTTTCTCACCTAGCCCCATCACCTCCTCCAGAAGTGCTCCGACCAGCCAGAGGCCAGGTCAGACCCGGGTGCCTCGGTCCCAGACGGAGGACGGTGGATGTGCTGACGTGAGGTCCCGGGCTTGTCGCCCTCATCAGCCTGGAGATCGACAGTGGTCAGAGCCGTGACCTGGCCCTCAGGTTCAACTCCTCGCTGTGCCTGGTCTCTGGGGAGCCCCATTAAAACCAGCTCGGGGCCACTGTGGTCTCTACAGCAATGACAATATTTATTTTCTCCAGACGGTAAAAATAACATTTTTCTCTCTTTTGTAAAAGTTATGTACTATTACATTCCATTTTCTTAAATAACAAAATGCTAAAATATATATTAAATTGTATACAGCGCCTCACACTTCATTTTACATTTAAAAATACATGTTGTTTCTATTTTATTCTCAAAGTTGCATACGAAGAGCGTATTTACAAATAAAGCCTTGTCACCCAAAGTCAGAGTGCCTGCTGGAAGGTGAGCCCCTGTGGGAGGGTCTTGGCACCGGGGACCCCAGGGATGGCAGCTCCCCGCACAGGCGGCAAAGGGCCCTCCAGCCGTGGTCCGAGGACCTGCCCCTCAGTGGGGAGCTCCGCTGCCCTCTGCACCCCACGTCTGCGAAGGCCCCCGGGTCTGCGGCCTGGACTCTGGAGCCCACCAGCCTGAGGGGGGCCTGCCAGGGGTGGAAAGTTTGATACACACCCCGTGTCGGGGCAGCTGAGCTGAGAGGTCTGGCCAGGAGGTAGAACAGTGAGGAAGGTAAACAAAGACACCAGGAAACTTGAAAAGGCTAAAATTTCCCAAGGTAGTAACAAAAGCAGACATCAAACACCATGTGGGCGACTGGAAACCCCAGCGGACGCCAGGTGACAGAGCTGTGGAGAGGAGGGGCCTGGTCTGCCCAGCAGACGGGGTGGGGCCTGGAGGCCACACACCTCTAAGTGCTCATGGGATCCAGTGCGTGGTGTCCCCGTGGTGTCAGACAGACTGCTGCCTGGGCTGATGTGGGGCATGGGGTGGCGAGGGGCCAGGGCTCTGATCTTTGTGCCTTCTGACAGGCTGGAGTCTGGAGCTGGAGCTCACAGGGCAACTGGTCACCTCACTCCACCCAGAGGCCTCCATGAGCCCTGCGGGCTGGGGAAGGCTTGGGGCTCACCCCTACTTCTGTCAGCCAGGGATGGGATGTGTGCAGAAGAGACAGGGGGGCTTCCACAGGGTCACCCTTTTCCATCCGGCTCTGTCCCTCCCTCCTTCGTGCTCGGGGTCTCACCTCCCACCCTGGGATGCTTCACCTCTCAGGTGGGGACTCACTGGCAGGTTCTGACCAAGGCCACAGCCACACATTTGTGGAGGTGGGCCTGGACAGTGGACAGCCTCCTCCCTCGTGCTGTCCCGAGGTGGGTTTGGGTTTCCCGGGGCTGCTCCCTGGAGAGGAAGGTGACCATGGAGGAGCCAGGATGGGCCCAGGCCAAGCAGCAGGTGGAGCGTGGGGGGCATCCCTGCCCTTTGGGGACTGAGAAAGTGCTGCTCCCGCTGCGGCTCAGGACACCCCGGGGCTTGGCCTCCGGCGTCCTGAGATTCACGTGAGGCGCGGAGGAGGGCGGGGGCGGTCAGTCCCACATTCTCTCTGTGCTGTGCGTGGTCCGCTCACAGCACAGGGCCCTTTGTCACAACACACACCAGACGTTTGTGTTTCAGAGAGGATTCCACAAAAGCCACAAATAGCTTGGAGGGCAAAGTCCACACCAGTCTATTTCCAGTGGTCCTTGTGTGTGACAGGCCTGTCCCTAGAACTAGGGGCCTGCAGATACCAGGGTGACCATCCTTTCCAGATCAAATCATGAAGACAGCAGCCAGAAGCTCTGCCCACATAGGCCTCGCACAGGGCCTGGGCCAGTGCCCCTGTCCACCTGTGGACACACTGCCTCTTTCCCTCTCCTTGCCAGCTCTGGTCACCTCTCATGGACTCCTGTTGTTGAATGTCACCTTTCCCTGAAGACACTTCCTAGCTGGCCCTACTCAACCTTCCTTCTGTCCTCCTGGGAGCAGCCAGGTGTAGATGGGCAGCCAGACCCCAGAAAGGCCGTGGTAGGCAGACTCAGGACTTGGGGGAGGCAGCAGGCCATGCGCGAAGGAGGGCACCCAGGAGGCCCAAGTGCCAGAAGGACAGGCTGCCTGACAGAGGCCAGGCCCAGACAGGACAGACTGCTCCTTCAGCTGCTGCTGACAAAGGCAGCTTCCGGATGGCGGGCGGTAAATTAGAGATGGCGTTTTATGCTCACAAGTGGTGACTGCCGCAGCTGTCTGTCCTCAACCCTCCCCCTCCTCACGCCAGCCTCTGCAGTTCAGCTCCCTGGTGATGGCCTGAGGCCAGGGACAAGAGCCCCCTGCTTCCCAATCACTCCCAACTCCACTCAGTGCCTGAAAGAAGAGGCACAGTGCACAATTCTCGGGGAGGTTGTGAAATGGGAAACACCTGCAGTTAGGCACCACAGGCCCCATGTGTCACACAGTGCCGTCTCAGGGGTCTTTATACTCCCTGTTCTGAACTGAGAGTTGCTGAGAGAACACGGGGAGGACAGGGCCTGGCTCAGGTTCCACAGGGCCACCAGCTGCTGGGGGTGGGGTGGAGGCGGATCAGCTCAATCATAGGCAGTTACCCAGTGCCTACAAAGGCCTCTGCAGACGCTGTGTGAACACACGCTGCAGGTTCTGAGCGTTGGAAAGAAGCGTTAGAAGAAACATCAGGTGGGGCAGGCCCTCCCAGGCTGGGGGCTCATCCTCATCAGCACCCCAAGAGCAACGCTCCAGGGTCAGCACACACCTAATGCCCAGGAGCCCATATGTGCGGGGGACCAAGTCAGCCCTCAAGAGAACCTGAGAATTCTTCCCTTCTGGCCCTGTTCCAAATGGTAAAGACCAGAGGAAACTGATCTGTGTGTGGACAACAGAGAAGAAGCAAGAACAACTCAACATACCCACCACTGGATAGTCATCTGTCTCTGCCTTGGCCACACTGTCCTGACACCCCCACTGTTAGAGCAGAGAGAGAGAGAGAGAGAGAGAGAGAGAGAGAGAGAGAGAGAGAGAGCGCCAGAGTCTCTCTCCTAAGTGCAGTTGAGGATGTGGGAGGACACCCTGCGCTGCCCTGCAGCCTGGCCACCCTTCCCAGGGTGTAGGACGGTGGCCCTGCAGGTCGAGGCGGAGGGATTGCAGGGGAGTCAGAGGACCACAGGGAGCCAAGCCCCGCCCCCCGCCTGTGTCCCAGGCGCGTGGTCTAGTCGCTCACAAGGGGATTACGGTCATCTTGTTGACTCTGACCCTTGAGTTTCTGCTTGAAGATGGAAATGGATGTGGAAGGTTTATAAAGAATGCTCCAGATCTCTCCCGAAGGCCCTGGCTGGCGGCAGTCCCTCAGCTCCCCCGAGGCAGGAACACGATGGGACCTGTCAGAGAAGAACAATTTTCAAGTACATCAGAACAAAGTGCCCCAGCCAACCCTCCGTCTCCAGAGACATCCGTACCTCTGCAACAGACATGCAGTGAGCGAGGTCTCGGGAGGGGCCTGGTGGTCACCTTTGCTGAACTAAGGGACCACCGTACAGGAGAATGGGGCCTGTGTGCATTGGGAGGGCAGCGAGGCCGCTGCCTTCTCAGAATGAAGAACTTTCTAACTGGCAGGGTGCTTCAAATCTGGGAAAGGAGGACCTGAGACACGGAGTTTTCCAATTCTATTTTTTTTCTTATGGCACTGGGGATTAACTCAGGGCCCTCTGCTCCTAGGAAGAACTGTCAAAACCAAGCAGCAAAATAAGGGGAGGAAATGGTTCCCAAACTGGTCAGAATGGAAGGCTAAAGCTTCCGTAAGCTTTTCTGTTTTGCTTTGGAGACATGGTCTTGCTGAGTTTGTCGTCACAATCCTCCCACTTCAGCCTCCCACGTATCAGGTGCATGCCATGTGGCCGGCTTAAATAACCATTTAAAAATAGCGACTAAGAAATAGTTAGTAAATTGTTAGAATTTCCAGTTTCTAGAAGGCACGGGGAAGCATGCGTGGTATTGTCCAGGAATCTTTACTGTCGCACAGACAGCTCAGCTCTGTAAGGGACCGACATGAGAAAGCAGGACCGTTCCAATCCTCCCTGAAGCCCGTCCTTGGACGAGGAGCCCTTGTGAGGCTTGTCCAGCTGTACATCTCACCCCGCCGAGGAGGAGGAGCGTCTGTCACCGCCTTCTGCGGCCCAGGACTGGGGCTTTACAATCATGGTCTGATGTGAGGGCTGAACCCAGACCAGTGAGGCGGGACAGAGGGAATGCTGAGCCCCTCCTACAGCCAGGCAGCTTTCTCCTACTCACTTGAAGGTGGCATGGAGAAGTATCTTGACGACGATGGCAGTGACTGTGAGGATGAGGAGTGTCGCCAGGCCATACACTGTCCACCCTGCAAATGCGAAAGACAGGGTTCACGAGACCTGGTGCTTCGTCTTGCAAAGGAGGTCTGCAGCTTCGAGGTGCCCATCTGGCTCAGGAGCTCAGCCAGCAAACATGGCGGCTGGAAGCTGGGCCAAACGCGGTACTCCCTGTGCTCTAGAGCTCCTTTGCTATGCTCCAAAGTACATGGGGCTCAGAACGGAAAGGGGTGGGATGTGTTCTGTCTCTGCCACTGGGCCTTCTGTCACCACCGATGAGTTACAGAAAGTCTCATGTGAGCAGTGTGACCTCTGAGATCCTACCGGGATCCAAGTGACACAGAGGAGCACTGGGAGCCATCCCTAACGTCCTGTGGGGCTCCTGCATGGCGGGGGCAGCATGAGGGCCCCTGGAACAAGCCATTGCCCACGGTCCTCCAGCTACTCCAGCACAAGCAAGAGTCACTCCCTGCCGGAAAGCAGGGGCCAAGTTAGAGCAGCACCCCTCTCAATCCTTGTCCTCGGCCCTTACCACCCCCGGCCTTTCTGTTCTTCTTGTCCTCCTCCTCCCACTTGCAAGGGATGGGGGCTGGGATGGGGGCAGAATTTGACTGGTTCCGTGTAGGAACAGTGCCTGGCACCACTGGATCACTCACACATCCTGTGGGTTGGGTTTTGAGCACTGAGGATGGAACCCAGGGCCTCATGCACTAAGCACATGCTTGACCACCGAGCCACCCCCCAGCTCCACTTGCGCCTCTTGAATGAATGAATGAAGCTTTTGCAGTGCACTTTTTTGCCAGTGCATTTTGGGAGCACAACTTGGGGCTCTAGAGAGAGACCCTCAAAGTGAGTCTCTTGTGACTAAGACTCATCACAAAGTACAAGACACGAGCTGGATCTTGGGAAGCGAGCACTTTCTCCTGGGGCTTGGGAGCTAAGGTGACGACAGCACCCCCCGCAAAGGCCAGGACGCACTGGAGGACACGGAGCCAGCACCCTTGCTGCCCCTGCATGAGAAGCACCCACAGGCGCTTTTGCTTCTGTAACTGTGGGGTGCTACCTTCCACTCTGTGGCTGCCGGCCCCTACTGACGGCACCCAGGAATGGCTACCTGGGACGGGCTGCGGCGGGTGGCTGGGGCTGGTGGTGATGACGTAGAGGACTTTGGAGGAGCGGGCAGCGCTGACACTGAGGTTGGTCTGCTCTGTGATCACCTCAGCCAGCGTCTGGTTGGCAGTGGGCCTCTCCTGCAGTGGTTCTTCCTTGACAGCTGGAAGATCAAAGGCACACAGGGGACGACACTGTGAGGACAGGCCTTTTCTGACTCAGCACTGTGTGTGCCCTTCTCCGCCATCCCCTGGCCCCAAGGCAGGGTCTGTGGACTGCACTCTGGCCCTTTTCGTGCAGGACAGGCTGCCGTCTTCCACTTATGTGACTGCCCCCTCGCAGGTCCTGAGCACGAATTCTGGTCCTCTGCCCTGTGTTTTGTAGCTGTCCCCTCTACCCGGAAGGCCTCTTCCTTGCTGCCTCCAGACCCCACTCCTCCTGCTCCTCAGGACTGCCCCTCCTGCAGGGTAGGCCTCCTCCCACCTCTCCTGAGCACAGGAGGCCTGCACGCTTCCTGTTGTGTGACCTGGGATGAAGGTGAGGTCTTAACACTTGCTTTTCTTGGGTGCTGGGACACGTGTGTCCACAACGTGGGCAGAGCTGTGGCCCCTCTTAAGGAGGGTGGAGGAGAGGCAGTCAGTCAGTCTTCAGGACTGGCTGGGGAGCCCAGAGGCAGGAGGATGGGCAAAATGACCTCTTGAGAGCCTTCCAATTCTGCCAATCTCAGCTCTTTCTTTTAGTTATTCTTTAGCTCTCCCACGAAAACTGTCACTGGAAGTACCACAATAGCGACATTGAAACACGAACAAACTGTGCAACGTGGGATGGGAGTGAGGCTCAGCGTTGTGATCAGGCCGAGTGGAGCCGGTGGTTCCGGTACCAGTCGGCCCACTATGAGCCACCCAAGGCCCCCAGTCACAGGCTGAGGGGCCACGGAGAGAAGAGTCTCACCTTGGTACAAGACCGCAAATCCCTGGGCCTGATTGATGCGGTCTGAGAAGAAATACAGAATGACGAAATCCAGAGAGACATTGAAGGACACAGGCGGGCGGTTCCTCCCGTTGAAGCGCACCAGGACGCGGTGGGTGTAGCCGTCCAGCAGCTCCACCATGTCTGCGGCATCCCTGATGTCAAACAAGGTGAAGGTGAAGTGGATGTGGGAGGCGCCGGGAACCCGGATGGTCCAGTAGCAGACCCGCCCTGTGGCGTAGGGGTCAGGGAAGTCAGGGGAATAGACCACAGACGCCATGGCTGAGTAGTTTCCACCGCAGGCACCAACGAGAGCTGCAGAAGACAGAAGACAGGGACCTGAGTCTGGATCTCGGCCCTAGACTCCGACACCGATGCTAACAAACTCTTCCTAAGAACGCGCTCCCGTTTGGGATGTTGTTTTCAGGTACAGAACCAGACCTTCTTAGGTTTCAGGATCAATCACAAAATGAATCACTTAAGTCCCTAACGGATGACTGTGGACACTTTCTTGGTTTGCTCAGGAGGCCTTAGAATTCGCACACTGCACAGTGGTGTGGCCTAGGCAGGGGCCGGGCTGGAGTGAGGGAGTCTGGGTCAGGACTGGCGGGGCCATGTGTTCCTGGGGCCACCGTCTCTCACTCTCTCGGTCAGGCTGGGGCCACCACCTGCTCCTGTATCCCATGGCGGTGCGAGGGCAGATGAGAGAAAGCATGGGCCCACACTGGGCCCTCTCGGTGAGGAGGCACTCGATGAGGAGGTCAGTGCTGCGTGGGCATCCCCAGTCCTCAGGGTGCCATGCTCACACAGGGGTCCACACTCATTTTTCAAGTGGGAAACTGTGGCACAAGGACTTTCAGGGCTGGGGACAAGCTCGGTTGTACAGCACTTGGTGCCCAGCACGCACAGGTCCTGAGTTCCACCCCTAGAACTGGACAAAAAAAGACTTTTTGCACAGGGAAATACCAGAGCCCATCACTTCGCACCAGACAAAGATGCCTGTCTTTGGCATCTTCCTAGGCTCCAGGAAGGGCACAACCACGTTCTGTCGTACACAGTGAACGATATCTTGGTAACGTAAGGCCTTGCCAGGGAGCGTAGGACTGGGATTGAAACGGCAGGCTTTAGGGTACGGTGGCTCACGCCTGGAATCCCAGCTACTCAAGAAGGTGGGGATGGGGAGGACTGCAGTTCCAGGCCAACCTGGGCAAAAGTTTATGGGCCTCCATCTCAACAAAAAGCTGGGTGTGGTGGGAGGCACCTGTAATTCCAGTTATTCAGAGAGCATAAGAGGATTGTGGTCCTGGCCCAGGTAAAACATGCAGGACCCTACCTGAAAAATAACTAAAGTTAAAAAAAAGGGCTGGGAGGGGGAGGTTCGAGCGGTAAAGCATCTGCCTAGCAAGTGTGAGGCCCTGAGTTCAAACCCCAGTTAAAAAAAAAAATTAGGCTTTAGGGGAGTTCTGCTAGCCTGTAGGACATGGAAAGCAAGAGGAATATCCTGCTTTGCTGTGTGTGTGGGATAATCTGCAATCCTAGCATTGGAAAGGCTGAGGCAGGAGGGTCACGAGTTTGAGTCCCTGCCACACAAACCCAAGGGCTGGGGTTTTCCTCAGTGGTAGAGCCTGGCCTACACATGCAGGCCCTTGTATTTGATTCCCAGCACTGAAAAAGAAAGTGTTTTCTTGAACTCCTAATAAGAAAAAGTTGAAAATTCAGAAGCTGAGGCCCCAAGACAGCAGGTGGACTTAATTCTGGAAGGTAACAAGCCCTGCAAGGAGCGCCAGGCCACACTGAGCACCACACTGAGGAGAGGAGCACCACAGGAGGCCTGAAGGCTGAGCTAGGCTCGGCCCCCAGACGTGGTGTTTGCGGTCACTGCCAGCTGTTCCAGAAGCACAGCTTCCCAAGTGTGCCAGGAATGGCTGGCGCTGGGCAGCAGCTGAGTCTCCTTGGTGGCACAGGTGTGCCACCAAAGGAAGTGAAGCCTTTGGTCGCTGGGGGTCGCTGGGGGCTGCTGGGGGTACACGCACAAGCCTTTGGGCTCTGGGAAAGAGAAGGAGTCCTCCTGGGAAGGGGCAGGAAACTTTTTGCTAAGATCCACCTCAGAGAGGCAGTGTGTGGCTCCCTGGGAGAAAAGGAGTGTGGTGAGTGCCAAAGGCCTCACCCCAGTAGCATGTCCTCCCTAAGCAAGAGGAGGAGGTGGGAGAACCAGGAACTCCCAGCATCCTCAGGAAGCGGGCAGTGACAGCAGCTTCCGGCCGAGGGCTGTGGCCCAGGTGCACAAGACCTGCTCAAAGCTGAGGGTGGGACATGAGCAAAGAAGACCCACTGGCATCTCTGCTCTACGCTAGCCAGATGGGCACTGAGCAAACGACAGAAACCACAGCACCCCAGACCCTACGCCAGGCAGGCTGCCAGGTGCGACTGCCACCACCCCCGGTGCCCACCGTTCTGACACGGTGCACAGCATTCTGCAGAGAATTACAGCATGTGCAGAAAATAAAAGCAAGAAAGAAGAGCAACAGACTCATTGCCATGTGATAAAACTGTCACAGAGCCAGTTTCACTCATGACCAGACGTCAGACATGCTGAACATTCAACATGGCTGCTGAAAAACAGAGTGGGCATTTTGGCAGAGAGGAGGAGACTGTAACATGAGTCAGATGGACATGCTAGGTACAAAGCAAACAGAGATGAAGTCCCTCTGATGGCCTTAACAGCAGACTAGAGCTGGGTACCATGGCTCACGCCTGTAATCCTAGCTACTCAGGAGGCAGAGATCAGGAGGATCATGGTTCCAAGCCAGCCCCAGGTAAACAGTTCTCAAGACCCTATCTTGAAAAATATCCAACACACACACACACACACACACACACACACATACACACAAAGGCCTAGTGGAGTAGCTCAAGTACAGTGCCTGCCTAGCAAGCTCGAGACCCCAGTTCAAACCCCAGTACTGGCAAAAACAAGACAAAACGAAACAAAAAGCAAAACACTCTCAGCAAACTAGATACAGATGACAAAGAATCAATAAAGTTGAAGACGGCCAACAGAAAGAACCCAAAGTGAAATGGGTGGTGGTGGAGCAACAGACAAACAAAAGAACAAGCCTCTGATAGCTACGGGACAAAACCAGTGGTCTGACACGTGTAATGGAGACCCAGAAGGAGAGGAAAAGCGAGAATGGGCAGAGGAAATAAGGAAGAGGTAAGAGCTACAAATGTTCCAAAATCACGAAAGGTGACAAACCACAGATCTCAGAATCTCAGCAAACTCAAGCCCAAACAAAAAAAACAAAACACAGAACACATGTCTAGACGTGTCACAGTCAACAGCTGAGAGCCAAATGTGGAGCCTGATGTTCCAGAAGTGTACACACTGTGTCCTGGTCCCCCTCACCACCCACTCCTCTCCCAAAGCATGGCCAGGCTGCAGTCACTGTCTCCAAAGTGCTCAGCCCACCACAGGCTGCACTTGATCTATTTACACGACTTGACTCTTCCAGTGTGTGAGACGGGAGATCATTTCTACCGGGCTGCATTTTGTACCTCCTGCAGAGCAGCAGGAGTTAGGGAGCTGGCTGTGGTCAGAGGCTCCTGCCAGACCCCACACATCAGGACCTCTGAAGGCTGGGGGAGGCAGTGCTGAGAACGTCAGCCTTCCTGGTCCTCGATCGGATGCGAGAGGAAAGAGCAGTTCCTGCAGCACTGCCTGTGGGGCCAGTTTGAAAATCAGGATAACAGCATATTTTGTTCACAGACTTTTAAAGCACGATTCTGGATCAGTCATTATGACCTATTTTATTATTGTTAACAAAAGAAATTCTAGTAGCTGAAAATAGCAAACTGAATAATGTCCCAGGCAGGTGTGGTTCACAACTAATCCCAGCTATTCAAGAGGTGAAGATTGGGAGGATCGCAGTTTGAGGCCAGCCTTGGCAAAAAGTGCATGAGATTCCATCTCGACAGAGAAGCTGGGCATGGTGGTTCATATCTGCAGTCCCAGTTACATGGGAGGCAGAGGTAGGAAGATCACAGCCCAAAGCCGGCTAGGGCAAAATGTAGGAGAACTTACCTCAAAAAACAAAAAGCTGGAAGGGCTGGGGGCATATCGTAAGTGGCAGAGCACTGCCTAGTAAGTGCAAGGCCCTGAGTTCAAACCCCAGTAATGCCCCCCCCAAAATTTTAAATGTGGTAAAGCTGGGTTTGACTCTTGGCTCTGGCTCTGACTAGCTGGGACAAGTTACTTTGTCTTTTGACCTGCGGTTTTCTTATTACCAAGGCTGCCACAAGGGTTAAATAGCACAAAATACAAAGAAGCGGTGGGTGTCCACCAAGTCCAGCACAGCAAGCACTCACAAGTGCAGTTGTTTCTGTTTTAATTTTTTCACTCTGTGCACCTTCGTGCGAGACCAGAACCTCCTGGATGTGTTTCTAGTGCCAAAGATGTACGTAACTGGCTCTAAACCAGCTTATTTCCACTTGCCACCTCAAGTGTCATTACACTGAATAAACAGTTTTATCTGCCACACAGCAGATGTCCGATAAAACTGCTAAATGAATAAAAGACTGTCATGCAAAAAGTACATTCTGTCTGAGTGCTGGTGGCTCCTGCCAGTAATCCCAGCTACTTGGGAGGCTGAGATCAGGAGGATCTCAGTTCAAAGGCAGCCTGGGCAAAAAAGCTTTTGAGATCCCATCTCAATGGAAAAAAGCTTGGCATGGCAGCATGCACCTGTCATCTCAGCAACTGCAGGAAGAATACAGTAGGGGACCATGGTCCAGGCCAGCCTGTGCAGAAAGTGAGACCTGGTGTCCAAAATAACCAGAGCAGAAAGGGCTAGAGGAGTGGCTTAGGTGGTAGAGCGCCTGCCTAGCAAGTGGAAGGCCCTAAGTTCAAACCCACAGACAGCCCAAGAGAAAAGCTGCATTCTATCTTGTATTGATCAGGAATTCACCATTTTGACCACTCCACAGCACACAATTCAGTGTACTTAGTGTCACACAATGTTGAGCGATCGTCACAACTACCGAATTCCAGAACATTTTCCCACCCAGAAAGAAAATCTGACCTATTAAGCAGGCAAAAAAAAGAAAGGAAGGAACCATCTCTTGAGTACGTCTCGTGTGTTGAGCTACCTGTGAGGGATCAGTGGGGTCCTGCAGGCACTCGTCCAGGGCAGTCTCAGTCTGATGACTCCCTGTGCCGGGCAGAGCCCAGGGACGCGGGGCTCACACTGCCCCGCTTGGCTTGCAAGGCCAAAAACTGACCTTCCCCCTCCTCCCACCCAAACATACATGTAACACGCCAGACATCGTCTGAGCGAGGGTCCGAGAGAAGACCCGCTATAAAGCTGGGCTGGGATGTACGCTCACCATACAGAGGGAACAGAGTGTTGGCCACAAACATACTGTCAGTGTGACCTCATCTAGAAATAGGGTTTTCACAGATGTACCTGAGTTAAGATGAGGTCATACTAGACGAGGGTGGGCTCTGAGTTCAAGGACACCGAGACATAGACACACACAGGGGGAGTGATTGCGCCTTCAAGCCAACAGATGCTAAGGATGGCTGGAGCTACCAGAACACGAAGGCCTCCCTGGAGCCTTCAGAAATGGCGTGGCCCTGCTGACACCTTGCTTGTGGACTTTGGGCCTCCAGAACTGTGAGACTAAATTCCCACGTGTTACGCCATCTGCTTCGTGACACTGTTACAGCAGCCAGACCTCAGAAATGAGTATGTCTTGGGGCCTGTTTGCTCGGACAGAGCTGCTCAGCCCGGCTGAGACGTCGGGACTGTATCTTCAAGAACACGGTAGACACTTATATATATGTGTCACCCAGAGCCTTTCCTGTTGCCTCATTTGTGACTCTTTCTGTTGTCTTAAAATCTGGTGCTGTGCGGGTGCTGACACCCTATTCATGGGACTCGGTGTCACCATCACTGAGTGGGGGGATCAGGACAAGGGACTGGGGATCAGGGGTGAGAACATGGCGTTGGAGAGGTCAAAGCCACACACCACTTGGATCACAGATGTGGTGGTCAGAGAGGTGGTAGCTCAGGGCGAACTCAGTGCTGTCTTCTCAGAAGCACCATGGTAGGGTGGAAATGTCAGTGTCCACGGACGCGCAAAATGTGCTCGGAAACTGTATTAAAACAAGGGCTATTAAAGCTGACCACAGCCCATCAGTGCCACAGGCAAGCGGCTCGAGCACGGGCATGGCTGTGGCTGATTGCTCGGTGAACGTCTGTCCCTCCTTCTGCAGGACAGGCTCTGGGTCTGCCCACTCCAGTGGCGTTCCCAGCCCGGCAGTGCTGCCTGTGCAGGTGCTCTGTGAGCAGACGGGTGCGTGAGAGAGTGAAGGGGAGGTGGGCAGGGGCTGGGGCTGGGCACTCACTGTCAAAGAGGACGATCCGGCCGTCGCCCCCACAGGGCTGGGAGTGATCCCCGAAGCAGACGCTGTTGCACTCGGTGCTGGCTGCCTCCCCGTGCTTCCAGTAGTCAGGATTGTTCCCACAGAAGCACGCGTAGCCTGACTCCAGCCCGGCAAACTGCCACAACAGAGAAGGGCACGGGGGGAGGGGTGTCATCCGCGGTGCCCAGAAATCGACCTCATCTCCCCAGGCCACCAACCCGAGGCCTCTCCCTGATCCTGTGCCATCAACACCTGACTCGCGGCTGGCCGGCAGCAAGTCACCAGGTGCTTCCCTGGTGGGGTTTCCATGTCTACTTATCTAAGCTTTAAGTGGGAGAAAAGTCCCATAAACCTGGAACATCAGTGACAGAGAGACATTTTCCCATGAAGTTAAGTTTTCATTTCTCTAGGGCAGTAGCTAGCAATGAGATTTCTTGATCCGAAACTACCAAACTTTCCCAGGGTGGAACCACTGCGCGGTGGAGACGCCGATGTGCAAGTCTCGGGTGCTGTGTGTGTCCTTGCCGGTACTTGTCATCATCGTGTATTTTATTTCAGCCCTTCCGACAGGTGTGTAGCAGTATCTCTCTGTGGTTTTAATCTTCATTGCTTTTTTTTTCAACTCTTTTTTTTTTTTGGTGGCACTAGGATTTGAACTCAGGGCCTCACGTTTGCTAGCCAGGTGCTCTTACCACTTGAGCCACTTCGCCAGCTAATTTTCACTACTTTAATGGCTATCGAAGCTGAATGTCATTCTGTGTGCTATTTACCTCTAAATGTTCTCTTGGGTGAAGGATCTGTTCAGGTCTCTTGCACATTTTTAAATTGTGTTGTTTGGACTTTTACTATTGAGTTTTTAGTTTCTGGATTTTTGTTTTGTGGGTGTTTTTTGTGTGTGGTACTGGGGTTTGAACTCCGGGCTTTGGGCTTGCTAGGCAGGTGTTCCACCTCTCGAGCCATGCCCCAAATTGTTTTGTTCGGTTTTGGTTTTATTTAAAACATACCCTAGATATACAAGCTATTTGCTAATATTTCTCCCACTCTATAGCTTGTCTTTTTATTCTCCTAAAAATGTCTGTCACGGAGCAAAAGTGTCACCTCAAAAACTTTTTGGCTAGTCAGTGCTGGTGGCTCACGCCTGTAATCCCAGCTACTCAGGAGGCAGAGATCAGGAGGATGGCAGTTTGAAGCCAGCCCCAGGTAAGTTTGTGAGACCCCCATCTTGAAAAACCCATCACAAAAAAGGGCTGGTGGAGTGGCTCAAGTAGAGCACCTGCCTAGCAAGCATAAGAGTAAGTTCAAAACCCAGTTCGACAAAAAAAAAAAAAACAACTTTTTGAATAAACCCAGGTCATAACGCTTTCTTCTAGAAGTTTGTTCTAAAAGTTTTACAGTTTAGCTTCTTAGATTTAGACCGGGATCCATCTGAGCTTAGCATGTAGTGTTTTGAATTCAATTAGCACATTTTGGAGAGCCCTCCTGTCTTGGCATTATTAATATGCAGTTAGAGCCTAGTAACATGTGTCACTGAGCAGCAATCCACGGTGTGGACACAACCGTACTTCGTGCGTTTCTCCATTCATGGGTTGATGACGTGGGTTATTTGCAGCTTGGGGCTATAATAATTAGATGACTGCAGGTTTTCATTTACTTGGGTAATATCCGGCTGTGTTGTGGAGTTGTAGGGAAGGTGCACACTTCACCCTGTACAGAACTTCACGCTCTGTGTCCCAGGTCTGGACTGTCAACATCCGCCAACCAGTGACATGTGGCCCACCTGCTCCATGCCCTTGTCAGCGCCTAGCACTGGCGAGGCTGCGTGTCTGCCGCGAGCTCACTGGCCATCCACACATCTTTCTTTAGTAAGAGGTTTGTCCGAACATTCTGCTCATTTTTAAGTTGAGTTGTCTTATTGCTGGGTTGTGAACGTTCTTTAGGCATCTTGTATACAGGCTCCTCACCAAGAAACACGTTTACTAACTACTTTCTCCCAGTCTGTGCTTTGTCTCCTCGTTTCCTTAATTTTGTTTTTTGAAGACAAGATTTTAATACTGATAAGTTCAATTTACTAGCTTTTTCTTTTACAGTTTGTGCTGTGTCCTATTTAAGAAATCCTGGTCTACACCAGTATTATAAGATTTCCTACATTTTTTTGTTAGTATAATCGTTTTAGTTCTTTTCTTAGGATTTTGTTATTCTTGCTGTTTGGTTTTTGGACATTTTTGGTGCTGGGGATTGAACCCAGGGTCACATGCATGTTAAACACACATTCTACCACTGAGCCCCACCTGCAGCTCCCCTCTTTTTAAACTGAACTATAATTCACATAAAATTTGCCATTTTAAAGTATCCATTTCAATGTTTGTAAGTGAATATACTTATTCACTATGCTGTTCAATTGCCACCGCCACCACTATGTAATTTTAAAGTATTCATCAGCCCAAAAGGAACCCTGTACTATCCAGGCACCAGTGGCTCACACCTGTAATCCCAGCCATCCCAGACACTCAGGACACAGAGATCGTGTAAACAGAGTCATGTGTTGTGTGGCCTTGGTTTAGTCGAGGCTCGTCGGGGCTGCAGTGGGCAGCAGCATTTTGTTTCTGGTCACGTGTGCATCACATCTGTCTGTCCACTCCTCACTGATGGACATCTGAGCTGCGGCCAGGCTTGGCCATAGTAGGTAACGCTGCTCTGAGAACGGGGTGACGCTCAGTGTGTGTGAAGACACGCTTTCCCCCGTGTCCCGAGCATGCGGGAACAGGAGCTCTGGTGACAGGAGTTTTGTTTAGCATCTGAGGAACGGCCAGACGGTTCTCCAGGGCATTCACTTCCTGTCCCCACCATCAGTGTCAAGGGCTTCGACCTCTCCACCTGCTCCACACCAAGTCGCCCCTTTTAAGCCACAGCCACCCTGGCTGCACGAAGCGGTATCTGCGTGAGTATGGAGTCACAATCCGAAGACAGTGACAACAAGCAGCTTTCCACCCGCTGACCAGTCGGCTGTTTACCCTCCATGGAGAAATGCCTATCTATGCAATCCTTTGCCCCGTTTTGAAAATGGATCAGTTGTCTTTTTCCCGGAGAACTCTACAAATGCTTCTTACATCCTGGACACTGGCCTCTTCTTTTCTCAGATACACGATCTGCAGGACCTTCTCCCATCTAGGAGTTGCCTGTCTGTGTTAGCGCCCTTTCATTCTGAAGAACATCAATTTGCCTGTTTTTCCTTTGGCTACCCGTACGTTGGGTGCCGGAACCTAGGGGCCACTGCGTGGTGCAGTCAGGCATTTTATAGTTCTGCTTTCTCCTAAGGGCTGTATAGTTTAGCTCCTACATTTAGGTTTTGAGCCTTCTTTAACATTTGCATGTAGTCTGCAGGTGGGGTCCAGATTCCTTCTTTTGCACATGGATATCCCGTTGCTTCTGTACCAGTCATTGAAAAGACTGCTCTTGGCACTTTTGTTGAAAATTGATTGACTGTCAGTGATTCATGGTGAACTCTCAATTCTGCTCCACTGGTCTACGTGGCCGTTTTTTTTTTTTTTTTTTTTTTTTTTTTTTGTATTTTTTACGTTTTGTGCTAGTGGGGTTTGAGCTCCGGGCCTCACGCTTGCTAGACAGGTGCTCTACCACTTGAGCCTCCCGCGTACCTGGGATCACAGGCATGCCCCTCCAGGTCAGCTTACTGATTAAAATGGGGCATCGCTGATGTTTTCCCCAGGCTGCCTGGAACCAGGATCCTCTTGATCTCTGCCTCTTGAATAGCTGGGATTACAGGCCTGTGCCACCATGCCCAGCCTGTATGTCCATTTTTACACCACTATTACAGTGCATTTTTCGTAGGATAATTTAAAAGTTAATTTTGTCTAAGCTATGGTGCTAGGTTAAAGGTTTATTTGAATTTGTAAAGGGTAAATGCTTCTCCAGAAGCATTTGTTGAAAATCCTTTTTCCCTATTGAATTGCCTAGAAACTGTCAAGGCTCAACTGTCCGTGTAAGTGTCGTTCTGTTTCTGTGGGCCACACTGTCTCTCTACTCAACTTTGTGTAGGATGACAACAGCCATAGGTAATATGTAGGTGACTAGGCAGGGCTGTTTCAATAAAACTTTATTTACCCAAATAAAGTAGGTGTGTGGTGGGATGTGGCCTGTGGGCAACTGAACATCGGCTCGTGATCTGTGTGGCTGTTCTTATGGCAGCACCACTCTCTTGATGACGTCACTTTATGGAAAGTCTGGACAGCAGGCAGGGTGCGTTGACTGCCTCGTCAAAGCTGACCTCTTCAAAAGTCCTTTGCCTTTCTATGTAAATTTTAGGGTCAGCTTGTCAATTTTTTTTTACGTGCTGGGGATTTGACGTGGGGGTTGCTCATGCTAGGCAAGCATTCGACCACTGAGCTGTACTCCCAAACCAGCTAGTCAATTTCAGAATAAAATACGCTATTTCAGAATAAAATAATTAAAAAATGAAAGCTATGTCCTGTGATTTGATGAGGACTGCATTGAAAGCAGTCTGGGGGGTCAGACACCTTGGTGACACCGGAGTCTTCCACAGAGTGAACAAGGCCCAGATCTTCAACTTAGGGCTTCTTGAATTTTCCTTTGCAATCTCATGTACTTTTCAGTGTATGAACTCCTAAATATCTTTCGTTGAATTTCTTCTTGTTTTTTTCTTTTTTCAGGCCTTACTCATGCTAAGCAGGTTTCTACCATGAGCTACAGCCGAGCCCAAATTTACCCCTGAGTGATTTGAACTATCACAAAATGACAACGTCTTGTTTTGTATTTGTTCACGGCTAGCATGCAGAAATGCACCCTTGCTAAGCTACGTGTCAGCTCTACTGGCTTTTTGGTGGATTCACTAGACTCGCCCGTAGGTGAGGACTGCATACCTTTCTTCCTTTCTCTTGCCTCGTCTCCTTGGCGGGCCCTCCAGCACAATGAGGCGAGCATGGGTGTCACTCCCTGTTCCTGTCTCAGGTAGGAGGCACACTGAACCTTTCAGGCCGAGGACGATGTCAGACAGGTTGAAGAAGGTCCCTTCCGTCCCTTGTCTGCTGGGGCCTTTTAGTATTAATGGGCACTGTGTCCCTTTTAA
Organism: Castor canadensis; assembly: GCF_047511655.1. Classification (NCBI taxonomy): domain Eukaryota; kingdom Metazoa; phylum Chordata; class Mammalia; order Rodentia; family Castoridae; genus Castor; species Castor canadensis. The sequence continues at coordinate 2,180,090 of NC_133403.1, read as the reverse complement.
ATGCTTTAGCTATGTTTTTATTTTGGAGTAATTTCAAAGCTGCAGGACCCGCCTGACTCATGGCTCTATCCCTCGAGACCCAAGCAAGGAGGTCACTGCCTTTGCAGGGAAAGGGCCCAACCCAGGCTCACGGATGGGAGTCACTGTCGAGCCTCTTCAGTCTCCTTCACCCTGGGATGGTTAGCTGTCTGTCCTTCCTTGGCCCTTGTGACTGTCACATTTTTGAAGAGAATGCCGTTTTGGATTTACGTTTCCTCACAATTACACTAGGCATTTTTGGCAGAACTGTCACCACAGCAAAGATACGTTGTCCTGCTGGGTGGGATACAACGGACGCTTTTTTGTCACGTCACCGGTAATGTTAACTTTGCCACCCAAGTGAGGCAGGATCCACCAGCTTTCTTCACTGTGGAATGATCTCTTCCCTCAGTCACTAAGAAGAATTTTGTGGGAGATCCTTGCGGCGATACAAATTCACTCACTAGGCCGATGAGGGTTTGGGATATTTGCAGGCTTTGATGCTTGTTCTCTGGATCAATTATCAGTGTAATGGCTGAAAAATGGCGAGTTTTCAAATTCCATCATTTCTTCTGTATTTATTAGCTGGCACTCCCTGTTCCTCATTCATTCATCAGTATAGATTTGTGGATTCTTAGTTATTCAATGGGATATATTTATTCTGTCATTATGTTTTTAGAAGCTCAAGTTATGTCAGCTTTGTCCAGAGGGAGACCCTTCAAGGTGACTCCTATGTCCTTTTTTTTTTAATGTCTGTATCTGTCTGTCTATATATTGAAAGGATGCACTTATACTACCCCAATCCCACCCAACACTGCAGGCTTCATTACAGCTTTCCTGGGCTTCCACATTCCCGACTCCCTTCTCCAATGGTGAGAAACCTGGCTCACATATCCCCAATATGCTTATTTACACACTCAAGCCCTGTGCGAGGAACCTATCACTCAATCATGTTAGACCAACTGCCTTGCTCCCACCTGCTTCAAACAGGGCCTGGACCCTCACAGGAGTGTCCTCCTTGCTGGCACCTGGCTGATGGCTTTTGAACTCAACCAAGAAGGAAGGAGGGAGGGAGGGAGGGAGAGAGGGAGTAAGGAGGGGAGAGAAGGAGGGAAAGGAGGGAGAAGGAGAGGGAGGGAGAGAAGAAGGGGAGGAAGGAAGGATGGAAGGAAGGAAGGAAGGAAGGAAAGAAGAAAGGAGGGAAGGGAGTAGAGGGAGGGAAGGGACGGAGGGGAGGAAGCAGGGAAGAGAGGGAGGGAGGAAGGAAAGGGAAAGGAGAGAGGGAGGGGAAGGACGGCTGTTTTTTCTTTTTGTGATGTAACAATTGTATTATTGGCTCTTAATGGCAAGGGAGTGATTTTCGGATAAAGGGATGAGTAGAAAGAAAAGAGACTCTTTGGACTGTCCACGGGTCAGGGCCACGATTTTGGCTATTCTCAGAGACTCTGGAGCCAGTGACAGTCCTGCTCACAATGCACCTGTCAGAAGCCAAAGATGGCGGTGGCCATGGGGACTTCCCTCCCTTTTCTCCTACTTCTTAAGGGAGAATTGTGCTGCTCAGCCCTAAGTTGCAAGCATGTTCTTCCAAGCTGCCCTTGGCATGAGAGGTGCAACTGAAGCTTGACAGGTTTGGTTAGGCTGGTTGTTTACGCTACACGTGTTTTTAAGGTACTCAGCACAGCACACTTTGGTCTTTGTCCTTTTCTGCATACACAGGCACGGAACCTTACCTTGAACCTCTGACTCCGACAGAAGCTGATGCAGGTCTGGATGGTGAGCTTGGTGTAGGTTTTGCTGGTGCCGGTGAGAGGCGGCGGGTTACCATGATCCTTGTAGCAGCCAAGGTTTCCAGGCACTAGAGAAAGAGGGAGAAAAAAAAAAAGAATTTCACAACATCTGGCTGTGAAACACCAAGATGGAAAAGCAATTTGTGCCAGGCCCTGTCATCTCAGCCCACACTTCCCCTCCCAAGGTTCCAACAAATAACATGCCACAAGCTGCAGAAACAGAAGCCTGGTGAGAACTGCTCAGTACCCCGCTCTTGTTTTGTTTTGACGGGTACATAAGACCCAGGTCTGTCTCTCTGTCTTTTTTTTTCTGGTGACACTGAGGTTTGGACCAGGGCCTCATGCTTGCTAGGCAGGCACTGTACCACTTGAGCCGCTCCACCGGTCCCGGGTCTCTCGTCAATACTGTCAATACCGATAGGACTCAGCACTGGAGAGAAGCAGGAGCTATTTCTTAGAGACAGAGAAGCTGCCATGTGCAGGTCATGTCTCAGGATCACTGGACAGAGCAGGGCATGGTGGCACATGCCTGTAATCCCAGCATTCGAGAGGGGAAGTAGGCAGATCATAGGTTTAAGGCCAGCCAGAGCTACATAGCAAGACCCTGACTCAAAAAAACCTAAAATGAAACCCAGAGTTACTGGAGGGCAGGAAAAGGCCCCAGAAGCCCATCACCCTATACCTTGCACCTAAACCCCTTCTTCCTTAAAAAGGGCTGTGAGTGGGTTTCCCCTAGGTCTTTTGGTGAGTGGACTAGTTTCCTCCCACACTGAAATAAATTCCACAAACCTACTTCTTATAGCACATACTGGTTCCCAGCCAGTTCTGGCGGCAGAAGTACTTAAATGGCTCTTCAGGTAACGTCAAGATCTGTCCCTCAGACAGGCCCACGGGGAGACACGGTCTCCTGGAAGTGGCCTGCGTTCCCTGGCTCTGTCATCTCCCTCCTTCCTCCCTTGGCTTCCACTGTGCTGTGTCCCTGTCTGACTCAGACCCTCCCGCTTGTCTTTACTGTAAGGCCCCCACAGATGATTCGGGACAGGTCTCCATCTCAAAATCCTCAGCCACATCTCCAAGTCCCTTTTGCCACCTAAGGCCACACAGTCCCTGACTCAGCATCTCTGATCCTGCCGCAGTGAGCACGACCACATGGCAGACGGCTCGGTTAGTGGAGACCTGCAGCTGCAGTTCCTCACTCGCTCTCCACCTGGCTCTGCCCTGAGCTCCCCCAGCTCTCGGAATTTCCTGGGTGATTTGTTCTAATGAGGCAACTGTGTGGACTCCTGGTTGGCCTCAGGATGGGGGCTGGTCACAGAAGGATTAAGCCATGATTAGAACCCTAGAAGTTTCAGCCCCTCTGCACATCCTCCAAGGAGCAGAGGCGGTTGGAGACGGAATTAATCACTTAACCATGCCTCTGTGACGAGGCCTCTTTTAAAACCCCAAAATCTAGGGTTCAGGGTGTTTCTGGGCTGGCAAACACATCCGTGTGCTGAGAGGGTGGCGCACTCCACAGATACAGACATTCCTATGCTTAGGATCCCTCCAGATCTCAAACTGATGAACCTTTCCATCTGACTGTTCGTCTGTACCCTTTATCATATCCTTTTTACAAGAAACTGACAAATGGTTCCTTGAGTTCTGTGAGCCACTGCAGCAAACTGCCAAACCAAAGGAGGAGGCTGCGACAGAAGAGTGAGTAGCGCGGGGACCCCATTGCTTGTGACTAGCATCTGCAATGGGGTACGGTCTTGTGAGACGGAGCCTCGCCTGTGAGTCAGTCCCAATTCTAGGTAATCAGCGTCATAACTTGACGTAGGACCTCCAGCTGGTGTCTAGAGAGAAAATGGCTGATCTGGGAAGCTCTACCATCTGGGGTCAGAAGCGAAGTCTGTGACTCCCCAGTGTGATGGCTTTGAGCTGGGGCCCATGGAAGACATCAGGTTAGATGAGGTCATGAGGGTGGGGCCCTCACAGTGGGGTCAGTGCCCTTACAAGAAGAGCCACAGCTTGAGCTCTCTCTGCCGTGACGACACAACAGGAAGATGGTCACTGAGAACCAAGGAAGTGGGGGCCTCTGCTGCCACCCTGACCTTGAACTCCCCAGCTTCTGGAACCGTGAGAAATAAATGTCTCCCATTTAAGACCTGGGCCTATGGGATTTTGTTATAGAAGCCCAAACTGCCTAAAACAGCTCACACCCCTTGGTATTTGTGCCCTGTGCAATCTCTCCCGAGTGTGACCTGGACGGGTGACTTGCTTCTGACAAGTAGAAAGTGACAAAGTTGACAGGATGTCATTTCTTTGGTTACATCTTGCTGTGTTGCCAGGCTGCCCTTGAGCTCACACTCTTCCTGCCTCGGTCTCCTAAACACCTGAGATTACAGGTGTGCACCACTGCACCTGGCTTCATGGTGTTTATCTGAAGCACTAGATTATGCGCAGGCTATGTGGCAAGGAACTGAGGGCACCCGTCAGAGCCTTTCAGTCCAACAGGCCGCAGAGAACTGAATCCTGCTAACAGCTATGTGAGTCAGAAGTGGACCTTCCCCCGCTGGGCCTTCAGATGACATTATGGCCTCAGAAAACGTCTTGACTGCAGTTTGTGAGAGACATCGGTGCAGAGGACCCGGCTAAGTCACTTCCAGGTTTCCTGACTCATAGAATGCATGCTATAATACATGTGTGCTACTCTAAGTTTTGGGGTGATTGGTACACTGTGTATTATACACACCAGGTACGCGTTTAGCGTGCGAAGGAGTTACTTCTCTGTGAGTATGGACCCTCATGTTCTATCGTGTCACTAACCTAATCACCGACCGTCAGCTGGAGCCCTCTCCCTTTCTCCTCATAACTGTATCACTGAAGATACGATGCAACATGGATGAGGTCTGGTCCTTAGAGGCCCTTCTAGGTCAGTCGAGAGCTCAGTGTTTTCCAGTTCTGAAGTGACTGCCATACGGAGTCTTTGTGGTCAAGGCTACACAACAGCACGGCCCAGTTCAATGAGCTCTGCATCCACATGAAGACATGTGCACGTGCGTGTACACGCACACACACATACACACACACACTTTATTTTTCAGCCATCTAGCCGGCTTGTTTTAAACTGGCAGGAAGTACCTCTGCTAACCCAAATACTCCCCGCTTTAAGTCAAGTGGTTCCCCTTCCCTTGCGTCACACATGGTTCAAATATAACAAGTGTGGCTCGCCACACAAATGTTAGAATGCATCTTTCAGAAACAAACCGATCTCCATGGCAGCAAACATAAACAGAATAGCTGGAGGCAGTAGAGCCCAGTGCTCAGTGAGGCCCGGCTTGGGAGCATCTGGGTTTTGGGGTTTCAACAACGGCAGAGTTAAGCATCTCCTGTCAGGGCGTGTGCAAAGCCGAGCTTGTTAAAGGAACTTCCATATGGAAACCTGAGCCGTGCATGTCGCGGTTGATCTCGACCATCTCGGTCATTCACTGTGCCCTTGGTCTCATTTGTTCCATTTGCTCACTTGTAAGCACGTTGTTCTGTATTAGTCTAGAGAGAGCCCAAGGCACACTACCATCAACGTTAAGGTAGACATAGCAGGGCTGTGGCTGCATTAACACAGCTGGAACCCATAAGCTTTACTGACAACATGGTGAGAAAGTCCAGGCAGCCTGTGCTGAGGGGCACAGGTCACTGGAAATGGGACAGCACCTGCTGCTGCCCAATCCGTTTGAGCTTTGATGGCCTGGGGTGGTCATTCTTACCCTACAAGAATGGTCAACCATCAGTTGCCAATCTGGTCAATTCCCCGCAACCCCCCCACCCCCCCGCCCCCGACATCTCACATCAATCTGTCGTGCCACCACACTGCTACTTCTCAGGCCTCTGTCTCCTCGTTGGATCACTGCATGGGGCCCCTGTTCCATCTCCAGGCGCCCCCTCCCCTAATCTAGGGAGCTTACTGCAATCAGAACAATCTGTGCAGTACACACCAGGTAGGCCTGCGGCAAGAATGCCCTTGGCCTTTGTAGGAGCAGTGAGAGGTGACCAGTGACAGAGGGAAGGACGACTAGCAGCAGACCCGCAAAGCTCCCTGGCTGCCCCCCAGGACGAAAAGCAAACTTTCTCACTGGTACACGAAGTCCTGCTCCTCTTTCTCTCCCCCATGACTGTGACTGTGGCCATGCCCTGTGGCTCACATTCTACACAGGGCCCAACTGTGCTGCATTTGCAAGCTTCCAACTGCACCTTGCTCTCCGGCCTCTGCTCCGAGCGTATGACCTCAGTCTGGGCATCACCGCCCCCGGAGGCCCCTTGGCCTCCCACCCTCCCACAGACCAGGGGTTCTGTGGCCCGGCTGTGGAGTCCTACAGCGTCTATGCACAGATGAATCCCAAACACTTATTCACCCTCTTCTCAAGTACCATGGACAACTTAAAGGCAGAACTGTGCCTTCCACACACCACCATCTTTCTGGGGCCAGTCACAGTAGGGCTGAATGACTGTGCTGAAGGAAGGCAGAGACCACGGATGGGCGGGCAAGGGGCCTTCTCAGGACGCAGTGAACGCACGGGGCAGGGAGAAGAGAAAGGCAGAGCCGACCTGCATGGCCTGATATTCGAGCGTCCACTTGAAGCCAGTGAAGCTTGGGTTGGACTTCCTCTCACTGTCTAGAAACGCCATTCTGGATAACCGAGTTTTCCATACAGGTTAGTTTTAAAACCAAAACATTTTTAAAAACCACATTGCACGAAACCTTCCTAAAATGTGTCAGCTAGTTTTAAAACAAACTTAATATGGCTTAACTTACTTTTAGATTTTTCTTGGTGACTCGGAGTCAACAAATGCACCTCACCCAAATGGCCCCACTCTGGGCGTGCTTTTCTATGATGCTCCAGGTCTGACTTTCACACTTAATTTGTCTCCTTGGTTGCTGTGTCCTCACAAGGTGGTCTCTTCCTCTACTTATAAGGAGTTTAATCCCATCGTGGGGGCCACACTCCCATGACCTCATCTAAATCTAATTATCTCCCAAGGGTCCCCTCTCCAAATATCTCTTTGAGGGTAAGGGCTCAATGTGTGAATTTTGTGAGGACCCAAACATTTAGCCAAAAACAGCTGCTGGTGAGGCTGCTGAAACCTCAGAAATACAGCTGGAAGAGTCTTAGCATTTCCTCCACACTGTCTGTGCCTGTGGTCTCTGTTTATCCTCTCCTGGACCCTCTCTCTCTCTCTCTCTCTCTCTCTCTCTCTCTCTCTCTCTCTCTCATGGAACCCGGGGCCTCACTCATGGCAGGCCGAGTGCTCTCCACTGAGCCACACCCCAGCCCTGCCCTCACCGCAGCCTTTCTAAGTTTCTCAGTTTCATCGGAGGGACAAAAGGAACTTTATTTCTCGTGAGAAATAAAGTGGGCACCACAAGGCTTGGCAGGATGGTCTGTGCTGAACAGCGTTCATTATCATCGTGGGTGATAAGCCTGAATTTCACCACTGTCCCCACAAACGAGGTCAACTTGCCGAGTGGTAGAAAAGGCACAATCAAAGGAGCCACCCAGAGCAAGGATTTTCTGGATACTGAATGATTCATCCCTTCCATGTATGCAGGACAGGACACGATGCCTGTCCAGGGAGTGCTGGCCCTGTGACGGTTTGGCTTGGTGAAGGGCCTCACGCAGGACCCTGTAGGTGGGCCTGGGGGCAGGGAACCTCCAGGGCGGCAGGTTTCTTGTCAGGTTTTCTCCTTGGTGTCCCTGTCCTCTCTGCTTATAGGGCTAGCTCCAGGGAGCTAAATGAAAGCGACTCCCTGAGATTCGAGACGGAATTATTTTATCTAATTTATTTTTTGCAGTGCTGGGAACTGAACACGGGCCTTGTGCATACGAGGCAAGCACTACCACTGAACTACACCCTAGCCCAAAACTCAAATTTTTTTCCCTTTGAGACAAGCTCTCACTATGTAACCCAAGCTGGCCTTGAACTTGTGATCCTCCTGCTTCTATCCCTTGAGTTCTGGGATTACAGCTGTGCACTATTATGCCTGGCCAACTGAATTCTTTTTTTTTTTTTTTTTTTTGGTGGTACCAGAAAATTCGAACTCAGGCCTTACACTTGCTAGCAAGCACTCTAATATTTGAGCCATGTTCCCAGTCAATTTTGCTTTAGATTATTTTTCAGATAGGATCTCCTTTCTTTTTTTCGCATACTGGGGCTTGAACTCAGGGCCTACACCTTGAGCCTCTCCACCAGCCCCTTTTGTGTTAGGTATTTTCGAACTAGGGTCTCTCAAACTTATTTGCCCAGGTTAGCTTCGAACCGGTATCCTGATCTCTGCCTCCTGAGTAGCTAGGAATACAAGCGTAAGCCATTGGTGCCTGGCAGGATCTCCCTTTTTGCCCAGCTGGCCTGGGACTGTGATCTTCCTACCTATGTCTCCTGAATAGCTAGGATCATAGGGTTTCACTAACTTTTTGCCTGGGCTGGCCTCAAACCACAGTCCTCCCTATCTCTGCCTCCTAAATATCCAAATGATCTTTTTTGTACAGTACCGGAATTTGAACTCAGGACCCTGAGCTTGCTAGGCAGGCTCCCTATCACCAGCACAAATGACAGTTTTAGATTGGATTTTTTTTTTCTTCAATACTGGGGATTGAACTCAGGGTCTCACACTTGCTAGGCAGGTGCTCTACCACTTGAGCCACTCTGCTAGCCCTTGTTGGTGTTGGGTTTTTTTCAAGATAGGGTCTCTGGAACTATTTGCCCAAGCTGGCTTCAAACCAAAATCCTCCTGATGTCTGCCTGAGTAGACATCAGGATTATATAGGTGTGAGCCACTGGCGCCTGGCTGGACTTTTTAAAAAATACATATTTGCTTTTTTTTTGGTGGGACTGGGGTTTGAATTCAAGGCTTCTTGCTTGTAAAACAGGCGCTCTACCACTTGAGACACACCTCCAATAAAACACAACTTTCTCAAATTATATTTTTATTTATTTATTTGTAGTTTTTGGCAGCACTGGGGTTTGAACTCACAGCTTCACGCTTGCTAAGCACACACCCTACCACTTGAGTCACACCTCCAGCTCCACGACAGAAATCTTAGACATGTTGGTCCTTCGCGGTTCTGTGCACAAGGGAGGCCTTTAAGATGGGGCCAGACTCTGGGGTGCCACTGCCCTCGACTCGTCCTGGCAAGGGTGGCTCCAAGTCTCGCTGGAGCAGACGCGTCATGTCCTCCTCAAAGGCACAATGGGCCAGCTGAGAGGATTTCCAGACTGTGTTCCACCCTCCGCTCTTCCCAGAAGCAGGGAGGAAAGGTCCATTTGAAAAAGGATGTTTGTTCTCAAGTCCCTTTTTCCTTTCGAGGCCACTTTAAAGTCCTTGTGGCTTGGTCATGCATTTCCCTCCAACTGAAGAGATGTCACCACTTTCAGTTTTGAAAACTCATCGTAACATACAAACAGGTCCCTGTTTACCATAGCTGAGGCCTCAAAACTCATGACAGTGAATGACAGTAAGTAGTCCCCCTTATCTGCAAGGGACCCATCAGGTAAGGGTTCTGAGACCTCCAGTGGATGTCTGGAGCCCCACCCCACACACGCCGTGGGTTTTCCTACACAAGTGTGTGTACGGGCTTGAAGCCTCTCCTGCCTAAGCAGTCACCACACTGGTGATGAGGTGTGGTGGCAAAATTAGCACGGGTTTCTTTTCCCTTCCTCCCAGTTTCACAGAGAGCTTTGTCGCTGCCTTACACTTTAGTGACCAGAGCACACAACTTTTTCTTTCCTTGTTTCTTTCACCTTTTCACTTACTGCTTTTTTTTTTTTTTTGATGGTACTGGAGTTTGAGCTCAGGGCCTCATGCTTGCTAGGCAGGTGCTCTGCCCCTCGAACCACTCTGTCAGCCTCACCTTTTCACTTAAAGGAAACCCTTTTTGGCTTCCTTTGGCATCTGTGAACCTCCAGCACCACCAAGGTTGAGCTTCCTCCCTCCCTTTCTCTCTCCCTCCCGCTCTCCTTTTTTTTAAAGAATTTTTCTTTCTTTTTTAAGAGACAGGTCCCACTGTATAGCCCAGACTGGCCTCAAACTCCTGCTTTGGCCTCCTGACTAGCTAGCTGGGACTGGAGGCACACCACCACACCCAGCTCTGGACCACAGTCAACTGTAGGGAACTGAAACAGAGACAGCAAAACCACGGACCCTGCACGACTGAGTACTGTCCCAAATGCTTTTCCTATGTTCAGAGTTCTCAACCAGCAGCTGAGGGGCAAGGTGTTCCGCTCCATTCAGATAAATCCAGGAACTACTGTCCAAGGAACAGGTGGGAAGCAACCAGGAGGGCCTTTTGAGCACCCATAACGTAGATATAATTCTGGTGTCGCCATGAAGGCACTAAACACACTTCCAGGGGGACCTCCACGCTCATAGTCCTCTGAGAACCACCCATGGCATCTTCTCAGAAAATCTGCTCCTGGGACGGCCGTTGGTCGGTGGTGGGAAAAAGGAGCACATCCTCTTGGCCAGGGCTCACACTGTAGCCAGCAGATTCTCTCGCTCGGGATGCTGGGACCAGGGTGCGTTTAGGGAACTGCAGGCAGTCTGTGTAGGTCTCTGTCACATAGGAGCTGAGGGAGCTAAACTCACGTGTGGGTCACATGAATGGATGAGTGAGCCAATCCTGCTGGGCCACGTGGGGGAAGGATGAACACCAGGCCACAGGAGGTGACAGGAGAGCCCTTGTGGCTCTGAGAGACAGTCAGAGGGCTGCGTTCTTTCTAGCTCTTGGAGCGGGGGGTTGGGCTGTGATAAACCCTCAGTGTCCCTCTTCTGCTCAGGTCAGCTTGAGTGAATTCTAGTCCCCGCATCAAAGACAGAAGGCACGCCCATCCAGGTGACAGCTCAATTTGAATACAGATCTTCAGGTGGCGTCTGCAGGAGCAGCAGCCCCGGTTGTCACTGTTTCAGTGTTCCAGCACTCTGACCAGGTCTCAGATATTAAGAAACCAGAAGCAAACTTCTTGTCTTACATTTTAAAAACTCTTTCCTTGGCTCTGCGGAACTATTGATTAGTTGATTGATTTTTTGTTCTTGTGAGTAAAATCTACTTCTTTGGCAACAATGCAATTCCTCTGCTTATTTTTAACTGTCAGTTAGCCCTGTGCCCCTGCTGGTGCCTCTTAGCTGACTTCTACCCTTCATAGCACAAGATCTAAGAACATGAGAGATGACCCACTGGCACTTTCTCAATACTTCCTTCAGAGCACTGATGGTTGAGTGGGGAGTCACCTATACTCTCTGGCCTCTGACCATGAGCTCCTGCACCATCTTATCCACATTCCACATGTGACAGCTGCCATCTTGGTCCATATCCTCATCACAACGTATTTCTAAGCATAAGTGCTCCTTGTTGGATCCTTTGATTCTTCCAGCTGCCTCATATCAATTCACGCAGATAAATAAACAAGCACAGATTTTCTTCTATGAAATCTCACCTTCATGGGAAGGCAGCAGGCGTTTCTAAGGATCCTGAACTAATATGACCCAGATGTCTCACAATCGTTGTTCCCTCCCAGTGGGAGCCCTTCTCTAAAACAATTTCTGTGATTTCTGCCCTTCCCATACACACATGCTGCAATTTCCACTCCTCTCAGGTCTGGGCTGGCCCTGCAACTCATTTTGATCAACAAAATATGGTGGTGTGCTGAGTTCTTGCCTTCCTCTCTCAGGGCAGCCAGCAACCCTTCAAGAAGCCTGAACACTCTGCTGCAAAGAGAAGTCACCAGGTGGAGGCAAGACATCACTGTGGACGTTTAGGCTCCAGCAGGGCTCTTAGCTGTGTGCAGCCACCTGAGGAGCCTGGGGGAAAGTAGCAGAAGAACCGCCTGGCTGAACTCGGCCAGCCACAGAGCTAGAAAAATGACAAACTGTTGTGCTTTAAGTCACTATGGCTGGGTGGCCTGCCACATGGCAACAAACAACTGAAACACCTTGTATGACAAAAGGTCAGTCCAAGCTCAAAAGGAATGACACAGCTGTGTGCCTGGGAAGAAAAGCTTGGTTTGTTGCCGAAGACTTTTTTCAGGGATACCACAGAAATTCCAGGAAGGAGCCACAGTCACCTCGTGCTCTTCCTGCTGTGTCATGCCTATATGTTCCAGTCGTCATCAAGTTCTGTCTTCCTCCTAAATGCATCTTGGACTTAGCCCTTCCTATCGTCTCTCACTGCTACCATCACAGCGAGTCCTCAGCCCTGGATGTAGAAACCTACACCTTCCTCTCCTCCCCAGACTTCCTTCCTCTGATGCATCCTGGGAAGGGACACAGGGCTCATCTTCCTAAACTAGGGCTTTCAGTACATTGGTCCCATCCAAAAAACTCTGGCTTCCAACTCTGACCTGGTTCCTCTCTGCCCATTTTCTGCTCCATGCAGACTGGATCCCACACACATGCCCCTCCTTGCCCCTGGGCTCCTGTGCCCTGACCCATCCAGCCCTAGTGCTTTCCCCATCTTCCATGGTCCTTATGGAGTCCTCCTGTCTCCAAACAGTCACAGCAGTGTACCTCCTGGGTCAGCACTTGTTCATATAGCTGAGGTCACAGTCCCCAATTTTAACCTATGTGTAGAACTCAGATTCCTAATTACACTGTGAGACTGAGGCCTGTTCCTTTAGTTTCTGTATGTTCCTCACCAGCAAGTATTGCTGTGGAGATTTTCAGCACAGCCCTCCTCCTGGATCTGAATGATCCCCTTCTCAGGTTACCAGCACACTTTACACAACTGTGCTTGAGAACACAGTATGTCACTGAGGAAAATCTCCACTTGGTTCAGAAGGTCTGTACTTTCATGGGAAATTAAATAACATCAGCTGCAAAGCACAAAGACTAATTGAGTCCATCCATGCCAGACCTGAAAGCATTAACTGTACCATAAGGACAAATATGGGGTCTCTTGTGTCCAGTGCCACACCGTCCCCACAGAATGGCTGCTGCAGCAGAGTCCCTCAAAAAGGTTTGTGTGTTGGGGGCTTGGTCCCCAGCTGTGACTATTTTGTAAGGTTCTAGAAACTATGGGAGGTGAGATCTAGCTGAAGAAAGTAGGTTGCTGGGGAGGGTCCTTGGGGATACCTTGGCCCTGGCCCCTTCCTGTCTCTGTCTCTGTCTCTCTCTGCTTCCTGTTAGCCATGAGGTGAACGGCTGTCCTCTGCCACACATTCCTGCTGCCATGATGTTTGGCCCAAGTGCAAGAGGCCATTCAGCCATGGACTGAACCTTTTGACACTCTGAGCCAATATTAATCTTCTTGTTTTCAATTTTCTGTCAGGTGTTTGATCACAACTATACGAAAGTAACAAGTGCACAGGTTGTTGTGTATATTTTACTCATTTAATGCTCAAAATAGCTGTGGAAGGCACAGATGGGGAAACCAAGGCTCAGAGAAGAGCCATTGTGCCTAAAGCTATTAAAGAAATAACAACTTGACAGTAGGCCAAGTGACTCTGAAGCTACATTCTTTCCACTGGCTTGCGTTGTGTGTCAGGGGACAGAGATGACTTCACAGGATCAAGAAAGAATATTTAGTGAGCACCTGTTCCGGCCTCCTGTGCTAGGTGGGGGAAGGAATGTTGGAACATTTGCTCGTTCTCAGTGGCTGCCAGGGACTGCGGGAGGGGGCAGCAGCCGTAATTCCATCAGCACCCTCCACAAAGAAACATACAGTTCAAGGGAAGGGGGCCTGCTAACAAATGCAGCTTCCAGAGAAATCCCGAGTTCCCTCCTCTCTCTAATTTATTCTCTCCTTCACAGAAAAGTCAGAGATACCCCTGCCCTGGCCTCAGTCTAGCAGGGAAAACAAACCTCTCGCAGAGAGGATAAAGGATGTAAAAGCAGGATTCTGACAATGCCAGCTGGGTGGTCTAAAGGTTCAATTGAACAGACACACTAAATACGGAAGAGGTGCCAAACACTTAGTCGGCATAATTTGTATTATTCATGTCTCTTTCAATGTTGCTTGTGAGGTGGGGGACTGAGGCTGTGGCTGAAGCGTGAAACCCTGAGTTCAAACCCTAGCACCACCAAAAAACCCAAACAAAAATCAGTCCTGCTTTTCATTCTAGCTGTAAAGTGTAACTGATGCACACAGCTGCCTCTTTTGAGAGCAGGTGGACCTCAACCTACAGCAGTGAGGGGAGAGACCCCGAGCCCAGGGTGTTTTGGGCAGAGGAGGGTCCAGGCCCGGGAAGCCTGAAGAACCCCGATCCTCCAGAGCAGCTCCTGCTTCCTGGGGAGTGTGCCTTGCTCCCCGAGCTTGGGATTTCCCAGACCCAGAGAAGAAAGAAAATGACTTAGAGCTGCAGCACAAACTGCAGACCTTCTGTCGCCACTGAGTTAATCCTTTGGTCTCCAAGATGGCAAAAAGGCAGTCTCGGTAATTCAGCATACTCTCTGAATTTCAAACTTTAATTCCCAAACGATCCACAAAGGCATTTCTGAGCAATGACCTCTCTGGTAGCCTGGATCCATCCCAGGGCCCCTGTTTTCAAGGAAGTAAAGGAAACGGAGCTGTTCTCAGTACTGGAAGGAAAAGGCACTGGGCTTGCTCTCAGGAGTCAGCATTGAGCCTCATCAGATCGTGTGACCATCCCGCTTCTCCTTGGAGCATGGACCCTCTGCCTGCTTTCTAGGACTGCTGAAGAGGTTGGATGGGTAATGTGTGAGCGTGCTTTGTAGGTGATGGTCCCTGCATGGCTGACGCACACAAGAAATCGACATGCAGAAAGCACTGATGGGGAAAAAGCTGTCTGTCACTGATGGGCCATCCTGCCTACCACTGCCAAAGTGCCCTTGGCTTTCAACTCAAACTTTTTTTTTTTGTGGTACTGAGTTTGAACTCGGGGCCTCAAGCTTGCTAAGCAGGTGCTTGTCTACCACTTGAGTGGCGTCCCCAGCCAAGGCTTTCTACTCAAACTCTTCACGGAGCTTTCAAAACTCTTACCAGGATCCCAATTAGCGACTTGGAGGCTTCATGTACTGTTCGTTAGGTGTCACTAGATAAGGCAAATATAACAGCCAAGGAACAAGAAGTACTGTAACCAGGCCGGATGTTGTTTAGTTACGAGAACTTGAGCTGGTGAGGTCTCTGGCTGAGATGGACCTGGAGCTCCATGAGGCAGAGGAGCCATCATGGCCTGCACTCAGGGACAGGCCACATGAGTGACAGAATCTCAGAATCTCAGTGACAGGATAAGAGAGGAGAAATCTCCCTCCAACCTCCTTAAGAAGCCAGGGAGAAATGCCTCCTTCCAAATCAGCATGTCCTTGGCCTCAGTGCCAGTGTCCCAGGTAAAGTCCAGACTCCAGCAGGTCACAAGATCTTCTGGCCTTGTCTTCTCAGACCTCATCTCCTGTCCTCTCCTTCTTAAAGTTTGTGTTTCAGTAGTACTGACTTTGGAATTCATGAGAGAAGAGGGAAGGGACGGGGGCGCTAGAGACAGAATGCTGGAAAGCACACACTGGGAACAGTCTTGCTCCCCCTGTCTCCGTGCTGCCCTCCCCACCCATCCAACCCTAAGGTTTAGCACCTCACTGTTTACAGCGCGGCCCTGCAGCTCCATCATCTCAGGAACTTGCTACGCGTGTGGACACTCAGGCCCATCCAGAACGACTGAGTAACAACCTATATTTAAAAGAATTCAGGAGATCGCATGCATCTTAAAGTTGAGAAGCCCTGCGCTGACCCCATGTCTTCCAGAGGTCCTCTTTGACAACCAGTGGCCCCAGTCCCCCACTGTACCTGCGTAGATGCTGTCTTTGGGGTTCCCAACCCTCTGCCAACCTCACTTAATATAGGTATCTTGCATATGTTCGCCTGTTCATGTGTCTGTCTTCTGTCCTAGACTGGGGGCTCCCCACATCCTTGTGTCCCCATTTGGTGCAAGGTCTGGTGTATGGTCAGAGTTTAAGAAATATCATTTGTTGCAGGTAACAACTTCTGAAGTTCCTGTGACTTTAAACTTTAACAACTATCTCAATAATGAGTAGTTTCAATAACTTTAAACAACTAATTATTTTAAAAAGTTCAGTAACTAAAACTTTAATGACTAACTTTAACAATACCTGACACCTGTGCACTCTATGTACAAGATTACAGGAGCTGGGTACAGATCAGTGGTAGAGCACCGACCTACCAAGGGAGAACCTTGGGGTGCATCCCCAGCAATGTATGTCAATCACGTTACATATTTCAATGAGTATTTTAATATTCAAAATATTATAAACTTAATTGAAAATTTGGGGTTTTTTATAATAATGTAAGCTTTCAAACATGTGCAAAAGTAGGTAAGAGTAATGACTCAATCACTCAGCATCAACAAATATCCCCTTTCAAAACAGAAAACTCTGGTTTCCTCTGGTCCTCTCTCCCCCACCCAAGCCCTCATTTTGTTTTCTTAGTGGTGCTGGGGATTGAACTCAGGGGCTCCAGCTCACAAGTGCTCTACCACGCGAGCCACGCCATGACATAGGGTTTCAAGACCCTGACTGCAAGATATCTAAAGCAAGAATGGCAGAGGACATGGCTCAAATGGTAGAGCGCCTGCCTCGCAAGTGGAGGCCCAGAGTTCAAACCCCAGTGCAGCCAAAAAAAGAAAAAGAAAAAGAAAGAATCTAAGAATCTACAAGTAAAAGAGAGCAAAGCAAAAGCCATGGAAAGGCCCTCACAAGCAGTGAGATAAAGGGAATTACAACGGTGAGAGAGGTTGTCTAACAGGGAGAGATACGCAAAGGACATGAGGCCAAATGGTTTCCCCTTAGCTGGAGCATTCAACTGGAGGAGCTTGGAATTTGCTTTTACACCTGTACTTCTCCTAGCTACAAAAAGAACTTGGGGTTCTGAGACACACACGGGCAGAAGCAGTTAGAGGGGCAAATTCAACTCCCTCAGAGGCGGGCTCCATTCAACAGTACACGCAATGGTACTCCACAGGGCAAGAGCACGGTTCCAATTTCTCTTTGTCCCCATTTGTGTCATCCCTCCTCTCTGCCCCCTTCTCATAACATGTGTGCACACAGTGCCCCACCTCTCAGCCTGACTCTGCTTCGTCCTCAACATTCATTCCCTCTGGCTCCTGCTGGGCCTGTTGCGTTCAGATGTGAACTTTGCAGAAACCCGATCATGTCACAGGCCTTGCCGGTATGACAAGTTCAGTGCTAATCGTGAACTGGCGCTTCATAGAGGCTTAGTATTATTCACAAAAATTAGGACCACATCCAGAAATGGGCAAAACTGGACCAGCAGAAGCAAGCTGCATCTCGGTTATACCTGCCAGGCTGTTACCTAGGTCTCTTGCTACAAATAGCACTGGAGTTTTTCCTCAACCATGTGAGTTAGATGCACAATATTCAGGGGTTCAGCTTGAGGGGAGCTCTGGTACCTGCAGGGTGAACAGAAGGGTTTTCCAAAGAACCCAAGCAGCCACTTCCCACCCTCCACCCCAAACCAGGTATGACTGGGTTCTCATTTGCAGCTTCTGCACGTCTCCTACCTAGACCATCAGAGAAAATGGAAATCGTATTTAATCCTTTCTTGGAGCAATGAGGAATATCTGGTGACCATGCCAAGTTAGGAGTACACTGGGTAGTTTGTGTTACTTCACCATAATTCTCCCTCCTGGAGAATTCTCCCACTGGCCCACACTGTATTTTCTAGATGTGCTTGAAGATTACCCTTCTGAATAAAAGTGCCCACACAGAAGCCCCGCCTCTACATCCCTGAGAGTGACACGGGCTGGGCTAAAAAACCATCTTTGTGCAGAGCAAACGAACTGAGGAAAAGCTGCTTTCCTTCCTCTACCCTTTCTTCTTTACCTCATGAGAGTCAAACAAAATGTCTTATTTATTTCTTTATTTATTTTTTATTTTGAAAATCTGGTTAAGCAGACAGCAACAGCCCGTCCTATGGTCTTTACAGCTTTCTCAATCTGGGGACTGAATCACGGCACACTCAGGTTAGAAGGAGAGTAAAGGTGAGGCTGGGAAGTTGGAGGCTCGAGGCTCGAGGCTCGAGGCTCAAGGCTCGGCTGCCCTCCTCTTTCCCCTGGGGCACTGGCATTCAGATGGCTGCCGAGGGGAGGCATGGGGCAGAGGGGCCCAGATTCCACACAACCCTCCATGCCCCTCCTCTCCAAGCCAGCGGACTGGTTTTGGACGCACAGCCCTGTCTTCAGCTGTAGGCACTGAGAAACCCTGCTCCTCTGGCGTGTTTAGAAATACCTTCTGGGGCTGGAAGTCATCTCAGTTGTGAGGGCTTGCCTAGGCACAGCACCCTGAATTTGACCCCCAGCACTGTAATAACAATAATAATAATAATAATAATAATAATAATGAGCAGGAGGAGTAGGAGGGGGCTGGCGAGTGGCTCAAGTGGTAGAATGCTTGCCTAGAAAGCTCAAGACCCCAAGTTCAACCCCTCAGTACTGCTTAAAAAAAAAAAAAAGGAAGAAACTTCAAATAACAACAACATAAAATTTTAAATGCAGATTCTAAATTCTATGTTGGTAACTCGCACACAGTCTTCCCTCTCAGTACCATTTCTCAGGGACCTGAAACCAAATGAACTCCAGCATAACAAGTTCCAGACACTATAACACAAGTGTCATAATTCAGTCTCACCATGGTTAAAAAGCTCCATTCTAAAAAAATTCATCCCCCAAGACTTGTTTCAAAAAGTGCAAGATACCTTGTCCCCATTCCCTGCTGCTGAGCTGGTGCCCTCCCTCCCTATGAGAGCACCAGCATGAGGAAATGAAGTAAGGGTGAGGGTCTCACTGGGCACACCATGTGGGGCCACCCCTGGAGAGGGCAGCGTGGAGGTGGGCATTTGGGACCCGACAGGGAAGTCCCCATGGGCTACCTGCCCAGGGCAGGGGCCTCACCCCACACTTAGGACAGCTGGAGCCTTGTGTAAAGCATGAGTCTTACTCTGGCAGGCAGGAATGTCGCAGAACTTCCAGTAGACACCGTCCTCATGCTCCGCCACATAGCACCAGGGACTCACATCTCCGTCTGGGTTTCTGTCGGGGAAAAGGACACAACCCGTGACATTGCTGTGTTTTAAGTCACAGGCTTATGGCTTTGCAGTTTTACAGAACAGAATTGCTTTGGATTCTGTGTTATGTGAAATAATTGTATGAATCTCAGTGTCAACTCATCCAAGTGGAAAACATGACACTACTGATGTATGCTTCAGAGGGTGAGCAGAGAGCAAGTGTGAAAACACATCCACTACAGTAGAGTGAGGACAACTGGTGACTAACCCAGTCACGCCAGACACTGGCACCTGAAGGTGAAGACTGCAGGAGCTGAGTGAACACAGGTGCTCCAATATGGAGGCTGTCACCTGGACAGGCCCATGGCAACCTGGCAATTAAGAGTCAAAGGCCCCAAAAACATGCTCTCTTAATTGGCAATTTCCTCTAATGAAATCTTGACTTATAAAAATGTTCAAGAAAGCATTTTATAATATAAAAAAGTTGGAACTAGCAAATACCCAATCAATAAGTATGGCATATCCACACAAGGGATTATTAACATGGAAAGACACTCCCTGTGTTTTCTTGGGCTGTGTTGTTGCTGTTCTTGGTGGTACTGCGGTTTGAGCGCTGGGCTTTGTGCTTGTAAGGCTTGAGCTGCATCTCCAGCCCTTTTCTGCTCTGCTTATTTTGGAGACAGTCTTGCTTTTTGACCAGGTCAGCCTGGAGCACTAGGCTCCTGTTTTACACTTCCCACCATGTGACAGCATGACTACCACACCCAGCATTTTCCCATTGAGATGGAGTCTTGAAAACTCTTTTTGCTCAGCTGGCCTGGAACCACGATCTCAGTTGCTGGAGTAGCTAGGATTATAGGTGTGAGCCATGGGTGCCCAGCTTGTTTTGTTTTTTTAAAGGTAGCTGTAAGATCATAGATAAAGCTGGGTGTGGTGGTGCACGCCTGTAACCTCAACACCCTGGAGGCTGTGAGCAGGAGGATCTCAAGTTTGAGGCCAGATTGGGCTACACAGTGAGAACCTGTTTCAAATCAAGAAAGAAAAGAAAAGAAAAGAAGAAAAGAAAAAAAAGAAAGCTACCACCCCCCAAAAAAAAAAACCAAACAAAAACAGATGACACAATGACAATCCTCCCATATTCTGAAAAGATATATTTAGGGAAGGATATACACTAAATTCATAAAATTTTTGCTTTAATAAAAATTCCTTAATCAGTGAAAAAAAAATGTCTATCTGATTTCAATGTTTTTCTTCACTGGTTTTATTTTCTCACTCTCTCACTAATGAGTATTCCAACTATGCAATTTTTAAACAATAAGGTCCAATTCCTGTGCTGTTGACTCCTGTGGTAAGCTCCACCAAGACCAGGCTAGTCAACTCCTCCTTGATAGAAACAGACTCTACTCCTTCCTCAAAACCCAAACCCCTGAGACTATGGAGGAAACCAGGACACCAGCCGGAGTCTCTGTTAGATTCTGTCATCCTGGCCCTAACTTCTGATATGGCGATAATAATTTTGAAGGTTTTCTTCCACACTCACACATGAGAACGGCTTGAAATAAATACATTTCCTTTTGGTCTTTCCTACTCAGCCATCATCATGACAACCAAGGGTGACACTGCTGAAGTGGAGCACAAATGGCAGGGGCTACTGGTCACTCAGAAGCCTCCCCTCCCCTCACCGCTTTTAGGTGGACTCAGAACACTGGAAACCCGACACTCCAGTTAGGGCGGAAATGGGCATAAAGACCCCAAGCCAGGCTGTGGAGCAACCCCTATCAGGCCCAAGCGGATAAGCCCATTGTGTGGCCTGAAAGATAAGCTTCCCCAGGCACAAGGAGTCCTTTCATTTCTGTGCCCACAGGCAGGTGCCAGCGCCAGCTCTGCTCTTCCCACTCTCTGCACAAGAGCACTTCCCATCCCTCACCCACTCTCAGACATCTCAGATGGGATGGGTCTGAAAAGCTGCACAAGACAAACATGGTGTCGGGTGTCAGCTGGGAAACCCAAGCAGGAGAACTGGTACAAAGCCCTTCTTTAAACAGTATTCACCGTCATTTTCCTCCCTCTAGTCGGGGCTCAGCTTTGATGTAGTATTGGGTAAAGCCCTTAGAAAACAACTGTTTATTATCAATGTCAAAGCCACTCTGAAAAGCATCACGACAGCTACATAAAGAACAAGTAATTCATCCTTACTTCACTGCAGCGCTAAAACAAAAGGCTTGGGCTCCAGTGTGATAACCATCAATTCCAACCTCCTGGTTTCAAGCAGAAACTGGTAATTCAGGTCTGGTACATTCCATCAAATCAAACGAGAGAGGGCTGAGCCACCAGGGCTAAGGGGACAGGTGCTTCTGGCCCTCCTGCATTGCAATGGTATTTACTGGTGTCTGAGGGCCTGTGTGTAGACACAGGTGCTGATCCATTGGGAAAGAAAAATGTTTTCCATATAAATTAAGCCTCATTGGAAAATTTAAACTTGCCTTAAAGTTGGATTTAACAGCTCTTCTGAGAAGACTTGAGAAAGCAAACCTAAAACGAGAGGCCGGGCTCCATGGCCAATCATGGCCTGCAATCCTAACTCCTCGGGAGGCAGAGATCAGGAATCTCGGTTCAAAGACAGCAGGGACAAATAGTTCATGAGACCCTATCTCAAAAATACCCAACCCAAAAAGGGGCTTGCAGAGTGGCTCAAGTGGTAGAGTGCCTGCCTAGCGAGTGTGAGGCCCTGAGTTCAAATTCCGGTGCCACCAAAAAAAAAAAAAAAAAAAAAGAACCAAGAGACTACTAGCAAAACACTCTAGGGGCAGGGTGCAGCTCAGTGGGAGAGCACTTCCCCAGCCCTGCATAACAGACAGACAAACAAACAAAGATGGAGACAGACTTTTGAACAAAAAGAGGAGAACACTCCTTTCTCTGCCTGAACATCCTTCCCAACGCAACTGTTCCTATGAATAGAAAACTCAGGGGAAGAAAACATACCAGAAATAGAATGGGACTCATTGTTCTGTTTATGCAAAAAATTAAATTACTATGTACAACTTTGAAAATAGAACGAAAACGAATTGTTTAATGAGCATATGTAACTTTAGTAATAAAATACAAAAGACAGCCAAATGGTAAATAGTGCATGCAGAATGGCTGGACTTGGTGGGCAGGAATTCAAGGAAAGAGACAAAACGGGAAACGTCAGCTATGTAAACAATAAACACATGCAGCATTTGAGAAAAAATTTCAGAGCACGTTTTTAATACTTTAACAAATGAAAAACGTAGCAACAGCAAGTAGGGGAGGATGACCAGGGAATATGAGTCAAGATAGAGGTAACAGAAAGAGCTGAAGGTGCCAGGATGAAAGGTGGCCTGGTGACCTCAAAACAGCCACAAGAGCCCCAGAAGGCTAGCACAGGTACAGAGGAGAGCAGAAGGTAAACAGTGTGGCCCAGGAGAGGATCAGCTGAGTCACCAGGGCCATAGGGTTGAGATGCCACACACCAGCAGCAGAAGGGACAGAGGGTGGCACTCAGAGTGGAACTCAGCAATCATTTTTCCCTGTCCTCATGGCTTAAGAGGTGGACCTTGCACCTGTCCTAATGATGAATAAATTCAGTACCCTGCTGAACCTCGAGTCACACTCTCAGGACCTTGTTTAAGTAGCTAACAGGGATATCCTACGGTGCTTAGAATCTTTTTCTGGTTCCTACCTGCCAGCGATTCTTAGCTTGTTTCCCACCATGCAGAACAGAGAGGCTGATGAAAACCATGGAAGAGTGAATGCACATCTGGAGCCCCAACCATGCGGGCGTCAGAGTTCCTGGGAAAAGCAGACAGCATGGTGGTGCTTGCCTCAAGTCCCAGTCAGGAGTCTAAAGCAGGAGGATTTCTTGAACCCAGAAGTTCAAGCCCAGCCTGGGCAACAAAGTAAGACCCTGTCTCAAAAAAAAGAGCCCTTGCTAGAGTCAGACAGGAAGTGAAAAAGAAAAGAAACACTGCTTTCTCTTTTGTCCACTGAAAACAAGTAAACAGCCCAAATCTGATGGTACACAGCTGCTCCTGAGATCATCCTGGGCTGGCTGGAGGTGGGTGAAGGCAGACAGCTTCCTTTGCTACTTGGGCCCAGATGATCTGAACGAAACCTTCACAGCTGCGAATGTTCCACGGGTGGTAGGGCCAGCTAGGAAACCCTCCCAGAGACAAGTACGTGATCGACAGGACAGCAGTGGCCTGACAGCCAGCATCAAAGCAAGGCAGTTGAAGAGAGCAGTAGATTGTACGAGTGTATACGTGTGTGTATGTAGGGTTTGGGAGACAGCTGTTAAAAAAATAGTGACAAGAAAGGCTTCCTGAGTTGGCCAAAAAGGAGCCAAGGTAGCTTTCCCTCATGGTGAGTGGGGCTGGAAGGGGCTGGAAGAAGAGAGCAGAGATTATTAGGTACAGCGCCCCGTCTTACCGGCAATAGTTATGCTCGCCCAGGCCGCCCTCCCCGTTGGGGTACTTCAGAGTGTTGAATGGATGGTGGAAAGTCTCGTTCCAGAACAGACATGGTTTCCCGCCTTGCAGTGCCGTCCAGTTCTGTGTCCCCCTGTAGTCCACACCATTGGCTGTGAAACACTCTAGGAGAGAGGAAAGACAGACAGCACACTGATTTTCTGGCAACACTTGGAGAATCCTCCCTGTCTGGTTGACGTCTTACTTGTTTAGCATGGACCACGCTGGAGACGGAGAGTGCCTTGCTAGGCCCTGGATGTAGTGCATCAATGAGCTTGGCGGGGTGAATGTGAACAAGGTACCCTGCAAATGCCAGCCAAGCTCGACAGTGACTTGCCAGGGCTTCTAGGACACTTCTAAAGTGTACAGATCCCGATGAAGATATAAACAGAGAGCTGAAGGGTACCGGAGCCCACGAAGTTAACCAGGAAACCCCCAAATCTGGAAATGGTTGGAACAGCCATGCACGTGGAATTCTGGGTACTCAGAGGAGGCCACTGCTCTGGCCACCGTCTCTGTGTGGTAACGAGAACCAGGTCACCAGCTGTAACTGAGCTCTCCCCTACAGTCTGAAAGGCCGCACTGACACTTGGATTTAATGAGAGCATCGTAGAGCAACGCTGTGGAATCCCAATCACACAATCTGGGAATGACTCACATTCCCTGCTAATGAGGAACAGAGAGGAGAGGAGCGGAGCAGGCTGGAGGAAGGGCTGGGTGGCACTTTCGCTCACCCCTTCCCAAAGCCTTTCCTGTAGGATGCACTGGCAATGGTCTCAGGTCTCATGTGATAAAATGGCCAATCCTTGCAGGTGCAACCGGGCGCTTCTGAAATCTGCTTCTCAGACTGAGGGGTGGGAACTGAGGCAGACAGGCTCCCCACAGATTGTATGCATTAAATGCAGAGGGTCAGGAGAAAGGCACAGAACAAAACAAGTTTTAAATTAGCTTAGTTGAAGCTGACAGATAGAAGCACTTCAAACACTTCTGTAAGCTGCATCGCTAGAACCCTGACAGTGTGGGGGGGGGGCACACCAGCATTCTTCGCCTTATTTCTTCCCTTCTCCTGGCACATGGCGACTTATAACTTCCGGCATGAAGGACTCTTAACGCCGTCTCCCACTGGAGAGCGCATGTGTCTAGTGTAGCGTAACAGGCGTGTGGGCGACATGAGCACGGCTACCTTCTGGAAGCTATTTCTTTCAGTATTTAAAAACGATCTACAGAACATCTCTCCTCCAGGACCCCCTTCTTCCACCATCTAGGCCCTGTGTTTTGTCTGGAATGGCACCATTTCATAGACAGCCAAATAACCTGGAATTCTAGCCACACAGAACACCCCAGAAACTTGTCATGTTTGGTGCAATGCACTGATATCACAATGAGCACACGCATCGTGTTCCCCGACGACCAAGAGTCTGCATAAATAGGAAAGTTCAGAGGCAACTGAAGGTGGCAGCTCGGTGTGGCATGACACACACTAAACCAGGGGGTTCAGCCTTGGCTCTTGTCTGGGACCTGCTGCTGACCAGCTGTGTGACCTCTCACGACTGACCACCATCCTCATCGGTTCTAAGTTCACAGTGTTCCCCTGTGCTCTTCTCCGTTCTAAGAGCTTTACAAATGTCCGCTTGCCACCAACGCAGCTGAAAGGCACCTTACATGCTACATACTACACAGGGGCAGCTGGGGCACATCCCCCAGCACGGCTGGCATCACCCTCACTCCCCCCAACCTCTCCCTCAGCCACTCTCTGCTCCTCAGTGAGGCCTCTGGCTTTCTTAGCTGTACGCCCAGAAAGCACCTTGCCTTCTCTGTGGCTCACTGCTTATCACCAGGGACCAGTTCAGGCCTCATGCTTCTGCAATCTATTTGCCATAGAGAACGCAGGTCCCAGGACCACGAAAGCTTGGAACAAGACCAGACTCTTCTAAGGTGTTGCAAGGCTCCTGTGCTGCGGCCCACCCCTCCCTCCCTCCCTGTACCCCAGCTCTCCTCGGTCACTCACTGTGGTCAGGCTACACTAGGCTGCTTTCCATCCTGTGAATACCATGGCATTTCCTGCCTGAAACACTGAGCAGACTCAACATTACCTTCCTGTCATCTCCGCTCCTCCTCTCTGCCCCTCTTTTTCTGCTTTGTAACACTAATTATCACTAGGAACACAAGCTCAGCACCCTATGCACAAAGGCTCCTCATCCACCAATTCAACTCAAGATGGACCAAAAGTATCCTGGAGCTGGTGCCGGTGCCTCACACCTGTAATCCCAGCCACTCAGGAGGCAGAGATCAGGTGGATCACAGTTTGAAGCCAGCCCCGGCAAATAGTTTGTGAAAAAACCCATCACAGAAAAGGGCTGGTGGAGTGGCTCAAGGTATAGGTTCTGAGTTCAAACCCCAGTACCACAAAAATATATATATATATATCATGGAAGAAAACTGCTGAACATATGAAGACCTTGTTTTCCCTTGTCATTCCCTAACAGGACAACATCACTACTATTTAATGGCATAAGCAAGCTACAGATGTACAGTGCACGGAGGGCATATACAAATACCTGCAGCTTCACGTGCGGATTAGCGTACTCAGATCTGAGGGTCCTTGGGGATCTGAGAAACGTCCCATGAACACAAATGGCATCTGCGTCTGATCTCTAAGAGACGGAGAGGCAGAGTGTGGCATGCGTCACACCAGACCCCATCACAACCCCTGCATTTCTAAAAACATGTGCAAGACCCTGAGTTTGAAAAAAGCATAATAGGTTTGGGAGGCACAAGACTAAATGATTCTAGACTATCGAGCCAACCTTGCCAACTGCTACTTCTTCAAGTGGTGAGGAGCGGCCCAGGGGCACCAGTCCTCAGTACTACACAGCCACCCGTGGGCGTCATTTGTGATACAAAAGAGTGTGACAACCACCCACACGTGACGTCCCTGAGAGGGGCTGATGTCACCTGAAAGCAGGGATGGAACAGCGCAGACCCACATTTATTTTCAGTTAAGCTGGGGAAACTGAGGCAGTGTACCAGAGTGTTGTGGTTATCTTTCGACCAGACTGTGCCAACTGTGGGGAAAGGGAAGAAGAACAAACTCGAGTGTTCGGGAGCGATCTGTGCATCTGACTGCACGGTGACAGCGGGGCGTGCGCTAGATAACGAGGACCCTCTCATTATTTACTGCTCTGAAGCTGACATAAGCTCTGGCCAGATAAGCAAGGAGTGGCCTTAAAAAAAGGAAAAAAAAAGCACGGGGCTGCTTGTATATTTATGCATTCAGTGAAAGGGAATGAGTGAGGCAGTAGACCTGACGTCTGGGATATTCTTCATTAACGCAACAAATCCGTATTGCGGACTTACCAAGTGTCTGGCACTGCTCACAGCACTGGGACACGGTGGTGGATGGACTGAGCATCTGGCATTCACGTGCTCGCGGTGGGGCGGGGGGACAAGCTCAGACAAACCACAGGGTCAGAGAGGGGGGCCACGGGGCCACGGAGGCTTCGGGACTCAGCCCAGCGAGCAGGGGCGTTGTTTACTACTGCGGGGTGTGCGCTGGGTGGAACCAAGGGTTTGGTGTTGGATGGGTTGAGTCTGAGAGGCTTTTCAGAAGACTGGGTGTGCATGGAGAGTACCACGTGAGGTGGGACTGACAAGAGGCCGAGGCCACGGTCAGAAGCGTGGCACTCCCAGCACTTGCGCGTGGCGAAAGCACTGTGCAGAGGACATAGGGGATATCTGGGGTGAATCCTGGGGCCCTGACACTTCTGACTTAGCAACGGTGACTGAGAACTTACAGACAGTGAGGTCCGTGAAGCTAGGACAGCTCTAACCAGTATCTTTTATCAAGAACACATCTAGCAACAAAGCAACACAGGATGAAAAGACATGACAGGGGCTGTAGAGGTGAGTTTTAGGTCTGCAAACCGAGCCTCAGGTTCTTCACCTAAATAGGAGGCTTCAGCTGGGCACCATTAGCTCTGCCTGTAATCCTAGCTACCTGGGAGGCTAAGATCAGGAGGGTCGCAGTTTGAGGCCAGCCAAGGTAAGTAGTTCTCAAGACCCTATCTCCAAAGTAACCCAAGCAAAATGGACTGGAGTTGTGGCTCAAGTGGTAGAGGGCCTGCTTTGCAAGTGCAAAGCCCTGAGTTCAAACCCCAGTCCTACCAAAAGAATAGGGGAGCTTCAGTTACGCAGCTCAGGGCAGGTGGAAGAATTTAAGGATGTGCAAGACAGATGGGGGATGCACAAAGCAGGTGTCCTCAAACAATTACGTAATGATGCAGATGTAAAAGAACCAAACTTACTGCAAGTCTGCACATGTAAGTAGCATGACAGATAGTTTACTCTGGCCTGTAAAAAGTGACCCATAAAAGGCCCCGTAATATGAGTGTGTGGGTACGCTGGTTAAAGTTCTTGGACTAGCATCAGGCTGGAAAACATACGTGGCTTGAACCCTAAGGTCAGTAGGTAAGAGGTAAGAAAAACATTGTAATGGAGCAAATAGGTTTTTCCTAACCAAAATCTCAACTGCTAATGATGAAACACATTTTCATCTATAGACACTACTGAGATCACATAATTCAATTCTTATACTTATTAATAAAATGTCCAGGCAAAACTGCCAGGTGGGTCGTGCGCTGTATTTGAACATCTCACGTGGAAAGCTATCACAAGGTCCCCTTGCAGTAATGCGCCCAAATGAGGAGCACACAGGGAAAGAGGAGAGGCAGGCACATATGTTCTCTAGGCGTTCTGGAAACCATGGGCTGCTCCTGAGGCCTTATCCTCGTGAGTCACAAGAAAGGGGACACTGCAGACGCCAAGGGAACGGGTGTTGCGCAAAAAGGAACTTGGGAAGTCTGCAGTGTTACCCAGCACGGGAGGTCTTTTGGCCCCTGGGGAAGGCCATTAAAAGGGGTAGGAGGACCTCAGCCCCTTCCTTTTCCTCTCTTTCACTCCCTGGCCACAAGAGGGGCAGTTTGCTCCCCCCATGATGTGCTGCCTTGCCACAGGAGTCAAAGCAACAGTCCAACTGACTATGGCCTGAAGCCCCTCAAGCTGTGACTCAAAATACCCCTTGCTCTTCCCACGTTGGTTATCCCAGGTGTTTGGCATGGTAACAGAGAGATGCCTTACCCACTGTTCGTCCACACGACACTGACACCATTGAGAGCGTTCTCTCACATTGACAGCAGAAGATTCCTGCCTGGATCCCACCCAGCTTAAGTGTCTGTTCCACGTGGGACAACCTAGCCCTTCTGTTGCCCTCCTGTGGGAGATCTGGCTGGTTTCAGCCCAGTTTGGAATCAACATTAAGGAAGAAGCATTAGGTGAAGTGCAGCATCTTAAAGTAGGCAGCGAGGGAGCTGGAGGAGTGGCTCGGGCCATGGTGTACCTGCCTGGCAAGCGCAAGGCCCCGAGTTCAAACCCCAGAATGCACAAAAACAGAAACCGAGCAGAAACAAAAACAAAACGCATGCTTTCTGCTTCCATATGTGGAAGCGTTCAAGACTGGGGGAGACTATTTATCCAGAAATTCTAAAGCACACCCATCTGTGCTCACATTACATCAATAGATTGACGTTGCTAGAATATGCTCTGTTGGCACCGGCAGGAAATTTCCTCAAAGTACTTTGGTTAATTAATGAAATGCTTTCTTGAAGTGCTGACTTCTCCTGAGTCCCTTCTTAAACCGAGGCTTGGCTTAATCTCTGTGCGTGTGTTAAAGAGTTAGATGCTGACAGGTTAATGGCCTATTTTTTTTTTTCTCAACAACTATCAGGGGTGGGGGTGTGGCTCAGTGGTAAAAAGCGTTTTTCCATGTGTGAGGCCCTGGGTTCCACTCCCAGCACCCAAAAAAGGAACTAAACAGAAGAAGCCTGGCTGTCTTTTGTTCAATTTGGTATCTGTATGTGTCCATAATGTCCTAAGTGAGAAGCAGAGGTTGCTGAAACACTAGCGCGGATTTGTGATGGCTATCCCTGACACAAGCACATGTACCTCAGAGTGACAACCACAAGTTCCCTAAGGGGCCCTGCGTGGATGAGGGCCAGATGGGAGCAGAGTGGCACCCAAGCCACTGCCCTCTGGACCTTCTCTGCCTCAGTGATTGTTTTGTTTTTATTTAATAAATAAGGCCCCCACTGTGAAGTGCTCAGATTGCTCTGAATTCAAGCCTGAGACCCGATTCCTGGAATTGTCTAAGTTAAAGGTTCAAATAGAATACCTCAAGTCTCCTTCCCAAAGTGTAAGTTCTTTAAAAGTTAAACTAACTTTGAGAGGCACAGCATTTTCTTCTGTTAGTGGGCAGCTGGGGACTGAACCCCAGGCCTCATGTCTGCTAAGCACACATTCTACCACCGGGACGCCCCCCAAGCCCGCGACTGCTCTTAAGGACCCGCTCTCCTTAAATGAAGAGGAAGGTCAAAAGGTATTTAATGGAAATGCTATTGATGCTTTAACATGTCAGCTGTTATTTGTGCGGGAACTCTGCATGGAGCAAGAGCACAGCCAGCACGTGAGCCGAGCGCGTCACATGCGGACATGCGTGTTCATTTCAGACGACTAGGTGTACGGCTCACTTGAACAGAAGCTAAGGTAGATTTATCACGAACGGATACGCTAGCGACTATTTTTAAGATAGCCTGGAGATGCTGTCTCCTCTAGGGGACTGAGAACGTGTGCAGAGACAGGCGAGCGTAAGGGAGCTGCACCAGGGATGCAGGTATCCATTCTTCATTCCTCAGCCTCCCCAGTCATCAACCGTCAGCCAACATTATTTCACCCGCGCCTCTTCCACCCCATCCCGTGATTTTGTAACAAATGTCAGCTATCACCTCACCTGTAAACAGTTCAGTACATGTCCCTAAATGATAAGGATTCTTTAACAAACAAACAAAAACCCTGGTAAACAGCACCATTATCGCACCTAAAAAAGTTTAATAATTCCTTCTGCTGTCACACATCCAGTCAGTGTTTAAATGTACGTGGGCCTCATCATCTTTTGTTTTCCTTTTGCTTTTCTCATCAGGTTTTTGTTGTCTTGGGATTTTTTGAGATGGGTTCTCACTATGTAGCTCAGGCTGTCCTCCAGCTCTAGGTCCTCCTTCTTGCCTCAGTGTCCCAAGTGCTGGGATTACAGGTGTGCACCACCCCGCCAGGCTTGACAGTAATTTGAACAGTTCATCAGGATCTAAACAAGGTGCACGTATATGGTGTGTCTTAAGCCTCTGGTGACCTGTAGGCTCTCTCTCTCTTTTTCTAATTTATTTGTTGAAGATGTCGTTTCTTTTAAGCAAAAAGAGGGCCTTAGTGCCTCTTCAGTGGAAGGCCTACATGGGAGGCAAGGTTTTTGTTTCCTTTTTCCTTTTGGGGGTGGATAATGGGGTTTGAACTCAGGGCCTATACCTGGAGCCACTCCAACAGCCCTTTTATTTCATGGGGTTTTTCGAGACAGGGTCTTGTGAACTATTTGACTGGGCAGAGTAGCTGGGATTACAGACATGAACCATAGCACCCGACCTGTTTTGTTTTTAACCATAGAATTTTCACTTCCATTAGAGAAGCAGGTAAATTCAGAGAACTTTAAACCTGGAAGAGATTTTTTTAGCTATCAATCCTTTGCAGTCACATCAGCCCAGACTTTTAACTCTTACTTCTATTTTGTGAGATCTTGAAGTTGTAGCTGTTGAGAGTTTAGAGTGAGGGATGCTGAGACCACCTGGGTCAAGTCCTTCTTCCTCAGGTGAGGAAACTGAGTCAAACTCCAAGGCCCCCAGTGTTGTGAAGGTTTGCTCAGACCACAGTGCCAGCTACTTCTCTGGCGCCCTTCAATTAATTCCAGGGGCTCTTTAATTCGTCCTGTGTATAGAGGGCTCATCTGCCCTCTCTGTACTTTGGCTCCGACAGCCTCCCTCCATGTCACTGCAGAGATCACATGAAAGTCAGAGTGTGTCCTGTCCTAGGCTCGGTGGCGTTGTGGGGGAGATTGGGACCTGGTGCCTTCCCAGGGTCACATGACCCTTTTCCACAGTGCTCTGGAGTGTCCGAGGGCAGGTGGTGTCCTGCCCAGGAGCATAGGTGTGGAAGGTCTCCTGCAAGGTCCCTCTGGACACCAGGCAGTTGAAACCCTCTGCAAAGCGGCAGGTGTGTGACTGCCTCACACTGTCAAGATGCCCTCTCAACAGAGACGAGGGTTTCCACCCAAGCCTTCTGTCTTTATGAACTAACCACTTTCCAAATTTCACAGACATTTAAAAAAGAACAGAAAATATTCTTGTTGGAAAATGTTCCCTGCTGAGTTTTTTTTTTTTTTTTTTTTTGTGCTACTGGGGCTTGAACTCAGGCCCTTGAATTGCTAGGCAGCCCTTTTTAACTTTATTTTTCTTCTTTATTTATTTATCTTTTCTTTTTTTTTTTTGCAGTGCTGGAGTTTGAACTCAGGGCCTCATGCTCGCTAGGCAGGCTCTACCACTTGAGCCCCACCTCCAGCCTAACTTTATTTTCCGAATGGGGTCTCGCGTTTATGCCCTGGTCAGCTAGGACTGTGGTCGTCCTGTTTACACTTGGGGCACAGCTGGGACCACCGGCACATCACTACACCCAGTTTTTTATTGGTTGAGATGGGGGTCTCATGAACTTTTTGCTGGGGTGGCCTCGAACCACAATCCTCCTGATTGTGAATCCGCCCTCTGAATAGACAGGATTAGTCACGAGCCCCTTCACCTAGTAGCTTGTGACATTTGAAAGCTACAAGTCCACCCTGCTCATGTACAATACTCAATTCAAAGTCAACTCTAGAAAAACAAAAAGACAATAGGACAGCGATTGCAAGGCTGAGTCTAGAATAGATTGCACTGTATTCCTATAGGATCAGGGGCTGTAAAACAAGCCACATGGCACCTGCCACCAGAGATCTCAGAGGACTTGGTCACCTTGAACTGTCATTGCCCAAGAAGCACCTTGCTCTGCTTCTAATGGCCCGCTGTTTCCTGAGCTCATTCCCTTTATTTCTGTATTTTATTTTTTGCCCATCCTAGGTGAGTGCTCTTCCACTGAGCTATGTTTCCAGTACCTTTTGTCTCTTTTCTTTTTTTTTTTTTTGTGGTGCTGGGGATTGAAGTTGGGGCCTTACACGTGCTAAGGTAAGTGCTCTGTCAAATCACTGAGCTATATCCCAAACTCCTTTCTTTGCACTGGGGATCACACACAGGGCCTTATGTATATAAGGAAATGCTCTTCATAAAGCCACTTGTAATGGGAGAAATACTTGGACCTCCTTTTTAAAAGAACACACATTCTTATGATCCAAGCTTGCTTTAAGCAGGAGACACCTGACCTCACTGTCACGTGAGCAATCCTATTTCGTACTGTCGAAAACCCTCAATCAGACTAAGGAGAGATGGAACAAACTGGTAGAATCAGCTTCTGGGCAAGTTTTTATCAGCACTGCCTGTGACCTATTTTTAACATCAGATGGCCAGAAGGGTCCCCGATAATGGAGTCTTGGAGGGTGGCCCACGCTCCATGGAAGCTCCTCTGGAGGGGTGTGCTTCCTTTAGCTGCTATGGGATGGACAAACAATGCCAGGGTTCACGAGTGGGAAGTTCACTGCAGGAAGACAACCCACTTCTAGAGCACATCTTCAAAGTAAACCCTGAAGCAGCAACGTTGTAGGTTCCTGTGATCCAGCACGGGATGCGCCCCAGTGAACTGCGCTGGCACACAGTAGGCAGCTGATAAGCACTTGTTAGTTGGTCCCAATGTAAAAGCCTGACTCAAGAGACAGGCTTCAGAAGTTCTGGCTAGGGAGACAGTTGAGGGTAGAAGGAAGGACTCAATGCTGACTTTAACAGGCAGGCTTGGCGTTGGTGGCTCACACCTGTAATCCCAGCTGCTCAGGAGGCAGAGATTAGGAGGATTGAGGTTTGAAACCAGCCTGGGCAAATAGTTCATGACACCCTATCTTGAAAAACCCTCCACAAAAAAAGGCTGGTGGAGTGGCTCAAGGTGTAGGCCCTGAATTCAAACCCCAGTACCGCAAAATAAATAGACAAACAAACAAACAGAGAGGCAGGACTTGGCAGCACCGTCACCCTAGCCAGAACTGCCAGAGCAGCAGGAGCAAGGGGAGACTGTCGCCAGCAGGATAATCGGATTGTCCAAGATTTGGTATCTCAGAGATCTTGAGAAGAGGGGCCAGATTTAGCACAAAAGCACAAAAGCTCACTCACATTTGAAAATCAGACAAATACAAAATAATCTTTTCTCCCTAAGCCTAACTCTCAACTACTGGAGGCTTTTTTTTTTCTTTTTTTTTTTGGTGGGACTGGGGTTTGAACTCAGGGCTTTGCACTTGCAAAGCAGGTGCTCTACTGTTTGAGCCACACCTCCAGTCCATTTTGCTCTGGTTATTTTGGAGATAGGGTCTTGAGAAGTATTTGTCCAGGCTGGCCTCAACTTGAAATCTTCCCAGTGTCAGCCTTACAAGTAGCTGGGATTACAGGAGACCAGCTAATTTGTTAAGAGAAGAATTCCTAGATATTGCACAAGACAATCTGATATAAAAAGCTATTTGGCGTTTATCTGAAATTCAAATTTCATTGTGCACCCTGTATTTGATCTGGCAATCTCACTCTAGAGAGTAGAAAGACAATGAATCACAGACCTCCTACTACATTTAGGCTCATGAGACACTGTCCACAGAAATGTTAAAGGAGCCTACGTATGGCTAATGAACGGGCTCTTTACTTTTGAGACCTGTCTATGTAGCCCAGGCTGGCCTGGAACTCGTTATCCTTCTGCCCCAGCCTCCCAAATGCTGGCATTACAGGTGTGCACCACCATTCCTGGCAAGAATCTACTTTCTCTCTCTCCCTCCCTTCCTCCCTCCTTTCCCTTTCTCTCCTCTCATGGTACAAAAGGTTTGAAGTCAAAAGCCCTGGTCTTGCTAGGTAGGCCCTCTACCACTTGAGCCACTCCGCCAGCCCTTTTTTGCGTTGGGTATTTTGGAGGTAGGGTCTTGTAAACTATTTGCCCAGGCTGGCCTTGAACCTTGATCCCCCTCATCTCTGCCTCCCAAGTAGCTAGGATAACAGGTGTGAGCCACTGGCACCTAGGTAACAATCTACTTTCTTAAGTGTGAAAGAAAAAAAGCTTGTCAATCAGAGTTGCCTGCTCCTAGGCCACAGGAAGAGATGGGGAAAACTCTACTAGGACAGTGTCAGCTTCAGCACTCCTAACATTTTAGGGTGGATAGTTCTCTGATGGGGATCATCCTGTGCATTCTAGGATGTGTAGCAGCACCCAGACTTCTATGCAGCTGATAACACCTCCCAGTTGACAGTCGAAACGCCTCCAAAGTATTGCAAAATATTCCCCTGAGGCAAAATCGCCTGCTGTTGAAATCACTGAGTTAGAAGGAATGGTCGGATGAACGCAGTGTCAGATCCATTAGCGAGTGGTCACATAACAAAAGGCTGTTCTCAAGGGAGACCTGCTCAGCTTGGCCGCCTGGCTGGCAGAACATTTAACAGGGAGGACAGCTGCCACCATCAGAAACCCTTGAGCCACCAGAAGCACTGGCGAAGAATCATGGGCTGCCCAGGCCAGTGGAGCTCTGCACAGCCATGCACACATCACAGCAAGCACGACTTCGTGCTCAGCCTTTGAAGACGCTCCTTTCAAGTCAGCCTTCCCTCCAACTAAACTTTTTCCAAATCTCTTCCTGCCGTTTGGAAGCTGAGTGGGTCTCAGCTGAAGAGGCCTGTATACACGAGGTGCAGATGGCAGCAGTTAGGCCCTCCCCAGATGCTGAAGTCTCTAATTTGATTGAAAGGATATAATTAGACAACAGAAACACTTTAATGAAAGAGCAAAACATGGAGGGAGGGAAGAATTGAGGCCCTTAACTGATGCCAAAACACCCACCAGTAATAGAGGCTTTGAGTCTGGGGAAAGAGTGGGGAAAGCCCCTTAAAAAGACAGTCCCGTCCTGTTTATTTCCCCACAGACAGAGGAATAGGGAAGCCATTATTGCAGATTTCCACTGCATTTTATGTGGGAATAATCTGATTAGAACCAGAAGCGTCTTCAGAAGAACATCAAAGAAAAACAAACATGGCTTCTGTGGTCATTATTAAAAATATTTTTACCAGCCCAATAATTTTCTTTGAAGATGAATTTTTATAGCTTGAACAGCAGCAAGTAATTTACATACTCTGATGAGGTTGGTCACCATTCCCACTATTGTAGAAGACAGCTACTTGGTCGCCATGTTGGCGTGGGACTTTCGGGTACCAAGGAAAGTGCAGGGCCACTGAGTTTACCCGTGTGGGGGGCATGGAGGAAGCAGGCGGGGGAGGCCACGCGTGTTGATGGCCACGGCCCTGTGAATCACTTTTTACAGTCGCCTGTGCCGGTTTTACTGCCTCCTAGCTTTAAGACTTTGAGTGTGAGCACTGTTTTGGTTCTAACCAAGACTCTAACCGAACTGAAAGAAATCCAGCCCTCAAAGTCTGCAGTTGCTAATGTGTTGTGACGCCCGGGTCTGGGAGCCCCGCAGCCTCCTCAGCCCACTGGGAGCAGGGCCCCGCCCTTGTGGCAAATTGAACAATAAAAGTTTAACGCTTTGGCTCCTTGCCAGGGATTAAACCCAGAGCAGGGGAACTGGAAGCTGGGCCCAGCAGAAGAGGGAGGGAAAGTGGCAACCCTGCCTGTGCAGTGGCCTAGACCCTGGCCTGCCAAGGTGCTTCCTGCTACCAGCTTCGTTCCTCTCTGAACTGGTACAAGTCCAGGCTAAAGAGGTGTTCACCTAGAAAGAGGGCAGAAAAGGGCAGGAAAAGATTTCCTTGGAGGAGGAGGAGGAGGAGAGTTTCTGTAGACTGGTTCTCTGGGAGATGGCCAGACAACTCTCTGGCATTTCTATGATGGCCTCTCTCCTTGCCCTCTGAATCTAGACGGTGGCTCAAAAGCTGAGGTCTGGGAGAAAGGCACCACCATCATGGCAGTAACACAATGATGACAAGACAGGGAGGAAAAAATAGAGTGACCTCAGCCTGCTCCACTTCCGGGTGCCAGCTGGAGTCTCAAGGTCAAAATAATTGTGGAAGGAATGTCAGTCATCTTCCTCTCACATGGGGAGGCTGGGCAGCGCCCGCCAGGTTAACCTGCCAAGTGAGCAGGGGGCTTTGAGCAGCTCTCCCCTCAAAGTCCCAGAGACACTTAGCTTTCTAAGGGACACACTCAACTCCTGCTATGTTGTCCTTATTCAGGAGGCAAAAACTCAGACAAAAGCTACAGATCCAAACTTCCGGCCTCTCAAGTGTTTTGCATTAACTGTTCCACAGCACAAACACAATCAGCTTGGTATGTCTGAATGTTTCATTTTGTTTTTTCAAAAACGTTTTAATTAAAACAAAATAATCAGCCATGCTAAGCACACCGTTGTTTTGTAAAGACCGTTTCAAATATGACAACAGAACCATGGAAATAAAATTTAACTGCTTAGGATAGTGGCAAAAGTTTTTTTAGTTTTTCTGGCTGATTTTTTTTTTAGGTCTCAGGCTGGTGTCACCTGCTGCAGCCTGGGCTTTTCTCTGAGAATCAGATCTCTCAACAGTCTGTCTCGAGCAATGTCAGCAGGCAGAGCTGAGCAAGGAACACAGGCCAGTCCTGAGGTAGGCATGATGTTTTCTTGTAGTGCACACTGAACCACATGGAACTTTCCTTTAAAGCATTTTTTAAAAGTCTTCTTAAAGACCCAAATGTGTACACGAACTTTCCCCATCCGTATCATTTTCTTTGTGGTTCTGGGGCTTGAACTCAGGGCCTACACCTTGAGCCACTCCACCAGCCCTTTTTTTGTTTTTTCCGAGATCAGGTCACTCCAACTATTTGCCCAGGCTGGCTTTGAACCTCGATCCTCCTGACCTCTGCCTCCTGAGTAGCTAAGATTAGAGGTGTGAGCCACCAGTGCCCAGCTTGTATTTTTTTTTAAACCATGGTAAAATATATAATTTATTATTTTAACTATTTTTCCCATACGTATTTTTTTTCTTTCCTTCCTCCATCCCTCCCTCCCTTCTTTCCTTCCTTTCTTCTTCTTCCCACTTCATTCTTCTCTTTCTCTCTCTCTGATCTAGCTGTGTTGCTCAGACTGACCTCTGACTCTGGGCCCAAGTGATCTTGCCTCAACTTCCCAAACAGCTAGGCCTACAGGTGTTCACCACTGTGCCTATATCTTAAAGTTAGTTAACAGTTAATGGTAAAAGATTTGTCCATTCGCCAAAATCTAGCCTCTTTGTCACTTTTTCCAGTCAGTGAACACTGAAAAAACAAAAAACAAAAAACAATACACATGTATAGAGAGCCAAATTTGGTCAAAAAAAGTCGGTGGCTCAGGTGGTTCACTGCCCATTTCTGAATGGTCCACAAGCTAAGACTAGGTTTTAGCTTTTTAAAAATTCAAAAGGACAATATATTATGACATGTAAAAATTATCTGAAATTCAAACTTCGGGGTCCATAAAGTTTTACTGGAATATAGCCATGCCTGTTCTTCATTTAATCTATGGTTGCTTTTGTCCTACAAAGTCAGAGTTGAGTAACCACAACAGAGACGGCATGTGGTCCACAGAGTCCCAGTGATTTACTGCATGCCCCGGCCTCGAGGCTCAGGTGGCATTCCAGGCTCAAAAATTCTAAAGATGATTACCAAAAAAACCTAATCTGGATATTGTGAAGCTACTGAAAGTGATATATTTTACCTTAATCATTTAGTCTTTTGGTCCATCCATGCTAAACTATGCGTGTGTCTCACCAACTTGCTGCTGGCTCCTAGTGAATGTAAATGCAATGCTTCTTGCTTTAGGATTTATAAAAGGGCTCCCTGTGTATTCCAAACGTGTACTCAGAGCATACACAAAACTGGCTTTCCTGCTGGTCCGTCTCTCCTTCGCTCCGTGTCCAGGTAATTCTATTAGCATTGGTGAAGTCCCCAAGAGGGCCAGGACTCTCTAGAGAGCGTGAGGCTCTGGCTGGTGGCTGAACTCAGATTTTATGGGACAGATTCCAGAGGTGGAGTTAGAGGAGAAGGATGGAAGGATAGGTTAGATTCCACCACTAACTTCTATCTTCCTTCTTATCAGTTGTGAAAGAAGGGCAAGAATCTGGAAGGAAGAATGGAGAGATGGGAGATCCCTCGGGGTTGCCTCTACACTGCAATTAGAAGTAGCACTGATGGCGAATGAGCTAAATGTTTTTATAAAGTCAGCATTCAAAAATGCAAACCACCAGTAATTTGAATATTACCAAATTGTGCAGAATATAAGTAGTGGAATAATTTTTTCCATCCACAAAATTTTAGAGAAAATTACAGTATCACAAATATGAAATGGCAAGTCTGGCAAATCCTCAGTGTAAAACGTGTTTTTTATTGGGAAGGACTTTTAAAACAAAAAGCTAGTGGTGGTGGTGGTGGTG
The DNA here is from genome assembly GCF_047511655.1 of Castor canadensis. Taxonomy (NCBI): domain Eukaryota; kingdom Metazoa; phylum Chordata; class Mammalia; order Rodentia; family Castoridae; genus Castor; species Castor canadensis. Next base: position 2,141,301 of record NC_133403.1, on the reverse strand, counting down.
GCGGGGGCTCTTGACAGGATGTGATGCTGAAGACCATGTGGTATGGCCCTAAAACTGCTTCTGGAACTGGAGCGGAAAAGTCAGAAAAGCCTCGATGTACCAGGATGGTAAGGAGCCAAGCCTGTGGGGCTTTTTATTTTTATTTTTTGGTGGTAGTGGGGTTTGAACTCAGGGCCTCATGCTTGCTAGGTAGGCGCTCTACCACTTGATCCACAGCTCCAGCCCTGGGTGAGCTTCTGAATTAAGGACTTGAACAGCCGGGTGAGGGGCAGGTGGGGAGAGATGGCCCAAACAATGTATACACATATGAATAAATGTTTAAACAATTAAAAAAAAAAAGGACTTGAACAACTTATCACAAATTGGCTCCCAAAGGTAACTAATTTGCTCTAACCCCAGACCCCTAAATGAAAGCACACCAAGATTTGGGGTTTAAGTTTCCTATCAGCTGCTGTATTGGACCTAGCAAAGCAAGGGCTCCTGGCATAGGCCCAAGTAGAAGTGGCTCACGGGATGCTTCTCAGAGCTACTGCTCTGCTCTTTCCAGAAGGGGCACTAATCCGTTTCCACCATACCACTCTCTCTGTAGACGACATTAAACCCTGAACACACAGATGGCAAAGTGGAGCTAACGGGTTACTAGGTTACAGTTATGTTGACATGTCCTGGCTCTCAGAATGGCCTTCCCTCACTCTGCACACACTGCTAAGAGTGGAAGTGATCAAACTGAGGAGTCCCAAAGAAGACTGCAGGTCCTCAAAAACAGCTTACCTAAGAATGAGACCCTCCATCTACAGAGCTAACGACAAGCTCTGCCTTTTACAAGGATCCATCAGATGGGAAGCTCACGCTGTTCCCAGGTAAATGAGGTAGCTAGCACTGAGCAAACTGCAAGGCCCTATAAAAAAGTAGTATTAAAATATGCTTATTAGGGCTGGGGGCGTGATTCAAGTGGTAGAGTGCCTATTTAGCTAGCAACACAGGACCTGAGTTCAAACCCCAGTGCCACCAAAAAAAAACTACATATATGTATATATACATATATATGTTTATTGCCTTTTACATGTGGGTGTGTTACCTACGATATATCATTTAATCTTCACAACACCCTGCAAGAAAGGTAACATCACTCCCCGCCTTTACAGATGAGAAAACTGAGGCTCAGAGAGCTGCAGGCATAACCAAAGTCACACAGTAAATGACACCAAGTCCTAGCCTTTTCACTCACCCACATTGGCAAGAAAACAAAGCAAGTGAGTTTTCTTTCAATAACAAAATCCTGTCTTTCCAACATCGCAGTTGGAGTGCGACTTTGGGTGGAGAACCCCAGGCTGGTTTTCCAACTCCAGCAGAGCGTAATGAATTCTTCCCTTCCATAAATGTGCCATACGCAACACCCAAACAACCTGCAGGGAAACTGGGCCAGGCGACACCCTGTGCCTGCTCTTCAACTTGGAAAGGATTCTGCTACAAGAAAGGGTGTGTGTGGAAGCTAAGCAAAGTCCCAGCTTCCATCCTGAGCCAGGATCCCACCTCGGGAAGACCTGGCTTTGTCCTTGCCGTCGGTCTGGGGAGCAGGTCACCTGTTTAAAGCGTGGGGTTACCCAGGACGCGAGACTCAGCGTTGCACTCGGGAAAATCACCCCAAACTCTGTAGGGGAGAAGTTTTCATCACCATGCCCTTTTCCCTCTGTCCCTGCTGGGTCACCTGAGTCCTGGGGAAGTTCAAAGTTGGGGGGAACCAGGAGGGAGGGGGAGACCTGGCTGGGTACCGAGGGTCACCCCAGGACTTTGACCTGCCCATAGCAGGGCAAGCAAATCACCTCCACAGCTCAGAAGGCACAAGTTCCAGTGTCGGGTGGGCCAAGCGGGCGCAGTGGGGACCGGGCAGCGGGGCTGGACGCGGGCTCCTCCCGTCTCCGCACCCCGCGGGGAGCGCGGGGGTCCCCGATGTAGAGGCGGGCGGGGAGAGAAAGGGGGTGGAGGGGGCGTCGGAATGAGTCGGGCGGGGAGGGGGATCCTAGCTCGGGGCTGGCGACACTGAGGGTCTTGGGGGTGCAGTTCCTTGAACGGGGTGTGGGGGGGCAGCCCGGCCCGAGGCACGTCGCGGAGACTTGGGGACGGGAATCCCAGGGGAAACCGGGGTGCAGGGGGCGCCCCTGCCCGGGGGGTGGTCACTGAGGGGCTTGGATAGGGGGTGTCTAAGACAGAGACGTCTCGACCCGAAGGGTGTCGCCGAGGGGCTCGGGGAAGGGGTCCAGGGAGGCAGTGAAGTTGGCGATCTCGGGGGGGCGCGTCCCCCCCAGAAGCAGGGGACACCAGGCGGGCCCGGGGTGTCGCCGAGGGGCTCGGGGAAGGGGTCCCGGAAGGTCCCGAGGCGACTCAGAACCCGGCCGCGTACCGGGCAGGCTCCGGGGGTCGCTCAACTCACCGGGTCCGGGGCCGAGGCCGGGGCTGGGCGCGGGCCGGGCCGCCAGCGTGAGCGCGGCGGCGGAGAGCAAGGCGAGGCGGGCGGCGGGCGGCGCCATGGGCCGTCAGTGCGGGGCCCCGGGGCGCGGCCCGGGGGAAAGGGGGCAGCGCGGGGAGCCGGGGGCGGCCATGGGAGCGGGACGCGGGGCCCGAGTGTGTGGCCCCGCCCCCGGACGCCCGGACGCCCCGCCCCGGCTCCGCCCCCCACTGCGCCGCCACCGCCCCGGGCCCCGCCCGGCTCCGCGACCAGGCCCCGGGCGGAGCTACTGCGCATGCGCGTCGCGCCCCGCGCCTGCCACTCACGCTCCAGGCCACACCCACCGGCCTCACCTGGGCCCGCCCCTGAGTGGCAGGTGATGGGCGGAGCCGGCGGCCGGCCTCTGAGTTCCCCACGCTGAGGTTTGGCCCGGCTGAAGCGGGCCGGGCGCCCAGTGACCCCTGCTCCACCCTCTCTCGGGTCGTGACCCGCGCCTGGGCTCAACCACAGCGGTCATAATGAGAGCAGCAGTTTGCAAACCGCTTTGCCCTGCTTGGCTCGTCATAGTGGTTAGCAAAAGGGTGCTTTGGAGTCACCTGTCCCCGCGCAGAACCCACTTGGTCACCTGTAAGACCAAGGGCAGGTTTTAAGGAAATAAAACTTGAGCTCTACCGCTGAAGCCACACCTCCAGTCCATTTTGTTCTGGTTATTTTAGAGACGGGACTCTCAAGGATAGTTGCCTGGTCTGGCCTCGAACCGTGATCCTCCTGATCTTAGCCTCCCAAGTATCTAGGATTAAAGCGTGAGCCACCGGATATAACTCTTATTTGGAATTTTCTCTTCTGTCAAGTGGAGGTGATGATAGCAACTATTCCCCAAAGCTCTGTATGCAGTGAGCTCATTGATGCATGGAAGCCTGTGCACGCACGGTTAGCGGCTCCGTAAATGCTGAGTTTCTCAGTCCGTGCCACAAAGGACGCAGCAGACGAAGCTCTGGTTCTGAATGCTGTCACATCTCCTGTGTCAACTTGGGTTGATTTGCCTGAGCCTCAGCCATCGCCAGCCTGGAACCCCCAAACGGTCTTCCCAGGATTAGATGAGCTGGAAGGAAGTGAACTGCCCCAGGAAAAGTCCTGTGTGTTTTGCAGGCTCAGAACTGGTGGATTACTTTTGGGGACAGTGCTGCCTACTTTGCAGGCCAGGAGAAGGGCTCAGGGCTGTGGCTTGCTTTTGGGGACAACACTATTTTGCAGAGCAGGAGAAGGGCTCAGGGCTGGTGGCTTGCTTTTGGGGACAGTGCTATTTTGCAGGCCAGGAGAAGGGCTCAGGGCTGGTGGCTTGCTTTTGGGGACAGTGCTATTTTGCAGACCAGAAGCGCTCAGGGCTGTGACTTGCTTTTGGGGACAACACTATTTTGCAGAGCAGGAGAAGGGCTCAGGGCTGGTGGCTTGCTTTTGGGGACAGTGCTATTTTGCAGACCAGAAGCGCTCAGGGCTGTGACTTGCTTTTGGGGACAGTGCTATTTTGCAGACCAGAAGGGCTCAGAGCTGGTGGCTTGATTTTGGGGACAGTGCTATTTTGCAGGCCAGGAGAAGGGCTCAGGGCTGGTGACTTGCTTTTGGGGACAGTGCTATTTTGCAGACCAGAAGCGCTCAGGGCTGTGACTTGCTTTTGGGGACAACACTATTTTGCAGAGCAGGAGAAGGGCTCGGGGCTGGTGACTTGCTTTGAGGGACAGTGCTATTTTGCAGACCAGAAGGGCTCAGGGCTGTGGCTTGCTTTTTAACCAGTCACCCCAGCGAGGCAGGCCTTCAGTGTCCCCCACTTCCGCAGCTTCTCCTGGGTGGGTGGAGGCCTCCGTGGCCGACGCCCTGCGGGACGTGCCCGGGCGCGGCGCCGCGCTTTCAAGTCCGGGTGCGGGCGGGCGAGTGCGGGCTTGCGCGCGGCGGGGCGGCGGGATCGCGGGCGCGCGTGTGCGGACTCGCCGCGCCCCGAGGCTCCCGGGCCTGCCTTGGGGACACCCGCCCTGCACCCCCGCGCCCGTCCCCTCCGCGCTCCACCCACGCCCCAGGCCCGGCCCCCGGGTCTCTGTCCCTCTCCACCCACGCCACCCAGCGCCGTGGCAAGAAGCATCTTGTTCCCACTGTCATTCCCGAGTTCCAGAATCCTTTGGGCTCCTTTTTGAAGGACAGGGACACCCCACCACCGCCACCACCCCTGCCACCACCCAGCTGCGTGCCATCCCTGGGGACACACCCTCACCTCCCCCCACTGCCTCCACTTTTGCGCAGCCTCCCTGGTCTCCACAATTTGGGGTCCTCCTCCCACCTTCTGCAGCGAGAGCTCCTCACCCCTCACCTGCACCCCTGCAGGCAGAAGCACCTTCAAGGACAATGAAAATGTGTGCGGCATGGAACCTGAGTAAAGGTGACAGCTCATCCCGTCTACAAATACCCAGTTAGGGACATGCCCAGCGCTGAGGACACAGCCACCAGCAGGACAGGCCCCAAACCGTCCTCCTGGAACTTCCATCCTAGTCATCCCATGTGGAGAGGGGACGCTGAATCCCAAATGCCGTGTGCAGAATAATCCGAGGGCTGGGGACTAAGCTCAGTGGCAGAGCACTTGTCCAGCATGCTTGAGGCCTGGGGTTGATCCCCAGCCTGCAAAAAGAAAAAATACAAAACAAAAAACGCATCCATGAATAGGGCTGTGGGGAAAGAGCCGAGGCCAGCAGGCAGCAAGTTTGCCCCCGTTTCTGAGGGGCAAAGAGGAGAGGCCCACAGGAGGTCTGAAGCAAGGTCACCTGATAATACTTTCAGGCTGCCCCATCTCCTCCCTTGCCCCCCCCCCCTTAGGTACAATCAGGCTCCATACTGAAGGTGGAGGGCTTGGGCTGTGGCTCAAGTGGTGGAGTGTTTGTCCAGCAAGTGTGAGGCCCTGAGTTCAAACCCCAGTACTAAGAAATGTTTTTCAAAAGATAGGAGTTTGAGGTTAGCCTGGGTTACATAGCGAGTGCTTGTCAGAAATAAAGAAAGAAAGCAGGGCCGGGAGCTGGTGGCTCACGCCTGTAATCCCAGCTACTCAGGAAGCAGAGATCAGGAGGATCGAAGTTCAAAGCCAGCCCTGGGCAAACAGTTCACGAGACCCTATGTGGAGAAAACCCATCGCAAATAAAGGACTGACAGACTGTCTCAGGTTGGTAGAGCACCTTGCTAGCAAGCATGAGTTCAAACCCCAGTACCACCAAAAAAAAAAAAAGAGAGAGAGAAAGGGAGGAAGAAAGGAAGGAAGAGACGAAAGGATGAAGGGAAGGAAGGAGGGAGGGAGGAAGGAAAGAAATTTCAAGATGGCACAAGCTGAGCATTAAAGCAAGAGCGGGGCACTCCCAGGCTTGGGGACCTGTGTCGCTAAGCAGATAGCACACCCATGACAGTGGCCCTGTGTGCAACAGAACTCAGAAAGTCCGAGGGCGCTCCTGACCCTCCCCGCACCCGGCCCCAGCCCCAAGCACGAGGCTAAAAATACAGCCCAGGGGGGGCTAGGTCATGGCGCTTAAGGGCAGGGAGCAGCCTGGGACGCCCAATGTCCTGCGAGCCTGGGACATTTACCAGGCTTATTGCATGGAAAGAGTGAGGGCATGGATGGCCATCCCCGGGCCTCTGGGGAGGCGTTGGTGTCTGCTTGCTTGCGAGCTGCAGCGGGACTGCAAGATGCCAGAGACCTAAGCTGGCGAAGTTTGGGTCAGCCTAGTGTGTGAAAGTCCACTTGGGGTGATTTCTGCTCAGAGGACAGCCATGTTGTAGAAAGAGCACAGGACAAGCGAGTGTCTGATTACAGTGACAACCGCCTACAGGGTTGACAGCTGTTTTCATTTGTTTTTATTAATACATTGGGATTTTATTAATATACTGGATTTGAACTCAGGACCCCACCGTTTGAGCCACGCCCCCAGCCCTTTTTTGTTTACTTTTCAATAGAGTCTCCTGCTTCCTCTCCTGGCCAGCCTGAACCTCAGTCCTTTTATTTGTGCCTCCCTTGTAGCTGGGATGACAGTCGTGCACTCCCCGCCCAGTTGACTGGATGACATGGGGTCTTGCTAGCTTTGGGCCCAGGCTGGCCTCGAACCTCGATCCTGCCAATCTCTACTTCCCCAGTCGCTGGGATTACAGGCGTGTTTGTGGTCACTCTACACAATCCCCTCAGCAGCCTCCGGCAACCTCCTGTGCACAGAGAGGTTAAGCAACTTTCCTGAAGGGGACTGGGCTCTGAACCTAGGCAGTGAGCAAACTCCAGGCCTCGGCCCCTAAGAACCATGCTTGTCGCCTCCGGTCTTCACAGAGCTCTGTCAAGCAGCCCTGGTCCGGGACCGGGACGAGGGTCAGGCCAGGAAGGTACTGACTCTAGCTCAGAAGTTAAAGGGACTCAGTAAAAAACATGGGAAAACACTTAACCATCAGAGTGAATGTCACTTAATAAACATTCTTTACATCTAATAAATAATCAACAAACCACCTTTTCATGCATTTCTTAAAAAGATAAAACGAACGCCAAAAAAGTCCACAACGAACAAAATATCAACTTTCTTCTTCTGTGTGTGTGTGTGAGTGTGTGCTGGGGATCGAACCCAGAGCCTCACACACGCTATGCAAGTGCTGTACCGCTGAGATACATCCCCAGTGTGTCACCAACATTTTATTTTACTTATTTATTTATGAGGCAGGCTCTTGCTAGGTAGCCCAGGCCTTCCTTGATTTGGAGATCCTCCTGCCTCCGCCTTCTGAGCGCCGGTATTACAGGCATGCACGACCATGCTCACCCTCCAATACCAACGTCTGAAATAAAGACCGACTCCATTGTCCTGATTTTCCTTTGGACTCAGGCTTGGCTCTGCACAGTATGATTTACTGATCCTGTCTCCCGGGTTTCTGGCTCAGCAGACGTCTACTGATAGATTTGCGAGAAGCAGTAGTTTGCTGGTCGCCTGGGGGAAGGGACGAGTAAGACTGGTCTTGAACGTGAACGGGAGGTGGCTCTGGGTTGGCAGTGGGAGTCCTCGGTATCCGAGGAGGGATGACAAGTGGGGCAGGGCAGACAGGACCCGTCATCTCACATCCTGGCCCAAGACTGGTGCGTGTTCAGCACGTGAAATCTGAATCAGTAGTCTTTGGGCTTTGCATCATGGTTCAGGAATTTTCGAGCTCTCTTCCCAAAGCTTTCCTCTTCTTCTGCACCAGGAGGCTCAGATGGGCGTGGAGGCTTGCCGGTTGGGCAAGAGTGAAAGCATCTTCTGAGGCTACAGCTTGGAGGGGAGGCCAGGCAGGGGGACGGGAACCCAGCTGCAAGGGTCACTTTCTTCTTGACGGGCTGGTCCCCTAGGAGAGAGCCTAAGCGAAGGGAGGAAGGAGGGGAGAGCGCTTACAGGAGCTAAAAATACCAGGGCGAAGCTTGGCTGCGCATCAAAGAGAGCAGATGCCTGGTTCAGATGTGTCAGGGAGCGTGGCTCCAAACCCTGGGTGGAAAATGAAGGTTACTTCCATTGACTGACCTCCCTGGGTCAAGTGTGGGCACCGAAGATGGCGACTGTGGTTCCAGGACCCTGGACTCAGTAGTCTGAGTAATTTTAGACAGTCTTTGAGGAGCCAATCTCCATTAAAGCCTGGCTACTTTCTGATCTGTTCCTTTTTGGTTTTTTTTTTTTGGAGAGACTGGAGTCTTGAACTCAGGGCCTTGCATTTCCTAGGCAAGCGCTCTAGTACCACTTAATCCGCGCCCCAGCCACTCCTCTCCCCATGGCACCCACAGGTACCCACCGCCTTTTCCATGTAAGGAAGCACGGCACATCCCCGAAGACTCCCACAACCGGGAGGGAGATGTGCCTGTGCATTCCACCCCTGCGAGGCCAGTGACCCTGAGGGTCACCCACTGTCTTTCTTTTTCGTTTTTCTTTCTTGGGCAGTACTGGGCTTTGAACTCACGGCTTGGCGCTTGCTAGGCGGCGATGCGAATGGGGCCCAGGGTGGAGCTCAGGGGTACAGCGCCTGCCTAGCACGTGTGAGGCCCTGGGTTCAATTCCCAGCACTGCAAAAAAGACAAGGAAAGACGCCATGATACCCGGGGCAGATTACAGATGCTCCTTCTCTTAAAGGGACCCAATGCTTGGCCTCAGAAACCCCAGGGGTTGAAGACCGTGTTAAATGTTGGGAATGTCACCAAGAGCACAGGCAGCCATCGGGGCAAAAGAGCGGGCGAGATGACAACACGCCCACGACGCAAGCCGAGTTAATAGAGCATTATTTATTGCAGGAGGGGAAACGCGGTGGAATATTACGCACTCATGAATATAGATGGCAAAATGAGACCTGCTGAAACTATTCCAGGAATGGGAATGGGATGAAGGGTAATGACGGAGGGGTGAATTCAGCTTTGATGTATTGTAAGAACTTTTGTAAATGTCACAATGGACCCCAGTACAACACAATAAAAAAAAATAAAAGCAAAAAAACCACACCCCACGTTATGTATTAATTTTCAGTTCACTTTCACCCACCCCAGGGACAGAAAGCCCGGTGATTTTTTTCCTTCCAGCCTTGCACAATTCCTGGGTGCTGACCACGCACCAGAACCACGGACTGTGCCTCGCGCCCCAGCCCCACAGCAGGCCTGGGGTAGCCACTGGGACCATGCACGCTTCATAGATCACAAAGCTAAGACTCAGACACATGAACTCCCTTGCCCGTCGAGAGGCGGGTCTGGGATGTCCCTCCTGAGCCCAGGACAGGCTCGTGACAAGGGCAGGACTGAACTGGACCGGGGTGGAGTGTGGGTGGGCCATCCCAGAGGGTGGCGAGGCGGGACGGTGACGGTGACAGCTGCGTGTGGTTCAGAGCAAGGGTGGTGTAGACCGCAGCTGAGTCCAGCCTTCACTGCTTGCCAGCTACGGGGCTTGGGCCATGGTTCTTGAACAGCTTGTGCCTCAGTTTCTTCATCTGTAAGGTAGAGGTAACCACACTCTTAGGACTGTGCGTAGCGTTTCGTGACATGAGGCGGTAGAGGCTCTAAAACGGTCCCTGGGCGGCCGGAAGCATTCACCTGACTCTGCTTTCATTGCTGCAGGAGAAACAGCACAAGCAGAGTGACTTGGCTTGGTCCTCTGGAGGGCCAGGGTGACCGTTGGGCTGCAGTCAGTCAGTTACTTCGAGTGGAGAGGAGGCAGAATCGGATCAAGTTTGAAGAACGTGTGTCGTGTGCCATCCATGGGAACAGCTGTGTGCTGTTCAAGCACTCCTCAGAGCCGGGCGTGGTGCCTCACGCCTGTAATCCCACCTATTCAGGAGGCAGAGACAGGGAGAATTGCAGTTCAAGCCTAGCCCAGGCAAAAAGCTGTTGAGAACTCATCTCAACAGACGGGCTGGGTGTGGTGGTGCACGCCTGTCGTCCCTGCTACACAGGAGGAAAGTAGTCTGGGTAAAAAAAACAACACTACCTGAATAACAACCAAAAGCAAAGAGGGCTGGAGGAGTGGCTCGGGAGGTAGAGCGCCTGCCCAGCAAATACGGGCCCTGAGTTCAAATCCCAGAACTGAAAAAGAAAAACAACACAAAAATAAGACAAAACCACACACACACACACACACACACAAAGATGGGGAAGGAGAGGGCAGAAGAAGAAGAAGACGTATTCCAGTTGTGCCGGACATCTGTCACTGTCCCTGCTGGGCAGAGTTAAATGCAAATGGCAGTTTTCAGGTGACCCAAGAACTGGGTTCGAATTCTCGGCGATTTTCCCCATGCTCGTCAGGAATCCCTTCCCAAAGACAAAGCCTTCCCAACCCCCTCTTGGGAGGTGAGGCCAGGGCTCGCTGCTCAATGGACGTCATTTCTCCTCCCGAGTGTTTGTGGGTCCAAATGCTGTGCAGGCCCTCCAGGGACAACACTCGGAAAGTCAAACAAGCAACACATGCGATTCCAGGAGGCCCTGCCAGGCTCCTGCTCCGTTTTTCCATCGTTTGCTCCCCCCGGCAGGGCACCTCCTTTGGCACTTGGCCTGGTGAAAAATCAAAGCCACCAACAGGACCAGCACGTGATAAGCAGTCACCGTCCAGGACTTTCCCAGGAAGGCGTCTTTGTTCTCGGTTCAGGCTCTCGACACTGCTCACAGCTCTGATTTCTGCATTTGCCCTGGGATGTGAAATTAAACCGCATTCCAGAACCCGGAATGGGGGGGACACCCAGGGAGAGCGGCCCAGAGTCCTTTCCTCTCTGGTCCCCAGAGGCAGTGACCCCGAGGCTCACAGGGCCTCTCCCTACCTGCAGCCTCAAATCTGGGGGCGTCCAGATTTGGCAGCACCGAGACTTGAACTCAGGGCCTCACGCTTGCTAGGCAGGCGCTCTACCGCTTGGGCCGCTCCACCCTGCAAAGTGTGTTTCTTAAGAACTTTCAAGACTGTCACCCTTGCCACCTTAGGGGAAATGGGGACTTCAGGTAGTTCCTGAGGCTCTGAGCAACCCACACAGGACTTCTTCCCACCTAATTAAACTACAAACCCTGGTGACATTCCTCCCCCATCACAGACCAGTGACATCACAAATGCGAGCGAGAACGTCTCAAAACTGCTTACCTGGGAGCCAAACCCTAAACAAAAAGCCGTCCGTCCGTCCATGACTGAGACACAGAGAGGACAGGTGACGAGAAATGCGAAAACAAAACAAAAAAAGAGAAAAAGAGACAAAGACAGACATAATTCCTTGCCCTACCAAGCGAGCTAAAATAAAATTTGAGGCAACTGAAATGTGATACAGGGACTTCCTCTTTTTGACAGGTGACATTTCTTAGAAAGCCAGGTCTCTTCGACTGCGGCATTCTAGTCTATCTGAGCTGTTTCCTTGGCAGTCCCAGAAAATATGTTTAGCCTTTTTGTCCTACAGGAGAAGTCCCCAGTTTTAGTGGCTTTTCTTGGCTCTTGGTTAGAAGGTGCTTTCAGGCTTTGGCAGGACTTACCTGCTGTCATTTCTCTGTCGTGGGGTCACCAGCTTCTATGTTGGCTTTTTGGCGGTACAGGGATTTGAACTCAGGGCTTCGCACTGGCGAGGCAGGTGCCCTACCGCTTAAGCCACGCCTCCAGCCCTGACTCCAGCTTGTACAGGGAGGACTCCTTCCTGCCGCAGGCTCCCTTATCTTTCTAGGGGGCCTCATGAGTCTCCTGCCTAGGCATGTTGTCATCTGAGAGCCTAAATGTCACTGTGACCTTGGGACATTCCTAGCACTGGTGGCCTCCCCCGGCTGCAGGAGGCCAGCGGGAGGCAGGGCGGGAGGCGGACGCTGGCCACTGCTTGACAGATTTATTTCAGGTGACAGCGATCCTAAAGTTGCAGACAGACTGGGGGTGGCAGGAGTACGGGGCTCTGTGCTCAAAACATGGACGGGCCAGACGTGTACATAGCTCTGACTGTGAGTTCAAATCCCAACTGTGACTGTAACTGAGGATGACCTGGGGCTTAACCTCTATTTTATTTTTATTTTTTTGCAGTACTGGGGTTTGAACTCAGGGCCTTGAGCCACTCCACCAGCCCTTTTTGGTGAAGGGTTTTTCAAGATAAGGTCTTGCAAACTACTTGCCCAGGCTGGCTTCAAACCTTGATCCTCCTGATCTCTGCCTCCTGAGTAGCTGGGATTACAGGTGTGAGGCACGGCGCCCAGCTGGGGTTCACCTGTTTGTGCCTTGATTTTATTATATGCAATGAGGGATAATGGCCCTTCTGTCACAGAGCTCGTGAAGATTAAATGAATGAATGCATGCAGGTGGCTTTCGAATCGAGCCTGGCAGAATAAATAATTCGGATCCTTTGTGACGTTCAACAGATGACAGCTGAGGTTCCGAACCTAGCTGCGCGGCCTTGGGCAAACTAATTCCAATTTCCTTGCCTTTCCAACGACCTCCTGCTGGCCCTCCAGGACTACGGGGACACACAGACAGCCGACTATGCTAGACAGGCCAGTGTGGGCTGTTGCTGTAACCGACACTCAAGTTCCAGAGAATTCGTCTGCACTCCCGTCTCAAGTTTTGACTTTGACTTCTCTGCTTTCTTTCTGGCCAAAGTTCAAGGGATAAAAAGGAGGAGCCCACCAAGATCTGAGGACAGATAAGGTCCTCACCCACGAGCTGTCCCAGGACAGTGGGACGGACGCCGGGAGGGGCCGCGTTTTCTCCCTGAAACCTCAAAGAGACAGCGTTTGTTGAGGACACGCCAACCATCCACGGCCTCCCTGCCAGGGTTACCACGCCATGGTGGCCCCGAGCTGTGGAATCCTTCAGGAGCTCCCCAGAGGTTCAGCGTGGGACGCTCTGTGCAGCCGGGCTGCCACCCTCAAAGGGGCACAGAGGGACCCATTGCCGGGCAGGACGTGGCTGGTGTCCGTGAGAGGCCTGTGCTCAAAAAGTGGCCCAAGGTAAAGAGTGAAGACTAAGAACGGCCCTCAGGATTAGCGTCCTCTCTGCAGATGCCTGAAAAGGAAACACCGCTTTGCCCCTTCCGCCTCATCTCAGAGGTTTACAAGTTAGGGACACACTCCCAGGGGGAGCCTGAAGTCCCCTCTCCACTCGTGCCTAGGTCATTTTTTTTTGTACGTCTAAGAGATGGTGTCTCTCTCTGTTGCCCAGGGTGGTCTTGAACCCCTGGACTCAAGTGATCTTCCCACCTCAGCCTCCCCAGTATTGGGGTGCACCTCTGTGCCTGGCACAGGGGTAGATGCTTGGAAGGTTTTCCCCAGAAGGAATCGAGGGTCCCTTGGTTTCCAGATAAGAAAAGTCCTGGCAAAAGGCCAGGGGCTTCATGTAACTATGGTCTCCATTTTTTTTTTTTTTTTTTTTTGGTGGCACTGGGGTTTGAACTCAGGGCCTCCACCTTGAGCCATTCCACCAGCCCTTTTTCGTGAAGGGTTTTTTTGGAGCTAGGGTGTTGGGAACTATTTGCCCAAGCTGGCTTCGAATTTCGATCCTCCCAATCTCTGCCTCCCAAGTAGCTGAGATTACAGGCGTGAGCCACTGGCGTCTGGCTGCATTCGTTATTTTTAAAGCAGACCCCTAGGGTTGTTGGTTGTTCACAGCCATGGTCTCCAGCTTTTTCCACCTAAGCTGAGCAGAAAACCTGTAGCCACCACCAGGAATAAGCAGATGCTTATGTCCACACCTGGACTCTCTCTCGACAGGACAGGAAGTTACACGGTGGCCTCCATGGGCAAGTTGAAGTTCAAAGCACCGCCCCATGCGAACCTCTCTGCAGACTGATGACTTTAACGGGAACACAGCAATGACAACATATGACACTTGATAAAATTGTATTTTTTTTTTTTTACAGTCATCTGTACAATTTGTTACAAAACCATAGAAGGCTACAATTTGTTTTAAATCATTTTTGGTCTGCAAGTATGTAAAGTCTGTGTGCAATTATGTATTTACAGGGCCTCGTGTTAGTCATTTTCAGTGATTACTCCAACAACGCCACACTCTCAACGTAAGACATGGCTTCAGATAAATATATTAGTAAATAAATATTCTGAGAACATATTTCCATAAATGAAATGTGCTGCTATTTATACACAGAATATACAGAAGTTTTCTAGCTTTTAAAACATTTTTTTTAAAAAAATGGTAATGTTGGAAAAAAGAGCCCTTAGACCATTTCATTACAAAATCTTTACAGCAAAGTCTTTACAAAATATCTCTTAAGTGCTATGGGAGAAAATAAAAAAATTTTTTTTAAATAGTGCCTTGTTAGCTCATGATAGAATTTATATAAAGAATAGAAAAAAGGCAGCTCTGTTCAAAAGACGATAGTTCTGATTAGTAATTGTTTGTCAGACCTCATTTAAAAAGCATTAGTCCTGTGTGAACTTCGAGAGCAAACAGCACAGAGAGGAGGATCTGAGCAGGGAACAGCAGATGGAGCTGAAAAGAAACAAAGAGGTTTGGAGGGGAGAGGAAGGGGCTGAGATTAAAGCCGTTTTCAGCTGCTTCTGGAACTTACAGGGTGGCCCTACACCCAGGGCTGAGCCCCAGGGCCGACATGGGGACAGGGCTCCCAGTGGGAAGCAGGATGCCCTGTTTCCATGGCCACCCACCCCACCCCACCTCACCAAGTCCCATGGCTGCAGTTCAGAACCTCAAGGAAGGCATTTCTTTGGATTTCGATGATGACGTGATAAGATGGTTGGGATTACTTTATTCTAGTGACCTCGCTGTCTGATGAGCCAACACAAAAGACACCGGCTGATATTTAAGTTTTGAAATTTTCATTTTTGTTTCTGTCCTCCCATAAACTGCAAAAATTAAATGCACTTCGTGAATTATTTATTTTAAATGACAATTGAATGCGTTTGTTTTACTAAGTCCAAGTTTTCGGACTGGTGGAGTGGAGTGGCTCAGCTGGTAGAGCGCCTGCCTAGCAAGCGCAAAGTCCTGAGTTCAAACCCCATTACCACCAAAAAAAAAAAAAAAAATCCAAATTCTCATCTGTTTATTGTTTATGGCTAGCAAGAAGCAGTTCTCTAGCCAGGGCCGCTTTGGGGGGACAGTTTCAGACAAGAAAGATGATATGAGCTCAAACGCATTACAAACAAAAAAAGCAAAACCACAAATAACAAAAAAAAAATCTCAACAATGAGAAGTTGCTTTTCTGCAGTTCATGTTAAAAGCCACCCTCCCCCGCCACCAAAACCAAGTAATGCAAGCTGGTGGCCCCACAGCTGCCGCTCCTGGCCCCAGAAATAAAGGCGGTGGCCATGGGTGTGATCGTATGTCAACAGCTTCTTCTCACACCCTCACCAACAGGTGTGCTGGGCCCAGCCTGGGGAAGCAGTCCCTAGGGACTGTCCCCCAGAGGCTGGAGGACAAATCTCAGCAGAGTTCCTAAATGGCAAATGGCCGGGATCATTTGATGCTTGGATTTCTTTGTGTCAAATGCTGAGTTACTTGTAAAGCAAGTGTCCTGGTTATAGGCCGGGCTTTCAAAGAACAAAGTATTCTGATACGGTGAGATTCTCTTTCAAAACGTCCTTCGGGACCCTGGGCCGACTTCCTGTGAGCCTGACTGGAGAAGGGGACACCACAGTCTCCTGGCAACCCAGGGTGGTCCCTATTTTCCCACTACAGGGGGCCAGGTCCCACGGTTCCTGCTCTGTAAATGAGGCTTTTAGACGCAACAGCTCAATTTCTCTCAGATGGCTAAATGAACAAGTGTCCAGAGAAGTTAGTAAACACGATGCCTAATCTGATTCAGTTTCCTTTAAAAAAAAATTTTTTTTAAACAACAAAGACTACATTGGAGAAAAGATGACAATCCCTGATCTGAAGTAGCTTTAAATAGATTCTCTCTCCCTTTTAAAAATGAAAAAAGAAAAAGACGTGGGTTTTTAAAACTTTCCCTCCCCCTTTAAAAAAAAAAACAAAGTCTGGAAAAATACACAGAAGTTCCCCTCTGGGTCTACACTACCTGGCTGTCTGCCTCCCGTGGGGTCAGTGCTACAGTGCATTCGGTACGCAGTGCAGTAGGCGCCCCGGGGCAGATGAGCGTTCAGCCCTGAGTCAGAGGCTGGGTAACCCTGAAGCGGTTGCTTCCCTGGGGACCAGGAGGGATGGCACAGTACACAGAGGGGGCTCAGGGCACCGAGGGGCATGTGCCCCCGGGAAGCAGCAATGGAGGGGTGCGGCTGTCCCCACAAAGACACCTGCATACCCCAGCATGCCCTCGGTGGAGAGCAACCCTTCCCCACCCCCACGTCAGACACCAAGGCCATAAAACTACATTCCTCCTGGGTGTCTGCCTGGTCCACCCGTCCAACCATTTGTGCAGCCAGTGCCAGGAAGCCCAAAAGACTTTTGCAAAGGGTTCCCAAGTCAGGATCACAGAGGGGAGAGGTTTCCCATCCTCGCCCCAGGGGTCAGAGTTCAGGAATAGAACCCCAGGAACACTGCCCTTACTGTGATCTTGACCTCTGTCCAGATAAGGACTGTGAACTCTTACGACTTTCCTTGGGATAACGAGCAAAACGGACAGTGGAGGAGGCTGGGCAGAGCTGTCCGTCACCCTGGGGCTGCTCCCCAGGACTGCACACCTTCTGGCTCATCCCTAGCGTGTCCATCACCTGCCAGAAAGGCCTGGCTTCTGAGGAGACCTGACGTTTTGTACGTTCGGCTTTGCCGGGAGGAAGAAAGAGGCAGCTTTGCACAGCTCCTCAGTCTGTACCCACATCAGCTAGCGTCACTTCAAGTTTCTGGTGCATCTTCTAAGGCAGGTATATAGGTCCTGAGCTCTCTTTCAAAGGCCTCAGCTCCCACTGGGAGACAGCAGTATCTACACGTGGTGTGGTTCATTTAACGCAGCAGTGACTTTTTTTTGTTGTTTTCAGCAAAAGTTGGTGGGTAGGGTTCGTTTAAAATATATATTTAAATAACTTTTTACATTTACATATAATATCTTAAAAAAACAAGCAGACAACTCAATCCCGCACACCTTGGAACACCAAGCACACACTTCACAAAACAGAAGAACAACACATTGTGGAAAGAGACAAAGGACTCGAGATTTTGTCTGTTGGTTTGTTAATGGGGAGGGGCTGCCACAGCTGGCTCACATTTTGGGTTGAGAAGGAGGGCTCTCTTTATTACCACTTTTTGTGTGTTTGTCAAAGCTAAAAAATATTTGTTTTGAAGGGAGTTGGTTTGGAATCTCCGTACAGTTCCTGATTTCCAGAAGAGTCCCTTCCAAGCTCAGGCCCCTGGGCTGCTGCCTGGGTGAGATCCTGGTCCTAGGAGAGAAAGGGAGACAGTCATCAGGGCAGGGAGCTGGCACTGCAGGTTCCGGACCCAGAGCACAGGGAAGAGGAAAGGGCCTCCGTGTGTGGCAGGCTCTCAGGAGTGACAGCTCACAATGGTGAATGGACCGTGCATGTGACAAGGGCTGAAGCAGGCCTCCTTTTCTTAGAAGGGCTCAGTCTGTGCTCAGAACACAGTAGTCTGCCTTAGGTGACAAGCAAACGCAACACACAAAGTGGTGTTAACTGAGTACCCAGTGTGCACTGGGCAGGCGCAGGCACTGGAAGGACAGGGAGGAACCCCTCGCAGAGCCTGAAGACTGCCCACGCAGTAACCACAGGTTGGGATGACTTAGGGCGTAACGGGGGGCGAGGGTGGAGGGGTGCCTAAGCTGCGATCTGGAGGAGAGGTGGGGGCAGCGGTCGGGAGGTTGGCATGAGCTTGGAAGGACAGGAGGCAAAAGGAGCTAAAGCCAGCAAGGAAGAGAAAGAGGCCAGGTCAGACATGGTGAGAAGTTCACGGTTTGAAGACACAAAAGGTAACAGCAAGTTATTAAAGGTGCCTCCTAGGTGGGACAGAAGGCCAGGCCAGTGACAGGAGACCGTCAGAAGGCTGCTAATGCCTTTGCCCTGCTGAGAGGAGTGGGTCTGGACTGCAGGGGTGGCAGGAAGTGGATACGCTTGAGGATTCTTTGGGAGTAAGTGCTGCTGTGGATGTGACAGGGTTGGGGAGATGGCAGGATCACACAAACAGGGCTCAGTGGACCTGGAACCAGAGGAAGGGAATGACCTTTGGACACCATCAGGTACAGCTGTGTTAAAGCCAAGTGCTGAAGAAGAGAACCTGCACGGAAGGGACTGCCATCAGTCTCACCTGCAGCCTCAGCAACTGGCACGCTGGGCTCCTGAGTGTCCTGAGGGGCACTGGGAAGGCTGGCCCTGGTGGCACCCGCCTCCTCAGGTGGGCAGCCAGGCTGCAGCAGCACCTCGGCCTGGTGGCACGGAGCCCGCTCCTCTTCCCGGGCTGTTTCCAGCCCCCTGTGGTGCCGTGGGGCGTCCAGGCCCAGCGTCCCACTCCAGGGACTGAAGCTGTGGGTCCCTTGGCAGTCTGGGGACAGGCCCAAGTCACAGTCCACATCCTCGGGAATGATAGGGATGCGTTGACTCAGGTCCCGGGCCCCTGGGTGGCAGCTGGGTGGGGGATCCTCAGCCAGTGTGTACTGCACTCTCACCGAGTAGTCCTCCGCGAAGCAGCCGCCACCCCCGCCACTGCGGGCCACCTGCTTCTCTTCATAGAAGCAGCAGGGCAGGCTCTCATAGGTCACCCCATCTGTCCTGGGCAAATGGTCTGGGCGAAGGCCATACAGGCCCTGGAAGCTGGCCGGCTGAGGGTCCCCACTCCCAGGGCCACAGCCCTCCAGGAGCGGGGGCCCCAGTGCAGAGGGCTGAGGCTCGCAGCAGCAGGCACAGGACAGCCCCTCATGGCCCCCCTTCCAGGTCCTCCTGAGGTCCAGGGCGGCCCCAGGAGAGGCGTCGAGCCCCACTTCTGAGGTAGAGCCATTGGGTCCCCGGGGCTCCAGCGAGGAGCTGCTGCTATAGTTTAGGTCCAGGCTGCAGGTTGACAGCTGGTCCCCCGAGGGAGAGGCAGGGCCCGGCCACGGCTCTCCCCGGCCAGCACCATGGCCATGTGCTGCCCAGAGCTCATCAGAGGGCAGGGAGCCCTCGAGGTGCACAGCAGGGCCCCGGGCCGAGGTGCCCAGGCCACCCGGCTCCCCGGTGCTGACCCGGCAGGGACTCCGGCTGCGGTAGACAAAGGGGTCATAGTCGCTGCTGAGGGAGCTGCGGAAGGTGGAGCAGCTCCCATACACGCCCTGATTGCTGACCTCGGTGCAGTCCACCACGGAGTCGCTGGAGGAGCAGTGGCAATGGCCGGAGCTGCTGCTGCTGCTGTCACTGCCTGGGCAGTCGGCCAGGTAGCCACTGCACACAGAGCGGTGGCCGTGGGAGCAGCTGAAGCTGGACGTGCTCCCGCTCTCCAGGTGGGCGGACGGTGCCATATGCACCACGGTGGGGAACAGCAGGCTGCTCCCGCTCGGCGGGAAGGCACGGGCCGGGCCCCTGGGTGCCAGGCTGGGTGGGGGCTGGCCCTCCTGCTCCGGGTAACTGAGGCCCTGGAAGTAGTAGTGTTGGTACATGGTCTCGTACTGGGAGAAGCAAGCTGCCTTGGAGAAGCTGCGGCCGCTGAACTTGGGCCTGCGGAAGGGATGGGCTGGTGAATAGGCCCGGTGCTCCAGGCCGCAGCGGTGAGTGGCCAGGCTGGGGTCCAGGTGCAAGGGCGGGTAGCCACGGACATAGGCGGGGGTCTGCGGAGAATAGAGGCTCTGCTCCCTGTGCCGGTCCATGGTCAGCAATGTGACTGGGTTCCCGTGGGAGTCCATGCTTGTCCTCGTAGGGTAGGCTGGGATGGCGCTGGTTCTGTGCACACGGCCCGGGTAATGTACTGGCAGGGTCACCCTCTGCTGCCGACTGCGTGCAAGGTTGCTCGTCTCCACGCACATGGAGCCAGGGTTTCCCTTTTGTTCTGGGAGAGGTGGGGAAACAAGGTAAGCACGGTTGAAGCAGTAAGCTGGGCCACCTGCCAGGGGCCTATTCTCACATTCTAAAGTGTCACCAAGTCTGGCTGAGCTGGCAGAGGCTGACTTGCCTCTCTGTGAAAGGGGGGGGAGGGGGTCACTCCCTTAAGGGTCCATCTCCCACCTCCCCACTGTTCTGCCTGACCAGGGCACCAGGGGGTCCATAGAGAGCAAAAGGGTTGTGAAGACAGCAGTGTCCCTTACCCCATATCAAAACACGGTGACATGGGAGCAGCACTGTGTACCTGCCACCACACACTCATCATCTCTTGTGGGCCCTGGGAACAACCGTGTGTTCTGGACATGGGCAAGCATCGTCACTGTCACCCACTAAAGAGCCTGGGGCAAGAGGCCCAGAGAGGCCGGACACATTGCCCATGGCCGCCACGCCAGCGGGTCTGCAAGGCAACGCTGCCGTGCATGCAAGCTGTGTCATGCTCTCGCCAGGCACTGCGAAAGGACAGTGTCCTCTGACCTGATTCCAGCAACTCCTGAGGGAGGTGACCGTTACCTATGATGTTGTGCCGACAGTGTGGGCACGTGTGATGCTGCAGCAGCCATGGGTCCACGCACTTTCTGTGGAATCGGTGAGTACACGGGATGACCCGCAGCTCCTGGAAAGCACAAAGGGAACATGGCCTGAAAGGAGGGCACCATGGCAGGCAGTGCTGCCCTCAGCCTCGCACAGGCTTCCTCCTGTGGAGCCCAGCATGGACCGAGGAGTCCTGTCCACCCTTTTGGTGACTTCTTGCAATAGTGTGGATCTTAGCTGTACCCCATGTGCTAAAGGCTTGGTCTCCAGCTTGGCACTGCTAGGAGGTGGAGCCTATAGGGAGGTCTTTAGGTGACAGGGGTGTGCCCTCCAAGGGCATCATGGGACCCTGGTCCTGGTCTCTTCTTCTTCTCTAATTTTCTTTTTTGGGTGGTGCTAGGGTTTGAACTGAGGGCTTTGGGCTTGCTGGGCAGGCTCTCTACCACTTGAGCCATGCACCCAGCTCTCCTCCTCTTTTGTGTCCTGGTCACGAAGCGAGTGCTTTTGCTCTGCCATGTATTCCACCACGATGCCCAAAGCAATGGGGCCAACTGACTGTGGGCTAAAACCTCTAAAATAAACCTAACTAAATGAGTCTAAATAACCCTTTTGCTTTCTAAGTTGATTATCTCAGCCATTTGTTACAGTAACGGAAAGCTAACATTCTCCCTGCTCCCCTCCCCACCTCCAGCTATTGTCGCTCCATTTCCCTAGGCAGGGGCCATGGGTGGGTTCTAGGGAGAAGGAAACTGCCCCTCCACCTGCCCTAATTACAACCCTCAGTGTTAAGGGGACAGGAGCAGGGAAGCAGTTCCCTTTCCTGGAGTTGGAGGGCACGAAGATTCACACTCTACACGGAGAAGACCAAAGTCTCAGGCCAGTGAGGATATGAAGCTTTGGAGAAAGAACCAGGAACACCCAGGACATGTATCTTTGGGGAAGATTGCCTATAAATACCCCAAATGGGGACGAGTACAAAGGAAGGTGTCTGGGACTTGTGACTGGCTGTGGGAGCGTAGGAGCAAAACTTTGTAGTCCTGGCTGTTACTGGATCCTGAACACTTCCGATGGGGGCACAGGGTTCACAACAACAGCAGTCTATGTGGACAGAGTGACAGTCTGACACAGTAATGTCCAAATTAACACCTAACACTGGCCCTGACTCAGTGCCAAGGTCTACAAATTATTTTTCATGTAACCTTCCTGATCACCTGGAATGCGCTTGGTCTCAAGTCCATGTCACAAGAGAATGAAGGCAGAGAATGAAGTCTCTTGACCCCGTTCACAAAGCTAAAATCTGCCAGGACCAGGGTCAGAGCGCAGGCAGTCTGCACCCAGAATCCACACAGGAACACAGTTCCCAAGGGCAGAGCCTACAAATGCTCATTTTACCCAACAGTCTATACAGCAGTGGAGCACTTTCAAAAAGCCATCAAATGCCTGCGGTTCTCTAATGGTTTGCTCCCTGGTCCCCCAAATCATGTGCGTATAAGCATCCATGTCTCCAGAGAGATTAAGCAAAAGTGGTGAATGGTTAATGATGGGTGATCTACAATGATGCAAACTGTTCATGGTATTTTTCTTTCAACTTTTTTGGGGGCATTTTCAAAAGAAGGAGCTACAAAGGCTAAAACAAAACAAAAAATCAAATCCCTTGACTCTTTGCAAGAAATATACTGAGTCAAGAATCAGACTTTCCAGAAAAGTGATTTGAAAACAAAGTCGGCTTGTGTGAATGTCCTTAAAACGAGGCATTTTCTGTTCTGTCACACACTTTTTTTTTGTGTGTGGTACCGGGGCTTGCCTCAGGGCTTACACCTTGAGCCACTCCACCAGTCCTTTTTTATGTTGGGCTTTTTTGAGACAGGGTCTCTTGAACTATTTGCTAGGGCCGGCTTCGACCCGCGAGCCTCTTGATCAGCTAGGATTACAGGCATGAGCCACAGACACATTTCTGTTCAGCTTCAGAAGTTAGCTATTGTACGACAGCTGGACCCTCTGGAGAGTGTTGTGTCTGCTCATCCCCTTGAGGCTGGCCCCTCGAGGGTTGGCGTTGAAGCCCTTTGGCTGCTACAAGGCTGCAGGGAAGACTGTGGCCCTGTCCACCTCCTCCTGCCCAGTACAGGTCCTGCCCTGCCACTACCTCTCCATCGATGTACTTCTCCAGGCAGATGGCACAGTCGGATGTGGAGCTGCTGCTAAGCGTGTCCAGGGCTCCACAGCTGCCCTCCCGGCGGCCCTTGCTCTTGGAGTTGAACTTTCTGGTTTCCATCTTCTCCAGAGCCTGCACGGCCAGCCTGTTCATGGAATTCTACAGGGCAGAGCAAGCGTGGCAAGTGTTAAGAGTCTGTACGCGTTAACAGTGGTAGTCACCCCCAGGGTCATGGCACTCAGTACACCAGGACTGGCACACACTGGTCTCTTAGGTTGGAACAAATTTTCGAGAAGCCACTCAAAACTCAGACTGCCACAGCACCTATTTTCCAGATCCCTGGGGGGAGAGAGGATGGCACAAATCAGCCCAGGCTCTCCCCAAGTGGCAGTGCCAATAGCGGTCTTGCCTTCAAGGTAAAGGCAGGGGTCTTGTCAGTCAGTCAGCCCTGTGGCTTTCCACTGTTAGAACCTGTGTTACTAGCCTGCTGTATGCCCAAGGCTCCTGCACACTGAGGGAGGCTGTGTAAACGAGATGCTTGTGAGTGTTTGACACCTGGCCAACAGGATGTGCTCATTAACTCCACTTTTGATGTCAGTGGTGGCCCCTGGACCACTCACTGACAACTGAAGCAATTCTCTTGCACACAGCCACCATCTGTGGCACCACCTCTCTCCCGAGGTGTCACAGCAGCCATACATTTGAGTCTAGAGTTTTGCTTGTCCCATCACCACCCTCCTCCCCCAAATCTTCCTTCTACAGTATGAGTATACAGTGAGAGGCTGGCTAGGGTGCTATTGTGGCCCCCCGTTGATGAAGTCATGGAGGGCCTGGCTCAGCAGGCTAGGGTGGAGCCTGAGACTGCATTTCTATAAAGCTCCCTAGAGCTGTTGGTGCCGAAATCTACCTGAGCAGCAAGGTTCTAGGGCTCCTCGGGGGCATTAATTTAAACATTTCCTCCAAAAAACTAGCTGGGTACACCCGCAGTGCTGGCCTATGAAGGGAGACTGGAAGGAGCCTTGGCTTTCTCCAGCAACTGTGGCAGGCTGGGAGCTCAGACCCTCCGCCAGCAGGCTGAGGTCCCCTGACTCACCAGCCACAGGGCAATGGGGTCAGGGTTCATGGGCTGCTCTGAGGAGTTACCTGACTACGGCGTTGTTTTAACTTGATTTTGACGAGGAGGATGAGGCACACCAAGGAGACCACAACGAAGAAAGCCAGGAAAATTCCCATGTCGAAGTACTCGGTAGGTTGCTAGAACAGGACACAAACACCATGAGCCTCGGCCTCTCTGCGGCCGGGTAACGGGCACGCTGGTCGTGGGCCTTGGTCAGGAGAAGGGTGGAGCAGTGAGGTGAGGCTCCCTTAGTGTGCAGGAGAGTCCTGTGGTTCTGTTCACATGTCCACGGTGTGTCCTCTGGACCCAGGTGACGCCTTTGATGTGGCCGGGGGAGGCCTGCAGTGGTCTCAGGCCTCCCAGTAGCCAAGGGAACTATTCACAAAACCTGGCCCCCGGTGGAACAGTGCAAAGTTCGCTGTAACCGGTAAGAAAGGTCCTTCCAAATAAACACAAATGATCACATTTATAGGACAAAGGAATGAGTGTCACGTTTTGAGGGAACAGTGATTACTAACCATATAATTAACAGTTTACGACAACTCAGAAAATTGTACGCTGCTTCCACAAATACCAGCTTCCACTACAATGAGTCATATTAACCAAAGAGTCCTTTTTTCCTTTAAAAAGAAGCCAGCAAGTCAGTTCTCCAAACTCCCTCTACTCTTAGTTCTTACCCCCTTCCTCACAGCAACTGCATCCTAACACCGAGGTCACCTCACCTAGGACCCACACTTAGCCAACAGAAGCAGAGTTTGCGGGTGGGACGCTCTGTATGGTCAGATGCTTTGCGCACGAGCAAGGACCATCTTTCTGTGACTACTGTACCCTCTGTGAGGAGCATCAGCCTTGGGTTCCTGGAACCCTTCAGCCCGAGGTTGGGAAGAAAATGCCAGACAAGCATTAGTGGCCTGCAGTGTCCCTTCGGCACACTGAAGACAAGCCTGTTGGTTAGCCAGGAAAGTCATCCCGCCTCTTCATCTTCCTCAGTTTGCCTGTCAGAGGGAGATGGGCTGGGAGAGAAGGAAGGGCCAAGGGCAATGCCAGCTGGAGGAGATCAGATACCTTCTTAGCATGAGGCATCTGTGGCTGTGAGATTTTTCAAATTCTGGAATATGGGTGAAAAATTCCCCCGGCCCCCTGTCCTATAGCTGATCTCAACCTGGCGTTTTAGGCAGACAGATGACAGGACTGAAGACACAAAGGCCAAAGGAAGTCAAGTCACAGGTAGGGGCGTGGAAGCTGCAGGCGGGGCTGGGTGACACTCACTCGAGGAGAACGGTGCTGGATCCTTGCTCGAGCCACCTTCTGTTTATTGACAATGTTCATCAGCTTAATGGCGTCTGCGCCCTTCACGTACACCACCGGCCTCTTGAGTGGGTCTTCCGAGCCCTGGTTCAGCTGAAGGAAGAAAGGGCTCTGGTTAAAAGGCCTGCTTACTTCAAGCAGCAAGAAAGGACTGAGGATGTAGCTGAGTGGTCACAAGCCCTAGTTTCTAGCCCTAGCACCATGCACACCTGCCCCGCACAAAAAGGGAGCGAGAAAAGGGCTGGAGGAAAAGCACACTAAATCCTGTCTGGAAATCCTTGACATCTTCAAGCATTGTGACCTCAGGGCTCCTAGAAGGGCAAGGCTGCAATGATTTGTCAGAAGATGGGCTGGCAGGGCAGGCTAAAGGCCCGGAAGTGTCTTTCAGAATGTCTCTCACCCCCAACTCTCTGGGTGTCAACCCCTCTCAATACACCTTCCTCAGGCATGATATCCAAACCCAGACATCTTACTTCAGCAGACAAGCACAAAGTCCCTAAGATGAGAGGGACCAGCGACCAGCCACACAAACTAAAGGCAAATCGCAGGGCTGGCACAGTCCAAATTCACCTGGTCGATTGCTTCTGGGTTTTCAGACACATCAAAGATGACCGCAGTGGCTCCTCGCTGTACCGCTCGCTTGGCCTGGGGGGTGGGAAAAGAGCAGGTTGATAACTCTGACCATCGACTCCTCCCAATGCCCGAATTCAAATGCAGAATCTGACAGTAACCAGCTATGGCACTTTGGGCAAATTACCTAAGTGCAAAAGGGGATAATGCACTTACCTTGTGTGACTATCCGGAGAACCACACAACTCAGAATAGGTGAAAATAGGTAACTGGGTATTTAGGGAGAATGCCTGTGTCTCCCTAACCAGGCCAAACATTAAAGACAAGACAAACTAGAGATCAACAGCCTGCCCAGTCAGCACAGAGGTGCTGGTTTCAGTACTTTCTGCTATGAACACAGAACCACTGGCAACCAAAGCAAATGCCTTTGGTCCATCTCTTGTGGGCTTTCCTTCCCGGTTCATGTAGTTAGAATAGCATGGCGATATTTCTGAACCGATCTCAGAACGGTCAATTTTAATAAGTGACACAAGCTGAAGACCTTGGAAAACACTGTCACTGGAAAGTTATGAGAAATAATTATAAGTGAGGATTTAGAGCAGTTGGCTGTCAAACTTGGCTGCACATCAAAACCCACTCGGGAAGTTTGTAAAGCAGATTTCCTGGCTCAGACCACAGAGACTGATTCAGCAGGGCTGGAGGCAGGCCCAGGAAACTGAGTTCTGGAAGCTCTCGGAGGGACTTGGGTGATTCAGCCACTTGGGGGACTGTAGATCAGAAGGCTTAGAAACAAATGAGAAGTGACGTGATTTTTTTGGGTGTGGGGGGGAGGGGGAAAGGATTCCTTCCCATCCCAACGAAGCGTCTGATTTCCTATCAAGCTGGGAAGTTATGGAAGAATAAGACTTAAAACAGACCCTTGTTTTCAGGGTTAGAATCTTGTTAGTGGGGTGACTCCAAAAACAAGAAAATGAAGCAAAAATTGGCTTGCTAGAAGATGGGCAAGTGATGACTGCTGCTCAGAGTCACTGTGGGCCCCAGTACTTGAGAAAGAATGAAATCTGAACTCTTTCACAGGAATAATCCTTTATATGGTGAGAAAAGCTCCACGGACAAGAATGAGGCTGGGACAATGCCTCTGCTGGACCACCAGAGGGCAGGCTCACCCCACAGCTTTTTAAAGTCAACTTTGGCACCAAACAAGCAGGGCCAAAAACAGCTTCAGGGACCCTGGGGATGGCAAGGTCCTTAGCAGGTCAAGAAGCCCTGTCACCTTCGGTGTTGTGTTGCAGGGCCTTTCTCTTTCTTTTTCTTCAGCCGAGATCGAATGTGTTTAGTTTGTGTCAACAGTCCACACTACCGTTTCATCAGAGTGCGGCTTGAGTCGGGAGTGAATCCTGGGAGCTGTTCCTGGGCAAGTTACTGAATTGTTTTTTTCAGGGCCTTGCACATGCTAGGCAACCATTTTACTACTGAGCTCCACCCCAGCCCTTAGGATATTGAATCTCTTTCAGTCTCTGCCTCAGTTTCCTCATCAGTACCACAATGACCAGGGAATGTTCCAGTTCCCAGTCTTGGCCATTCCGCCGAGAATCCACAGTGACTCAGAACCTCCCTCTGGCAAGAGGACATGGTGAGAAAGTGGGGGTGAGGTGGCATCGCATTCCTCCTCTGCTAAGCTCTGTAGGGCCACAGGCCCCCAGCTGTGGACTCCAGGGGTACAGTAGGTGTGCGTGTTTCTGCTCAGATGGCGCCCCAGGCCTCTTCACAAATTCCTCCCCCAGACAGGGAAGTAAACAGGGCCTCTCGTTCCTTCATTTGGCTTCCATTCAAACAGGACCCACAGGAACATGGCTCTGAGATGTCCCGATCGAAGCTCCTGGACCTCCAGCTTTGATGCAGGTGCACCTGGAGAGCCTGGTGGCAGCGGATGAAAGTCCACACTGGGTTAGGGAATGCCTTCCTGGAATGCACCCAGGGAAGCCACTCAGCCAGGGACTTGGGCTTCTAGGCTTCCCTGCTCCACAACAACACGGACGTCTCAAGGATGTAGAGGCTCCACATGAGGCATGGCCCATTTGGGACAAGCAATGAAGACTTTTCTTTCTTTTGTTTTCTGTGGGGTTGGGGATCAAACCCAGGGCCTATGAGTGCTCGGTAAGCGCTCTACCACCAAGCTACGAGTCCAGCTCAATAACAGATGTCTTAAAGCAAAATCTAGGAGAAGGTTTCTATAGAGAATGGGGCAGGTAGAGGATAAGGTGCTTAAAATCCCATTTACGGCTCGACTTTAGACAAAACCTGAGCAGCAAACACACAGGATCCAAGACCTAATACTGTGGTGGAGAAAGTGCTGGAGTCTCATAGCTAGTTTACTTTTAAAATTATATTATAATGTAAAATGCTATTATAATAAGTTTTCATTTCCTGCACAGACCAGGACTGGCAGGAGAATCTTGCCTGTCAAGAGCTGGCTTAGGATTTAAAGTAGGCTGTGAAGGTCAGGGTGCCGTTCAGTGACAGAGTGCTTGCCCAGCCTGCACAAGGTCCTAGGGCCATTCCCAGCACCGGGGGAAAAAAAGGGCTGAGAATAATTCACGAAGTGATGCCTTTGTCTCATTAGTACCAAACCAAACTCAAAAACTCCAGAGCACTGCTTTGGACGCATTTCCTCCTGCCCCATGTTTTTAGTGTAAAACTTGACGAGATGAGGCAAATTCCTCATCAACTTCCAATTTTCCTACCTTCTGCCATTTTTCTTTTTACCTAGCCAACCTTGGGCCAGAATATTATTTCAAAACAAGTCGAAAACTCTAGTGGGCAGACTACTAGTCTTGTGACCCCAAGACCCCTGTCTTTCTGTCACATCTTTTGAAAGAAGAGAAAGATACAGCTTGGTAGACATCGGAAGGTGAAGGTCACTGGTAAACCTGGTTACACGTGGAGAGGGCTGTGGCCCCTAAAGTGTGCACAGACAGGAAAAGGAAGTGCAAGAGAAGGTCGTGACCTCTGCAGCAGAAGACAGATGGGAAATCTTGGCCAGGCTCAGAGGCAGCCAAATGCCTTGCCTGGATGGTTGTGGCATGGGCACGCCCTTCCCACAGGGGGCTCTTGGAATCCTTCATCACCTTTGCTGCTGTCACTCCCACCAGGCCAGTGTCTACAACCAGCCACCAGATGACCAGAAGCCTGGTGGCAGAATGCAGAATGAAAGGTTGTCGTGGTCCCTTATTTACCTTTCCAGCACAGACATGGCTTTCCCATATGGAAGTGTTCCTAACAGTAAGACTAAGTTTAGAAAGTTCCAGATGCAAACAGGGTGTTTTGATGAGAACGGACCCATTACCACCTCGTAGGGAAGAAAATGTGAAGCCTAAAATCGAGCACTCAGGGATGGATCAGGCATTCTCCCTGGTTTGGGGCCTGGACCCATCCAGTGTCCGCTCCCCAGAGCCTCTGGGACACAGACTCTAACTCTTACCTATGGCTGACCTGTTCCTCTCACGAGCACTTGATATGATGATGTCCCCACCTTTATTGTAGGAACACAAAGACAGAATACAATCTTAATAGGAAATAAGCCAAAAGATGACAGAAAATCCTTGTTCTAAGTTCCTGATCACAGTCATAGACAAACCAAGAAGTTAGTGCCAATGGGATGTGTTTTCAACCTCTTATGGGAAATTCAGACATATGGGGGCTACGACCAGACTTTTTTTTCCCCTTATATTGAATATAATTTTGCATTGCTTTTTCTAAATCCTCAACATAAGGTTCCAACAAGTTATTGAAAGTCCTTTGTTACATGTAACTTACTAGTTCTATCATTGAGCCCCATTCCCAGCCCCCGCACACATTTTTAATGGTTATTCTGATTGATACACTTGTGCATTTTTGTCATTTGAACTGGTCCAGTTTTTTATTATTACAATCATTGCTATACTGAATAAATTTTGGCTTTATTTCTAATTTCCTTAAGAGAGAGGAATAATGCCAAAGAATGGGAAGATTAAGAACGTTCACACGGGTCAAAAACTCTTAGTGCTGCTTCTTACATTCCTGCACTAATGACAAACTAGGATGGTAAAAACAATACATGACAAATGATACTACTGATTGAACTCAGTAAGGCGACCCTGTCGGTGAGCTGGCTGAGAGGAAACAAAAAGTCAGTGAGAATAACTCTCCGTGACATATTTCACCTGCACGAAGATACGCCACGCCACAATGCGCTATAATCAGTCATCCCTACCCTTCAGGTCATTCAAGGTCAAGTTCACTTGTGACTCCTTCCCTATAACCAACAGTGCTTCTCAGCCAAAAGGAGCTTACCCTCTGGGCAGTAATGTCTTTTAGTATTTCTCCTCTGTTGCTTACCTCTTACTTTGGTGCATTTTCCAGTGTTTTTTGTTTTGTTATTTGTAAGAGTAATGTCTTGCTGGGCACCAGTGGTTCACACCTGAAATCCCAGCTACTTAGGAGGCAGAGATCAGGAGGAACACAGTTCAAAGCCAGCCTGGGCAAATAGTTTGTAAGAACCTATCTCAAAAAAATCCTTCACACACACAAAAAAAAGGTCTGGTGGAGTGGCTCAAGGTGAAGGTCTTGATTCAAGCCCCAGTACTGCAAAAAAAAAAAAAAAAAAAAAAAAAAAAAAAAGTAATGTCTACATGTGCAAAATTTTTAAATAATTTAGGAACTTCAAGCAAACAATAATTCATCCATTACCCCTCCATATTCTAGTTTTTAGTACAAACGTGGTTTGCATTCTTTCATGATTTTCTTTAATCCATATATTACCAAGAATAAAATGCTGGAGATTATATGCACATAATAAAAGGCACTGAAAATAAACTGGATGTATACTGCTCTGTCCTCTGCTGTTTTCCTCTTTAACAATTTACTCAACACTGTCATGTGCACTGTGAAAAAATGTTCATTCTTTTTAACAGACACACAGGTCACTTTGTCATACAGTTTGTGCTAGAACACACTTAAGGATGGGCAGGTAGGTGCCACTATAAACAGTGCTGTACTCATACCATTGTGGGCTCAAGCTGGTGGCACCTGCCCTTAAAGAGTCTGAGCTGTCACTCGGAGTAAAAGGATGCAGACCTTGCTTGGATGCCCGGCACACCTGCGGAAACTCTTAAGAGGCTTCCAGGATCCAGGAGGGAGATTTACAGACCTCGCTCGTATACCCCATAAAGCCTAACAAAGCAGATCGCCTTGGTGTGGTCTGTATTCAACTAATTAACACGGTAGGCCGGAACATAGCCTAATTCTATTTGTATTACCATTTATTAATTTCATTGTTCAAAAGCAGCTATTAGCCAGTTATTACCTGTGCCAGGCCCTGGGGACTCAGACAGCACAGAACAGCAAGTACAGTGACAGACCCTTGTCTTCATGGAGCACACCTTCTGCCTGTGCTCCATGTCTCTGAAGAGGCTGGGGACACCAGGAAGTCACTGTTTAGATCCAAGGGCCAAAGGGTAAAAGATGAGGAACACAGGATCACTTATTCCCTGTCTCTCTATGGTGGCTTTTCCCAAACTGCATGTAGAGGAATGATAGATCTTCCTGGCCAGTGACCTTGGGGAATGCTGCTTCTTCTAGAGACACCCCTGACATTTGCAGAGCACACTAATGTGCTAGCGGGTCCTGTCTTCCCAACAAACTTTTTTCAGACACAGCCCCTCTTGTGGCAGTGCCTGTCAACACCCTCCCTACCATAGCCAGGCTTTGGGACAATGTCCACAGTGGACAGTATGTCCAGATGACAGGCATGCCACTCTCGCAGGTGAAGGGACCTAAAGAGGACTTATACTTTGATGTGGAAATCAATCACTAAGAATGTTCACGATTAACATGAGTCATTGGTACGAAAACGTTCAACTGTACAGTTTTATCTGACAGCTATTTAAGAGAGCCAACTGTGTGGCAGCACTCCGAGGAAGATACAAGCTAGGACCTTCTGGAAGTTTCTGCTGTGACACTGCTGTCCTGGGGGAGGAGCAGGAGGAGAGTACAGCCAAGTGAGAGTTTACGGGGACTCTCCTTCACATATTTACGGCAGCTTGACCCAAGAGGGCAGAAGCCAGGATTGCACAGATGCTGGAATGGCACCAGTGGCTTGAGGCTTAATTCCCATGCATTCAGCTTGGGTCCCTAGGCTATTTCTGCATTTATTTTCAGAGCAGAGTGCACTGTCCCAGACACGTGCGGGTTGCCTCTGGCTCAGGCTGATGTGGGTACATGGCATCTTGCCATGGGCCTATCTTCAGACAGTCCTTATTTTTCTACAACTTGGCCTTCCAGGGGCTGAGTTGAAATCACAGCCTCTGTCCTCACCCCTATGCTCAACTGCTTATTTTGCCTCTAAATCTCCCCATTTTCCCATCCCCACTGCCGCCAACCTGTCACCCTGTGAGTCACAACCAGCTTCTGTCTTGGGCGTGCCATCCTGCTCAGTCCCCAGTGCAGCAGAGGGAGTTTCTACATTACCATTCTGACCTGCCTGCTCTCCTATTATCTCTGTGCTGCTCTGATGGCAAGCTCTGCCCTCCCGGGCCTAGGGCTTCCAAATCTTGCCTCTTCTGCACTGCCTTGGGCCAGGGTATAAGTGGGACTCCTGAAAAAGGGACTCCCTGCGACTTTGCTCCCACTCCACACAGCAACACTTGTGACTTCACACTGGACTTCAAAGGCTTCCCTCACTAGAGGGCAGCCTGTGTGTCAGATTTCTTTCCTGCTGAATTCCCAGAATATGGCAGAGTGCCTGGCACAGGGGAAAAGGCCAAGAACTGTTTTCGGTGAACCTGGAGAGGATTAGCTTTCCTGAGGTGAGCAACACACACCTGGGTCCTACTGCTCCCAGCACTGACTTCAGCCCATGCCTCGCTGCCTGATGTCCCCTGGCTCCTCAGACTCCTTAATTCAGAAATCTCTGCTCTCTACCATCTCTTGGTCCGTGCGCGTCATTCAGGCTCTCGGGGTCTGGCTTCTTGTCGAGCGTACCATCTTCTGCTGTCGTGGATCTCTGGCTGGCCACTACCCCTGGGGCAGGGCAAGATTCTGGCCACCCTCAAGTCCAGCCACTCCAAAGTGGCTCGGCTCTGCCTGGTGGCTTTCTCAGGGTGAGGGCGTCTGTGTGAGCTCAGAGCTCACCTGGGTGTCAGAGTTCCCAGAAGACAGCCTGTGCGCTTGCGGTGTGCACTCCTTCCCATCTCTGGAGAAATGCTACCTTCCTCTTGGTACCCTCACCAAGGAAAAGCCAGTTGAAAGACTGCCTTTGGTCATGTGGATAGGACTAACTGCACTAGCATGTTTTTTTTTTGGTGGTACTGGGGTTTGAACTAAGGGCTTACACCTTGAGCTACTCCCCCAGCCCCCCACCCCTTTTTTTGTAATGGGTTTTATCAATAGGGTCTCTAGAACTATTTGCCTGGGCTGGCTTTGAACCTCAATCTTCCTGATCTCTGCCTCCTGAGTAGCTGGGATTACAGGCGTGAGCCACCAGCACCCGGTCAGATGTGGGCTTTTACAGCTTCTGCCCATTAGCACTAGAAGCCTTGACTTTCCTCTGGCCCGGAAGACTGACAGGCAGAGGAAAGGGGCTCTGGGCCTAGGTCTGGACTGTCTCTAGGTAGACTGACAGCACATTCCACACAGCTTCACAACTCCCAGACTCAGTGGTGGCCTGATCTGGAGTATCCAAGAACAAAGCAGGGCTCAAGAGATACCACCTTAAGGCCTGAGCCTACAGAGATGCAGAATGGTAATAATAATTTTTGTTTGTGCTGCTGTCACCAGGCCTGCTCTGTGGCCAGGGAGGGGCAAGGGACTGCTCACATCGATGGAGGCCAACCAGCCAGTCCCAGGGACTGGCCACACCCGACGCCACAGGTCTGTTGGAGGTGCTACCCAGTCCAAACAGTCAGCTCACTGGGTCCTTTTATGCCTCTCCCCTGGAGGCTGCTAAGTGAATTTTAAACCCTCCCTCCTCACTTTCCCCTTTCCTCCTCCCGTCTTTGCAGTGACCACCCAGGCACCAGGCTCTTGCACATTCTGGTCAGCTGCTGTTCCCTAAAGCATGAGTCATTGCATGGCACGGACACTCTAGCCAGGCAAGGGGCTCACAAGGCCGGCTCACCAAGGGCCCTGTTTTCCGACAGAAACCTTTCATTCCATAGGAAATGAGGTCACACACCAGAGCACATGGGTAACCAGTGAGAAAAACTTGGTGCCAAGAAGGGGGTGGGGTGTAAAAGAAGTGAGGAGGCAAACCAGGCACAAACCACCAGGGGAATCACCTGCGCTCTTGGGTAATTTGTACTGGGGACAAACACACAGCTCTAAAAAAAAAAAAAAGGTTTCTTTTAAAGTGCATACAACATATGTGATTTAATCAAGACCAACTTGTAGGGTATTTGACTGGCTTTCTTTTAAGACTTGGCGCTGCTACCCACATTCTTAAGGAGACCAATACACACAAAGGTAAAAGGGCGGAGCAGGAGGGCTGGGCGACCAAGGGTGGGAAGTGAGCTGGGTGGCAGTGGCACATTGCTGCCAGCTCCGCAGGCTCCTTGCTCTGCTCCGTGGCTTGGCTGCAGCCGGCCTGACCTTCCAGGTTTCCCTGGCAGGAGATCAAAGTAGCAAAGCCACAAACACAGCTCAGAACTCTGAGGCCCTGCGGCCACCACCCCCATCAGTCACCACCCCCAGGGTCCCTCCCCCTTTCCCCTCCCCCTTCAGAGCCCTTCCTCACCCCCATGCCTAGCCCCCCCCATCCAGCTGGCTGGCCTTTTGGGGTAGGCTCCCATTCCATCCTTCTCCCGCCAGCCGCACCCCTCCCCACTAGGAGAAGATATTTCTTGCCATAATTAAAGTCATTAAGGTTGCAGCTTCTGAGCTTGATTTTGAAGTCCTAGTTAAAAACATGCAGATGTACTTAGGAGACATGTGGCAGCGAGCATTCAGCGGTTCAGTTCGTGGTTAGGGCTGCCGAAGTTTAAACAGTGCGATTTAGTCTTAAAATATGCTGCAGCCTCACAAATTTCTCCTCATTAAATGGGCCAACAGAAGAGGCTGGAGTCCACGGCTGTGTCACGCCAGCTGCACAGGTTGGTAGCCTTTTCACAATCAGAAACTACTGGGTGTGAAACGGAAATGCATTTTCCCTCGATCCTAATCTTAAGCGTAGACTTTTAGATCAGTTCCAAGAAACACAATGATCCTCTTTGTTTTTAACACCTGACAAAGAGCACAAATCCTCAGGAGAGCCTATCCACGCCCTCCTGTTCCATTCTGCTGGTGAAGTATTTGATGGAGAAAAGGCTGCAGAGCTGTCTATGCTGGAAAGAAGCTTCTACAGGAACTCAGAAGGTGCTGTCTCAGGTTGAGGTTCCCAGGGTCCCATGTCAGGCCACATCTTAGAA
Organism: Castor canadensis; assembly: GCF_047511655.1. Classification (NCBI taxonomy): domain Eukaryota; kingdom Metazoa; phylum Chordata; class Mammalia; order Rodentia; family Castoridae; genus Castor; species Castor canadensis. The sequence continues at coordinate 2,106,291 of NC_133403.1, read as the reverse complement.
AGTCTGGAACTAGAAACTAGAAAGACCACTGCTTTCTACACATGTGGCAACTAATGGCTATAAACAAGTGTTGATTAGGTGGCAGAATCAGATTTAACCAGAGGGGCCTGCAAAGTCTGAACACCTCCAGCCATCCTTGGGAGGCAGAGGGAGGAAGACAGACCCTTGTGGAGGACTGAGCTCTATGCAGCAGGGTCTAGGTTCTTGACCTTGGCCAACTGAGGAGGCAACTGTGGGATTTAAAAAAAAAAAAAGAATAAACCACCCGTGGCCCCACCTGTGGAGATGATGGTTTGGTGTGTGTGTGTGTGTGTGTGTGTTTGGTGTGTGTGTGTAGCCCTGGCCGTGTTATTTTTCTAAAAGTTTCCCAGTTAATTCTAAAATTCAGGTAGGACAGAGAACTACGGATGAACCCAGAAGCACAGAGTCTCTGGGATGAGCTCTGATGCATTCAGATACAGCTGGGCTGGCAGAGCCCAAAGTTATCTAACCAGCTCCCCCACAATGCTTGGGATGAGACAAAGGAAGGTGTTAGAGAATTCCTGAATCAGGATTGTTCTGATTATACGATTTGGTCATTTTTATTAAAGGGGACATAATCTCGACAACTTCTGTATGCCGGAAGCTGGTGTGCAGCTGACATCTGTGGGGCTTGGAACAAAGGTTAACAAACCATTAAAGATAACATATCCTGCACTTCTATCTGACATAGAAAAGCAAACTCAAAGGTTAGGTTCCAAGTGAGATTTCTCTAATGCTTTGGGGTTCCTTTCCAGAGTGTGTCAGTGTGGAGACAGCTGGCCCCTGCCACTTTCAGAGGGCTTAGTCACATGCAGGTGGATCTCCCAGCCTCCAAAGACCAAGCTCCTCCCACCCTCACTGAGCAGAGGGATGCACTGGCCCTGCCCTCTGCCCCAGGAGGACGTCCTAGAAAGGAGGGCTGAAGGACCGAAAACCTGCATGGTCTCCTCTTGAGGAATCTGGGGATCCTGACAATGTTTAGAAGGGGGCTTCCTCTTGGACTCTTCACTTTGTAGCCAGAAGCTTTACAAGCTGGGCCTTAAAGCATGTCCACTGGCTCAAATGGTAGATTGCTTGCCTAGCAAAAACAAGGTCCTGAGTTCAAATCCCAGTACTGCCTCCTCCCCAAATATATAATCTCATTATCTTTTAACCCCACACCAAGCTCATTTATAACAGCAATCAAATCAAAGCCTTTCCCTTGCAAAGAGTGGTCACAAGCCCTACCATCCCTCCACCAGGCCTGCTATTCTTATCTGGGTGAACTGATTTGACGGCACCCCACCAAAGTAGCCTTGAGGACTAGCACAGACTGAAGGTCAGGAGACATGAGGCCAGACTGGCCATCTCAGGCTCTCTTTTAAGCACTGTCCTGGAAAGGAAGGGAGAGGACTTGTCACCTCACACTGCTCAGGACTGAATCCTGACTGAGGACCTTCTCCGCGTCACTCATGTGCGCAGTGGGGAGGAGACCAAGAGGACACACTCCCACAGCTGTGGGAGCACTGTCTGGGAACGATGTCCCTCCTCTGCACACAGCACATGCTCTGTGTGTGCCTGCTTTGGGCCTGGCATACTCTGGCTGTTTGGATACAGGAGGAGAGTGGAGTACACTCTGATCCCTCTTGCTGGTCAGGACCCCACAGAGCAGGCAGGCAGGCAGGCAGGCAGGCACGAGAGTCACAACGAGTCTTCTTTCTGAAGGTTTCTGAAAGACACTAACTTCCTCTACACACAGGGACATGACACTGTGAGGCCAGAAATGACACCACGCCACGAGACTGGCAGAGGGCGCTCAGTGGCTATCGGCTCAGGGGCACGCGAGAATGTTCCTCCTTGGCAATGACGGGGCAGCTGGCTGGAAATACACCAGGCTCCTGTAGGTCTGAGAGCAACTCAGGTCAATTCTTAGGTGCAACCAAGAGAGACAGTCACAAGACCAAGACCCTAAGGAGGACAGAGGGACAGAGGTGGGTAGGGCATGCACTGCTTAACCCAGCCCCCCAATCCCTTGTTCTTTCCTTCCTAGAATGGGCCAATTCCTTTCTCGGCTCTATTCTGGTCCTCTGTTCTACCTCAGACTTAAGGCTAGCCCTGTTGGAGAGAAAATGTGCTTCTAAGGCAAGAAACAATTGAGCTCTCTGTGATGTCTGGGGAAAGGTAACCTTCCCAAGCAGAAGTTTGGGTCCTTCACAACCAAAGACCTCATGGGTGGCTGCCATCATAGGCATCCTTGGGCTACCACCTCCAGGCATGGCATCTGGAAACCAGAAGACATGCAAATGCTGGGAGGACACAGCTGTGAGCACAAACGAGGCAAGCTCTTATGACTCAAGACAGACTCCAGACTCCTGAGTACAGGCCCGCTACCCCCTGGTAGGACAGAACAGTGAGCAAGTTCCAGAAGTATTTCTGCAACAATATGATAAAACTTGGGAAAGGTGAAAATCTCAAGGATATCAAATGCAAGTTCAAGTGGCCTTTTCCTGTCAAGAAACATATGCCTTCTTGAAGTAAGTCCTCAAACACACTCTTGAGATGCACTTACCAAGTCACACGACTTACACGTCGACCTCCCAACTAATAGGTACTTCTCCATGCTAAGTCAGGACAGCGTTGTCACAGGAGCGATTTCAGTGATAGGGATGGTTAGCATAGAGGACATGCTAGCTATGGAAGCTGAGATGGTGGATGGGCTGTAAAACACAATATAAACCAAACCAGAAAGACTGTATTTAGGGCCTAATTCCAAGAACAGGTGCTTTCATCATACTTCTACAGGCCGGCAGATGAAGGTCATGTTGTACGTAACTCTTGTTTTTTGAAATGCATTTCAGTCCTGGAGCTCACTGAAGAACCACCACAATAGTGGTGATGATGGAAGGGAAATGAGAAAAGCAGAACAGGCACCAAGCTGGCTTTTCTTGGCCCAGACCTGACACTAGCAGTCACACCAAGTAGCAGAGTGTGGGGTTCTCAAAGTTGGCTTTGTGTGACAGTCCACCCACACAGCCAGCACAGAAAGACACCCATCAGTTAGTGCAGTCAGCATGCTCGCATCCAAGCAGCCCTAACGCTTCTGGATCACTGCTTGAAATTTGATTTTTCTCTGGAAGGTTTCCTGATGCTTACACAGGTACAGTCTTGTGGTGCTGGGCTTCCAGGCAGTCACGCCTCATTAATGTTATCGATGTGTACTGAGGCTCTATCATAAGGGTACAACTGTGTACTGGAAGATGACCTGACTTAGCTCCTCTTCTTGTGGTACTCCCGTAGTGACACTTTACAGGTCCCACAAGCACAGCCAGAGGTCAGTGTCCTGAAACAGAGGAACTCTGCAGAAGAGACAGAAGCAAAGGGAAGACGGGAGAAGAGGCTTGACAGCCACGTCTCCCCACTTGCCATCAGACTTCGGGTGAAAGCACAGTGCAGTGCTTCTGGAAGCCCTTGCTCGACACTCAAATAGGCGCCTGTCATAGAAAGGCAGATGAACTTGAAAGTACAATGTGATAGCCTTTCACAGTGCAGAAAAGAGGAAAAAAAAGCCAGCTGATGCCTGTAAAAGTGGTTCCAATGAAAGAGACTTAGGCAACCATGAGGCACAGAAGGTGGAGCTGGGCTGGATCACTTCCTCTGGTCAATAATAAGTAATGTCTGTGTCATTAAGAGAAGGACTTCTTGCAAAGGAACAGCTTAATCCCAGGAAAAGGAAAGAGTAAAAAGGTTACATTAAGGGAATCAGGGATAATCTCTATCAATTACTCAGAGCGCTTCCTGTTGGGGAAGTCTCAAAAGAAGAACAGGAAAAGAGCGAGGTCGTGATCCAGGGTGCTTAACACTTTGTTTTACGATCCAGGAGTTGGCACTCTGGTTTGTGGGTAAGGAGAGAGAGCTAAATCTACAAGCATCTACGCAACCCCAGACACAAGCAGGTAATTGTAAAATACGCCAACATTGGCTCAAGCGGCACCCAGCTATCCGGCTGGCACCATTCTGAGGCGAAACGACTCAACTCACACCCTCCAGGTGGCTGGAACACGTGGAAGGCCCAGTGAGCCAAATCCACAAGAAGGATTACAAACACTTATCCTCTGAGGATAAGATTCTAGCCAGATAGTCCCACATAAAATAATCGAGGCTGTTTTTCCTGGTCCCCAGAGTCACTGTGGTCCACCCAAGAACACCGAGCCTCTTCTCCTGTCCTGGGAGCCAATGAAGAGCCACCGCAGCCCTGCACAGGGATGAAGGGGATCTCTTGGGCAACAGTGACCCTGACTATGGTCCACCTGAATCAGTCAAGTGCCTTCATCCTGGGACAGCATGAAAGCACTCCTAATCCCATGTCTGAGATTTGCAAAGGAGGCGGTGACTTTCTTGAGGTCAGAGAATGCTGGCAGCCAGGAGGGTGTTCCACACAGAGCCAACTGCATCCTGTCAACCCTGCCCCACTCCCCCACTTATATTCCATTAAGTTTTGCAATGTCTACTCTTTGTTTTAGGGGACAAATCTAAATTTAGGAGAATCAAATGTTAGTTTTCTAAAAGTAGTTTTAAAATATACTAGGATGTTACAATGTAAACATTTTGTGTATTCAAACAAGCGCTGCTAGAACATTCCTATACTGAGGATTTTGAAGCCAACCACTTAAGGACTTTCTAAAAACAAAAACAAAAACAAAGCCAATTTGTTAAAGAATGGTTGATGATAAAGGACTTCGCTAGCAGAGACCCCAGTTAGCTCAGGAGGGAGACGGAACCTCAAAGTGTAAATTAAAACCATTTCAAATGTACTAAACCTTCAAGTGAGTGCTTTCGTAACAAGCTTCCCCAGAGCACAGAGTCCCTGCTCAGCTGCTGGTCTCACTGTCACACAGCCCCATCCACACGCTCTGTTGAGGACACGCTACATTAAGACAGGATGATGGAAGGGACCAGCCAAGACTCAGAAACAGTGCCGTGCCCAAAGTCCTGCGCCAGGTTCACCTTAAGAGAAAGTGTGTCTGGAATCAGGATCTGACAGTCAGGAGGAGGTGAGGTTTGGGGGTCACGTTAACAGCTAACATAGGAAGTTACAAATTAACTCAGCACTACCATTAGTTGGTTAATATACAATTTGTAGGTAACCTCAGTGGTCCTGGCCCAAGTTCAGAGGAAGAAAAGCGGCATGCTCACTTATTTAAAAATTTTAAAAGTTATATAAAAAAGAATAAACTACTGACGCCACCACGGATGAATCTCAAAAGAATTACGTTGAGTGAAAGAAGTCAGAATAAAGACATGTCATATGATTCCATTCATATAAAATTTATAGAATGCAAATTAAGCTACTGAAGGAGAAAGCAGACGAGTGGCTGTCTGGGGGCTGGGGAGTGAAAGACAGGGAGGTTTCAAGGGGAATGGAGGGAACTTTTGGGAGGGACAGGTATGTTATCTTGACTGTGATGATGTTATCATGGATACATGTCTGTGTATAGGTCAAACTTCATGGAATTGTACACTTGAAAAATATAATTTGACATACGTCTATTATACTTCAACAAGGGTGTTTAAAAAAACTGAGGGAAGAACTCAGATTTTTCTTCCCTCATTATTGTCCTACTGTTTAAAAGTAAAACTATAATGACACAGCAAAGCCTTGATCATGTAATTTTAGTTACTATAGGAAAATTCCAAAGTCAATTTTTAAAATTATCCAGACTGAGCAAGATACTATTTCCTCTTGACATCTCAAACTGTCTCAGAATTTTGAATCTGCCAGTGAATCTGGAAGAATGGCTAAGTCTAACCAATAGTACAGAGCCTACCTGGCCTCTGGGAAGCAGGCAGATCCCAGTGCACACAAGGAAATACTTCATCAAGGTAAGAATGACAGCTGTGGGCTCGGCTCAGGTGGCAGAGTGCAGAAGCAAGTTCCTGGGTTCAATCCCCAGTACCAGGATGGGGGTGGTAAGGGAAGGATGACCAGGATTAAGGGGTGGGGTGGACACACCTGCTGGGGAGCCTGGTGGCCTGAGGGATTTTTCAATTTCTGGTTCCATCACTTACTACACAGATGCGCTTGAGCAAGCCACTCTAATATTTGACCCTCAGTTTCCTTATCTCTAGAACTAGGGCAGGGAGTACTATATAGGGTTGCTCATGGGTGGTGTAAGACATCTGACTTGGTTTGGGAACACAGTAGGTGCTGATTACTGGCAGCAATGTCACTACTCATGAACCTGGTCTTGTAGGAGTAGCGGCGTGAGGTGCTGACTGCTGCAGAGGAGGCAATACCACTTGAGCCAGGGACTCAGGTTTGAGTTCTGAACTGGGGATTATCAACTGCTTTAGCAACTGCTTTACCTTGGTGTCACAAATAAGGAGTGGCACTGCTCTGCTACCTGACCTTCACATTTCTGCCTACATTTGGAGCAGAAGTGAAAGAACCTCTACAACTAGATGAGTCTCTCCTATGATCTTCAATCCTTCCTGGCTCAACTAAAAGTTACCCGATTCACCAAAAGAATCAAGTATCTCCTCCTGCCAAGTGTTACAGGTCAGCCATGATTTTTTGCAATTCCTTCCAGCAAGAGATGGAGTTTGTTTATACACCTCTGGAAGCTGCTCTTCGGTGTGTGACTTGGGTTTGTCTTCTCTTGGTGCTGGGAACTGAGAACCCCTCATGTGAAAGAACCTTCTGGATCTACTGGAGGATGAGGGGCACAGCTGTCCCAAGTGAGGTTCCAAATGTGAGTGGGACCATCCTAGATCATTTGGTCTCCACTGACACCACCAGCTGACCAGAGACATCAGCCACCCTGGCCTGGCCCAGAACTGCCGAGTAACCCACAGAATTGTGGTCAGATGTAAAAACAAGTGTTGTTTTTCTGGGTGCTACATTTTAAGGGCAGTTTGTTATACAGCAAAAGCTGATCAATACAGCTAGGCTGCACAAATAAGTTCACCTTCCTTATCTGCCCTTGTCCACCATCTGCTTATAGGGTTCTGAGCTCCAAAGCAAGCTTCTCATTTTCTTCTCTCTCAGATCCCCACGTCCCCTGAACTGACTCTTGCACGGTCCCACTCATTTCGCATTCAGTCCTAGGCTGGGCCTTTCTCTTCCTAGACTAAATGCACTTCCACGACAAGCCGATTCTGGATTCTGGACTGAACACCTAATGACATCTCAACCTCCTTTTCCTGAATTCCACACAACCAAATCAAAGTCACCAAGTTTCTCCCAAACCTAATTGTATGGAACCACCACGTGACTCTACAAACCAAGTCTTCTTTGCCTCCTCTCAGCCCCTCTCACTATCCACACCCAATCAGCTCGATTCCGCCTCCATAACGGTCCCTTGCAGGCGACTTCTCCCTTTGCACACTGGCAAGAATCTTCATCTATCCAAGCCATTTTGGGCCCTAATCATTTTTTTTGCTCGCTGCGCTGGTCAGAAAATCACGCTTGATTTCCTTGACCTTCCATGGATGACCTTAATGATACTCCCCCAGCAGCTGAAAACCCTACAATGGAGGTTACACTCAACTGCCCACGGGGCCACATATAAGATTGATGGCAATGGACACGCTGCTGTGATGTGAGGAGGGCAGGAGAGAGTGGTGGTGGCTGTGGTAGACAGGACAGTGTGTGCCTGCCGATGGGGTGACTTATGGTCAGCTTGGGCTTCCTTTGCCAGGAGGGCTGAGCACCAGTACTGCCAGACCCGATTTTTCAAGGTAGAAATGTGATATTTCTAGTACATCTTCAACTCAAGTGTTGGCAACTGATTTATGCAACACTGAGCTGGCCTGGGAAGCCTTCAGGGATGGGACTAGCTGAGTGGGCTCCAGGGCCAAGCCCAGGCTGTCTCTGCTGCTCATCGGTATAGCCAAAAAGGCCATTTGTGGGGGCAAAAGGCCACTGCCCCAGTTTCATCTAGGATACTGGAAGCAGACCACCTTTCTTTCTTCAAAGGAAAATGTACCTTTTTCTTCCCATCATGCCTCTTGGATGAAAGCGTGTTACTAAAGTGGCTGTAGTGCGTCACTGGCAAGCCACCTAGGATGCTAGGGAGTGCCTCCCGCTGAGGTCACAACCCCCCTCTGTTCACAGCTCATCTCAACAAAAGCCATCTCTCAGAAGGAGCAACCTCTTTACATTTGAATTTAGAAACTCTCTGGCTAATCAGTAGCCACTCTTAAATCTAAGAGGTTACTCACATCTTAAGAAACAAATACACTCGACCGCCATGGCTTGTAAAGGGTAATTTGCAAAACGCCTAAATTCAAGTCCCTTTTTTTCTTTTGATAGTACTGGGATTTGAACTCAGAGCCTTGTGCTCACTAGGCAGGTGTTCTACCACTTGAGCCACACCTCCAGCCCCTCTGGGTTCTTAAATTTACCCTCACTGAACAAGTGGAGGATGGCCTCATTTGGCCTTTCTCTACTGTAATTATTCAGTGTTAGCAATACTTTAAGTAGTAAAACAAGCAAAGGAAGTGGGTTCGAGTACAACCTTCTATCTGTCAGAGCTCTCCCTCCCTGCCCTGGCAAAGCCGTGCTGTCTCATTCACTTCTTTCTAAGGAGAAGGTTCTCTACTGCATGACAGCCCAACCTCACAGTGGTCAGTGTCACTTCACCTTCTCAAACACATCTGTCATGGGCGAGGACACTTGCTGGTCTGGTCTCTAGATTTTCATGTGAACATAAGGTCACAGCAATAGGTAGCGTTTCATGGAACTATGCCAATGACCTTCATCCTTTAGTAATGACCTTGACCCTCTTGCAACATTATTTAGTGCAGGACAGAAGATATAAGCTTCACCAGCCATACCAGTTGTAGTTTGGGCCAGTTCTCTCCTTCCTTTCCTCCTTCCCTCCCTCCCTCCCTCCTCCATTTCCATTGGAAGAGGGAAAGAAGTCTGGAAGAACAGGAACCCAAGGCAAAATCCCAAGACTGGGTTTCAATTAAACCTTGAACTTGTTAGGCTACACTAAGCATTAAAACAATCCAAAAAGTAAGTTTTAAGCAATTAGTAGCAAAATAAAGGTTTTCTATATAAATCCTTTTAATACTGCACATTGTCTTATGCAACTCTCAGAGAGTTAAAAAGCATTGTCACAAAATAGTCAAGTAGGTACTATTTAACAAGACTCCTAAAATAAAGCAGCTCACTTTCTTTAAGACTTTGGAGTGCCTTCCTGTTATTACTTAGCAGATGTTCGTACTTACATGGTTGCAAAGTACCATTTGATGAGTTCAAAAATGACAGGAATGACAGGAATCAACAGAGCACACCTCAAGTAGCAGATGTGCAGAAAAGTGACGACAGAGCGGATAGAGGCAAACTCTGGTGCAGGGAGAGGTGTGCAGAATGTCTCCCTCTCTTCTTCCAGGAACCTGGGTTTTGGGCTCTTGGCTCAAGGCAGCGATGCCCTGCTTCCCCTACTCTGTGACTCTGCAGTAACCTTGTAATGTGTATGTTCCCATGCTGCGTCCCGTCGCCTATCTAGGGACCCCCTGAGGGCAGGGAACTTGTCTATTCTAATCACCGCTGTGCCAGCAGTGTCCAGCCACACTGCCTGAAGTAGTCAAGGTCCTTAATGAATGTATGAATGAATTCTGAAGACAGAGTCTGTTCCTGGACACTGAGCTACAAAAGGGAGCCACTGAGAGGCTGGGATCTCTCTACTTCCTGTCCGACAAGGGGTAGTGGCAAGATGGTGACTTTAGCTGGTCTGTGGCAGCTGCTAAAATGCCCTTGGTTCAGGGATCCCACATACACCAGCAATCACAAAACCCAAGTACGCATTGCAACTCCAGCAGGCCAGGAGGCTGCTGCTATTGGAAGTGCCAGAGGCATGCTGGATGTTAACAAGTGCCTTTAAATATGCCACTGCTAAAGAGGAGGGAGAAGGTAGACACAACTCAAAAGCACGAAAAACAATAAGCTCTTCCTGTCACTTGGGATGGCAGGGTGACTTTATAGCAACACAGAAATACCAGAGCTGAAGGAAACATGGGGAAAGATATTTAGGGACCAACATGAAGACTATGAAGACTTTTACGGTTTTCTCTGAGCATAGGGACACTTTTAATGTCATTAGCAATTTCAAGGCTGTCCTGGGAAAGGCTACTACTGATATTTTGTGATGCCCCTAGTAGCTTAAGTGAGAACACAGTGCCTAGGCTATCCCAGGCCCTAGGCGCGCCCCCCCTCCATCCAGTCCCTCTGCTAATGCAGTAAAGTAGCTCTGCCATAAATTCACTATTATTCAACTTACTCCAAATACTCATGCTTTTATGGCCTACAGGCAACCTGAAAATCTGTCATAGAATTTGGGTTTTGATATCTGAGTACCTTTCCAAAGCCACCGTCATCATGAGTTTAGCAAGGAAAGATCCAAGTGCAAGTTGACATGCAAAAGTATCAGGGACCCCCTCCAAAGCCCCATTTTAGTTTGGTACAGCTTTGAATTATCTGTGAGTGTAAGTTGGCAAAGGCCTCAGATAACAACAGTGGGTAGAAGCTGCACTATATTCTACCACTTAAGAACTCTACAATGCAGAGAGAACAGAAAGAAGTCAAGGGCATAATGACTGTCTTGCTAATCTTTAGGTGTGCTTATTTCTCAAGGAGTTTAAGTGGTTTCCAGAAGTTCCTGAAAATTAAACCAAGAATAAGAAGCTGAAGCAGGGACTGTCACTAGCATGGAAGGGCCACTCTTCACGATCATGGTTATGCCAGGCAGTAGACAGCCTGGGCCACTTTCGTCCAACAGGCTGAAGTGGCCTAACCACAATCACTGAGCTGAATGAAGAAGGACCACTCTGGAATTCCCTGAAGCCTAACTTTAGGCAGCGTGAGCAAGCTGAGGCCTTGAGGAAAGTGCCTACAGCTGGTGCACATTCTTCTAGCACATGGCACCCAGGAATGGGTGGCTCTCTGGCAACAATGGGAGAAGGGCAGACTGCTGGTCAGGAATCTGTCAGTCTGTCCATTACATATACAGAAGTGGAACAACCACTATATGTAGGCTCAATGAACCCTAAGGATGACCTGATGTGCCAAGACGAGCTGAGGTAGCCAAGAAAGAGCAGGAGGTGCAGCGCTACCTTGGGACTGGGTGTAGCTGCAGCTGCCATTGGCAGCTAAGTCCCTTTCCCTAGCTCTCAGAGTATTCATTTCTCAGTCAGTGTGTCCCTGATCTTCTAAAGACTCTGTTGGGACACAGCCCAGCCTGGAGCTCTGCACGGAGCATCTGCTTGAGAGAAGCATTCTTCCTGTATTTGATTCAAGAATGTGTAATTTCCCCTTGTAAGGTTTTGAAGTCACTTGGGCACAGGCATCCTGTACTAAGCCACCAATCTGACAACAAATAAGCTGATAGCCCTTGACTAGTGCTTAAAAACACACAAGTCACACACAGTTCTCCTGTACCTTTGACACAGCGACCAACATGAAGGATAACGCCTTAAAGGAGAACCACCCTGAAAGGCTGGAGAGGCGCGTCACTAGTGTGCACTTCGTTACCACAACTGTCTAAAACTGGCTCTAGTTTCCTGGCAGTTCAATGCTTCAGGCCCAGGGGACTCTGCTCATCTGCCTTGCTGGCCAAAAGGAAGTGACATTAAGTGGGATCACTCATTCTGAGCCCCAGCAGGTGCCCAACAAGGCACTGTGTGCCTCCAACACAACACTGGCTCAGGCAGGTTCTCTGGGCTAATGCCAGCTATTTTGAGAACCGAAAGGTGATCAATTTGAAAGAGACCATAACCCATTTGCTTCACCATCTGCATCCAACAGCCAAAGAATGACATGGACGGCTAAAGAGATAAGAAACTCTGTCACCAGTTTCCATTCTACCTGGGCCTGGGCACCTTGTGGCTGCAGTTCTCCTGACCGCACTGCATTTTGCCCACACTTCTGTTCACCTTTGCAAGTGAAGAAATGCCACTGGCTAAGCATGGATTCAAGCGTCTTACGGGGCAGGGGCAGCATATAGACTCCCACTTGGCCCACAAGTTCAAATGACCTGCCAATACAGGTGACCCAGCCCAAGTCTCTGTTTTGGATTAGGCTGGTTGCAGGGTCCCCTGGCTGTGGTGGGCCCACATTGTCAGCTTGTTGCTGCTTTCCCAAAAGAGGATCTTGTTACAAAGAGAAGCTGGAAATTTCTCTGCACACAAGCAGAGACATGGCGGCCCTGCAAAGGCCCCAGGGTAAGGATTAAAGAAAAACAAAATAGAAACCCTTCCATCTCTAATTAGGGTCTTCATTTGCCAAAGTGCCATTCCCCAGCAGGAGGATTTACATTCAGGCTGTTGCTTGGAAAACGTCTCCCAGCAGGTCGGTTCCTCAGTTTGAGCTCCTTTGAGCCAACAGTTTCTGGTTGCTTAGAGGAGTGCTGTCTGAATATTGCTTTAACTGGCCTGGCTTCTGCAGCCAGCTTAGCTGTGTGAACAATCTTCCATTGAGAAACTAAAGATAAAAGCACAGTTTGGTTAAAAAAAAAATCTTTTTTTTTTTTTTTTTGTAATTTTTTTAAAACTTGGGAATTAGAAGTTTTGGAACTAGCATTATTTCTCTCCTACACGGAGTGTTATACCCCCTCCTCCTTGGTTCTCTGCCAGCAAAGCCTGCATCCTGGAGTTGGGCCAGCCGCCAGTCCCCACTTCCTCGCCATTCACACCATGGGGCTGGTGGCAGCTGGCCATGGAGACGGACAGCAGCTCCCCATTTGCAGGAGGTTGACCGCAGAAGAGTGTAGCCAGCTTGCTGGACCCCAGCAGCCAGTCCAGGACATCTCCCGTGTAGCTCCTTATCATTCTTTGTGTCCACAAGCACATATTTCCTAACGCATCAAGACCCTGGGAACCTGGCCCAGGAAGGAAGAGCTCTCTTCCTTTATGGAAATCTCAAGAAAACAGTAAATTAGAAACCAAAGTTGAGGAGGAAGATGGGTTTGTGCAACCTTTTACGTGTAAAAAACTGTTAGGTGATGGTGAATTAAAGAGTGAGTATAAAAAAGAGTGAAGAGGCTGGGTGTGGTGATACACACCTGTATTTCCAGCTACTTGGGAGGTGGAGGCAGAAGGATCAAGAATTTGAGGCCAGCTCTGGCAAAGTTAGTGAGACCTTATCTCAAAAGCAAAATATAAACAAGGGCTGGGGGTATAACTCAAGTGGTAGAATGCTTGCCTAGCATGACCCAGGGTTCAATTCCCAGTATAGCAAGGGAGGGGAAGGAAGAGGAGGGGTGAGGAGGGAACCAAAAAAGAAAAAAAAAATTAATTAGATTTCATTAAGATTAAAAATATTTGTGTATGAAAGAATACTATCAATCATAAAAGAACACTATGATATTTACAAATCATATATTGAGACTAATACCCAGAAAATATAAAGAATTCCTAAAACTCAAAAACAACAAAAACCAGATTAAAAAAAATGGGCAAAAGACTTGAACAGTCTTTCTCTAAAGAAGATATACAAATGGACAATAAACACAGGCACACCAGAAAAGAAAAATTAACAGGTGCCCTTGTACATTTCTGGTGGGAAAGCAAAATGGTGTGGCCACTGTGGAAAACAAGATGGCAGATTCCTCAAAGAAGTAACCATGGAGCCACCATATGACCCAGCAATTCCACTTCTGGGTACAGTATATACACACCCCAAAGAATTAAAGCAGCGTCTCACAGAGACATGCGTATATTCGTGTTCACAGTATTATTTACAACAGCCAAAAAGTAGAAACAACCCAAGGATTGATTAACAGATGAATGGTGAACAAAATGTGGTAAATATTCACATAGACAATAAGGAGCAAGGGAGTCCTGATACATGCTACAAAATAAATGAGCCTTGAAGACATTACACTAAGTGAAGGAAGTCAGTCATAAAAGGACGAATATGATTCATTTATATGAAATGTCAAGAAAAGGCAAATCGAGAGAGACAGACAGTGGATTAGTGAGTGGCTGCCAGGGAGAGTCAGGGCAGGCATGGGGAGTTAGTGTTTAACAAGTATGGAATTTCAGTTGGGGAAGATGAGAAAGTTCTGGAGAAGGTTGCACACCATGTAAATATTCTACCACTAAGCTCTACCCCAGCTCCTCAATCACAATTTTAAGAGAGAAGGGAGAAAAGAAAAGGGAGACGGGAGGGGAAAGAAGGGGACATTGAGGGTGAAAGAACTAGTACTGCAGAGGGGAGACATTAGAGCCTTATTTATTTATTTTTTTGGTGGCACTGGGGTTTGAACTCAGGGCCTCACACTTGCTAAGCAGGTGCCCTACTGCTTGAGCCACTCTGACAACCCTTACTTGTGTCTTATGTTGACTGGTAAGTCCTACAAAGTACCACTTTGGCTCCTTGAACACATTACAGAGTTTTTCTTTCTCTCTTTTACCTAAACTGTCACAGAACAGCAATCTACAGCAATACAGAAATGTCCAGAAATAGGGCAGCTATTTCTAGGCCGAAGCACACATCCTGTTCTCTCTACTGGGAGACCGCCTCCCTCCCCTCCCCTCCCCTCTCCTCCCCCTCATTCTCCTCTCTCACACTCCCTGGGAATGCTTTTCCTTACCCAGGGGATCTCCTGCCCATCACTAGTTCTGGGACATACCATGTGTTATTTATGCACCTGCTGGCCCACTCCTAGAATTTTCTCCTCATCCTTTCCTTACCCTAAGCCCATTCATTCTTGAAAGCTTGAGACACCACTGGTTCAGAATGACTTTCAAGAAACATTGCTGTTTAAGCCAAGACCTGAAGGCCTAAACCCATGATGGCCCTGTGATGCCAGGAGGGTGGCTGGAGTGCTGGACTTACTAAAAGTGCTTGCTGAACGTCAATGGACCAGGGACCAGGGACCCAGGGCAAAGGACTGTTGGAATAGCTGTAACTCTGTGGCACCAGGTAAATTTAGCATCCTGGACATGTCCAGCCTGATAGCAGTATAAACCTTGGTTAACAAAAAAGATTCAGTGGCTCCCTACATCACCACAGTCACGAAATTTGAATAAACAAGAGAACTGAACTGGGGAGTCAACTGCAAGTGAGAACACCACTCCATTCCTTAGCCCTTCCATTAAACTGCCAACATGGACTGTTGTAATGGAGGAGAAACCAATAACCCTCTTCTAAGAGTCATGAACTCAAAGCAGGAACCATTGCCATTCTATTCTCCTGCAGGGATCTGAGTGGGACCCAGGCCACCCCATACCTCTCCCTCATTAAGTTCTGCTCAGAGAACACACAGAAAAAAACGGTGCTCATTCGCTCAGCCTTGACATTAGATGGGCTTGATGCCGGGGAGAAAGCAAAGATATAAACTCCAGAAAGTACTACTCTCCTCAAGTTACATGCCTGGCACCCAAGACCCAAAGTAAACTATGCTACCACCAATTTCTTATTATTTAATTTTCTTTTTTTTTTTTTTTGGTGGGACGGGGGTTTGAACTCAGAGCTTCACACTTGCAATGCAGGTGCTCTACCACTTGACCCATTCCTCCAGTCCATGTTTTATTGGTTATTGTTGTTTGGTTTAGTTTTGGGTTTTTTTTTTTTTTGTGGTAGTGCTGGGGATTGAACTCACGGTCTTGTGCATGCCAGGCAAACACTCTACCACTGAGCTACATCTCCAGCCCTGCTACCACCAATTTCTGCATGTCAAGTTAGACAAAGAATCTTGGGATGCTTGGTTTAGAACACGGAAGGAAGGAAGAGGTCACCTCCAGGAAGGCCAGCACAGAGTGACTGGCGAACTTGTCCCCAGGACTCCATGGCCCCAACCCAGTACTGTGAATGCGAGGCTGTGGTGCCCTGGCCACTGAGCCACCATGACTTGTGGTCTTCAACTTCCATGAGGAAGAACAGTTGGGAGCACATATTCTACCCACCAAATAGGACAGGGTGATGGTGACATTTTCAATAGAAATTGTTCTGCCTTCTTCTTCCCTTCCTTAGTGTCTGAACACTAATGAGAGAGGAACAATTTTAGATAGTGTTGCAAGAAAGAAAGAAATAGAAATTCTACAGAAGGGGCAAATGAGCAAAAGGAAAGGGGAACGATTGATACCTAACACAAGAAAAATTAGCTTTTTAAAAGATGACTTCAGTGGGAATTTTCCTTTACTTATTAGACTTCCAAATGCCTAAATGCCAAGAAACTGGGTATCTAAGTTTTTAATTGAATTCCTCCCCTAGAATATTCAAGTTAATCTGACACTCGCCAATGCCTTCACCAAGACCTTCCATAGCCAGGGGCCTTGGCTCTCACAGCTTGCTAGAAGGGAAGCAACAAGGGGCAGTAGTGCAGTCCAGGGCTCCCACCCAACTCTGCCAAGACCAGCGACATGCCATACACGTGACTCAGTCTGCACCCTCGTCCCTGAGTTCATAGAACCATCTACACCAGTCCCTCTTGGGATACTGCAAGGATTGTGGATCAGGCGTGGAAACACCCATTGTGCAAAAGCTATGTAATCCCAATACCTGTTAGCATCCCCTTTCCTTCTGCTTTCCCAGGCATGCCAAGGGCACTAACTTTTAGGGCTCTAACAGAAAGGTGGTCCTAACAGAAGGACTTCCTGGGATCAGTCTTTCTTTCCTTCACCCCCTTCTCTTTTTCACACAGGGTCTTGCTATGTAGCCCAGGCTGACCTGGGACTTGTGATCCCTTGCCTCAGCCTCCCGAGTGCTGGTATTACAAGCGTGAGTCACCACACCCACATTAAGACTTTCTTAAAATCTACCTTCAAGTTGCTACACGTGACCAATGAAGACAGACAAGCAGAACATTATTTTGGTGTCCTAAAAGCTACATAAGCCTCACATCTGCAAGGTTTGGAAACCTCTTCCAAAAGGATGAGTTACAAGTTGGAACTAGGGTTAACCCCATCAAGGTGGAACATTAAAAGTACCTGTGATGCTATCCCAGAATTCCAGACACTACAAACACAGAAAGCTACATGGCAGAGCCAACTACTGTCTTCCATAGGAAACCACCTGCACTCCACTGGCAGGAAAGAGACAGGCAGCCTGGAAACTGAAAAGGAAGGGAACAGTGAAGGGAAGATCATGGCCAAAGAGCCCTGAAAGTAGAACCTCTCCAACCTGCTCTCTAGCACCAGAACC
Organism: Castor canadensis; assembly: GCF_047511655.1. NCBI lineage: Eukaryota > Metazoa > Chordata > Mammalia > Rodentia > Castoridae > Castor > Castor canadensis. Next base: position 2,089,142 of record NC_133403.1, on the reverse strand, counting down.
CAGGGCAGAAAGGAATGCAGTGAGCTCCTAGCAATGAGGCAGGTAAGGCATCCAAGATGCAAACTCCTCCCAGGGACACCAACTTGAGCTGCCCTCCAAGATCACTAAGTCACTGCCTCTTTCTCTCCAGCCACTTGGGAAAGAGTGGCTTCATTCCACTGCGTTCAACAGCGACATGCAACAAACAACAATCAAGCAAAAGCACATTTCAAACCTATACCCCTGGCCCTGGAAGAGTGAGCAGACAACAGCTTTCTCAGCCTGGCTCAAGGCACAGGCAGTCAGAGCCACTGGCCTCAGCTCTATTCTCTGCTGGCTTGAAAGGCATGAATCTGGCTCGGGAAGTCTCAACCCAAGTCTCCAGCTCCCACACCATCCCCTCACCCACTTAGGACGATGCTACTTTTTATTTTGTTGTTGTGGCGGTGCTGGGGTTTGAACTCGGGGCCTCATGCTTGTTTGTAGGCCCTCTACTACTTGTGCCACACTGCCAGCCCTTTTGGCTTTTAGTCCCCACCCTCCTCTCAGGGACTCATTTTTTTTTTTTTTTAATCCAGGACTGCCTGGACAGTGAACCTCCTACTTTTGCTCCCACACAGATGGGGAAACAGGTGCACGGCACCTCCCCAGCTTTATTGGTTGAATGGGAGTCTTGGTAACTTTTTGCCCTGGCTGGCCTTGAACTGCAGTCCTCGAGATTTCTACCTCCCCAACAGGTGGCATTACAGACTTGAGCTACCACACCAAGCGAGGCAACCTCTTTTCCACAACTTCAGGAAGGTTCCTAAACTTTGCCAGTCTAGAATCTCTACAACCCATAAAAATCTACAAGGAGGCATATGGAGACTCACATGTCCCAAGTGTGTACACCTCCACATGCTGCTCAGGCCTCACTTGGCAAAGGCGAGGTCTTCCTCCTGGCAAGCAGGGGGCAGAGGCCTGGCTCAGAGCCTGGAGGGAGAAATTTTCCCTTTGAAGCACTAAGAGCTTCCCAGTGACCATGGAAACATGCACAGTGGGTTCCCAGCCTGAGAACCAGGGAGAGCAGCCGTGATTCAAACACAAAACACACACAGGGCCTGAAAAGCGGAGACAGGAGGGGCCAGGGGGGAGGGGAGGCCCAGGCTGGCAGGAACTGAGCGGCTCCCTGGTAGGAAAATCCGGCCAAAGAAGCTGAGCAGGTTCAGGGGTTTCCTTTTCATTCCTGAGGCTTTCTTCTCGTCACTGCCCCTTGGGTCCTATTCAGCACCTCATCAGATCAGTACAGCCAGGCCTTTGGCTGGCTTGCTGGCAGCAAGGCCTGGAAGCAGGGCGGGAGGTGATCAAAGGAGCCGTCACTGCAGCCACCACCCGCCCTCCTCCACCCTCCCTCTTTGGGATGAGGCCCTGCCAAGGTGATCGGGTGAAAGCCACTGGGGGAGGGCAAGGAAGAGAGGCAGCTTTTATGTCTGCCTTTCTGTTAGAAGAGACACAAAGCACAGCCACTGGCAGGTCAGAGCTCCTTCCTTATGGGATGTCAGCTCTTAAACCAAGTGACAGAGAAGCCACCTAGACTGGCATGATTGGGGAACACTGGGAGGCCCAGATCCTAAGCCCAAACATCTAACAGTCTTGTCCACACTGCTTCCCATCCCCTTCTCAGCTGTCTGCCCCCTGACTGCCAGATGGATGGAGTTACACTGAAAAAGTCTCCCGGTTATCTGAGAGTACACAACACACAGAAGATCATTTCCTCAGGGCTCCAGTTCAAAGGGGGAGAAAAAGCGAGAGGAAGAAACACTGTGACTGGAGTCCGTTCAGGAGGAGAGATCCCATATTTGCTGATGAAGAGCTTTCCTCCAGGGCCAGACTGAATCAGAATCAAACAGCATCCCCCCTGGCTCAGGGCCAGGGCCAGCGCAAGGAGCAGGCGCATTTCTAGCCACTGGCCTGGCTGGCTGTGAGCAGGGCAGGCTCGGGCCCTGACCAGCCCAGCCTCTCTTGAGGAAGGTGGTGTTTGGACAGGCCTGTAATTTGAGAGGCCCATTAGGTGCGTTCTCCCTTTCTTACCTTTGTTGGGCTGCCAAAATATTTACTTGACTTCTTAACTCTTAATCTCTGAAACACACCTGGATTGCCTAAAACAGGCAATTTTCTTATTTTCTCTTATTCACAGAACAGAGTCCAAGCTAAGCAAAGACGACAGTTGCACAGAGGGATCAGGGAGAGGGCGGGGCTGCTAGGAGATGTGGTGGACACTGGATTTGTCTTTTGCGTGTGTCTGGCAGGTCAGGGGCAGGCACTCATTGCAAGGGCTATGTGGATGGTTGAAAGCAATTCTACAGGCAACCCCTTTGCAAAACAAATGGATTCTATTTTGACTTTTAGGGAAGAGATCATTTCCACGCCACAGTAAAAATTTCTGTATGCTAGTGAACTGCATTTGTTTATTTATTTATTTTCCACAACCTGTCTACAAAAGCCAACTACCTTGAACCATCAGACTGAGGACTCTCTAACAGGAAAAATGGGGTGCTGAAACAACAAACAAAACAAAGTGTCTTGGATGAATTTCAGATGATAGAAAAAAACAGCAGCAAAAAAAAAAAAATTTTTTTTTTCTTTTTGTGGTGCTTCTGGTGTTTTCATTAAAAAAAAAAAAATTGGGGGGAATAGTCTCACCTGTAGAAGGTGGAAAACGATGGTGTGTCTCCCTTTGCTACATGTGCCTATCAGCTCTTGCTCTGCCAGCCACTTTTGGAAGCTGCCAAGGCTGAGTGACCTGAAGTCAGCTTGCAGACAGGCTGCAGTTAATGGGTAAGACTCAGCGGAAGGTCCTGAGCTATCTACTGGAGCTGCTTTTACGAGCCCAGAATCCTGGATAGTGAGCCAGCCCCATGAGGACAAACCTCCTTTTGAGAACAAGGGTCTAGCCATCAGTCGGAGAGTTATTTCCAGCCTGATGCTCATCAGAGGACCTTTGAAGACATTTTGACCTTGGACACCCAAAGATGAACGTTTGAGCTGTTCTCTTTCAAAGGCACTAGAAGCACAGCAGGAGTGGGAGGCTCACTGACAGCTGCCACTCGCCTACATTCTTTCTGCAGCGTTCGCTTTCAGAACAGCACCACCATTACCTTACTTTGAGGTTTTTTGGTTTTTTTTGTGGTACTGAGGTTTGAACTCAGGGCCTCACACTTGCTAGGCAGGTGCTCTACCACCTGAGCCATTCCACCAGCTCTTACCTTTACTTTCATAGACTGTCTTGTCTTCCCTCTATCTAGAATATAAGGGAATCTGAGAGAACACAACTTTAAGCCCATAAGAAATCAGTTCCCCCAAGGCTGGTCAGCAGGGCTATCCACATTCGTGGCACTTTCTGGGATTCTAGGAAGTAGTGGGTCAGTCTCTCCCAGAACCATCATTCACTTAAACAAATAAACAAACAAGAGGCTCCTTGGCGGCAGCTCTCCCACCCTTCCATATTTTAACCTTGCTATTCTGCTACTGAGCTAGAACTAAAGGAGCCCTGACACAGGATACCTGAGATCACCCACCCTTCTGCCATGAGCTGTGAAGACTACCGTGGCTCAGATGGTCCAGGTGAAGTCACAGATCCTAGAAGGTGGGTCAGGACAGGGACCCATGGTACAGAGACCAATGCTTCCTGGACCACCTCTAGTAACTCAAAATCTTACAGAGGGAATGAATTCTTTATTAGGAATCCCAAAAGAACCTGAAAGATATGACTGTGTAAAATACCACAGTAAGAAAAACTAGTGGGTTTCAGTAAAAAGTATGACCCTTCCAATGGTGACTTAGATAAGATACCAAAAGCACAAGCAACCAAAGATAAAAAAAATTGGATTTTATAAAAATGGAAACCTTTTGTGCTGCAAAGGATACCATCAAGAAAATGAAACTCCCTAGACACAGTGGCTCAAGCCTGTAATCCCAGTTACTTGAAAGGTAGAGACTGGGAGGACTGAGGTTCAATGCCAGCCTGGGTAAAAAGTACATAAGGCTCCATCTCAACCAATGGCTGGGTCAGTGTTGTGCGCCTGTCATCCCAGCTATGCGGGGAGGACTGTAGTCCAGGATGGCTACAGAGAGACCCTATCACAAAATAACCAACACAAAAGGGGCTAGGGCACAGCTCAAGTAGCAGAGCACCTGCCTAGAAAGTGCAAGGCCCTTGAGTACCACCAAAAAAAATAAACACGGGAAAAGACAATCCATGAAGTGGTAGAAAATATTTGCATGTAATATAGCTAATGAGGGATTTGTATCTAGAATATATAAAGAACTCTTACAACTCAATAACAAAAAGAAGTTACCAATTAAAAATGGCGAAAAAAAGAAAAATAGGCAAAGGATCTGATTAGGCATTTCTCCAAAGAAGACAAACAGGCGGTAGGCACGTGTTCACTAGCCAGCAAGGAAGGGTACGTCTAAATCACAGTGAGCTCCACTGAGAGTTCACATCCAGTAGGATGGCCAATATCAAAGCCAGACTATGACAGTGGTGGTGAGGACGGAGACAAATGGGAACCCTCGTGGTAGCAAGAAGAATGCACAGTCATGTTAAAAAAGGTCTGACAGTTCCTGGAAAGGTTAAACACGAAGTCCCGTACTTGCGCTCCCAGGTACGAAATGAAACGAAAACTTGTATCTTACATAAAATTTGTATGCAAATGTTTGTGGGAGTGTCATAAATGTCCCCATCTTATACTATTACATATGCTAGCAAAATTTCTAACACGCTCCACCTTGGATGAACTTTGAAAATATTTTGCTAAGTGAAAAAAAGCAGTCACAAAATACGCCGACTGGCTGTGGTCTTCATACTTAGGAACTGTCCAGAACAGGCAAGTTCAGACAGGAAGTGAACTGATGGCTGTCTAGGGCTGGAGGGAAAGTAGATGGGATGGATTTCACTGCTAAAGGGTAAGGTATTTCTTTTTGGGGTGATGAAAATATTAATGTATCTGATAAGGATTGTATTCAGGCTACAGGAACAACATGAAAATGTCCTAAAACTATAACGATAGCTGCACAATTCTATGATACACTAAAAACCACTATGCATTTTTTTTTTAAAGCCTTCACATAGGATCAATCTGGCCAGGACTTTCTGTTCTCTTCCTTTCTTTCCCTGTATCCCAGGCTGGCCTTGAACTCTGGATCTTCCTGCTTCCATCTCCTAAGTTCTGGTTTTATGGGGTGTACCACCACGCCTGCTTTTCTCTTTGGCTTCTAAACAGAATCCAACGACCTAAAAACATTTCCAGAACAGAAATGGGTACAAAAGTTTAGGTTATGAAACAATCTAGGGCAACAAAAAGTTGAAAAAGATTTTGTGCTGAGGTTTAACTACAGTACCTTTCCAATACTAAAAAGCAAAGCAAAACAAAAAAACACCTGTGCGTGTGTGGCAGCTGGAGTGGAACCAAACTTGACACTAATGAAGACAGACGGTGAAGCTGACGAGTCCAGGGAAAAGAGATGGTGCACTGGGAAGGATGAGAGTGGTCAGGACTCCCTCACCTAAGCTCACACAGGCATTTGCATTATTGATTTACAAGTAGTTCATTTAGTTCTGGAAATATATACTTTAAACAACAAAATTAAAACAGTGTGGTAGTGGGTCAAAAAGGGGCATATTTTGACAGTGAATAATGCAGGTTATGACCTTATATTCCAGAGTTACACTATATAGTATTTTTTGAACACATATGATATGTGTCATGGTATTTCTTTAAAGGAAGGAAATACACAGAAAGAAAGAATCACTTAAAGGGTGTTCCCATTCCCAACATCACACATCCAAGTAAGTTTTGAGTGACTTAAAGTTGTAATATATTAAGATAGAAGCAATAGAAGAAAGTATAAAAGAATGACGACCGTAAAAGTTTCAACCTTCTGCACACCAGGGAAAGTTAAACAGGCAAAAAATAAACATGCAAAAATACTCGTTACGCCTGTAATCCCAGAGACTCAGGAGGCAGCAATCAGGAGGACTGCACTTCGAAGCCACCCACAGCAAAGAGTTCATGAAACCCTAGCTCAAAAAACCCCCTACCAAAAAGGGCTGGTAGAGTGGCACAAGGTGTAGGCCCTGAGTTCAAACTCCAGTACCAAAAAAAAAAAAAAAAAAAATTCTGGGTAAGGATGGAGCTCAGTGGTAGAACACTTGAGTAGCATGAGCAAGGCCTGGGGACAGTAACAAGGAGGACCATGGAGAGCCAGGCTTCCCCCAGACCTGGGAGGTGCCAGCTGCCTGTGCTCCTCAGGTTAGTGGTCATGTTACTCAATCTTCAGAACTCCTTTAAGACCCCCTGGCAGGCTTCAAATAATGGTGCTAGCCTTTTACAGTTGAAAACGACTCTGATCTAGCTTTTGTTTTTTAAAGTATTGTGTTCAATAAAGTCTTTTAACCAAGAGGTTCCTGGAAGATGTAGGTGTGGGTAGAAAGCACCACATTAAAAGTTTGTCGCTTTTGAATCTGACCTGTGACCTCCAAAGGAAAGTGGGTCTTCCTGAGTTTTCTCATTCATGTCATGCCAGTCTTTCCCTCCTGATCTGATTCCTTTTACTAAGTTCCTTTCTTGCTTTCCTTTTTAGCCAAATATGGGAGGTATTTACCAGAGTGTTCCTTCAAATAAACCTGCAGAGCCTCCAAACTTCCTCCTCCCTTGGCTCACGTTAGAGAAAGGGCTCCATTCGCTGTTCGGTAGAGTATGTTGAGAGGGGAGGAAACTGAACTTTGTTGAGTTACTATGAACTCAGCATGCATTTTTTAAAAAATTGTCACAACCTTTTCTAGAAGGGGATAATGAAGAAAGATGCAAAGCAAGGCTGATTGGACAAAAGTTACCAAGCTGACAGAACTATCATTTGTACCCAGGCTGCTGGCTTCCTGACCTGGGCTCTCCTCACTCCTACACAGAAACACAAGGTGCCATGATATCACTAGTTCCACAGAACACAGCACTAAGGCCACCATGTACCTGTCGTCATAAGGGGGGGTGATGAGACAGAGGAGGGAATGAAGGAGGTAGAATGCAACTTAACATCTTTTTGAGGTGAGAAAATGTGTATGTCATGATGAAATGGGGCTTTTCCACTTCAACACTATCGACACCTGGGGTCAGATTATTCTCTCTTCTTTATTTGTAGGTGGCAAGCAGCTGTGCGTGTTACATGTACATAGTTGTGCACTCTTTACGGAGGGGACATCCTGTGCCCTATAGGATCTTGAGCTGCACCCTGGTCTCAACCCACTGGATACTAGAAGCACCCTCACCCCCATTTTTGTCTGAAGGCCAAAAATGTCTCCAGACATTACTCCTGGTTGAGAACCTCTATGAAACCTAAAGGACCCTAAAAGTATGACAGAAGAAGTGTCCCAGGCAGTTGTATACAGTGCTTCAAGGAATGCCAGGGCAAGGAGCTGTAGACACAATGCCCAGTGCCAGGATGGTACAAACATCTACTTGCTTGGCTGACTGGAGGAGGCCTGGGTGAGGCTAACATTGTGATGTATAGTAGCTGTTTCCAAGATCCTGGGACAGCTAACGCCTTCTCTCCCGCCCCACAGACAGCAGATCAGAACCAAGGATTTCAGTCCCAACAGCCCTCTTGAGAGGGCATCTCAGTCATAGGACCCTAAACTGGGCTTGGGTTAAGGTATTCCAGGAAGTACACACCTGTGACCAAAAATCCAAATAGATTGGGATGCTGAAGGACAACCCCTCCCCCCAAACACCTATATGACTCACAAATAACTGTGCTTTATTCAAGTTCCAGCCTCAGGTGAAGATGCATCCACGAAAGCCTTATTCTAGAAGGTCAAGGCTGAAGGTTATGTTCCAGTTGAAGCCTCAAGATATTAAGATCTACTGTCTGGTTATTTGTTATTAAATTTGGAAAACAGCTGGGCACCGTGGCTCACACCTATAATCCTAGCTACTCGGGAGGCGGAGATCAGGAGGATCGAGGGTCGAAGCAAGGTCAGGGAAGTGGTTCCTCGAGACCCTACCTTGAAAAACGCTTCACAAAAATAGATCTGGTAGAGTGGCTCAAGGTAAAGGCCCTGAGTTCAAGCCCCAGTACCACAATAAAATAAATAAATAATGTCTGTTCGTTTCTGCTCATTTCCCCTGACTTTGTAAAAGTCACAGAGCTAGCTGAGCTCACTGACCTTGCAGTGGGAACACAACGCCAGGTCTCATTCAACATTCTCCGAAAGTCAGAAAGAGGCCCAAAGAGCTTTAGTTTACAGGGGATATTTCCCATACCAGGAATTTAAAACTGGGAAAAAACTGAAACACAAAATATGCAAGTACACATCTCACTAGTTGTCAGAGGGATGAAGTAAACACATACAACAATGCCCTTGGAAAACTCCCCATACACTTGTGAGAGGAGGAGAGTGAAAAGGACAAACGACAAAGGAAATAGAAATAAAAGTTTGTTTTTCCCTTAACCAAATTCTCATGCCGGGCGCCACTCACGCCTGTAATCCCAGCTACTCAGGAGGCAGAGATCAGGAGGACTACAGTTTGAACACAACCCAGGCAAATAGCTTGTGAGACCCTACCTCGAAAAAACCTTGCACAAAAAAGGGCTGGTGGAATGGCTCAAGGTGAAGGCCCTGAGTTCAAACCCCAGCACCACAAAACCAAACCAAAACAAAAAAACCCAAACAAACCAAATTCTCTATTTTGAGACTTGCCATTTGAAAGATACTTGAAAAAGTCTCCAAGAGGTCACACACCAGTGGCTCACGCCTATAATTCCGGCAGTCGAGAGGGAGAATCAGGAGGACTGCTGTTTGAAGCCAGCCCAAGCAAACAGTTTTTGAGATCCCTGTCTTGAAAAACCCCAACACAAAAAAAACAGGGCTGACAGAGTGGCTCAGGTGGTAGAGCACCTGCCTAGCAAGTGTGAGGCCCTGAGTTCAAACCCCAGTGCCGCCAAAAAAAAACAAAGAGAAAGAAACTCTCCCTCCAAGGGTAGCCTGATGCACAAAGCAGGATTGGTGTCTATCCTCACTGCACCATTTCTGTTTTCTTTTCTTCTTTTCACCAGCACCTAGTAATAGCAGTCATCCAGTTGTGATGGGACTACATACACTCTATCACTTCAGGAATAAAATGCTTATCCTTGTTGTCGTTATTTTTGAGAGTCTCGTTACATAACCAAGGCTGGCCTTGAACTCTTGATCCTCCTGTCTCACTCCTGAGTGCTGGGATTACAGGCAGTCCCACCGTGCTTGGTTTTATTATTATTTTATACCCGCTGCCATCATACTCCACATACTGTGGAATGCCTCAAGTGACATCACACTTTTTTTGGGGGGGGTGTAAAGTATGTATAACATGCACTTATCATTTTAACCAGTAAGTGCACAGGTCAATGTCGTAAAATACTGACACTGTCAATCATGGCCACCATCACGTACAGAACCTTTTCATCTGCCCACGCTGAAACTCCACGTCCACTAAAAAACAAGCCCCCATTCTCCCTCATCCCCAGTGTCTGGCAAACGGCATTCTACTCTCTTCCTGGATATAACTAAGCACATTTCACATTTCACAGCTGAATGTGAAAGAAGCTGAAGGGGCGGAGGTGGGGCTCAGGAGTAGCGCACCCACATGGCCTGCACACACATGTGAACGTACACAAGCACATGCACATACTGAAGGATGAAGGATCAGGAGGGACAGAGAGAGAGAGAGAGAGAGAGAGAGAGAGAGAGACGGATCTAGATGGGCAGGAAGAACCGCCACTTTGCTAAGCATGTCCGGTTGTGCTAGAACAAAACTCCACACCAGGCACTGGAGAGTCTTTCCCAGGTACTTTCCCATTAAAGAGGTGGCAGGGGTAAGTGACTGCCAGGTTATGGAGAGTCACAGGGTTGAAACAGAGGTTTCAATAAAGCCAGGCTCGTTAGTTTTAACCATCACATGCTCCGGGTCCCACTACCATTCTAGAAAAGTAAAGTTTCCTTTGATCTGCCTTCTGGTCAGCTTGGTCAGTCTGTCTGATCCCTGGGGTCTTCATTTGTTCTTTGCAATAAAGTTTGCAAGAGACTCCCGCAGGCTGCGCACAGGGTCTGGTTCTCCACGCCCTCACCCGTGGTTTCCCACCGCTCACAGAACAGCACTTTTCCTGCTTCCTCTGCACTGCATGTTTGCCTCCGTGGGAAATAAGGAGGACAGTGGCAACGCTGTCCTGAGACACTCCACTGGCTTCGGCCTCAGCGAAGTGCTGCAGAGGACCAAGGCCTGGGTCTACCCGGTCCCCAACACATCCTGCAGCAAAGAGAAACCCAACCCTCCCTCTCTGTCCTGCTTAGCAAACATCCCAGGGCCAGGTGCTGTGACACAGCCCTTTTGTCAGAAGCCTCAGTGGCTCCGGCTACCTGCAGCACGATGACCGAACTCCTCAACCCTAAAGGTTCTGCCTTCCCGAGCAGCTTCCCACGTGCATTGAAGAACCTCCTGTTCTGTTTTTCTGCCCTGCCTAGAGATTCTCGTCTCATCTCCACGTTGGCTCTGGTAAAAACTGCCTGCCTCTCAGGTCCTGTGACTGCCTTCTGCCCCTCACCACGATCACTGTCCATGTACAGGGCAGGAAGAGGAGCTGCTGTAAGCAGCACTCATAAGCCAAGAGTCCCTTGCCACCAGACCCTCTCCAAGCAGCTCAGGGTGAACAGGGGGACTTGCCTACCAGCTGGTAACTGCATTCAGGACTTGATGGTGGCAGAGGACTGCTTAGAGGATGGCAGCCCAGCTCTCTTCTGGAGAATGCATCTTCCTCCTGTCCTCCCACATGGCAGGGTGGGACAGGCTAAGTTCCAGTGTGTTCTCAGCCCTAGCACATAGCTGACCAGCTTTAAAGATAAATGCCTAGCTGGGTGCCGGTGGCCCACACCTGTAATCCTAGCTACTTAGGAGGCAGAGATCGGGAGGATCGAAGTTCAAGGCCAGCCTGGGCAAAATAGTTCGTGAGACCCTATCTCAAAAAAACCCACCACAAAAAAGGGCTAATGGAGTGGCTTGAGGTATAGACCCTGAGTTCAAGCCCCAGCACTGCAAAATAAATAAATACATAAATAAAGTTGAGTGCCTGATCCAAGATGGGCCAATAAATCCCTTTTCTGGGTATTTTTTGGACTGGAAACTAAGAGTGTCAAAAGCAGAGATATGGGGGCTATGTCTCCCCAAATTAGGCAGAGGGGCAAGGGGTAGAATACAGCAGATGCACATGGAGGAGGCCTCTGGCATCCAGGCACAGGTTCTGTGACACAGCTCTGTACCCTCAGAACAAAGTCCCCTTTCTGTCAGTGTTGCTTGAGCTGGGATTCCCGACCAAGCCTGTGACTACGCGAAAAAACATCTGATTTTGATCTAGAAGAAAACAGGCCAAAAGGAGCAAAGAGAAGAAACCAACACCAGTAATTTCTGATCTCGGCCCTCATGAGCTGTTTCATCTTGGGGTTACACATAGAACCTTTCCGGGACTCAATTTCCCTGGCATAACACGGAATCTCAGTCTGCCAGTCAAAGGAAAGGCTGCACACGAAGCTCCTTGCGTACAGCAGGTACCCAACCAGAGCTGGCTGCTTTTACACTCTTGCTGGGCAGTGCCATGGGCCAGGTCCTTAGTCAAGTGCTCCACAAACACCTCGCAGGTCTCCCACAGCAACGACACAAGCAGCTAAGCCCTGTTTCACAGACGGGTAAGGTACAGAGAACTGAAGCCACCTTTCTAAGATCACTGGGGTGAGGAGGGGACTCTGTGACATGAAACCCGGTCTTTCTTATCTTTTCATCAATTTCTCCAGTGTCCTCTGAAGTACCAGAAAGAGCTGCATCCAGGTCTGCCAGCCATGCTGTCTTTCAAAACCCTCTCTAGAAGTCACTCCCACCTGGGGTTACAGGGTAGATTTTTTCTGCCCAGAGTTTCAGAATCAGGGCCAGTGGATTCTGCTAGACAGTACATCTTGTCTGTCCTCTTCCAGGGAACTCTCCAGGAGGTTGATGGGTCCTAAGAGCCAAAGCTATTAAAGTTGACCTTTTAAATTCTTTGCATCCCCATAGGCTACTTAATAAACACTGGTTGAATTGAAGGGTTACAATCAATGCCTAGGGCATAAACACAGACTCCTGCAACTTTTGGGATGACTTAGACCTTTAATTTTCAATGCACGCTGCCCTGAAAATAATTTATTCTGTTTTAATTTTCTAGGACTTAAACTGTAGTAGGGAACCTGTCTTTCAATGCTGTAACCACAATCTCCCCAAACTAGATATCACCAAAAGATTTTAAACATAATCCAGAAGCTCAAAACATTCAAAGGGCAAGGGACCCAGAAGAGCCTCTTCCCACTAAGTGAAGAAGAAAGGCCTGGAGGGCTGAAGAGATTTGCCTGCCTGGCCTGAGGCAGGGCCTGTTGCTTCCCCCGGGGTGGGGGTGGAGGGGCGCTTGGCTCTCCTTCACCCCAACACTGTCTCCAGAGCTGATCCTACCATCTGCACCTCCTCCTACAGAATCAAAAAGACGTGAAGGAGGGGACCGTGGATCATTTCCCTCTCAGGAGTTTAACAGTGTTCTCTTCTGAGGACTTCAAAAGCCCATGGTAATAAACCAAGGTGATGAGTTTATGTCTTTTGCTTTTAAAATGAAACTTTATTTGAACTCCTGAAGAGGCATTTATGTTTTTTTTAAATTTAGGACATTCTTCTCTTATTTCAAGGTTTTGCCAGTGGCATTTTCTGTGGCGGGTGGGTAAAGGGGTTGGGTGATGAAGAGCGGGGGACTGTGTCTAGCCCGCCCCTGTTCTCCCACAGGCTTTTCTGAAGCCTGGCACACTGTGGCTGACAGTCCTCCCTTCTGTGATTTTCAACAAGTCTTAACACCGCCCTGGAGGAGCCGCTCCACCTCCACCTGCACATTGGTCTGGCTGTACTTTCTTCCTATACCTTTCAACTTTCTTTCTTTTTTTTTTTCCCAGTTCTGGAGATGGAACCCAAGGCCTCCCACATGCTAGACAAGGGCTCTACACAGGGCTGCATCCCAGCTTCTTCTGTGCCTTTTGTGCCTCTTCACTGACCATTTCTTCTCGCCTTAGCCACCAAAGTCCAGGACACGTAAGGAAAATCATACAGTCTGCAAGGGATTACTTTGCATTCCTTTAGCCTAGTCTTTTGTTCCTGCCCTCAGAAGCTCAGGAAAAAAACAAAACAGAGTTCGCGAAGCTAATGAAATTGAAGCTGAGAACAACCACATTTTAAAAAGAAGATGGCACCTCCCATACCCAACTCAGGTTTTAAGCAAAAGTGAAACTCTCACTTTGTCTGACCCAAGCGTTTGATAGCGATTTTATTTATTCAGGTGCCAACTCTGAGACAAATGGCAATAACCAACTGCCTGCAGATGCTGCCTTAGCACCGCCCCACCCCACTTCCCAGCTTTCCAAATAGAAACAGGGAGGCCTGCTATTCTCAGGCAGGTGGAACCACACACTTAGATCCTAGGCCTCTGTGTTAAATAACTATTTGGTGAATGAATAAACCCAAACAGTGCTTAATGATTCAATATATGTCTAAGGTTTCCACTCCCCCTGGCTTCATAGGCCAGCAGGCCAAACCATACAAAACTCTCCCCATAAAACCACGGTATGGTTATTCTAGGAGGAGGAGGAAACACTTGGATTCTCTGAGTGACTTCAACAAATGCTCCACCACTAAGCCATGGAAGACCAACAGTATGACCTTGTAAGTCCTGTCACAGCCCATTTCCAGACACAAGACATGGAGCCCCACTGGAACGGGGAGAAGCAAATGAAACCACAGAGCTGAGTGCTGCATGGAAGCACTACGTACAGAAGCAAACACCCACAAGGAAAGCACTGTTCTCAGCCTTTGGACGGAGCTGGTGTTTCTCCTAGGAAAACAAGAAAAGTGTTCTCAAGAGGGTTGTCGCTCTTCTACCACCACTAAGCAGCTCTGGTCAACTATTCAAATGATGAAGCATCGGGCCTTGAGCTACCTAAACACCTTGATTCAGCTTAGTGAACTGTAAACCAAACGGGTTTACATACTCCTGAGGGTTCCCGCCTCCCCCCTTAATGAAAGGGCAGGAAAACTTGGTAAGTGCCCTGAAGCTACTTACAAGACAAAAAGACTACAAAAAAGTCACAACTAAATGAGGTGCGGGAAGGACTCCAGGGCCACAGGTCATTCAGGAGACACTTGTGGGAAAGGCTCCCTGCATGAAAACCACCTCTTCTGCCTGCTCTAAGCAAGGGAGACTAAGACATTAGGAACCAGTTGCTTCCTCCTCCCCCTGGCCAACCTAGAACCACAGCTTTGGATAATATGAAAATGTCCTAATAATGGTACCTTTAGGGGATTCCACCTTTCCTCCAAAATTCAAATACCTTTCTCTGAACCTTCCCTTTTAGCCAAATGATCCACTTTAAAACAGGCTGCTACCTGTTGTATTTTAAGGTCTTTGATGGACAGTTTTCTAAAGAAAATTTATTTCTACTTGATACCGCAGCCAAAAGTAATGTGGACTCTCTCAGCTAAGAAGTTTTTTAAAAAGTATTTCTAAATGGGGTGACTGCAGCCAATGGTGGCAACTGTTTGTTGAGTGCTTACTCTTGCACAAAGGCTTTGCATCTGGTCTCACTCTTAACTACCCTATGAGGTCATTTCTAACACAAGAACATAATTGCTGTCTGCCATTCTGAAACCCAAAAAGCTCTAACCCCCAAGGTTTTCCCATAACCTACTTGGCAGCAAAACTTAACGGGCCCGAACTCATTTGGAGGCAAAGCTACCCCAAACTCACAGAAGACTTCGTAGATTCTAGTCACCCCACTTAATGTGAATGTCCATGTGGTTTCCTACGCAAATACAAAGATGTGTGGTGACTGAGTGCTGTCCAGATCCCTGAGGTTATGTTATAGAAAATATATGCACCGTAAGACTTATCTAAACCCCCAAATCTCAGAATTCAGAAACATCCGTCCCAAGGGTGCAAAATAAAATACTGTCAATCTCTATCATCAACCCATTTCACAGATAAGAAACTGAAATTCCTTGAGGGCCACCTGGGGCCACAGCATGCAGCCGAGTGGAAGGCTGGCAGCCTCCCTCAGAGCTGAGTTCAAGAGAACCACCGGGGACTGCTGCAAGCTCAGGAGCACCACTGGGGGCTGCTGCAAGACGCATCACGTGACTACAGCCAGGAAGGACAGGCTAGCATGGCTCTTCTCTAGAACCAGCTGTTTGAAAACAGGGAAATGGCTGAGAGGAAAGTACCAATCCCAATCACAATGGCAGCGATATGGAGGGCTTGGTGCTTACCTTGCCCAGGACAGTGAGGCATGGCTTCGGGTCCAACTCCGGCTGTTCCAGCTTCACCACTCCGACCCAGCCATACTCGTACAGGTCCTCTTCATCATTGTTATTACACAGGCCCAGCGGATGCATCTGTGAGACAAAACGGAAAGAAGACCTCAATAGGCTGTGCATTTCTTACACTCCAGGCAAAAGTACCCTCAAAGCTGAAATCTTTAAGGTGAGGATAGTTTTCCAACCCATGAGAAATCCTATTTCAGTCCAATGAGCTGAGCACTAAGGAAAACACAATACGTTCACTGGAAATATATTTTCTGGATGCTTTCTCTCTGCTTTGTAGGTGGTGGCCATCCAAGGTGGAAACTACCAGATGGTAAATAAAACCACCAGCTTAACTTTCATATAAGTGCCAATCGAACAGCTGTGACACACCATACATTTCTCATTCAATCATCTTTATAAATGAAACTAACCAGGTCAACATCCAAGATCGTTTGGCTTCTAGACCTCTGAAGGGCACAGCTACTTCAATTTATGCAAGACTTTCCAACAGACAACTAGAAATTGGCAGACTCTCCAGCAGAATTTACAGACTATTAAAGGTTATCCCTGGTTACTGGGAAATGCATGAAATTCTTTGAGGTCTCTTCAAAATTTTCAAAGCACAAAGTCAAAGATAGGTAGAGGAGCATGGTCAAATTTTCTCATGTAAAAACTTGAAAACCAGAGCAATCCTAAGGTTTGTGCTCCTAATCCTATGGGTTGCACTGGCCCTCGAGCCCCTAAGAACAATCTGGAAAGAGGAAAACCTTGTGAATAAACATAATTTGCCAAGTAGTTGATGAACCTAACACTGTATGTGCTAATCTCTTACATAAACCAAATAACACTTGGCAGATGGGATTAAATTTGAGATGGGGGAGATTCCTTGGGTAGATCACAAGGATCCTTAAAGACAGGGGTGTATGAGAGACATGGTAGAGATCTGAAGCTACAGGCTACAGATGTGGAGGTTGGTGTGTTGTGTTCTAAAGATGGAGAGGGGCCATTATTCAAGAAAAATGGCAATCACTAGAAGCTAGAAGAGCCAAAGAAAGGATTCTCCAGAAGGAATGAAGCCTGCAGACCGTAAGAGAATAAACTGCTGTTATTTTAAGCTTCTAAGTTTATAGTCACTTTCATAGCAGCAAATAGGAACGGATACACCCACCCTCTCCCCCTCCCCCTGCCTTGTTCTACAGATAAGAACAGAAACTCAAGGTGAATGGCTTTCCCAAGACAGCACTGGGACCAAGTGGCACACCCAGAGGTGACCCAGCCCTCCGCTTTTCATTCTGGTGCTTTCCCAGCCTGCCTGCTTCCTCTTTCTCCCCAGACTGATGGTCCCTTCCTCTGAGAGCTGGCCATATGACTGGGGGAAAGATGAAGGTGAAAACTCTGTTACAGTCGAGGAGGAAGCTTTGAAAGAGGAGTGAGAGTGAGCAGGGCTGTCCAGAGATGGTGTGGAGGGGAAGAAAGCTGAGAGCAGCCTGGTCAGTGGAAAGGCTCCTGTTCTGCACTGAGAAGGCAAAGGGAAAGGTTCCAAAACTAGAAAGGCGTTGGACACCAAGACATATCACAGGTTCTTGGGCAGAAGACAAGATAGCACACTGATAAGAGATACTTAGCTGAATGAGTGACACGCCTTCAGGCAGGGGTATGCCCCCCGAAATAGTAAAGGGGATGGCAAAAGGTATAGCCCAGAAATGAGCTCTTGGAATCTGAATTTCATGAAATTTAGAAGGGATTTCACAGAACCATAAGGCAAGTAAGTGAGTCACTGCTGCACAACTTAGGGTGCCATAGGGGCTGCCAGCAGCTGTCTTTGTAGTGGGTGACTGCCTCACCTCCAGGGAATGCCAAGATAAGACAGCCCTGGCACAGCCAGCTTTTGCATGAATCCTCAGGCTCAGTTTGCCCAAAGGCTCTACCTTCCTCCAGGATGCTACTGCAGGGCGCAGTCCACAGTGGAATGTTCTGTGATTATTAAATGAGGAGTAGCCTAAAGGTTGAGACCTCTGACTTATCAAGGATAAGTCAATTGTACCAAAAGCTCAGTTACTCTGACCTCCAGAAAAGGGCTTTAGGCCTAGCTCAACCCCAAATGGCTCAAGTCAGCTTCCTGAAGTCCCAAGCCAAATTACTGCAATGGCAGCCACACTTCTGACCTCCTCTCCTGTATTCCATGACACTTCTAGCCTGCTCACAGGACTTGGGTGTTTCCAGACGATGACTGCTTTGTGTTACTCATGGAGTTTGGTCAGTGATACAGAACTGCTTTGGAAGTACACAGGTATCATCCAGGTCTAAGACCTTGTATCTTTCTCAAAACTTCAGTAAAGAAAGAACCTGGCATTTATCGCCATGACAAGTTCAGAGACAGAAAACAGCCTCCTGGTTGCCAATTTCCTCTCAGGGTGCTGAAAATGCTCTGGACCTACACAGTGGTGAACACACACTAACCACCACAGAGCTACACTCTTTCAGGCAGTTGAAATGGTGGGGTTTATGTGATTTTTGCCACAATAAAACCTTTTTTTTTTTTAAAAAAAAACCACACACTTGTCCTAGCATTTACTCAGAAATTACTTGTGACATGCTAGCACTGCCCTCAGCTAAGGAGGGGATCCATGGTGGCGGGCAATGTGACCTCCACTCTTCCAGAAAATAAGCCCATTACAGCAGCCCTTCTGCAGAATACAGGCCTGAAAGATTAAATAACAAAACAAAAAAAAGCCCAAATGAAATTTCTAAAGCACCAACGGGTTGTTTGTTTTTCTGTGGATGGTAAAGAAGCCACCAAAATCACATCCACAAGGATGAAGGGCCACACCTTCCCACCACCTCCCCGAGTCTCTTCTGGAATTCTTATTCCTCTTTACATTCCAGGTGCACACTTACGCTTAGCTACTATGGTTCTTAAGTGTCTGCCTCCTCACCCATCTGCTGAAGATCAAAGACCTCAGATCACTGTGGATGCGTCACCAACAACACTGGAAATGCCCACTGTCTCAGACCCCCAGCCACTTACACCCCGGGGTTCTCTTCACCTAAGGGCTTCAAGTTATGAGCTCAGGAGGGTGTTTTACGGGAAGCAGAAGTGGTCACGACATGAAATTATTCCTAAGTGAACTGATCGTCCTGCAAACGGTAGAGCCTTGTAACCAAAGGTATCAAATACAAATGGACACAGTCATCAAAGTGTGGCCGGGGCGTTCCCAGCAATGAGCATACTAGGTTACTATGTTTCAGTGTTCAAACTCATTTCATCCTTACTGCAAGCTCTGCTAATTGTTGAAATAACCAACGATAGTGACTAGACTATACAAATAAGCTGCAGACTAGAACTGCGAATCACCGTCTAAGGCAAAATCAAACGGAGTTCATAAAGTCTTACTAGTCAGTGACTGGATCGCACTCAAAGCCATGGCAAACATCCTGGTTAAGGGGTAAAGTGCACATGGATGCTTCTACAAAGACCGACGAAAGGATTACCAGAGGATTCTGAGCAGCGTGAGTCCTGTCACCTGGAAAACAGGATGATCACGCCGTGGAAGTCAAACTATGTGAATGAAACCACATCCAGATTCTCAAGACAATTCTGCTGAAATAGTCCACGATGCAGCCCACCAGAGCCACTGTTGATTCTCAGAAACTGGAGCAAGGGCTGTAGTTACAATTTAACTTGTTAAATTCAAAAACAGATTACTATTTTCAGTTTCACTTTTTCTTCTTTTTTTTTTGGTGGTGGGGGGGTGATACTGGGGTTTGAACTCAGGGCCTCATGCTTGCTAGGCAAGTTCTCTACCATATAAAACACTCAAGCCAACCTTTTTTTGTGTGATAAGTTTTTTCGAGATAGTGTCTTGCGAACTATTTGCCTGGGCTGGCTTCAAACCACCATCCTCCTGATCTCTACCTCCTGAGTGGCTAAGATTACAGGTGTAAGTCACCAGCCCTTTTTTGTGCTGGGTATTTTTTGAGATAGGGTCATAGAAACTATTTACCCAGGCTGGCTTCAAACTGTGATCCTCCTGATCTCTGCCTCCTGAGTAGCTAGGATTACAGGTGTGAGCCACTGGCATGTGGGTTGTTTCATTTTTCAAGCTATTAGCTTCAATCAAACTTTTATTTCTATTATCTACTAAGAAATATTAGCTGGGTGTTCTGGTACATGACTGCAATCCCAGCTACTGAGGAGGTGGAGGTAGGAGATTTGCAGTGCAGGGGTAGCATGGGCAAAAGCACGAGACCCTATCTGGAAAACTAAAAACCAAAAGGAGTAGTGGTATGGTTCATAAGCCCAGAGTTCAATTCCCAACACTGCCAAAAAAGAAAAAGTAAATAAAAAGTTATTAGTTCCTAATTTAAGAATACAGCACCCATTCCTGGTACCAATCATCTATATGAAATCATATTCTCCTAAAGAACCACCCAGGTGTTGCTCCCAGACCGCTGCTCCAGACAGTCATGACATAAAAATCAAGCTTCCCAATTCACATACGCCCACGGCTGCCAGCAGCATTCAAGCTGACTGCACACAGGACCAGTGCTCACTGCTGAACACCTAATCATGCAAAATGCATCTCAGGATGCTCCAGTGTACAGTATTCAAGCATGTTAACTTTGCACTGAATGTGACACAAAAACTTTTAAAAACTATAGGTGTTTCTGAGTGTACTTCCTTAAATCGTTTTGAAGAGTGGGGCGTACCTAATTAGATGTTTAAAATTTAAGAAGTTTTTACCATTTCTTTATTTATTTGTGGTGGCACTCAGGGCCTCATGCTTGCTAGGCAGACGCTCTACCACTAGAGCCATGCCCCTAACTATTGCCTTACTATTTTTAGGAAGGTTAAAAATGGAGGTATTAGGTATAAGAACTCAGGGCCATCGGAAAGAAATGCTAACAAAAACACAACACAGAAAAAGACTCAGAAACCTAGACTGGAACTTGACAAAAATTCCAAATACTAAATATTTTCTTGCCCACTAAGAAATTGAAAAGATGACGTGGACTGAAGAGCAAAATTCCTGGGTTGGATCCATAGCAGAACTTCAAGCATATGACAGGTTGCAATGTAAGTGTAAGGATATAATGGAGGCCAGGTGCCTGTGGCTCATGCCTGTAATCCTAGCTACTTGGGAGGCTGAGATCTGGAGGATGGGGGTTCGAAGCCAGCCTGGGCAGATAGTTCATGCAGCCCTATCTCAAAAAACCCTTCACAAAAAAAGGGGGATGGGGGCGGCTGGCAGAGTGGCTCAAGGTGTAGGCCCTGAGTTCAAGCCCCAGTACCACAAAAGAAAGAAGGAAAGAAAGAAACAAAGAAAGAAAGAGAAAAGAAAGAATGGCCTTTCTTATAACTTTGATCTGATACTTCAGAACAATAACATCTTGCTTCAGTCAACTGAAGGAAAAATGCCCAGTTACTCCTTTACCTTGAGGTCTGATGTTATTAAGAAGCTATGGCTCTTAACTCACTCTCTTATATCTTGTTTTGTCCCAAGAGGTGTGCTGGGATGGAAACAATGTGAGTTTTGGAAGCATGCAATCTTGTGACTAAATCTCACTCTGTCTCTTCTGAGGCAAGCACCTGGACAGATGACTCCATTTCTACATAAACCTCAATTTTTCTCATCTATGAAATGGGGACAATCCCCAGTGTCTCTATGGGATAGCCAAGTTAAATGAGATGAAACATAAAAGTGGAGTAAGATAGTGGGTGCTCAACCAATCAAAGGAAAGCCTTGTCCTTCCCTTTCTCTAGAGTCCCGTTCATCTGAGCTAGAGCTTTTGCTGAGAACACTGCCTGTTGACACAAGCTTAAGTGTTACCCTTTCCATGAGGCTTTTTTCTTTTTTTTTTTGGCGATACTAGGGCTTGAACTCAGGGCCTTCACCTTGAGCCACTCCACCAGCCCTTTTTGTGAAGGGTTTTTCAAGATAGGGTCTCATGAACTATTTGCCCAGGTTGGCTTAGAACCGTCATCCTCCTGATCTCTGCCTCTTGAGTTGATGGGATTACAGGCATGAGCCACAGGTGCCTGGCTCCACAGGGCTTTCTTGACTGTGCCCACACAGCTAAGGTACTTCCCCCTCTTTGATCACAAACACCCAGTGGTGCTTCCCCCTGCACTTTTCCTTGTCCCTAACACAGATACCTGCTTCAACAAGGGCAGGGTTACTCAGAGGTCCCCATTCACCCCACCCAGAGCCTTGAGTCTCACAGGTACTCAATAAATGACTGGTGGATGAACAAACAGCCTTTGCTGTACCTTCAGTTTTGTTCTTGGTAAGTCACTTGGGTCTTTGCTTAGTGGACAGAGGGACCAGGGCAAATAGGTCAGGATTTAATCAAAGTGTCGCAGGAACTTTAAAAGCTGCGGCTCTTACAGATGTTGGTTACTCAATCATCAAAGGCATTCCCGGGACACAGAATGCTTCCTGGGAGTCTTCATTCCCATTTCCTGCTTGGGGAGCAGGAAATGTTTCTCCCCACCCCACTTCTCCCTTCTTTATTCTGCTATACTGAAGTAAATCCTTGCTAAAACTTAAAAAAAAAAAAAAAAAAAAAGACTTCCTGGCACTGGCACAGGAACAAAAGCTGTTCCCCCTGAGCCTTGCTCTAGGACCACAGCAGTCCTAGAAGGCAACAATGCCACCCTCACCCAAGTAAAATCATGACAGCACCTTGAAAAGGCAAAGGAGGAGAAGGATAATGGAGGGTGTCCCTCTTCTCCCAAGCCCCAAGTCATAAATTCTTCGCCCATGGTCCGATCTCAGAAGCTACTGTCAGTAACACAAATGAACAACTAAACCAAGGCGGAGGCTGGATGGGATCCAGGAACAGGGGCTCCATCAGAGGAGAGATAAGGGAAACCCCAGGACGAAGGCTATGCAACCAGCCTGCCAGGTGACCTGTCTGTCCCTATTGATTCTAGAAAAAGACATGAAGTAACACCAGAATTGTAGCCCAACATCAGGGTATGGTCTGCAAGGTCCAGCTGAGAATTCTGACAGCCACAGTAATGCCAGCTCTGACCTAAATGGTAGCTATGATTTGGCTAGATTGGAAGGATGCAGGACTGGGAATTGGGGAATAAGAGATGAAAGCCTTCGTCTTTCCATAAGAGGAAGTCAAATAGACAATTCTAAAATGGACTGAAACATGAAGCAACAGCGTGAGCGTTATTCACAGAAGTTTAGCAATACTCAGAGGTGAAGGGCAGAAGAAACCACAGAAAGGCTGGAAACAGCTGCCTCTGGCAACAGCAATCAGGGACAGCGAGGTGGAGCAGGGAATGTTCCTTTTTGTCATATGCCAGGAACTACTCTCTGCTGTTTTATGAACATAAGGTAAACCATTTTAATGAAAAAACTATACATTGCTAGACAGAAGTCCCCTCCTCCAGGGATTCCAGCAGATTCTATGGCTCCTCCCCACTAGAAAAGGTGGGGAGGCATTTTGTCAGACTCTCCAGAGACCCTCCCCCCACAACGGGCTCCTGCATGAGCCAGTGCACATTTGAAGGAAGGCTCCCTGGGATGACGAACACAGGCGATGGATGACTCAGGGAGATACCGTGGAGGCAGAACCAGCAGGCTTCACCACCCTTACAACCAAAAGTAACTCCCAGGTGGCACCAGGGTATGACGTGGATTTGGGTGTTATGGAGATGAAAGACACAACAACCAGAGTGATGGTTCTAGGAAGCCCCAATTTTCTCCCAGACATGGACAGATTCCATGACCTCCAGAAGAGGTACCGAATACTCCACTCAAATTTTCAAATACGGTGCTGCTTAGGCCCAATGGCTAACAACAAGCAACCCGTACCCCAGCCTACATTTGGTACTTTGATATTTAGGCTAAAATATCAAGATGGTTTTAGGCCCAACGAAGTTGACTATCACAGTTTCACTGCTTTGTTAATAGACAAAAAAATGTCCGGGAACAGCTAAGCCAAAAGACTGTCAGGCAAGGTTACATGTCTGGAGAAAGACAACCATGTTCCCTGGAGTATGGTCAATCAAGCCAAGCTTTGAAACCAAGACCAGCTCTTTAAGAAGCTTTCAGCACAAAATCCTTGAGCTACACGGGTGCACTTTTCACGCATCTCAAAGGGCAGAACTGAAACCAGGCCTGGTGGTGCTTTTATCCAAGGTTACAATATCTCTCCACTTGCCTGAGGGTTTAAAATAACTTCAAAAGCACCACCTGCTTCTAAGTGGGTTACTGTTACACAAGAGCCAAGCACTAAACTAACAGGACTAGACATTTCACTCTGCAATATTATCTCATCCAAAAATTCCTGGGGATTTAAAAGGGAAACTTGTTTCCTTTTGTCCTTTCACTGCTGTGGCCCTGACTAGCATGTCGCTATGGGACAGAGCTTCACATCAAACAATCCAGACCTTTTCTTAAAGGTGTGGTGGCTAGGATCAAGGCTTATAATTTATGTGAAGGAATGGAAAAGGGGCAGACCCACCCATTTTTTTTTCTTGAATCGTAAGGATTATATTTTCCCCTTGTCAGTGTATGAAGAAATGGACAACTCTTTAGATTGTTGAACCAAAAGCTTAAATCTTTTTCTGGATCTAGAATCCAGAAGAACCTAAACACAGTTTCTCCTGTTCTCATAGCAACGGGGAACTGTAACGGGGGTGGGAATGACCCACGCACAGAGGTTGCTGCAAGCTCTGGTTGCTGTTTGCTGGAGACTTCCAACTGGGAAACACTGGAGGATCAAACCAACACTTCTCTCAGATGAAGTCAGTTTTCTGAACGCTCATCTGGAATCTCTTCCAGTAGGTGCCACTTTTTAAAGAAAAGTCAAGAACAGCCTTTATCCTGTTTGTTTCCTGTATACCAAAAGAAGATAATGAAACCCTAGCTACTTTGGAGGCCGAGGTCAGGAGGATAACAGTTCCATTTCAGTCTGGGCAAAAAGCAAGACCCCATCTGAGAAATATCCAAAAGGGCCGGTAGAGTAAAGCACCAGCCTAGCAAGCATGAAGCCCTCAGTTCAAATCCCAGTACTGCAAAAAAAAAAAAAAAAAAAAAAAAAAAAAAATCACAAGTGCAGCTGGCCAAAAATGAAAGGAAGCAAAGAATTTTAAAAGATGACGGTTGCAGAATGAAGACAGAAGAGTTTTCTAGGCAGACACTCTACCTACCACTTGAACCACTGTCATAGAGTTTTCCTTGGGAGATTCTAGTCTCCATTTATACTAACAGTGGCTGAGCTGACACTGTGGAAGGACACGGAGTGAGAAGAGGCGATTAAGACCAGACCATCCTGTACTGTAATGTTGTTTGATCAGTATGGTTTGAAAAAGCTTCTAAAATGTACGTACATCCACTGACATGACAAGTGACTGAAACTGAAAGCTCACCAGGGCTTTTTCCTACAAAGCGGGTCTATGTATAACACAGCTTAACAGTAACAAATGGCAGGACTAGGTAATATCATGCATTGTCAAAGAGATGTGTTCCTTTCCCACCACAAATGGCCTGGTCTCCAATGGACTGGCTTGCAGGGCCCCAGCACCAGGGGCCCAGCACCAGGTGCCCATACCAGTTACCTAGACAAGCTCAGCTGCTTGCAGGTGCTTGGCAAAAAAAAAAAAAAAAGAAACCCATAAGAGCAATGCAGCACACAGGGTGAAATCATCAATAAATCCAATTGTAATCAATGACAGTAATTCAGCTCCAGTTATTCTAACCCTCTGAGCTTGTTTAAGAGGATGATCTGACCATAAAAACGCGTAGCTGCTCAATAATTTCATCTCCTTTCCCCAGCACACAGAAAACATACTCAAAAACCAAAACAAAACTAAAAAAAAAAAATCCCTCCACCATAGGCCTGAAAATACATTTCCTCCAAAGTTTATGATGAAGTGCAAGTTGAGGTTCTTTATAAAACAAAGACAAAGGGCTGGGGCTGGGGGGGCACGGCCCCAGTGGTAGATCTCCTGCCTACCAAGCATGAGGTCCTGAGTTCAAACCCCAGGACAAGGGGTGAGGGTTGGGGTGGGGGGGCTGGTACCGATACTGGCTCTGCCACTTCTGTGAGGCCTTAGAAGGGTCAAGTGACCTGAGCCTGTTTCCCCAGCAAAGGCACTACTGACGCTTGCTGACCTGCTTAAACTCCTGAAGATCACATGTAAGGAGGCCTGTGTGCATGGTACATGAGATGGGGGGGACAGACTCGATGTCGAAAGCACAAACGACCAAAGACAAATAGACAAAATGATCTTCACCAAAATTAAAAACTTTGGGGTTGTAAAAAGTACCATCAAGACAGTGAAGAGATAGGACTTGGGGGCCTGGCTCAAGTGGTAGAACGTGTGCAAGGCCCTGAGTTCAATCCCTACTACCACAAAAAAAAAAAAAAAAAAAAAAAAGTGAAATGACAACTAAAGTTTGGAAGAAACTATTGCCAGACCTTGGCAATTTTAGGGCTCAAACCAAGGCCTGTGCCTGCTAGGTAAGTCTTTCCACTGAACTAGATCCCCAGACCCTGGGCAAATCTTACATTTGGTAATCGACTTTAGACCTAAAATACTGAAAGTGCTCTTACCACTCAATAATAAAAAGACAAATTATCCAATCAAACATGGCTAAAGGATCTGAATAGCTGTTTCTCTAAAAGTTACGCAAATGCCGAAAGCACATCAAAGGTCTTCAACATCAGTAGCCTTCAAGGAAATGCAAATCAAAACCACAATGAAAGACCATTTCATATCCACCAGGATGACTAGAATAAAAAAGGTCCGTAACAACAACGGTGGCTAGGATGTGGAGAAAGTAGACCCTTATATAGTGCTGGCAAAGAGGCAGACTATTCCAGTCTGTAAGTTCCTCAGTTAGTTACCCCTACCACCGCCAACTGCATTCCTAGGAGTACACTCAAAAGATATACATAAAATCTTGCTCGTGACTGTTCATGCCAACGTTATTTATTTTTTAATTTCCTTTATTCATATGTGCATACAATATTGGGTCATTTCTCCCCCCTGCCCCTCCTCCCTTCTCCCCCCACCCCCTCGAGGCAACATTAGTCATAAAAGTCAGAATGTTGAAATAACCCAAAAGCCCATCAAAGTGGTATATCTGTACAAGGAAATTACCACTCAGCCTTAACAAGTAACAGGACTGACAAAACGCTACAGCGTGGATAAAACCTTGCCAACATCAGGCTGAGTGAAGCCAGTCATAAAACTCCACATTGTCTGTCAAGGACATGTACAGAGACATAAGTAGATGAGTGTTTGCTTAGGACTGGCATTTGTGTTGTATATTGGGGAGGGGGGGAGATGGGGAAGTGAGAGCTAAAAGGTATGAGGTTTTTTTTTTTGGTTGTTTTTTGAGGCAATTGAAATGTCCTAAACCAGGCACTGGTGACTCACATCTGTAATCCCAGCTACTCGGGAGACAGAGATCAGGAGGATTGCAGTTTGAAGCTAGCCCAGGCAAGTAGTTTGTCAGACCCTATCTTCAAAATATCATCACAAAAGAGGGCTGGCAGAGTGGCTCAAGGTGAAGGCTCTGAGTTCAAACTTCAGTGCCGCCAAAAAAAAGTTCTAAAGTAGATTGTGATGACAGATACACAACTGTGAATATACTAAAAACCACTGAATTGTATACTTGACACAGAGGTGAATTATGGGCTGTATGAATATCTCAATAAAACTGTCTGTTATTATGCAAATAAAGAGCAAATGGGGAAAGTGAGAATACAGTGGGCAGGACTGTCACCAGAGGAAAGGTGTAATGAAAACAGCACAGCTGGGCCAAACCATCCGGGTACTCAACTCGCTCATCCACAAACAGGCACGATGCTGCCCGCCTCTGAGAAATGGTGCAGACTCAGTAAAGACTGCAAGGGTGGATGGAGTGGCAGAGAAGACTGAGCAAGGGGAAGGGCCCTAGCCAGTAGTACTGAGTTCGGAATGGAAATGGCACAGCCTATAGAAAATACAGGGCTACTTCCATTTCCAAGGCCACGTGACCAAGCAAGAATCCCGCCCCCCTCCCCCAACACAAAGGGTGCAGGAAAACAGGACACCTGCAGGGAATCCAGACTGTGCCAGGGCCCCAGGAAGGGAGCCGGTGTCTTGGGGTTCCTTGAGGGCTCACTAGCTTGCACCCACAGGCACCTCATTCCATCTCCTGCTCCTCTGTAATTGCCCTGGTAAGTTTCCAAACCCAGGGAGAGAGCCAAGAGCGATTCAGGAAGGGATACTTGATGAAAATCACCTGATTAAAATATTCCTGTGTAGTCTGTTAATAGCGGGGAGAGGGAGGGGAGGAAACCACAGGCTCAAGCGTTAAAAGCAATAAATTACATGCTAGGCTTTGCCACCCTGTATGACCTTGGGCAAGTCGCATAAGGGCCCCATTCTCTCTGATCCCAAGAGCGAGGGGAATGCCTGCCACCTGCCTACCTCATGGGGGTTTGGGGAGGACTAATGAGATAATGTCTGAGCTGTGCTCTGGGCCCCGTAGAGACAGCCACTATAGAGCAGGGTTAGCACAAGCTAGGGCAGCTTCTTGCCCATTCTTTACCTTGTTATTCTGCCTATGTCTGGCTATGTCTGCTTATAAAAGTTCTTGCTCAAAGCAGAGTGGACCAGGGAGGTCATAACCCAGGCTTGGTATGCCCTGGCTGGTCTTGTTAAAGCCGATCCCTAAACCCACACTTGTCAGCAAGCAGAGCACCTTGAGAATTTAGCACAGAGCTCAGCATTTAGTAGCAGGGATAGATGATAAATACGGCTCTGTGGGGCAGGTGCAGTGGCTCACGCCTGTAATCCCAGCTACTCAGGAGGCAGAGATCAGGAGGATCATGGTACGAAGTCCATGGGCAAACAGTTCTCAAGACCCTATCTTGAAAAAACCCTTCACAAAAATAGGGCTGGTGGAGTGGCTCAAGGTGAAGGCCCTGAGTTCAGCCCCAGTACCAAAAAAAGGGCTTTGTGGACTTCTTGCTTTGAAAACTTTTCCTCTGTGTAAGTTACCATCCCCTAGGCCAACATTCTAGGGCACTGGGGGAGGGGGACAGGGAGGGTGACTGCCAGGTTCCCAGGGATGAGGGACAAGCTCCTAGGGACTTCAGATAATCACTTCTTAGGTATCAGATTGATGGACAGGTTTCTTTGTTTGTTTTTTGAGGTACTGGGGTTTGGACTCAGTCAAGGCCTACACCTTGAGCCACACTCCATCAGCCCTTTTTTTGTGATGGGCTTTTTAAAGATGGGGTCTTGGGAACTATTTGCCCTGGGCTGGCTTTGAACCGAGATCCTCCTGATCTCTGTCTCCTGAGTACCTGGGATTACAAGTGTGAGCCAGGGTGCCTGGCTAAGTTTTGCAGTGTCTAAAGAAGATAGTTAGCTCTAAGTTCACACTGAAAGAAGCCTATATATATTGTGGAGGGTTTTTTTGGTGCTACTGGGATTTGAACTCAGGGTCTCACACTTCCTAAGCAGGAAGTCTACCACCTGAGCCACTCCACCAGCTCTTTTTTATTCTGGGTATTTTTGAGATAGGAGCTTGTCAATATTTGCACAGACTGTCCTCCAACCTCAATCCTCCTGATCTCTGCCTCCCAAGTAACTAAGATAACAGGTGTAAGCCACTGGTACATGGCAATACACACTGTGTTTCTAAGTGGTGGTAAGTGGTGGAAAGGCCACGTTGTGTGTGTGTGTGTGTGTGTGTGTGTGTGTGTAAGACACACACACACACACAGGTCCTTGATTCTGATCTCTCCAGTTGGGTGAAGGTGGCATTTATGCCTAGAAGCCTCACTAGCCCTAATTTACACCACTGGAGAAGTCTGATGTGGCGACCCATGTGCTTCTGGTCAAAGAATGCAGAGACCGTGAGTCTGCCCACGGCATCCTGACACATTGCCTCAGAGCTGCACAGGCAAAGGCTGGGAGGACCATAAAGTACACTTCAAGGCCATCCCCCAACCGCCTCCTTTGTTTCCACGGAGGCTGTAATAAGGCAGGGTCTCATCGCTTCTGGGTTCTGTTGAAGCTTCTTGCCCTGACCCATCAGAACAGGGCTACAGAAGTAAAACAGGCTTGCTGCAGACTCAAACGGCCTCCTCAGCAATGGGACACCCACACCGTCCACTGCACTTTCTGTATCACACTGGTCTGAAGGACGAGGACCACACTGAAATTACCTTTAGCTATCCATCCCATCATGTATGTAAATAATAAAGTGTCTGAATTGAAAAGTGAGTGGCTTTCCAGCTGAATCAGTAACGCCTTGCTTGGCCTTGCCCCGTCTTCTGTGTGGGACTAGAAGGTGCACCCAACGCTCATCCTGACCACACCAAGTTTTGGATCAGGATGACACACCTGGTTCCCAGGGTCTGTCACAAGAGAGCAGCAGGACTCAGGGCAATGAGCAAATTTAAACCCAAGCCAACCAACACCTGCTGGGTCAGGCTCCTAAAACAGCAGGAATTCTTCCTATCTGTTTTGTCATCCACGTAAAAAAGACATCAATGCTGGCGATAAAAGAATGTTAAGATTAAAGATAACATCCATTAAGTATCCAGAGCAGTGCCTGACACAACCACAAAGACTCCAGAGATGCTACCAGCCGCTAACGCTCACTTTGTGCCTGCCAGGTCGCAGGCACCGGTCCACTGTTTTATAGGTATTAACTCACCTGATCCTCATAATCATCTTTGAAGTGGATACTCTTGTGTTACAGATGAGGAAGCCAAGACAAAGTGGTTGAAGGTCACACACAAGGAAACAACAGAGCTGGGATTTAAACTTCATCGCCCTGCCACAGCAGACATCAAATGTATTCCCATTATTCACTGCTGCTGAAAAGAAAGAAGTATTTTATCTGGGCTAGGGACCAAGAACAGTTCCTGCCTCCCAACCTTCTCAGTTATTAGGCTGAGCTTCTTGAGTAAAAGGCAGCAAAGACGGTGAGAGGGGCTGGCAGGACGGAGGTAACAAAGGACTCTAGGATGACCCAGTCTCCTGGTGGGAGAGTACACACCTGTGTTCACAGGTAAGAAAGACAAAACGAGCTTCAAGAGCCCCTGTCTCAACAGGCTGAAAAAGTTCAAATTTAGAAACAGGCAAATGTCCTTAATACATGCAGCCAAGTGCTGGACCAGTTAAGTCAGATGCAGCAATAGAAATGAAAACACCAAGTTCAAGGTGGAGCCCCGTTTTGCAGAAAAGAGAAAGGAATACGTCTTACGCTACTTTGTGAATGCTCACGTATTTGAGATACTGTTGCTTTTATACTTCAATCTCTTGATTTCTTAAGAAAGTATAAATTTGGTGAGTGTGAAATCTACCCAGAGCACCCTCCTCACAAGCACACTCTACCACTTCAGGTCAGCAATCTTCCTAACATGTCTCCTGTCTACTTTCAGCCATTTTCCCCAAAGCCTCGACATAAAAGCCTAATTCTGACCTGTGAAAAGATCCCAGGCCCTGTCCAAGTAAAAGAGAAAGTGTAAAAATTAAATGTCTGAAATTCAACAGAGTAAGAAAAAGGAGGAAACAGGGTACTTTGGAAGAAAACAACCCTATCAATTTTCCTAACTTCGAGAAAAAAGTAAAAAGCAGCAAACAGAGAATGAACTAACTTGGTCTAGCAACATGTTAGTAAAGGAAATAGGTCTTGTTTTAACTTGGAGGTGGCCAAAGAGGTAAGGACAATGCCAGGTGTCTGGTGAGTGTGTCAGCTGATTCTGGAGGAAACCATTCCAACTATTTATTTCATCAAGATACAGCTGACCCACAGCCAGAAGCCAGGAGCCCCTCCCAGCCACAAAAGGAACCCCAGGCAAGAGATCTTTGATTTACACCTAAGCTTAGATACCTAACTTCTGATCACTTCTGACTGTCTGCTATCTGATTTACTATGCCAAGGACTGGTGTTAAGAGCATGGGCTGTTACAACCATGGCCTCGAGTATGTCACTTAGCTCCTCTGGACCTCATAGGTCTTCATCTCTAAAACAGGAAAAGAAACATCTGTTTCTACAACTTCCAGTCCAGTGTGTAACACGGGGGCGGAGGTAGGATTGACACAGAACCTTTCTCCTAAGACTCCACTTGTGGCTGCCTAGGTGCAAACTTTCCAAATGGACTACAGGCAATAACCCACTGCTTCAGTATTTCACATTAAGGTTTGAAGTAGACTTGTGGACAGAAAAGAAAGACATAACTTCAAATTGTCACTCCATAATGAGCTCATTTCTCTTCTCTCTTCAGTAGCTTTAGATGTTTTACAGTATTGGGGTTTGAACTCGGGGCCTGTACTTTGAGCCACTCCACTAGCCCTTTTTTGTGATTTTTTTTTTTTCAAGATAGGGTCTCTCCAACTATTTCCAGGGTTGGCTTTGAACGCAATCCTCCTGATCTCTGACTCCTGAGTAGCTAGGATTACAGGCTCCCAGTGCCCAGCTGGAGACTTTTGTTTTATCCCTACACTGGACTATTTTGCTGCAATGTAGCTGCTGGAGTATATTTATGGATTTATTTTGACTTATCCTGTTAGGCAAACCACTGTGTTTTCCATCTGAAAACTCATGTCTTCTGTCACTTCTGGAAAGTTTTCAGCCTCCATCATTCTGAATAGTGCTTGCATGCCATCACTCCTACTTTGTTCCACTAGAATACTGATCAGATCTTGGTTAGAAGCTTCGGCCTGCCCTCTGGGCTCTCAACTACTCTGTCAAAATATCTGTACCCCTCCTCTATATATTCTGGTAAATTCCTTAGCATTTCTACCAGTTAATCAATCCTACCTTATCTTTGCCCAGTTTGGAGTTTCACCTAAGATTTAAATTTCAGTGTCTGCTTTTCGGTTATAACATACATACACTACCACTCAGGTAAAGCCTCAGGCAGCAGGAAGAAAACAGAAACAACTTTGCAGCCACCTGCACGCATGGTGACCGAAGTGTACCATTGTCACTAAGTCCTAGTGACATGTCCTTCTTTGCATGTGGTTACATATTTCTCTGATTGATACAATTACTTCTTTCATCTCCTTATAATCCTAAAAGTGCATTTTAAAGTTATCAGACGGCCCTATTTTCTTTCCTTTTATCTTTTTAACTGTGGTGCTGGGGATTGAACCTAGGGTTTCTATATGCTAGACAAGTGCTGTACCACTTGAGCCTCGCCCCAGTCCACACTGCCCCTTTCCACTTAATCTCAGACAAATGACTCTCCCATTCCTTACTTCCTATGACGTAAGGAACTCTACCCAGCAATCTCTTCTCTTCTCGAGGTTGTTTTCCTCAGGTGTTTTTTGGTCTTGCAAACTTACGGAGTTGGAAGTAGTCGGGGACGCTATTCCTTCCCCATTAGTTCTGTGGCTACTTTTCCCAGGATACCCGAGCCTGGAACAGGTCTTATATGGATGGATCAGGATCCCAAGGACACGGCGACACTAGTGAACTTCAGCCATCGTGCCTCCAGTGGCCTTCGGCCCTGTGTGGGCTCCAAGGTCGTGTGTGGTTGCTTCTACTGCACTAGACTTCTCCTGAGGGGTAGCTAGGATGCTCTTAGCGTCCTTTGATGGCTACTCTTGGTTCCCACTGCCCTCCAGAGCGGAGCTCCTAGCATTAGTGCCTACTTCCAACTGAAAGCATAGCAGGACCCTGGCTCATATTAATCCTTGCTTGCTATTTCTGCAGGGTTTTTTTTTTTTTCATAGATATGTTTGTCTTGTTTTTTAGCATAATTATATCTCTAATTTTCTTTTCAAACTTGGTGTTTAGAGTAGAGGTGAAGGGAACTAATTCAAAATTAAATTTACATGGTGAACAGAAGGTGATATTTAAACAAAACCTTAAGGGAAAAAAGGAAGAGCCATTCCTGGTGACAGAAAATCAGTCCAGACCAAGGAAACAAGACCAAGTGTGAAACACCTGAGGCAGGTCTGGCACAGTGTGTGTGGCTGGAACAGAGTGGGCAAGGGGAGAGAGTATAGGAGCAAAGGGGAGAGAGGTTACAGCAGGCCAAACCACAAAGGATTTTATAAGCCTTTGGAAGGCGGCTGGGAAGTCAGTGGTGAATTCTGAACAGAAGAGTAACATGGTCTGGCATATGTTTTAACAGGATTACTCTGGCTGGTGAACCTGGGAAAGGCTGGGGAACAGGGTGAGGCTGGGAGGCAGAAAAGAGACCAGTCAGGAGGTTCTCCCAATAACCCAGAGGCGAGATGGTGCTGGAAAGTGGTTGGATTCTGAAGGTAGAGCCAGCAGGACTTGTTGATGGGTTAGATATGGCAAGGGAGAGAAGGGAGTCAAAGACGTCTCCAAGGATAGAAACAGCACTACTTGAAATGAAGAGAAATGGTAGACTAGGCTTGTTTTGGAAGGAGTTCAGTTTTAAATGCTAAAATGAAGTCTGGGCCTTCTTACCTGACTCCAACACTACAGAACTATTATAACAGTCAAGGAGGATTAGGGGCTATAATCCAGGGTGTATAAAGGAGTCTTAAAATTCAGTGATAAGAACACAAACAACCCAATTAAAATTTGTAAAATATTTGAAGAGAGTCTACACAGAAGAGACAGGATGGCAAATAAACACACAACACAGGTTCGACAGCACTAGTCATGAGAGAGATGAAGAATAAGCCACGATGAAGTACTACCGGGTACCCGTTAAAACAGCTAACTACAGGACTGATAACAGGCAGCGTTGGCAGGGTTGTGGAGCAACGGGAAGGAAGATGGGGACACTGCTTTTGAGAATGTAGTCCCAAAGGACGCACCCTCCAGAAAAGAGCCTAGCGTTTCTCCCAAAGTTGAACTCCTGTGACCTGCACATTCTACTCCTAGGTACTTACACAAGAGAAATGAAAACCTTTGTCCACACACCTCTTTTACTCAAATATCCATGGCAGCCTTAGTTGTAATAGTCAAAAAACGGAAATGCTCCACTGTCCATTAACGGGTGAACAGATAAACTGTGACCCACACGATAGGGCACTGCTGAGCAACGGAAAATTACAAAACACTGCTCTGAGCTACCATGTGGATGAACCTCAAAAACCATCGTGTCGAATAAAAGCACACAGACCCCTCCCTTCCCTCCAAAGAAGGATGTACCATGAGTTCCCAGAAAATGTAAGTTGATCTGTAGTGACAGTGACAGTTTGGTGGAGGAAGGTGTGGATCACAGAGAGTCAGAAACTTTCAGGGGTGATGAAAACGGTCTGTATTTGAGCAGTGATCTTGTCAAAACTCACTAGGTATCATCTTTTCAAATAGCTACTTTACTGTTCTGTACTGTCAGGGTTTGGGACGCTTTGGGGAGCTGAACTCAAGGCTTACAGTTGTTAAGCAAGCACTCTACCACTAAGCCACACCCCTGCCCCCCACCCCCTTTGACACAGTCTCATTTTATGGCCAGGCTGGCCTGAACTACAATCCTGCTATTCGTGCTTCCCCATGACCGGGGTGACAGTTGCTCATCACCACACCCAGCCATTGCTTGAGGTGGGGTCTCAAGAGACTTTTTGCCCAGGCTGGCCTTGAACTATGACCATCCTGATCTCCACCTCCCAATTAGACAGAATTACAGGCGTGAGCCACCCTACCCAGCCCTGTGTTGTTTTGGTTTTTGTTTTTTTATTTTAAAAAGGAAACTGCTAAATTCAGGCCAGGAACAAAACATTCTAAAAAGAGTCGTCAGCTCTACCATGGTGTTCTCCAAACCAAGCAAAGTGGTCAGAATCCCAGTGCTGATCACCTGCTCACTTCCAACAGCCTCACTTACGGAAAGAGAGGCTTTTAATTCTTAAATACACCATGACCCAGCAAAGAGAGAAAGGAACTCTCCTTTTATGACTAAGAGTCAGCTTAGGACTCACTGGGCTGTGCAAAACTCAACACCTTTTTAAGACTA
Source organism: Castor canadensis (assembly GCF_047511655.1). Lineage (NCBI taxonomy): Eukaryota > Metazoa > Chordata > Mammalia > Rodentia > Castoridae > Castor > Castor canadensis. The sequence goes on along the minus strand of NC_133403.1, from coordinate 2,053,824 downwards.
GTATGATGTAGGAGGGGGAATATGGTGGAATATTATGTACACGTGTATCTAAATGGAAAATGGAGACCTGCTGAAACTATTCCGGGAATGGGGGAGGAAGGGACAAAGGAGAATGATGGAGGGGACAAATCTAACTCTGACATATTCTAAGAACTTTTGTAAATGTCACCATGTACCCCCAGTACAACAATAATAAAAATAAATAAATAAAATAATATTTTTTTTTTTTTCTTTTTGGTGGTACTGAGGTTTGAACTCACTTTCTAGGCAGGCATGCTAGCTGCCACCTAAGCCACTCCTCCAGTCCAAAAAAAAAATTGTTATCTGGGAAAAACATGATCAGTATAAAAGTGGTTTTTTTCTATGCTTCAGAACTGGTAGAACTGAGACTGAAACATGGAGCAGAGCCATTGGGGTGCCAGCAGTCTCATCACCTAGACAGGAAGTGGACAGACTGAGACATACAATAACCCTCTCTGCCTGGCCCTTCCAAAAGGATGCTTGCATTTTAAGCCACTGTGCAAAGCACAAGTCACCTCAAGGAATCTGAACCAAAAGTACCTGTACCTCTGCATTCCGGCTGTATTCTCACAGACTCAAAGAACGCACACACCAAATTCCAGCAACCCTACCAGAGAACGTGAAAAGGGTAGAGACTTTACTATACAACCCATTTCTTTGTTCAGAAGCGATTCTAGCCACAGCTGCCCTCCTCTGCTGTCCTCCCCCAATCCAGGCACATCTGTACCTGGGATCCCCTGACGCACCACTAAGGTCACATGGAGCATCCCACACAATGCTTCTAGATTCTCTTATAGCATGTGGCCTGACTACAGCAGCACCCCTGCAAGAGTCACTATCACAACAAGAATCAATTTTCCCCCTCTGTAAAAAACAAGTGGCAGGTCTTGTCTTTGGGGACAATGACCCAGGGAATGTCCAAGCATGGCCTGACACACCTATCAGTAACACAGGCAACTTTACTTTGTTACAGCTGCAGCAATAGACTGAACAGCACATCAATCAACAAACCTCTGTATTCAAAAAAATAAATAAATAAATAAGCAACATCACACCATGAGAGGAGATGATGAGGCCATGTGAAAACCAAGGCAGGACCCGAGGCTGGGTAGTGGTCACACCTACAGTGACTGGAAAAAGCCAGAGAGAGTGGGCAGCTGGGAAACCCTAGCAGTGGGGTTGCAGGGGACCCTGCAAAGAGGGCGTGAGGTCACGGGGAAGCTGGCAGATGATGGGTTCCATGAGACCAAATAACAAGGCAGCTCTACACTCAGAACTAAAAGCATCTCAAGTTCACAAGGGGCAGCAAGGTGGGCCCAAATTCCTCCTAACCAAGTTGTCAGAATATCTCTTTTCAAAATACAGTCCCTAACAATACGGCCCAAGGCCTGCAGAATTTGACAACCTTACATTTAAAACGGCAGACCCTCCTGCTCAATGGAACTTCTCACTGACAGTGGCTCTCTGGCTACAGCCACCACTGACAAACTGCTCTGGGACAGCATTAAAGATGCCCAGTCCAGTGGGGACTTACAGTGAAGAGGCACAAGGGAAACTTCTAGGCTGATGGTCACCTTGTTCTCTATTTTACCGGGGCCTGGATTACACAAGGGAATCCAAGGGAAACTCAAGAGATAGTATACTTAAGATGTGTATTTTTCACTTCAAATTTTACTTCAAAGAAAAAAAGAAAAAAACACAAACAAAAACACACAGTCCTACCACACACATAACCCCAACCAGAACCTCTGGGTCTGGGACTCTCAGGGTTGCTGTTTTGTTTTGTTTTTCGTTTTTTGCAGTGTTGTGGCTTGAACTCAGGGTCTATACCTCGAGCCACTCCACCAGTCCTTTTTTTTTTTTGTGATGGGTTTTCTCAAGATAGGGTCCCACAAACGATTTGCTTCAAACCTCAATCTTCCTGATCTCTGCCTCCTGAGTAGCTAAGATTACAGGTGTGAGCCACCTGCACTAGGCTGCCTCTCAGTTTTTAACATGCTCCCTTGGTGATTCTGATGACGGTGAACTTTCTAAAGAAAACATCTTGGAAATGACTTGCCTAGAGCAAAAAACAGGCTAATAAATGACATTCAAATTAGACTTCCCACCTTCTACCTGAACTAAGTCTCTGTGCCTGCTCAGGTTGCCATAACAAAATAGCACAGATCAGATGCCTGAAATGACATCATCTGGAGGCCAGGACGCTGAGACCCAGGTGCCAGCAAGGTCATTGCCATTCTAAGGCTTCTCTTGGCTAGTGGGTGGCCATCACCCTGCTTGAGCTTGCAGAATCTCTTTGTACATACGTGGAGGCAAGGAGAGCAAGTTTGCTGGTATCTCTTTCTTATGAGGACGCTAAGCCCATCAGAAGGCCTCACATGTGCAACCTACCCATCCCAAGTTACTGTCCAAAGACCCCATCTCCAAACACTAGCATATTGGAGGTTGGGGGTTCAACGCAGGGGTTTAGGTGGGGGGCACAAACATTCAGCCAGTTACACTCGTCTACATGACAGAAATCATAACTCAAACTATCAGGAGTTACTGGGAAGAAACATATGAAATGGATGCTATTTTCCAGTTTTTAATTCACAAAATGGCACCTGCAGATGGCTCTATTTAATTTTAGTATCGCAATAAGATGCTATGACTTCTAGACACAGCATGCCCCATGGTGAATGACTTAACTTCTCAGCTGTAGAAAAGCATAATCTTATTTGAAAGAGCTCAGAGGTTCATCTCCATCCTGAACTAGACTTCTCCTTCAGAAAGGGAGAGGGAGAGAAAAGGAACTTGGGAGCCGCTGATGGTTGGGGTAGCCACAACACAGCATGGCTCAGGGGTCATGTCCCATTCACGAGCCACAGAGCTGCTGGGCTGGACGCTTTGTGAAGCCCAGCTGTTCTCTTCCTCTAGCTTTCCAGTATAACCAGAGTTTTCACCCAATGTTGCAAGACACATTTGAGAAGCAACTCAATCTTCCCCTGGGAAGAATGAGGGAGGTGCAAAGGCTGACAGTCACAAGCACTTGTGATGGGTGAGAAATTCAGAGTGGGTTGCTTGCTGCCACATGACGCTGTTCTTCTCTGGTAATGAAGTCGGTGATTGTATTGCTAAGGTGCCAGAATTCCATTTTGTCCCCACTCTAATATTCTAGGAGTAGCCGGGCTTGGTGGTACATGTCTGTAATCCCGGCACGCAGGAGGCTGAGGCAGGAGGATTCTGAGTTCAAGGCCAGCCTGGGCTATATAGTGAAAAAAACAATATAAAAGAACAAAAAACCGGCTATGACTAAACAGCAATGTGATTCATTCAGTTGAACAGTTACTTGTTCATCTTGAGCGCAAAGAGAAGTCAAACTGGGAAAAATGTCTAATGAAGGCAACAGAGTGCCCTGGTACCCACGGACGGTGGAGGGACCCAAATGTGGCCACACCTGAGCCTCAGCTCCTGATGCCCTTTGCGTCCCTCTCCCTGTCAGTCACAGCCACTTCTTTACGACTCAGAATTCAGGTTACCTCTGCTGCATCCCTACGTGAGGTAGGCAGGAGGGAGATGACTGTCCTGCGCAATCAGAAGCCTGGGCTCGGGAGGTGACACGCCCAGAGTCTGACATGCAGCCTTCTGGTCACGGGCTCATCCAGACACTCTGACGCCACACCCAGGCTTTGTTCTTCATCACTACATCCTTTTCGCCCCCAAAGGAAGGAGTAGAAGTAAAAGCAGTTGTTTGATCCAGCTCCAAAGCTGCTTTCGTGCCTGCTTACTGGGTGTTCAAACAGTTGCTGGACCAACTAGTTCCTGCATTTTGGGAAAGCTAAAATCCATGCCACCTCTGCTCTGAGCAACAAGTAGACAGAGGAGTCCTCCTAGACCTTCCCAGAACTCAGCACAACAGATCTTTGTGCCACCTTTAAACTCTGCACCACCTCAGGGAGCTCACTAGCTTCGGTGCCACAGACGAGGTCTCAGAAACGGCAAGTGTTATTTTTCAGTCAGAAACCCATTTGGAAGTTTATAAACTCTTTTGATAACTCTACTGAACCTCCTCTAGGTAACATGCACTGGGACAGGGGCTGTAAGTGACAAAGTTGAGGGTCAACCCAAGGATACAACTGTGGAGGGGCTCTGGATGATAATTCCCGCTTAGAATTTTCTAGCTACAACTCTTACCTCATGGCAGAGTCTCAGAACCGCAAAAGCCCTTGACAAAGACAGAACTTGGAAAACACTGTCCTGGCCTCCAAACCATGAAGGGTTGTGATAACCCCAAGATGCAAAGTGTACATCTACTCTGCTCCGTAATCCTACTTCCACACAGAGATGGCTTTGAGCGAAAAGGCCTGCATCTGCACAACAGACAGGTGACCTCATCTAGACCCAATTCAAGGCCACCTTAACAAAAATGTGCTAGGGCCAGACACAGTGCTACATGCCAGTAATCCCAGCTACTCAGGAGGCAGAGATCAGGAGGATTGTGGTTCAAGGCCAGCCTGGTCAAGAAGTTAACGAGATCCCACCTTAATAAAAAAGCTGGGCATGGTGGTGTAAGCCTGTAATCCCAGCTGTGCATAGGAGTCATAGGTAGGAGAAGCACAGTCCAAGACCAGCCCTATGTGAAAATGCAAGACCCTCTCCAAAAAATAACTAGAGCAAAAAAGGATGGAACAATGGCTCAAGTCCTAGAGCATCTGCCCAGCAAGTGCAAGGCCCTGAATTTACACCACAAAGAAAAAAAAAATTGGGGACTGAAGAGGGTAGAAGAGGGGGTGAATCTGAGCAAAGCACATTATACACATATATGAAAACGACATCATGAAACCCATGGAAAAGTTATTACAGCTGCCAAGAGCTCATAGCAACATTTTGGGGTGGACAGAATTATCCCGGGCTGCTTCCCCAGCACTGCACCCAGGCTGTAAGTGATGGAGCCACCTTCTCCTCAGCAGAATGCTGGTGATACCCAGAAACAACTCCAGGAGCAGAAAAGCCTTGCCCACTGTCAGCGCTGCAGACAAAGTCAAGGCAGGCGGGCATGACGTCCTCCACGCTGACCTCATCTGTTACTTCAGGCAAGTAAGTACTTTTCTGCTTAGCTCAAAGCTCAACAAGCTGGCAAGGAACAGCTGAGTTTTGATAGCTGAAAGACAGGTCCCTTGCTCTGCAGACATGTCCCCAAACCAGGCTGCACTCTCCATCACCTTGAAAATGCAGGCCTGGAAGGAGGAGGGCAAAAGCCAGGATTTTGTTGGGATTTCAATCAATTCAGTGCAAGGAGCCACCGCTTAAAAAAAAGAAAAGAATCCAGAGGTTGTTGAGCAAATCTTTAAGACTTCACCAGACACTCCACTTACTAGGAAGATCTACAGCAGGTCTCTGCAGAAACTGCACTGGCCTCCCCGGCTCACCTGACTACAGCCTGTCCAGCCCCGCTATGTCAAGGTCAGCCTCACTTGGCCCTATCCTAGCTCACATCCGCTCCAGAAAGCAGTCTGCAAACAACACGCTCCACAATTCCAGCATCTCTATAATTTTCAGGGTGCTCCAGCAGTGGACATAGCTATCACCCGTCAGGTAGGTGGCTAACTTGCTCTTCCTGACCTAGGAAGGAAATCCCAAACCTCCACACCCCATCCTGCCCCATCCGTGGACCCCAGCAAACAGGGAGCGGGCAACTAGAAGGACGGCTTACTGCAGGAGTGCAAATCCTTCGTACAAAACAGTCTTAAGTACACCAGTGCACAACACCAGCGAACACAGAGCTGCGCAGAGGCCCTTTGCCGCCTTGTACCTGTCAGTGGCTTTCAAGCTGCTCCATAAAACATGATCTGAAAATCATTCATGGCATTAGTGATTCCCAAAGTACAGGCTACGAATTGCTGTTAGTCCACAGAGGACTGGAAGCAGACAGGCGGACTTTTGAAAACAACACTTATTTATTTTACCATAAATTAGAAAAAGATGTTCAGCACAAATTCTTGATCAAATTTCCTTTCAAAAATATAATTTGGGAGCTGGGTGTGGTAGCACACAACCTGTAACTCAGATACTCCAGAGGCAAAGATTGAGAGGATTGTGGTTCAAGACCAGGAGCTAGTAAAAAGTTAGTGAGACGCCACCCCTACAAACAAGCATGCCTGTAATCCCAGCTATGTGGGAGGTGTAGGCGTAGGTAGGAGGATCACAATCACATTCCAAAACTACTCTGAGCAAAAACACAAGACCCTATCTGGAAAAAAAATAATAACTAAAAGCAAAAAGGCTGGGGTGTGGTTCAAGTGATTGAGTGCTTACAAGCACAAGGCCCTGAGTTCAAGTCCTAGAATGCCCAGAGTATAAAATAAATAAATAAAAATACCATTTTGCCAGATGTGGTGGTATATGCCTATAATTCCAATACTAAGGAGGCTGAGGCAGGAGGATCTTAAGTTGGAAGCCAACGTGGTGAGTGAGAACCCATCTCAAAAACAAAACAAAATTTTCTACCAAACCTAAGATACGATTGACCATTACATCTTTTATAGGACAAGAAAATAATTGAAGCAGGATATACAATGGATTTAAAAACACAACAATTTCATGGATGATAAATACAAAAAAGAGAAAGCATCTAGGAATCATTAAGTTACGGCCATTGTTCAGACTGCAGTCACTTTGTTTTCTTTTTTTAATTTTTATTTTCCTTACATGTAACCCTAGATGTAGTCAGTCCACTTTTAAAGAAAAACATTTAATGACTCCATTGTGGTCTGAATTTTATCCCCCCATTCTTCTAACAAGGTCCTATCCCCAGTGTGTCCCTGGAGCCGAGCACTCTGGGAGGTGATTAGGTTAGACGAGGTGGCGAGGGTGAAACTGTCAGATACGACACCAGAGTTGGCACCCTCCCTTCCTCCTTCTGCCTTGGGAGGACTCAGCGAGAACACCGTCATCTGGGAGCCAGACAGAGCTCTCACCCGAAACCAACCATGCTGGCACCCGGATCCAGGCCTTCAGGCTTCCAAAACTGAGAAATAAATTGCTGATTATTATTTTTTTGTGATACTGGGGTTTGAATTCAGGGTGCCTCATGCTTTCTAGGCAAGTGCCCTACCACTCAAGCCACTCCCCCAGTCCTAAATGTCTGATGCTTAAGTCACTCGGTCTGTGGTACTTTGTCATAGCAGCAGAGAGACTAAGACAGCAGGTGGCACACTGACACGGAAATTGCGAAGGTCCTAAGATCGACCAGTGGTAGCACAGGGGACCCGGGTGCCAGGTCTACTGCGGGTGCTTACACGTAATCTTTAAAACAACCCTACAAAGTGGAACCACAATCACTCCATTTTCAGAGTGGTAACTGGCAACACAACGAGGGTGAGAGGCCTGCCTGATACCATATCCAAGTCCATAGCCCAGGCGACAAGCCAGGTCCCTGATCTGATTACAGGGCCCTCCAGGTACAACCACGGGAGACTGCCAATATCCAACCAGTTCTGACCTGCACAAGTGGAAAGATCAGAATTCAACTCAATACACATAAGTGCCATTTGTTAAACGTCTACTAAGTGACTGATGGGTGATCCTCCTGGGATACAATGGCCCCTTGGTCATTGGTGGCACATACCTAAACCCACAGAAGCCCTGAAACTTCTGAACTATTTTAGAATATTTAAAAGCTTTCTTCCGCTTCTTCGCTCAGATCCCAGCCCTCAGAGTGAATGCTTGGAGAAGAGAGGAGAAACATAGCACACGCCCTATCTCAACTTTAGGGCTGGCCCAAGCCACCTCAAGATATTGATGTCTCACTGACTGTGGCCTCACTCCACTCCCACAAGTGGTGGCTGAGCTAGTGCCTAAGCCTGTGGCTTGAGCACAAGGCCATAACCCAGAAGTGGCCAGATATTCCTCAGGATGAATAGAGTGGCCGAAGGACAGAATACCAGGCTAGGATCCCTTTCTAAAAACAGATACTTATTAAGTGACCCAAGAAGCAGGGACCTCCACCCACCAGGTTCTTCCCACTAGCAAGTACGTTAGCGTGCGTGCAGGGCCTCCTCGGACACTCTAGGATGAATGGAGCCGCTGGAGTTGTGCAATGCAGCCCCTCCTCTATGAATGTGGAGAGGTAACTCAGGTTTCTAATAACACTGGGAAGATGCCCAAGGAAGATCTGAACTTGGGCAGAAACTTGATCCACGCTGGGATCACCACAGAAGAAAGGAAGGCAAAACCTGGACCTTATTTTAGGAAAATGCTACCTTATACTAACTCAAAATGCCTGAGAGCCAAGGGTTCTGAGTGGGTTACTACTCCTGGCTGTCCTAGCAGCAGGCCCCGACATAGGAATCTCTTTCTGAAGTTCCTTTGTAACTTCCAAAACTCATTCTCACTACTAATAACCCTCCACTGACTCCCAATTCCAGAGAAATTTCAAATACGCACATCTCAAGCATGTTGTTTTGTAACTCAAAGCTCCACAAGGGGGGGGGGTCTCTCAAGCCAGAGATTATCCTCACAAACATTATGTTCTTAATAGAAGTAAACTGGTCTTTCCCCCTAAGCAAAATAGAACACAACTATGCAACGCCTTTTGTATTTGGGGTTCAAAACATGAATGGAAACACTTTTCCAAAGTCACTAATATACAAAGGAACCAAACAAAATCTCAAAAAAACCATGGAAATGAAAAACTTCTCTCTGCTGAAAGGAGCTGTTCTTTGTTGATAAAGGGAGGTTCCAACATATTTTAAATATTTTTAAACAAAGGCCTAGCTGATGTTCCTTAATCCAGTCATCCAGCTCAACTTTCTGCGCGGGCAGCTGCTGCTGGTGGACCGCCTCTCCAGAAGGGAGGGCCACAGGCATTTCCTCAGTGCCCCACACTACTGGGGACAGGGGACTCAGCAAGGTTAACAGCAATTTTCAGCCCTCCATACGAGTACAACAACATCTTCATAAAAGTTTTACAAGGACATCCTGGCAAGAAGCAAGCTACCAGGAAGGGTAGCATTTCAGGCCCGAGCATTCTAGCTTGTCTTGGCCACCTCTCCTGGCTGTGTGGTGCAAATCAGCGGTCGGCTGGGAACCCGCAGGAGGGTCCCAGGGAGAAAGCACTTGGAGAAAATGAAGCCAGATAGACGATGCTGGCTCCATGCTCCTTGCTCCACAGGAAAAGGGGAGCGAGTGGAGGCCAGCGAGAGTTCAACATCTCTAACCAACCGGGGCAGAGGAGGTATGCACAGAAGGCTACAAGCAGATCCGTGCAGCCATCTGTACCTGGGCCATTAACCCACCCCATTCATCCTTCCAGAAGGCTCTTTGCACTCCTCATAAATGTGAGCCTTCACAGAGCCCTGCTCTGAGCAGGAGCCTTGCAGGGTGGGGGCACAGGTCACCATCCATGGTGTGACCTGTGGAACAAAGGTCTCTGATGAGTAACAGGGGCTTTGGGAGACAGCAGTCTTGAGCCAATAGTCATTCCCTAGGACTGCAGGAATGAAGTCCCATAAACAGGTGGCTTACCCAACAGAAATCACCATCTCCCAGTTGAGAGGCTAGAAGTCTGAGATCAAAGCACCAGAAGGGCTGGTTGTTTCTGAAGGCTGTGAGGAAGAACCTATTCCAGGCCTTTCCCCCAGCTGTCAGTGGCCAAAGATTTTTGGTGATGCTTGGCTAGGCATCACCCTGATCACCGCCTCCATCACCCCTTGGTGCTCTCCCTCTGCGTGTGTCTATATCCAGAGTCCCCCTTTTTATAAGGACACCAGCCATGGATTGGCACCCACCCTGGTGATGTGATTTTAACTTGATTATATCTATAAAAGCCCTGTTTTCAAATAAGGTCACATCCTGAAGTACTTGGGGTAAAGGCTCCAACATACAAATTTTAGGGGGACAGAATTCAACCCAGAAGAGAGCCCTGAAGAGAACCACCGGCAGAGGAAAGGGGTCTGTAGGAAGCCATCAGCATTTTCATCCTTCAGTCTCTTTCACAGAAAGCAACTACAGAATATTACACTGCCTGTATTATCGTCAGTCACTGCAGGAATAAGTTAAGTGAACAATTAGGTTCAGTGGGAGGGAAGATGTGGGGAGAGAGACGGGCAAGGTGCCATCCCAGGGGGAAACAAGGAAAAAATGGGGTGTAAAGTGATGCATTCACTGACAGTTGTGGCAGAGTTCCGCTGCCAGTACCTATACAGTAGACTCTCAGAGTTTGGCAAGATATAAAAGACAAGGCACAAAATCCATTAGTGGCCCGACTCTGCCTTCAGATGGAGTCATGATTGGCGGGGAAACTGGCTCACCTTACAATTCCATGAGCGAAGTTGGAGTCGCAGGCCATTCAGCAAGGATTTACATGGAAGGATTGGGTCGTTCTCAGCCACTGGCCTGGGCTTCAACTAGACACCACTCAAGGATTCTCAGGGGAAGAGCGTCCTGACAAAGGGAACCATGGATGAAGGTCCTAAATGGCCACTGAGCAAAACAGTTGAGAAGGCAAAGATGAAGAGCATCCTCTTCTTGGAAGAAAATGGAAGAGCATTTTATTTTTCAAAAGAGCCTCCACGGTTGTAGCTTTGTGGGTTTGCACAGGGAAGAATGGGCCCAAGGTGGAGAACACTGGATATATTTTGCCACTGTCACTATGCGAGTCTATGTGACCAGTCTTGGGTAACAGAGAAGCAAGCGCTTTCAAAGCGATTTTACCCATTTCATTAAATGCTATCTAGGCCATTTGTTTTCAAGGTCTGACCTGTAGGCCCTTGGGGTGGGGTGTTTTTCAGCCTGTAAAGGTAATCTGTAAGGGCAAAAGTATTTTGGTTAATAACTCAAAGACGTTATTTGCCTTTTACACTCTGCTGACACTTACGCTTTGGTACAAAAGCAACACCCGGTCACATGAACCCCTGCAGTGGTTACCATCCTTCACTCCTGACTGCCACACCCTTCCAAGTAAAGAAGTTTCCTTAATGATGAAGCAATAAAAACTATCAATTGTTTAGCTCTCAAGTCAAGTGTGCTGGTTTCCTTATTGAGTGAAGAAATGGAAAGGTTACAGAGCACTTCTGAGTCATAGCAAAGCATGATGGCTGTCTCGACTTGTGTGACTATGAGTTGCTAGCTCAACTAGCCAGTTTTCATGGAGATCATCTTACTTAAAAAAACAAAGAAGTATTTGTCCTTGAAAGTATGGTCATATCTCAGATAGATACAGATGGGTAGAATCCAGACATTTTCTAAATGAATGGAGAGCCTGTCACTTTAAGGAAGACAATTCAAACTATTTGTTACCAATAATAAAATTTGAACTTTCAAGTAAAAAAATTACAATTTGGGGGAACCTGTACGTATCATCATGAGCTTCAAAGAATCCTACTTAGAGACCTTCTCACTGAGCTAGGTGGGGATATTAACCTGAGGTATCACAATGCAACAGTAAGGGGAATGAATACTTTTTAAATACCTTATAATGAAATGTGGCATTATTTGGAAGAACTTTGTGACAAGTGAATCAATATTAGTAGGACTGGCAGCACAGTTCAAGTGGTAGAACACCTGCCTAAGGCCTTGAGCTCAATGCCAGTGCCACCAAATGTGGGGTGTGTGTGTGTGTGTATGTGTGTCCCCAGCACTACCAAACAGAGAGATTTAAAAATATATAAAATAACTCTTCTTACTATAGATTCCAAAACAAAAATCCAATTTTTCACTAAGAAATGTATTTTGGTTAATAGGTAATGGGTTTTAAGCTATCTTAAAATGAATTGAAAATCATTTTAAATGTCCTGTTCTAATTTCGCGTATGGTAAGAGAAATTAGAAAATTTCTTTGTGGTCCCCGGTACTTAAAAGTGTAACAACTCTTACAGTCTAATAATAAACCAAATAGCCCAGCTGGAATGGACAAAGGATCTATGTAGACGTATCTCAAAGTCCATATTCCAATGGCCAACGGCACGGGAAAAGATGTTGGAGAAACGATGAAAGCATGAGGAGATGCCATGCATGTCTACTACCATAGCAAGGCTGTCACCGAGAAGACGCAGAGGAACAAGTATGAGTGAGGACAGGAGAGGTACAGTCCTCAGACATTGCAGGGGGTTGTGAAATGGTTCAACCACCCTGGAGACCACGGGAGGACCACACGACCCTCCTCCTCAGCACACCCCGTGTGCACACTTGCACACGAACGCTCGTGGCAGCACTAGTCACAATGATCAGATGGAAGCAGCCTGATGAATAAATATGGGCCATCCACCCGACAGTATTATTCAGGCACGTATAGTCCATAACGTGCGAGTGCGAGCACACTTTCTTGAGGCGCTGTGGAGTCCCCTATGTGCTGGTTTAAAAGTCAAGATAAAGAAAGCATAAGGACCGAACGCTCACAGAGAGTGGCCTCCACCTCGCTAATCTCTCCCACTGACAAGCCCGCCGGAAGCACGCCGTCCTGGTTTCAGCCTCAGTAACTTTCAAAGAAGTGGTCGCTAATCTTTATGTCCTCCCAAGCCAATGGATTTCCCAAGGAAGCTCCTTATAGCTTCCTCATAACTCCTCATCTCCCAACCAACCAAGCTCAGTCAAGTACAGCTCAACAGACAACAGGCTTTTCAACCTTCCAAAGCACTCATGCTGCCAAACATAGATGCAACCCATTCCAGGCCTCTCCCTGACTCTGGTGGCCCCAGATGATCTGTTCACACAGAACCATTCATCTGCAGTACACACAATTTTTCCCAAATTGCAAACATCTCCAAATAAAGACAGAGTCCTTAAGTAATCATTTCAACCACCAACCAGAACGGCTCCCAAGTTCACTGCCATTCATCTACTGTTAGCATTTGGACCATACCCCCAAACTTTTTCATAACAGCTGATTCAAATACCAACAAGCTAATAAGTCATTTTGAAGTCAGGCATCACTGTATGAATCCAGAAGGATGATGCATTATTTTAGTGAGTTCCAGCTAAAGGATATAACTTCCTTTGACTAAAATGCAACTTCTTAAAACCACAAGGCATTTCTCACACAAAGAATGATGGTGGCTTTAATTTTAAACCAGCAAATCCACAAGCACATCTTAACACTGACAAAAAAACCAAAGAGCAAAGGCATTCTCTTGGTTCATCTATTAAATACTTAACTTTAGATAAAAATATTCCTGAAGGACTTTTGGGCAGATGGGGCGTCAAATTAACATAAACTTTCTCAGATTATAAAAGTAATACCTGGAAGATAAAGAAAATTAAAGCATCAAAAATCTCATTACGCCAGTGGCTCACACCTGGAATACTAGCTACTTGGGAGGTTGAAATTGGGAGGATCATGGTTCTATGTCAGTCTGGGCAAAAAAAGTTTGTGAGACCCCCATCTCAACATAACAAAGCTGGGCATGGTGGTGCATCATCCCATCTACAGTGGGAAGCTTAAAACAGGAGGAGCGTGATTCAGGCCACCTGAGCAAAAAGTGAGACCAGAGCAAAAAAAAAAAAGGGCTGGAGGTGTGGCTCAAGTGGTAAAGTGCCTGTGTAGCAAGCTCAAAGCCCTCAGTTCAAACCTCAGTACTGCAAAAATAAACAAACAAACAGGACTGGGGAAGTAGTTCAGTGGTAGACCCGTTGCTCTAGGTTGAAGTCCCAGCACCAGGAAGAAAAAAAATCTCATTACCAAACAAACAGTTGCAGGACAAAATTTGTCCTAGTCTTTTTTTCCCTATGCATGCATGACACAATTTTCCTTTGTGTTTGTATTTGTGTGTGCATGTGCGTATGTGTGGTTCTGGGGCTTGAACTCGGGACCCATGCTTGTTAGACAAGTACTCTACTACTTGAGCCACGCCTCCAGCCCTAAATTTTCCTAATTTTTTAGTTGAACAAAATTAGGCCTTTTGTTTGTTTGTCTGAGGATAAATTCCTAAAAGAAGAACTGTTGAGTCAAGAGTATGAATTCTTTTAAAATGCATACACTACTGCAAACAGCCCTTGCCGCCTGCAGTGCATAAAGTGTGTCTGCTCTCTTGTACTCTGTTATGAAAATGGGTAATTTTATTACAGCCTTTGCTATTTGGATAGATTTTTAAATAGGGTTTTTAAATCTTAATTCACGGCTCTTTTGGGATCCCATGTGTCTTGGCCACACCTTGTTCAAAGCAAGTGCCCTGAGCTGAACAGAAGTGCATCTCCACAGCACACCATGAGGAGTCCACGTAGGCTAAGGGCCATGTGCAATGGGATTCTTTCTGCTGCTTTCAATAAAGAGAAAAGTTGGTGCTTTGGAAGAAAATGGGGGGGTGTTAAAATACGTGGACATTTACTTACTGTGGCAATTCCCAGAGCTCAGATTACATCAGGGAGCAAGTCTAGCACTTACTTGGGTGGGGTAAAAAGAACAAGTGGCATTCCCTCCTTCTCATATGTGCTAACCACATAATAAAGACAAGAAGTCAATCAAATAGGTGTGATAATCACTGTATTATCTATTTCCAAATTAGCTCACAACTAGGGCCATCCTCCTGGTTAAACCTGCTCGATTCAGCACAGCACATGTACACATACTCCCCCCGCCCCCCGCCTCATATTTCAGAGAGAAAATGCAGGCTAAGGAATGCTGGGAACCCTGGACGAAGTGTGCTAACAGCAGACCCTACCCCCAGCCTGGTAAATCTCTCATCTATAATCCAACAGGAGAGACAACAGACAAACAGCAAGAGGTCATCGTCAAAGGACCCGTTGCTAAGGGAGGCAAGTGTAGAGGCAGCAAGCATGTCCCCATCAAAGTCCAGCAGCTGCAGAAGAACCACAAAGGTGCAGCTCCCTTCAGAGTGGAGCGAGGGGAGGGGGGAGGAGGAGGACGGGGAAGAGAAAAACATCAGACCCACAGCAGCTGCCCAGTGGAACATAAAACCTGTCGTTTTGTGCTGTTCAACGGGAGAAAGAAAGGAAAAAAGAAAGATGGCAACCAGCATTCCCTGGAGCTGCCTTTTAAGCACTCAAATCGTTCAGCAGAACTGAGAGAGGCCAGATAAAGCCCAGAGCCCTGAAAGAGCAGCCATTGGTGATGAAAGGGGAACATCAGCTTTAAGGGTCATCACAGCACGATAGTCGAATAGTCTCATCTCTTTCTTTTCTCTTTTTTTTTTTTTTTTTCATGGTGCTGGGGCTTGAACCCAGGGCCTTCACCTTGAGCCACTCCACCAGCCCTTTTTTGTGAAGGGTTTTTTCAAGATAGGGTCTTGAGAACTATTTGGCTGGGCTGGCTTTGAACTGCAATCCTCCTGATCTCTGCCTCCTGAGTAGCTGGGATTACAGGCCTGAGCTACAGTGCCCAGCCTGAAATTAAATTTCTAAAATGAAAAACAACGTAAGACCAAAACACTACTCTGAATTCAGAATTCAAGAAATATAAATTTGCACTAGTTCAAGCAAGTTGCTGTCACACAGCTGATAGACAAACAGGTATGCCTAGGCAGCACTCAAGGGGCTCCTGGTTTTCCTCCCCAGCCACCACAGTCTTCCGCTAACCCTTTGTGAGTGACGGCATGGCTGAGGACCCTCCACTCTTCCTGTCACTTTAGTGTCAGAGAACAGAGAAGTGGAGAGGCGAAGAAGACACACTTCCTAAGGCACTTTCATTTCCGCCACTAAGCTCGCTACAGGACTGCAGGTAAGAGGGGAGGGGGCTTAGGCCTGGAAAGAACAACTGTCCATAAAATGAACACCCTTAGTGACAGAAAGTTCCATTACATTTTGGTCATTGGTATAAAATGTGTTTTGGCTGAAACCATCCACAGCTTCTGGCTGCAGTGGTAGTATAATGGAAATCCCTGCTGGTTACAGTTCACAGATAAAGATTAATTTTAAAACATCCAACACACACCCCAATACCACCCAAAGAAAGGGGTGCACTCCTGCCCTCGGGGTGTCCTAAAGGCCCAAGAGGAAGACCTCTGCAGCCCGGGTCAGGCACTGGCAGCCTCTGAAGGGGAGGCAGGGGCCTCTGAATGACCAGATTAAGCCTGAATGGAAGAAGAACCTATGAAGTTTTCTGAACAGCTGGCTCTCTCAGGGGGCGCAATCTCTTAAAACCCACAAATCTAGTATGGCCCTCTGTTACTGCCCTGTGAAATCAGGGAGAGTGAGCTTTCACAGACTCTCCGAGTTTGGCTGATCGCTGTTTAAACTGTTCAGGTTTCACATGGAACTTGTTTTACCCACCAATCCTCCCAGGACAAGTCTACAAACTTCCCAGGCCATTACACAGCAAAGAAACAGGTCTTTCCCTGAACTCCTACACTATTCTACAGAACCACCCCACCGTGGCTGCTCCAGGATCCCCACTGGATGCAGTCTGCTCCAAGCTGGGCAGGAAAGGAACAGAGTGAGCAGCCCGTTGCCTAGCCTGTGGCTCTCTGCTAAGAACTGCCCTGGCTACACAAGACACCGGTCTGCTGAGGGGGACAGGAGGATGTCACATACATCTCTCCTGCCAGAGAAAGAGCTGAGTTTTAAGTCAATTCATAATGAAGTTTTCATATATCAAGAAATAATTTCTTAAAAATCTCATTTAACAAAATGTTCAATGACCCTTCTATGTTAAAAACTCAAGTTTGAGTGTCAAAGGCTAACATGTTTTAAAAACCCAGTGGGGAAAGGGCAGTTGAGTGAGGCGAAAAGACTTCACAAAAACTACAATGTGTAAGCTCAGTCTGGGTGAAGGTTGTGAGCCCTTCTACAGCATCTGGTTCCGAACTGATATTTAACATGTCACCATTAAACTGCAGGGGACACAGGCATGAAAGGCAGAGATTCTGAGAGCCAAGAAACCGAAAGCTGCACAGAGGAGCCGATGTGAACAGAATACAGTGGATGCAGGAGCAGAGGACACAGTGCCCACCATGAAGACGCTTTGAGAACCAAAGACAGGGGACATATGGGTGCAAGGAGGGCTTCTTGGCTTGGTCATAAGAGAGAAGATAAAGATAGACTACAGATTTGGTTCCTTCCTCATTTCTTTCTATTTGGGGTTTTTTTCTGGCGGCACTGAAGTTTGAACTCAGGGCCTCATGCTTGCTAGGCAAGCAGTCTTACCACTTAAGCCACTCCAACAGCCTTTTTTTTTTTTTTTTTTTGTGATGGGTTTTTTTGAGATAGGGATCTCTGCCTCCTGAGAAGCTAGGATTATAGGCGTAAGCCACTGGTTCCAGCTCCTTCCTCATTTCTATGTGGAACTTTCCAAAGACTTTAAAAGTCAGATGACCCACTTAGCAACTGATATGGTAGGGATTCAAATTTATATTAAATAAACAAATATATAATTTATCCTTACATGAGACAGAATACTAGCTAGCTTTTAGTATGAATTTATGTAATCTTTTCAACTGTGGAAGTAGTTAAGATACTCATACTAAAAATTCAGAAAGGTTAAGTGCCTTGCCTAGAGTCACTCAGCTAAATTGTAACACTCAGAATTTGAACACAGGTCTGAATCCCATGTCTCCCTTGACTTAGTTCTGCATTCAGCAGAAACTGTACTTTGAATTTTGAATGTGGCTTTTCCTGGGCTAGTAATGTGCAATATGGTAATCCCCAGTGAGGCTGCGCAGTGGCAACAAACCACACGCTTACGTGCTGTGTGCTAAGCTAATGAGGCAGACCCCACGTTCAGTCAAGGAGTGTCTGGACTTCCACACCTCACCTCTTCCTTCAGAGGCTTTTCTGTTTTTGGTACAGCTGAAGTTTGAACTTAGGGCTTCACACTTGCAAAGCAGGCACTCTACCGCTTGAAACCAAATTTTGCTCTGGGAATTTTGGAGATGGGGTCTCGGGAGCTATTTGCCCAGGCTGGCCTGGAACCTCAATCCTCCCAACCTCAGCCTCCCAAGTAGCTAGGATTACAGACATGAGCCACGAGCACCAGGCGTCAAGGGACTTTTGAAGGCACCAAAAGCTCACCTTAGACCTCAGGCATGCTACTTACATATAATGATTGGTTTATGTACTTCTTTCCCCAACTACATGGGGAGGTCCTTAAGGACACCCTTCACCTTCATATCACAGCACTAGGTGTGGCACCCAGGAAGGCTGAAAGGGAATGTATGTGCACACTAAGCTGAATGGTTCACGGCACCCCAAACGCCAGAGAGACAGCTTCAGCTAGAAAACTGTCAAAGGGCCTTCTTGCTTAACCTCCCTGACCATCGGTTTCCTCATCTGTTAAAGGGACATAATGATACCTATTTCATAAGATTGTTTTGATAACTGATTAGATAACCCATGCTAAGTGGCTGGCAGTGCCTGGAACATGCTAAGTTCTCCACAAAGGCTGACAAATAATCTCTAACCTCCAATGTGAGATAAAAGGGAGGTGTGCCAGACCTCACCTTTAATCTGCTAGATATAAAATCTGGAGACAGATAGGATACATTAACTTTTAAAAGGGTACAAAAACTGTATGTGTTGACCATAAAGAAACAATGGGGCAGATCCAGACATACTGAGGTAGAAAAGCTTAAGACATATTTAAATGAGAAAGGTAGGTCCCCAAATAAGGCGGCTGGGTGTGTGCGTGCATGTCATCACATGTGCATGAGAACGTGAAATGATCGGAAGTGGGCTGGGAGGAGTGAAGAAGTTTCCATCACCAAGCAGTTCTACTGGAATCTTACGATAAAATCTATTTTATGAAAATATATTCACATATGTTTAGTGGAAAGCACATGGTTTTAATACGTGATGTATTTTCTTTAAAAGGTGTGGTAAAGTTGATAGTAAGGCAGCAATGCTGGTTCCTTGGTTGTGTCAAATGCTTCATAATAGTGTAAGTTATCAACAATGAGAGAAATTGGGTGTAGGGTGTCTATTCTGTCTTGCAACTTTGCTAAATAAAATGTAAAAAAAGCATCACTGAGTGCAGCACAGAACTAACACTGCTTTTAAGAACACGTGTGTGTGTGTGTGTGTATATGACAAATTCATTACACCTATCATGGTCACAACTGCTGCCTCCCCAAACATTGAGGTCAAAGATGACAACCGACGACACCCATGTCCTTGAACTGATCACGACTGTGGAAGGGAAGAGAAAATGCCAGAGCAGCAGCAGCTCTGGGGACTCGTTAGAAATGCAAGTGTGCGGGCCCCACCCGGAGCTGCTGGAGCAGACACTCACAAGGTGGGGCCAGGCCGTCCTGATGCACACAAAAGGTGGACAGTGCCATTCCAGATCATGGAAACTGGTTTTGTAACAAGTGCCACTTTTAGTCAAAACAATAGAACAATGAAACTTGAAAAGGGGGTCAGTGTGCTGATGGATGACTTGTATTATAAGAGCTGCCACATGCCTGAGCACGGCATAGGCCCCAGGATGCAGGTACCAGCCACTCCCAAGCTCACACTGACCTGTTCTGGCCACCCACCACTCCCAAGTCAGCTTCCACCACCCCCAAGTCAGCTTCCATCCCAGGAGGCCTCTGAGATGCCCACAGAAACAAACCTCAGACAAGTCTGACATGGGTTTTTTTTTCCTCTTTGAAAAAACTTTGTTTTGTAAGAGGGATGTTCAATGCAGACTGTGATCTCCATCTCCAAATTCATGGCCTCTGGTCTCAGTTTTATACTGAGGGCACGACAACTAACAATTTAAGGGTAGACTCTTCTTCATAATTTAATGGGAATCCTAAACCCGTATGTGGCAGCAGCTGGGCGGAACGAGGTGCCATGCATGTTAGGTTTCCAGCCCTGGTTTGGGGATGGCCCCTCATGTCCTTCTTCAATCCTTTTCTGTGGTCCAGGAGTCTTTATAGTCCCCAGCTGGCTTGTCCCCTCCTGGAATGTCCTCAGCCTCCTACTGATCCCACTTAGGGTAGAAGACCCAGGGAGTTTTTTCTCAGCTCCTCTTTCAGAGGCACTCTGGGGGATGCTCTTGCAGAACAGCAGCCTTAAGACATCACTGCTTCTCCCAGCCAAGGAGGGTATTCCCAGTCCATGGACTCAGGAGCCAAGAGGGCAAAAGTACGAGAGGGAAGTGTGAACAGATCAGAAGCACCCTGCCCACAACTGAGCAGCTCTGCAGAGCACCTCCGCAGGCCGAGGAGCACAGCCCACACTCCCAGGTGCTGAGTCAGGTACCGTGGAGGCAGGCTGCTGCTGAACTCCATGCAGGGCTCAGCACTTGCCATGGTAGAATACACACCGCATGCTGGTGGGTAAGACAGCCACAACACATCCAAGCCCGGTGCTAGGGCAGGATTTTCAGCCAGAGAGTAAGGAGAACACAACAGGGGCACAGAGGAGACTGTGAAAGACCTTCCCATGAACTGGGGAGTGCCAGTGAGGGGACTCCTGAGAAATGCCTCCTGGTGAATGCATTTGGGAGGGAGTAACTAGCTGACTGACTCAGAGAGAGTCACAGAATGCAGAGAACAGAACACAACTTCCTAAGCGATCTTGGCTGGGCATCAGCTGGGCTGCTGCAGGGGGCACCAGAAAAGACACTGGTGCCAATCAAGGGGCATTGATGATAAAGGTCAAAAGTTTAGGCAGAGAGGGGAAAGGGTAGGGGAGGGGGGCAGGGTGGAGAAATGACCCAAACAATGTATGCACATGTGAATAAATGAAAAATAAATCAATAAATAAAATTTATAAACGTACACTGAAAAAATAGCTATTAAACAATTTATGTAAGGTAAAAAAAAAGTTTAGGCAGAGCTCCTTGAGCTTGGGGCAGAGGGGAGGGGAGCCTCTTTGCAGATGCTCTATCAAATTTAGGAACAGAGTCTATCGGAGTTCACAGTGAAAACAGTGGAAAATCATCTCTGTGGCCACCAGTGGCTGGAGCCCAACAGACCTTGGAGGAGATGTGAGGGAGGTGGCGAGCTGACCCCAGGAGACCGGCCAGATCTGTGTCAGCAGCACTGGTGTGGACACTCACCCACACCAGTTTCAACAGCAGACAGGCCAGCCCCCAAACGTACAAAGACAGCATGCAACCATGACCTCAAGGAGTAGAGCCAGGTGAATTTGCGCCAGGCAAAGATCTGGGAATGAGGACACGGACAGAGCACCCCAGAAAACAAAATCAAAGAGCAGTCCTAAGGTCAGGTGGATGATTAGAAACCTGAAAATGACAGGGCTTTATCACTAGGGACACCAAGGTGAAATGCCTGTGATTAGGCCTGGAGGGGACCATGTGATTAGGGCATTGAAAGTGGCACCTCTAGGAGCACAGGGTAGGCACACAGCTGGCTTGGAAACCACCCACTAAGGAGTCTGTGTGCTCCTGTCTTGGGTTGAAGGAAAGGAGCTATGCAGAAATTCCACAGCAGACAAGTCCTATTCGAACAAGCAGGGAAAAATCAAGAATCCTGAAAGGCAAACTCAAAAGTAGAATAGCGCCTGGGGCTTACAGGAGAAAAGTAAGTGCCTGGGAGGGTGTCCTGAGTCATAAGCCACGATGGGAAGCCGTGGGCCACCAAGTCTAGTAACAGGTGCATGGAATAATGTCATTTATGCAAAACCATGTGCACGCAGAGATAATGCTTAGAAAAGAGAAAGCAGCCACCCAGCTGGTAGCAGTGATAGCTACAGAAAGACCATCAGGGTGGGAGGGCTTCCCCTTCTTATCTATACTTTTTCCCTGTTTACATTTTAATGAGCATGTCTCCTTGCATTTAGAAAGTAATTCTTCAAAGTGATTTTTTTTTTCTTCAAACAAAAATGAAGACCAAGAGGACAGGAGAGCTGAGTGAAGACTATCAGTGAACAGCTTTTGCTGGCAAGTCTCAATGTGCCTCATCAGCTCTTTTTCCAAGGGGTATTTGAGAGTGAATAAGAGGCAAAGGAAAATGGCCACTCCAAAGCGCTCTATATAGAAACAGGCTAAAATTTTATGGGGCCCGCTAGGCTGAGAAGCTATTAGACGCCACAGCTCCAAAGCAGCTAGGTGGCAAAGAAAGCACTCCAGAGGAGCTATTCAAGAGCCTCCAAGATCTTCCCATTTGTAAGTCTCAAAGTACTTTTGTTCTTCCCGGGGTTTAAGTTTCTGGGTCACCCAGCCTTTTGTTAATAACTAAATGAACACTCTGCAGTACAGCGGAACCCCCTTTATTCATCTCCCCAAATATGAGTGGCCTGGAGAGCATTAACACCTCAAGTCTTAAGCAAAAAAGCACTTGACTGTGTTTAACAGCACCCCACTACTACTGTCCCCATGAAGCAACAATGGGAAAAGAGGTGCCATTCACCGTGACACACTGACATGATCACTACAGCCTTTTCCTCCAGGTCCAGGTAAACTAGGGAGCATAAGAAGGGCTGACAGGAAGTCACAAAATGTTAAGAAGCAAGCTCTATGCAACCACATAATCAAGAATCTTCCTTTGTTGTGGCCTAATGTCTGCTCTCATCCTGTCTAGCATCTCTGCGGAGGAAGAACAAAACTGACTGCCGGCAAGCGTTCCAAGAAATTGTTGATAACAGATCATGGCACAGGAAACCGTTTAGTTAATGTTTAAACATGGCAGAGGTAATGTTAACTCCTTAATAGTTATGGTGAGCACCAGGAGGCTCAGATTTTAGCTCATCGGGAAAACAGGCTGCTTCATTCAGGTTCAGGAATGTGATTTCTAAACGATCTGAACAACAACTCCAACTCCTCTGAATTACCGTGCTGCTCAAACTTGAACTGATTCGTTTTTAAACAACTATCATATAAAATCCCCCAGTTTTTCTAGAGAAATTAAGGGAAGAAAGGAAAGATTATGGTGGAGTTGGGGGTGTAACTGTCAAGAATGCACTTGTTTGAGTGTAGATTATATTTTAAAAGCCACAAGCTATTAAAATACAGCTCTGCCATGAGAGGGAAGTCTAAGTTCCAGAAGGTTGGATGGTGTGCTTTGGAGGAGTTGGCACTACTGCAGGTAGAACATGCCCCCCTCATAACATTTCACCCCAATAAACTTTGGCAATCTTTTTTTCATGTAATTAGCAGTTTTGTTCTATTCCATTAAGGCAGATGGAAGGAACAGAGTAGGCAGGGGGCAAAAAACAGACAGGGTCTGCCAGGTCAGAAGACATCTCCTAAAGACCTGTGCTGGTGAGGAAGGTTCCAAAGCTCTGGTGAGCAAACGCCTATGCTGCTCGACTGTGACAGCTCCTAAGGGAAACCAACCACAACCTGTCACACCAGAATTTGGGGGTTCAATTACAGAAGCCCACTTCTCTGCTCAGTTTTCCCTCTCTGCTGAAGTCACTGCCAGGAAAAAATTTCTCCTCATGGGTCATGAGGATACTCAAGAAGATACAGTGTCACTGGCTGGCTACTTGGCTCTCACACTGCCTGCGATTCTGTACCAGCCCGCAGGGATCCGGTCATCAGCAAAAGGGACACTTTGCACTCACTCCAAAGGTAGTGGGACCAGAAGTACCAGGTCCCACCACTCATGTGGATCACTGATCAAAGATCAGAGGCAACCAGTTACATTCTTACCCCACAAAGCTGAGATTTTTTTAATTAATTTTGAAAAGCTGAACCTTGAAAGACCTTTTGAGATACTGGTCTCATTTTATAGGGGAGGAAAACAAGGCCAGGATGGGTTCCTTTCCTCCCACTAAGATAAGCCACCCAGTGCCCCCACAGACCTCCCTGATTCTATGCTTTTAGCCCTAGTTACTGATCAGTGCTCAGCGAGGACCCCACGTGTGGCTGGCTGGATCCTCAGTCCTTGAGCAAGGTGAGATTATCTTTTGAGCCGTCCTTACTAGTGCCACACACCACACCTGTCTCTCCACCGTTTCTGTCCCAAGCTGCCCCATGCCTGGCCAGTGACTGCAGTGATGGTCACCATCAGACCTTCTGCCTTCTCTGACCAGAAGGGCCTCACTATTCTGCCACTTGTCCTCAATCACAAGTTCTCGCTACATGTCTAGCCAGCGGCACTATGGAATCTCTTTTATTCCAAATGGCATCGTGATGTGAGCTGAGTTTCCCCATGCAGGGTGGGCTCTACCATCTTTTCTTTGCAGTATGCCTAGCATTGCTGGATGGACAGACAGACAGACAGATGGGTGGGTGGATAGATGGTGCTCCCAAAGAGCATAGTAGCCTTTGATTGTGTCCCCCACCTTTTTTTTTTTGCCGTACTGTGGTTTGAACTCAGGACTTCACGCTTGCTGGGCAGGCACTCTGCCACTTGAGCCACTCCACCAGCCCTAACTGTTCCCCCTTTTCTTAATGTCCATGCCATCACAGTGATGCTTGGCTCAACAGCAGAATCTGTGCTGTGCTTGTGGATAGCTTTGGGCCATGCTAACTGCTATGTAACTCAGTCTTCTTTCGGTTACTCAGGTACTCACAGAGCATCGTATTGGACCAACGTGGGAGATGCTAGCTTCCTTTGGGGACAAGGGGAGGAAGGTTACAGGGAGTCTGCTCCATTTTATGCTGGCTCACTTTCTCCAATGCATGAAGTTCACAACAAAGGGTCCTTAGGTACGACCACCAGTGTCAGGGTCACCTAACCATTCAATGGCACAAGATGCTGGCACAGCTCTGGCTGGGGTCAACCTGTGATGATGCTGAAAGAAGGAAAGTGGCAGCCCAGCAAAACTAGATAAAACTTCTTTCTCTCCAGAAGATGCCAAAATGTCACACTGAAATGATGCTTTCTTTTCCTCTATGGTGGCAAGGTCATCACAATGTCACTCCCTGTGTATGCACACCGACGCATGGGTAAAGAAGCTGTGACAAGAACCCTGGCTGCCTCCACTCCAGCCAGACTCCCCAGGACACTCACTCGATCCCTGCCCACCTGCACTCCTGCCTGCTCCAGGGTTCATCAGTGAGAAGCCAGTGAGCTGCATTCAGACAAGACCTATGGCAAAGACCCTGTGCCTGCCTTCATCAGCAGCACAGTAGGAGCGTGTCCCCAGCAGTGGGTATGACTTTGCACTGAGCAAGCCTCCTGTGTGCTCTTCTGACCAAGAGCTCTCACTGGGAGGCTGTACCCTGTGGTCAAAGAAAAAGAGACAGCCAAGACATGCTCAGAAGAGCATACCACTGTCCCACTAAGGACTAGCTGGTTCACTGGAAACGGAGTGGCGTCGTAGGAATAGTTAAGCGCATTTCCTGGGAGGTGCACGTAACCTGTGGACAACTTGCTCCAGTTAAGAGCAGCATTACCATCATTCCCAGTTGAGACAGCAACTGAGGTACAGGGCCACCAAGTGGCTTGCCCCAAGTCCCTGGAGAAAGCCAGAGAACTGGGGCTTGAACCCAATCTCCTGACTGCTCAGGATATACACACTGTCAGGAGAGGTGCCCCTCTTTTCCTGAGGGGCCACTCTGTGCACTTTAGGAGACAGCAGGAGCTGCCCAGCTACCCTGCTACCTACCGCAGACTCAGGCTACCTGCTTCCCAGTAGCTCCCCACAGCCCTGCTCCCAGCAGCTAAACTGCCTATTGCTAGATCTGTTTAGGAACTAACCTTCTATAATTATGCAACTGAGTTAAATATTACACAATGTAAAAAGCAAAGCTTTCGTCAATGAAAACTAACTGAAATGCTCTGGAAAGATCAAATAATGGTAAACAATGTTTCAAAAAACATCACTGAGAACTAAGGGCAGCCTTTGAAGACCCAGAGGGGAAAATGTGGAATTCTAGAAGGCTGCTGGAAGTTTTACAAGTGTCTAGAAGTTCCTGCTCAGCTATTTAACCTCCTAGAAATGCAAACTGTAAGTGACGACAGATCAAGGTTGAGATGAACATAAGGCTCTAAGAAGCGCAAACTGGTGATCCCATTCTCAAAGGGCCAGGCGTAAATGCTCACTTACAAGCCACTTATTTGTTCATGTCCACCTATTTTTTAGTGCTTGGGATTAAACCCAGGGCCTTATGCCTCCTGACCACATGCTTTACCACTGAGCCACACTCCCAGCCCTGCTTCAATTTAACTGACCTTGTTCACCTACAGATTCCAACAGTATCAGTGTAGAAATCACCAAAAGGTACACACTTAATCATCACCTTCCAGCCATGGCATCTATAAATCGCTGAGGGCTCAAATTGGGACAGGGCTTAAAAGATCTTAATTCTCATTGTAACAAGAAATAGCTGGATAGACTGGTGGCTCACGCCTGTAATCCTAGCTGCTAGGGAGGCAGACATTAGGAAGATCAAGGTTTGAGGCCAGCCCAGGCAAAAAGTGTGACCCTATTTCAAAAATACCCAACAAAAGAAAAGGGTTGGTATCATGGCTGAAGTGGTAGTGTGCCTGTTTAGCAGGCGTGTGAGGCCCTGAGTTCAGTCCCCAGTATTTCAAAAAACAAAAACCAGTCCCCCCACGAAAATCTTTGAGTCACACAGTCAATTCAGTGACTAACACTAGAAACTTTCTAGAGCAATGGCTCTCATCTTCTCCCTCCTCCGCCAGGGAATGCTAGTGGTGCTCAGCTGGAGAAAACTGGCAGGTCCAGGATGTGAGAAGGGAGTCCTGCACCTTCCGGTGCTCTTACATCAGCAAAACAGGTCAGCTTTGGAGCCAACAAATGCAAGCAAATTCTTCCCTATGGGTTCAATGTTACTCAAAGACCACTGGCTTCCTGTATTCTTAATAAAACTCCAAATCTCTCAGCAAGAATTCTCAAAGACCACATTTTCTGCTTCTGCAGTAAAACAACACAACAGTTTTGGTCAGTGTTCTTTCTTTTACATCACATAATACCTCCAATTATCTCACGGGCACTTACAAAAGGAACTCAGAAGTTCTGCCCAGAGTTTCACTTTAAGGAACTTAAGAAGTGGAAAGTGAAATTTTTTTGGTTTGTGATGGTAGTAGTGGTAAGGGAGAAGGCTTTCCTTGTAATTTGCTGCCTGTTGCATTAAGGCATTTGTATAGGTATGCGACAGAAATACTTTATCAGAGTTATTCTGCATATGTTGAGTTCAATCCCCAGCATCTTTTAAAAAAGCAAAGTTAATACCATATGGGAACTTCGACTGAATCCTGGATCTTTTTTATTTTTTCAGATGAAGTCTTGCCAACTTGCCCAAGCTGGTCTGCAGTTCTTGTGCTCAAGTGATCCTCCCATGCTGCAACTGTAAGTCTGCACCACTGCACCCAGCTCAAATATAGGGCTGGGGGTGCGATCAACTGGGTGGTAGCACAGCCTGCTTAGCAAGTGCAAGGCCCTGAGATCAAACCCCACACTAGCAAAAAAAAAAAAAAAAAAAAAGAAGTAGTTAAAGAACAGGGGGCTAGGGAGTAAAAAAAGAAAACACCTGAGTATGTTTAAGAGTACATACTAGTAAGGTTTTGCCATATTCTGTACTATTCATTCAACTTTCCTGTGGACTTAAAAACTCCAAAGTGAAAGAAGTGGGCAAGTTAAACACAGACCAAGATAAAAGGTAGGAGGCAGTACCTTATACACACTCTCACGCACGTGCACATATCAATTTATTTTGGAAGGAATACAAATCAAAGCAATGGAAAGAAAGAGAAGTTTGTGAGAACCCAGTCTATGTGCAAAAAGTTGTGACTCACCTCAATGTTGCAAAGCTTACTCATTTCACACACAATAACTCCAAATATTCCAGGAGCCCCAGAGCCTTCGGGGAGGTTTACAAGTGAGAGCTAAAGACTTTCTAGAAAGAGTTAACTTTTAGAGTAAGCTGATTCTGTCAACCTCAGTGGAAATCCCCCCACCCCAGGCCCACGTTCACACTGATAAGTCAAGCAACATGACTTATTTAATTCACTTTTACAAAACAAACAAACAATAACAACAACAAAAACCACACAAAGCCATGGTGACAGATGAGGCGATCCCAACTTTAGGAGGCAAAGTCAAGAGGATTGTGAGTTCAAGACCAGCCTGGGAAATTATACACAGAAAGTTCCAGGCCAGTCTGGGCTATATAATAAGATCCTATCACAAAACAAACAAACAAAAAATGCTATTTAGAGCAGAGATTTTTCAAACCAATTTCCAATTTGTTTAAAACCCACCAAAAGTTCTACCCAGGGGGCTAACTTCATGCTCCACTGTACCCAACCTCCTCCTCTACCCCTGGCTGTACAGAAACCTATAGCATCTGAACACAGTGTGCCCATGCTCATGGTGGCCACCAGGCCACACCACTAAAAAGCAAAGGGGAGGAGGACAAGATTTGGACGTGCAATGGGATCCACTTTAGACACCCGACGAGCAAGGCATTCAAGCACAACAGCTCTCCATGGTCAGCTGCATGCCCTAGGAGGTCCTCTGGCCTTTGCAACCTGCTGGGATCTGGGGAGATGAATGGGGGTAGGAGGGGTGATCTGGATCTAAAAATGGTCCTCAAAAACCCTGCCACCTTCATTAAAACAGCTAAGTACCTACCATGTGCAGGAAATAAATGTTCTTGAGTTCCAAATATTAACATATATGATAAATACAATAAAATGCTAACAGTGGAATATCATGGGTACTTATGATGTTCACTGTAAAACTCTTACTGTTCCTATAAGTCTGAAGTTTTGCATAAGAAAATATTGGGGAGCTATGCACTGGAAGCTCACACCTGTAATCCCAACTACTCAGGAGAAAGATTAGGAGGATCATGGTTCAAAGCCAGCCTGAGGCAAGTAGTTCTCAAGACCCTCTCTGGAAAATATCCAGCACAAAAATAGGTCTGGCTGAATAGCTCAAGCAGTAGAACACCTGCTTAGCAAGGGTGGAGGCCCTGAGTTCAAACCCCAGTATCTCCAAAAAAAAAAGAAAGAAAAAATATTGGAGGGATTGCTTTTGTAGAAAATAGGGAAAACCTGACTTGTTGTTGAAAAAATAGAGACAAGCATCCCAGCCTTGCCCTCCAGGAGCTTACAGACAACTCCATGTGCAAGGACAAAGGAGGGAAGAAGATACCTCACTGAGGAAGAATAATCTAGAATAGCTGGCTAGAGGAACAGAAGAGTTAGCCTGAGGAACAGAAGACAGCCCAGGAGAAATGGGCTCCGGGACGGAAGAGAAATCTGGTTTTATGTGTATGGGGCACATGTAAGACGCTGAGGTGGATTTCAGTCACTCTGATTCAAACTGAGGAGGGCCAGAAACACACTGACCCTGAACTCTGATGTGGGGGGCTCTGGAGGAAGGAACTCAGCATCCAACAAGCTGCCTCAACTTGGAAGGCTGCTTTGGCTGGCTGCTATTTGTCTTGGAGACCTACTAAGCAAGTGACAGAATGTGGATATGTTACAGGGGTTCCGTGATTTTTGCATGGATCAACTGCTGAAGCTGGGGACCAGAAGCTCAGCCAGGTGTTGGTGAGTTTTACTCAGACTGGAAGAATACTGGGCTAGGGGTGGTGGAGCTCCTGGCGTTTGGCCAGATTCTGGGGACTACCCTCCAACACACACACACACACACACACTCTCTCTCTCTCTCTCTCTCTCTCTCTCTCTCTCTCTCTCTCTCTCTCTCTGTCTCTCTGTCTCTCTCTCTCTCTCTCTCTCTCTCTCTCGGCTCTGCCCAGCAGCCCCTGACAGATGAGTTTTCCTCCCCGATCTAGCCAGGGTAGGCTGACTAGAGCAGCCACAGATGGCTCCTTTTCCACCTGCCTCCACCTGCTTCACCAGGCCTGTTCTACAGCCTATCTCTGGGGGATGCCTCTTTGAAAACCTCGGGAATGTCACTTGGGAACGAACCCTAAGAAAGGAAGGAAAAACTAACTGCTCTTCATAGAAACAGTTGTGCAAACTGCAAAGCCACCTGCAAGGTCCAGGCACCGGCAGGCCAGAGGGAGCCTGTCCTCCGTAGCACGTGCTTCACCTCGCTAAACAAACAAGGGGTGTCATTGTTTAAATTTTAAAAAGAAGAAGAAGAAAGAGAAGAAGAAAGAAGAAGGAGACAGAGAGAGAGAGAGAGAGAGAGAGAGAGAGAGAGAGAGAAAGAAAAGAAGAAGAAAGGAGAGAGAGAGAGAGAGAGAGAGAGAGAGAGAGAGAGAGAGAGAGAGAGAGAAAGAAAAGAAGAAGAAGAAGAAGAAGAAGAAAGAAGAAGAAGAACCTGTCTCACAGGCTGCGATTACATCAGCAGGGCGCTCGCCTCGTCCTCCATCCTCCATCCTCCATCCTCCCGTGGCTTTGAAGCAGCCCAGCGCCGAGCCTTTGATCTCGGGCTCCGGGCTCCCCGGCCCGGCAGATAGCATCGCATCTCATCTCATCGGGCGCCCACGCGGGAAGACGATGACATCCAAGCAACCCCAGGACACCGCTGGGACCGCCCCGCCCCACCCCACCCGCCACCTCCACGGGGGCCAGGGGCAGGGCCGGCCGTGAGGTCAGATGGACATACTGCGATGTGGGTTTGTTTTTTTTTAAGTATCCTCATCTCTTAAAAATGATGCGGCTGGTTTTGCTCCCCAGTGAGACCAGGGTGGGGTGTCCCTGACACAAGAGCAGCCAGGTTTAACAACTGCTAAAGTGGACGATATGCGAAGTACCTTGTAGGTGACCTTCTGTCTGTGCCAGCATAGACGTAGGTTCCATGTAAGTTTAGAGAAAAAAAAAACTTGCTATTTTTATTCCTCACAGACTCTGTCCTCAAACTGGCCATGCGCCTGCCTCAGCCTCCCCAGTGTTGGGAGTGCAGGCGTGCCCCAATCCTTAACTTCAAAAAGTTAAGGAGGAAAAAGCAGTTCCAGACTGGATTTGTGAGGGTGATCCCCTCTGGCTTTCCTACTGAGTCCCCAGCGCTGTCACTGCAGTAAAATGGAAAGCATGTGGTCACAAACCCCACTTTTCCCATCACTCCCTACAGGGGCGGCAGAGGACAGCAAGCATTAGGGTCACCTCATCAGTTCCTCACCACTTGTGGGGCACAGAATCCATCTCTCTGTGAAAATACCCACAGCTACACCAGAACCAGGAGGACACACTGCTTGTGGAAGTCAGGTCAGCATGGCCCTGGGGGGCACTATCTGGGTTGCTTCACTGTGACAACTGCTCCCCCAGGAGCTACAGGCACTTGACATGGACTCCCAACCCCCCACCCCCCCTCCCCCCACCCCTCCCATCCCCAGCCACATCATAAGGCCAAGTTTAGTACTGACTAGCTGTATGGCCTTGGGTAAGCACCTAACTCTCTCAGACTATTTCTGCATTTTAGAAATGGAAGGCTATTAATGGTGGCCCTGAGTCATCAGTGCCTCCTGTGTGACACACTTTACTGGGGACAGGAGAAAATGCCTGGAGGGAGAGGGCAGCAAGCAGATTTCACCAGGCTGCAGCACAAAAGAGTTAACTGGGAATGGGACCTGGGCCAGAACTGGTAGGTGCGTGTTCAAGGCCAGAATTTCACACACACAAGGCCAGAAGACAGACAACAGGATAGAGAGGACACGGAGAGGCGAAAACAAGTCCTTTCCATACAGGTGGGTCCACCTCTGGGAGGTCAAGTTAAAAAAACTGCAGTGAAGTCATTGACCACCTGATCCCCTCAGAGCCAAGGACACAACCATAAACTATGAAAATGGCCAAAAAGCCAAAATATATTCTTCTAACAGCTAAAAACCATTAGAAATATGTTTAAGAGAGGAAAATAATTACAACAGTGCAAGTAGAGGTCCAGAAAAAAGGAGGGAAAGGAACTCAAGAACACTCAACAGCAAATTTAAATAAAATCACATGCATTTGTTAGCTTTCATTTTGAATGGCTCTAGGTCTAAAATTCCACCATCAATCACTTACCAGTAAAATAACAAAAAAATTTACACAAACTCAAATTCCTTCATTCGTGCAAGCATTCCTGACTTAAAGTATATTAATTCTGCCATAGCACAGATCCTATAAAAATCTCTCTACTTTAACATTTTATTCCTTTTTTTCCAGATATTTGTCAAGTTTTTCACTCTCATTAACAGAGAGAAAGATCGTGTCTGGTGCTGGCACAACGTGGAATCCAGGCCCTCTGGACTGCTGCGGGTGAATTACAGAGCAGTCAGTCCAGAAGGCATGTCCTGGACCTCAGTGAGCTTACATTCAGGTGTGCCTTTTGGGGAGACAGGCACACCTATAAATTAAGCAACACAAAATAATATGTAATTAAATGCCAAATGAGTGGCCAGACCAGGTTGTTTCAAGTTCAGAGACAACTGGGTGCTACAATGGTCCAAGAGAGCTTCCTGGAGGCAGCAGCCTTGGAAGATGGGTAAAACTCATTTGCTAAGATACAAATGAAGACCAAAGCCTCTTGGAGGAGCCATCTGACAGGAGGTGCCAAACTGTAAAGACAGACTGGGAGCAAAATACCAAGGTATTTAGAAATTAAGGTGAGGCAGGATTTAGACCTGCCCTGTAAGCAGGAAAAAGATCTGAGAGATTTGAGAGGAAGAGCGTGACATCTGGCAGCCGAGCAGAAGGGGAGAGGGGTGTGGGGCCCTACATGAAACAACCACTGGGGGCTGGGGGTTTCCCCTTAAGAAAGAAATGACTGCCCTCAATGAACAAGAGGGACCATGTGCTCAGGCTACCGGTTGTAGTTTTGTGTGTGTGGCTTTTTTTTTTTTAAACAAAGGGGTGAAGATCAAAAGAAACTGTTTGCAATGAGAGCCCTCCTACTCCTCTGACTTGTCATTTCTACTCCTTTCATCTTCCCTCCTGTTTGAAATTCAGGTGAAAAGGAGAGGCAAGTGGCTAGTGGACTGGGAACCTGCCAGCCTAGTCCTGGCCCCATGTGTGACCTGGGGCAAACCATTCACAATTTCCCAGGCCTCAGTTTCCGCCTGTGAGCTAAGGAGGGTCTAGACAGGATCTCAGCTCCTTGAAGGAAGTACCTACTCTGGTTTGAGGCTGAGGAAAGACCAAAGCCTACCGCTCAGAATTCCTAGGGTACAGGCTACCTGTGCATTCAACACAAAGGTCTTCAGGTGTAAGAACACCTGGGTTAGGGAGCCAGACAACCACCATCCCTCCTTTCCACGGAGGAAGAAAAAAAGCACTCGTGTAATAAGGCCAACCTAGAGAATGTGTCATTAGAGAAGTTCCCTGTTGGAAACCACAAAGCAAAAAGCATTTGTGCTTATTCAAATATAACTGATCAATAAAAGTCAACGGATGAACCTGACATGGGTTAAAACTGCCTGAATGAACAGAGTTCAATGTTTCCTAAAACAGGGACATTTTTAGAGCAGTAGCCCTAGAAAACAGATTCTGACTAGTTCGGTCAGAATTAAATCTCACCTTCCTTTGCTAACTAAAACATATCTATTAAGAATAAATAGATGCAGTGGTACACACCTGTAATCACAGCACTCTAAGGCAGTAGGACAGAGTTCAAGGCCAGCCTGGGCTGCATAGCCCACAGCCTTTCTCAAAGAAACCAGAAAGAGGAAAAGGTCTAAGGTCAGCATGACTAGGTCTGTATCTCCATACTAGCAAATAGGTCCTAGAACTTGGATGAGACATTTTATTTCTTCTGGCCTCAGTTTCCCATTTATAAAATGGGAACGAGAACAGTTAACAGGCTTTTAGGAAGAGGAAGAAAGACATCATTCATGTTGGGTGCTTAACATACTGCCTGGCAAAAGTCAGCAATAAATGTTAGTCCCGTGGTATTACTTTTAAAATCTGTGGACCTCAGTCCTTGTCTGAGAGACAGGAAGTCATGTAGGAAGATGCGTTTCCCAGAGAAGGGACTGCAAACCCTGGATCAGAAGGAGCTTGTGTGGCCCCATCTGTGGGGAGACGCAGGTTGGCATTCCTCTCCTGAATTCAACAGCTGCCTCTCCTCCCCACTCGCCCAACCCCTCCTCGGCTGCAAATACTCAAGGATTAAGGAGACATTCAAACCCTGTTCCGTCTCATTTCTGCTCTGGCATTCTTCTTTTTGGCCTCTTTATCCTATAAATGCCACTTCTACTCCATAGGAGGTTATGGCGGCAAAGTGTCCTACACAATTCTAGGTGCCTCCTACCCTGCATTTCCACTATTCTCACAACACCTGGTGACAGACACTGCCAGCCCCATTTTACTGACAGGGGAGCCAAGGTGGAGGGGAGTCAGGACTTTGACTCAAGAGCCCAGTGCTCACTTGGACTGCTGGGCTTTGTCCTGAAGCAGAGGTGTGACAAAGGCTGCTCTCCTATCCTGCCTAGGAGAGAGGATGAACAGGGTTGGCCACTTGAGGACTTCACACATATTCCAGGATACTACCCCCACTGGGACAGACAGATGGACGGAAGCCCCCAGGGAGAAGAGTCTTCAAAGGGATTCCTGCCACCAGGCAAGCATGGTGGCTGCATTCTATCTCTTATTGAGAAATACTCAACAAGACCTCCTTTTCTCTCTCTCTCTCTCTCTCACACACACACACACACACACACAACTGTAACAGGGCTCAAAGCTGTAAAGGATGTGAGGAAAGCCACCCGGCCTGGCAGGTGCTGATGAAGGTTGGGGCTTCATCCCACAGCAAACTCCCTAGAAGAGAAGAACATTCAAGCCCCACTCCAGATTTCACTCTTCACCAGGTTTTACCCTCCACCGCTTCTCCTAACACTTCAAAGGAAGTATTTTTGTACAGCCCAGGGAGGAGTGTAAACTGGCCAGCTGCTTCCAAAGCACAGAGTTAACCCTGAAAGGGCCACTGGCCTGGCAGGGCAGAGTGTAGAAGAACAAGGTCGTGGGGAGCCCATGAGTCCCCACACTTGGCCAGGCCTGCCCTTTCAGGCTCCACCAAGGGCACAGCTCTCACACTAGCACAGAAAGGCAGGGCCTTAGTTCCTGTAAGCACGCAAACAGCGAGTTATAAATACCCTTGTAGGCTGGAGGGTCAAAGAATCCAGCAGTTAGCACTTCAGTGGAAACTCCAGCTAACGGCACAGGCCTCTCTTTTGCTGTTCCGACCCTCCCTGAACCATGCAAAGAACTGCAGAGTCCAAAAGCTACCACAGCAAGCCTTGCCCCCAGATGTCCAACTTGGCATGGCAGCCAGGGGACAGCATGGCTTCAGCAGCAGTCCAGAAACTGAGTGCTTTCTAGACAGTGCCCCGTGGAGGGGCCATCCCTTCCTGTGCACTGTCAGGCAGGCCAGGAGAGCTCTTCCCTAGGGCCACTGAGGGAAGAGAAGACCCTGCACCCGGCCCGGTCTTTCTAAGAGCTCTTACATACTCTTAAAAGTCATCACCCTACAGATTAGATCTTACCAAAGTTAGAATCAACCTTCTTCAGTCACTGTGCTGGAATGTGGAGGACCCTTCCAGGAAAGCCTAAATGGACATGACTCAGGATACACCCAGCTCCCCAGTGACTTCACCAGATGTCTTAAACTCCAGTGCAGAGACTGCTGAAAGAACAGCCACCTGGGGGCTGGCAGTGAAACCAGCCTGGTTTCACTCAAGAGCACGCATACCTTGGTGTCTCTCTTAATCCCTAACTTCTCCATCCCAAGGAATGTGGACTCACTAGAAACCCACAGCACCCTGCCAGGCTGTGGCATTCTGGGCAGCACTCAGGTGGGGTGGCCCAGCTCCCGCTACCTGGCTGATGCTGCTAGGCGGTCACTGAGCAGCAGCAAGCGGACGAGTGTTTGCCCCATCCCACTGGCAAGGGCAGCCTGCAATTTACCCCCAGACGCTGAAAAGGATGCTATAAATAGTTGGTGTTTTTAATGTTGTCAGGACTCCAGAACAGAGGGGGCCTAACAGCTGTGTGGGCCAGGGCCCTGGGGATCGAAGGCTACAATTTGGAAATCCTGGGCGGCATAGTCAAAGCATCTTCAAAGAGAGGAACTGCAAGAGTGTCGCACTCCATCTAAAGAGACCACAGGAAAGGGAGAAAGGCTGTCAAAACTATCAGTCAGGATTTACAAACCACAAGTCTGCAGGAGAATGGGCAGCACCAAGGGGCTCTTCATGGGAAACTCCACAATTCAACAGCAAAAGGCAAAATGGGGGCCGGGTATAGCTCAGGGAGAGCCCATCATGGGGATAGGGTTCCATCCTCACCAAAAAAAGGAAAGCTACCTTTTCTTCTGCTTTTCCACCTCCAAGACACAAAAGGACACCCCTGATTAAATAAGCACAAAGTGACTTGTTTAGTCATTCAACAAACTTTTTTCTGAACTTCACCCTGCTGAATACAAAAAATACAAAGAACAAAGCAGAGCCCTTTTGACACTCAATTCCTAGTGAAGAAGATAGGCAATAAAAAGTAAACAATTTCCAAAAATGAAGAAGATACCTTATAATTTCAATCTAATTACACTACAGCTTAGTATAAGGCTGTATATCTACAATGAGTTAAGTCAATGGACTTCCAGGCTCTCCAGACAGCAATTACACTTACAAAGAGAAAATCTTTACAATCACTTGCTCTATTGAAATGATTATTCCCACTGGATTTCCTAAAACTGAACAAGTATGGAGAAGGAGAAAAGTGTGAGTGAACTTAGGCTTTGCCGCAGTCAAAAGCCTTGCAGTGC
Organism: Castor canadensis; assembly: GCF_047511655.1. NCBI lineage: Eukaryota > Metazoa > Chordata > Mammalia > Rodentia > Castoridae > Castor > Castor canadensis. The sequence continues at coordinate 2,017,360 of NC_133403.1, read as the reverse complement.
CGGTGTCGGTGGCTCATGCCTATAATCCTGTTACTGGCGCTGATGCAGTCTGTGATCAGAAGATCCTGGTTTTTGTGCTCCAAAGGGAAAAAGCCAAGCAGAGCACGTGGATGAGGTGAGGTAGGATAGCTTTATTGAGGGAAGGGAGTCCCCCGTTCTTCCCTTTTCCCACAAAGGGAAGAAGAAGAAGAGTTAGGGTCTCTTGGTAGGTTGTTTTTATACCATCTTGAACTTGGAGGTGGGGAGACATTACGTCATCACCTGGCTCCTCTCACCTGTGGGTGAGGGTGAAGAGCCCTTGAGCCAAGAGTGGGAGCAGCCCCAGACTCCCTAACCTAGCCTGCCTCATCCTAGCTACTCAGGAGGCAGAGATCAGGAGGATGGAGGCTCGAAGCCAGCCTGAGCAACAGTTCTGCAAGACCCTATCTGGAGAAACCTATCACAAGAAAGGGCTGGTGGAGTGGCTCAAGATGTAGGCCCTGAGTTCAAGCCCCAGTACTGAAAAAAAAAAAAAAAAAAAAGCCTAGTAGTTAGCACTAAATTCATGGAGGGTGTGTGTGTGTGCATGTGTGTGCACTCATGTGTCAATGGTCACACACATTCAGGCAAAACTGAAGGTGACAGCTGCTACCGAAACTTTGCAGGATGACTTTTCAGAGGGGCACTGGGGATAAAGAGAATGATGGAGGGGCAAATTTAACTAAGATGTATCTCCCATACAACAATAACATGAGAATGAAGATAAATACATTTAAGTTTTTTTCGGGAATTATCCAAATGGTTTGCAGTGGCGGGCATCAGAGTGAGCTCCCTCTGGAGCGTCACAGGGAATCCAAAGCCCTTCCTAAGCTGAAGCAAGTGCAGACTCAAGGTGATGATGGAGTGAGGGTAAGGCCATCCCCATGCACAGAGAGAGAACGCCGCAAGAAGACAGCCTCACTGCTTTTCCTCCTGTGGGGGAAGGAAGAGGATCATGGCTTCAGGTGTCTGACGAAACATCGTGCTTCAGTGGTTCCATTTATGGGCTGAGTTGTGTCTCTCAAAAGCTGATATGGTGAAGTCCTGATCCCCAGTGCCTCAGCATGTGACACTTTGGAGATGATGTCTTACAGAGGGGACCAGGTTAAAAGAGGTCCTGATCCACTACAACTGCTGTCTTTAGAAGAGGCAATCTGGACACAGTTCCTGACAGGAGACTGTGAAAGCCTAAGAGGACTACCATTCCATCAGACAGCGAGAAGGCCCAAAAGAAATCAACCCTGCTGTGACCTTCATCCTGGACTTCCAGCCTCCGGAACTGTTAATTTGCCAAATTAACACAAACATACTAGAAGGCAACACTGGAACCAAGAAGTTTGGTTCAGCAGAATCCAGAGTTTTCTAACAGTCAGGAAAAAGAAATGCCTCCTCAATGGGGGAAGGGGAGCGGCAGACACTAAAGAGAAACTGAGCCCTGCCCTCAGCATAAAAGCAGGCCTGGGGCCTCATCAAAAGCAGAGGCAAAAAACTGGACGCCCCAGGTGAGAGAGAAAGAACTCAACTGCCCAGATAGCCATCGGTAGGCCAATTCCAATTTTTAAAGTATTTTTTTAAAGCCCTACAACAATGCTCTGAAATATGACACAGACCTGGAGAAGAATTTAAACTCATCTCAGTTTCCTCTTCGCACCTCAGGGGCTATCTCAGCTGAACTCAGGTCCTTTATTCTTCCTACCTACCAGTGACAGTCATCTGTCACACATTTAGCAGGTGGATAAGTCTTGAAGTGCAACTTCATTCGACTCAGCCCAGCATCTCCAAAGCAGCAGGCTCCCAAAGCCAGGCAGCCAAACTCACAGCCTAAGAGTCAGAACTGGGGAGCATGGCCACCCCAAATCCAGGATGTAAACCAGCAGAGGAGGCCTGCAGATCAGTCAGAGAGCAATCTCCTTCCAGAAGTCCTGCCTTGCATTTGATTCAACTTGCAAAGAGCTAAGTAAATTCACAACACAGTCTGCTCTCTGCTTCCCACTGCCCCCACCTGCTAAAATGCCGCAAGATCAGCCACATGGGACTGGGGTCACTTTGGGGCTATTTCAAACGTCCTTGCATGGTAATACTGTTTGACTCTTTTGTGACTCTTCCCATCCCAGCAGAAATTAAATCCTTCTTGAGAGGCACAGACTCTTGGTTTTTCAATACCACACCTCCTTATAGCCTACTCACTCACAGATCTGCTGAGCTGAAATGAAAGACATGTCCTGTCATGGCTGAAAGGGGTCCAGGCCATTCTAGGTGGTGATGACTCTTTACATCCCAAGGCCTTTAAGTGGAAGTTAACACAGTTGTGGCTTACTTCTTTCATAACCCAACAGGACACCAACTGAACAAGCACAGACTAAACCAACCTGATACTGGATTTCACAGCAGAACCTCACCCCAGTCCCCTGGGTCTTTTGAGAGAAAGGAGCTCTATCTGGGAAATGTCAGATTAAATAGAATAAAGGATTTCTCTTCAGTAGGGTTTCTCAGAGCCATTCGTTCACTGCCATACATTGCTAGGGTGAACACCATTTCTCAAAGTTAGTTCACCATGGAACCCTCTTGCAATGAAACATTCTGCAGGACAGCTTGAGAAAAGCTCATCTTGGACATACTCCCAAGAAATCTGCACATGGCTTTAGAAAGTCTAAAGGTATTTTAAATCCAGGTGTCCCTGAGGTCCTAGAAATTCTTGAAAGTTGTGTCCTTGAGCCTGCAGGGTCTTTGTCTATCCCAGAAAGAACTAAGGAGTGGCAAATGTCCTAGTCTCAGCCTCCCTCCCCAGAGGGTCTTGCTAGAGTTGCCATCTTTCTTAGGGACACAGAGCAATCATGAAGTGGTCTGGTAAGAGAGGGCGCCTAGTAGATCCCCAGCTGTAATCCAGCATAGCTAAAAGACAAGAGATAAGGATCAAGATTAAAAAAAAAATAAGCAGGAGGAATGAAGGTCACAAGGAATGTAAGAACAGTCCGAGGAGCAGGGTAAGATGAAAACCCAACATTAAACATTCTAAAGAAAATTCTGCCTGGACTGGCCCAGTTCATTCTGCACCTCTCACCCTAAATAAAAAAGCTGACACGTGCTTTGGTTCTGGCTAGAGCAAGCAATGTTTCTGGAACTTCACCTTGGTTACATATTTCTACTTTGAACGTTCCAGAGTTGGTGAAGGCCTCCCAGGAGCATCTGCTCCTGTTTCTACAGCGGGAGTGAGTTCCTGTGGAAAGTGTTTGTTTAGTTTGATTACAACTTTGAAGAGGAGTAGGAATTCTGGCTCAGAAGAATTTAATGGCCGGGCCCTTCTCTTACATAATTTGTAAACAAACACAGTCGATCCTAGTGTGGCTCACTGGGCTCACTGACTGCATTTAGGAAAATATATTCCTCATTCATTTGGGAGAAGCCACAGTAAGGCCTGTCAATAACCAGAAGAATGTCCATAGCAACCTATCGCTCTATTGGCCAATCCTAAGTGACCTGGCTCAGGACAGAGCACGCTGCTGGAGCCCAGGCCACTCACCAGGCTGCCCAAAGTGAAGGGTGGGGGCAGAATGTGGAAGGCAGCTGCTCAACTGTTCCCCGGAAGTTTCTACACACTTGTGATATAGTCTTCAAAAACCCAGAAAAAAAGTGCCTAGGCAAGGTCAAATGCCGCAACAGCAATTTCCCCCCAAGGTGTCATGAACAGTTGGGTGTATGAGTGGAGAGTAATTTGTTACAAATAACAGTTAAAGGCCAAAGTTGGCATGTGATTTATTTATCTTTAATAAAGTGAATTGGAGGCTGTCACTAGAATGTCATCTACTCCCTTACATTCCGAGCTGTTCCCATGAGGAATGGCTGCTGTGGAACGCCCCCAAGTGAGCTGCCGTTAGGTGACTGTTAAAACTGCAAATTGCGCCTCTGGAGAACGGGGAGCAGAAGGGCGACTCTGTCATCAGAACTCCAACCGCACACAGAAGTCATCAGTATTCTGGCCGTGGGGGCCCCAGATAAAGTCACAAACACCTTTCCCTGGCATGCGAGCCACCCATCCCTTACTCGCCCTCTACTTCCCAATACTTCTCCCCACCTCTACAGACTCCCCTCACCCCACCCTCAAGTGTCGTTTTACCCAAGGACCCACACACCCAGCTCACAGAGGTTCGGGGAAGCTGGCTCTCCTTAGGCCCACTTCAGCCACAGACCAGAAAACAGCTCAGGCCTCACACAGCCTCTTCCTCTCCACTGCCGAGAGCACATTCCAGGCCAGGCGCCTCCCAATCCACACAAACTGGAAGAAGCCATACTGGGTGCCTGGGTTTCAGCAAAAAAAAAAAAAAAAAAAAAAAATGCCAGCAGGGGCAAATCAAAACTTCCTTAAGAAAGTGGCTGGGGGCCCAGCAGGATCCTTCTCTGATTTCTAGGCACTCTCTCCTAGAAAGACAGGAATGCATCCTGTCTTTCCCAAGGCCCATAAGTCCACCTTAACGTATACTCAAGAGCTCTTGAGGCCAGCAGTGGCTCTGTGAGCACTACTCAGAAAAGGGCAAACCCAAATCAGTCAAACCCTCTCCAAGAAAAGGGAGCGTTAGGGCTGGAGCTTGGACAAGCACAGCAAGGCCAGGCACACCTTGAAACATCAAAGCCTAGTGCAGCCTTCCTCACCTTTACCCAGGGGTACTAATGAGGCGGGCTCGGGACTTGCTTCCCTCCACAAGGAGAAAGCATTAGGTGACCTCGCCCTCCTTTCTAACTATCTTTCAGATCCAAAGTCTAACGGACAAATTGAGGCTCCCAGATACGAATCAGATTTCATCAAACTCGTCGCACAAATGAGGAAAGCGTGTGGGCTAAGGAAGGTGCTTTCTTCTCTTCCCTGAACTACGCTCTAGGAACATAAGCGTACAGACCGGACTTGCATAATCATTCTATACCTGCAAGGGCAAGTTTTGGTTTGATGATTCTCTCTGAAAATCAGCCTAATCTACATGGAAGAAGAGTCCACGGAAGGTTCGTAAACAAGCCCAGCACGAAGCCCCTAGGAAAGGTCCAGGCTTGAAGCTGTGGGCTTCATGCTGCCCACTTCCAAAGAGCAAGTTCCCCGTAGGTGACAACACAGAGTTAAGACCAGGAAGGGCTTCAGAGCTTTGAAGAGATCAAAAATCAAAAGAGCACCTTCACACAGTATGCCTAAAAGCCCCAGGAGAACCCAGGCCCTCTCCTGAGGACAATGTCTCTACTAGACCTGGAGCGCCTTTGCTCCACACCCAGGCAAATCTAATCACCAGTCTCAAAGACCCAGAAGGAGCACACAGGTCCTATCACGGCATCATTGATGCAGGCTTTCCCTTTGCTTTGGCAAAAACAAATTGCATCCAACTGAACACATGTCCCAGCTAAGCCTGGAGGAAGAGAACCAGTGCAGAAAGGATTTTGCTTCTGTTCCTGTTTTGCTAGCCAAAAGGGAGGCCGAGATAGGACATGCCTCATGTGACATGGGACAAACTAATGCTCTGTAAGTATCATCAGAAAATGCAAACGTTACTACATACAGGTCCCAGTAGGACTAATTCAACCCTCTGGGACTTCCCTCTGTCCAAATTTTGCTGGTTAGTGATTCCCATGCACCCCTCCAGGAGGCTCCCACACTATGCAACACTATTTCAGCTTTGTTTCCCAGATACCATTGATTGCCATGCACCAGGCCCAAGAGAAGGTAAGGAAGTGCCGAGAGTTGTAGACCATCCTTTTGAAAGAATGCTGCCCTTCCCTTCATCTTCAATTAACCAGTGGACATGACCTGCCATTTAGCCTTCTTCTGAGCCAAGTGTTTAATCGTTGGAGCTGAACAGAAGCTAATTGTGATGTGAAATTAAACATAGTGCATATCAAAGTTGAATAGAAGTGATCAACCCCAAGGACCTCTCCAAACAGAGCCAAATCAAAAAATAACACAAATTTTACAATGTAGTTAGGGCTTCTTCTTAGCTCCAAAGTAACAGTGTATTTTGAGAACTGCTGAAAGCTCTCAAAAGGAAAGACATAGAAATGACCTGAAATCTATTTCAGAGAACGGCTTCTTTGGGTTCTTAAGTATATGAAGACAGTAACAATTGCTTTTCAGTTGTCTTTTATTCTAGATTAAACATGTACTCAATCAATTCAATAAGTGAAAGTGTGCTGCTATCCACTTGAGACCATGCAGTGTGGGCAGAGAAAAAGTTCTATTGCCTTCAGAGGCGTTGGGGGGTACACAGATGGGACTTAGGTTTCAACATAACCAATGATGGAGACAATGAAACCCTGCACAGAAAAAAACTACAGTGCCAGTAATCGAATCCGAACATGGCACAGGGTTGGAGAACCAAATCAAAGCAAAATCTTATCAACAGATCCCCACGGGACTGGACCATGAGAAGGCACGGACACCATCTGGGCTCTGTGCAGAACAAAACGGTCACCACCTGCTCCCTTGGGAAGCTGCTAGTATGTTCTCAAGGAACGTAAAGTTCTCGTGTAGAAGAGACCAGAAAAATTAGGGGAAATTAGATAAGATTAAAGTGACAGTTGAAGATAGCACAAGGCCACACAAGATAAGCTGGCCAAATGGATTGTGGCTGTGCTATTTGGCACCTTGGGGTTTTATGTGAAAATGACTCCAGAAAGTCTCTCTTTCTCCAGGTAGCAGTTAGTATTTTAGCTCACACTTCCCTAAGAGAGGAAATGGGAAATGCAGGTGGGGTGGGGAGGTGGACACACACAGGACAAGTGTGATTCAACATGCCCCAGCCCACACAGAGTGAGCACTCAATAGACATCTGCTGAAAGAAGACTTGTCACAGTCCCAGCCAGGGCCACTGCCCTGGTCCCTGCTGTGTACCAACATCCGCAGCCGCCAAGCTGTCTTCTCCTCGACTAGGAACTCCTTGAGGGTGACAATTGGTAATAGCGCCAGTCACTGATGACACCACAAGTTAAGCATTCACTGGATTCCTCAGCTATTATTTCACTTAAACTTCATTAATTCTTTGGGGGTACAAGCTAACTGATCCATCCTACAGGTGACAAAACAGAAGCTCAGAAACGCTGGATGACCTGGCCAAGGTCACACATCTGGCAGTGGCAGAGCCAGGATGTAAACATAAGCCCGTCTGGCTGCAAGGCTGGGCTCTCCACCCCTGTGCCCCTAGTATGGCAAGAGCCTGGTCAGCTCTGAACTCTCAGAATCCAACACACAGGAGATTTTAGCCTCAAGAGAATTTTTTAGCTGTGAAAGATTAGCACACTGCCATTGGATTTACTTGCTCAAACTACTTTAAGGTAAGGCTGTAAACACAGTCCTGAGCTCTAGCCAGCTTCTTCATTCACCAGCTGTATTGGACCTCTGTGCACTTTAGTGTCCTCCTGAGGCTCTAGGGACACAAACAGCGCAAAGTCCCAAGGACAGTCTTTAACACACAGTATCCATTCATTCAAACATTTCATCAAATGCCTATGTGACCTTCAGCCTCACAAGGTTTCCATGTAATAGGAGGTACAGCAGTGGTGGAGGAAGTCATGAAATGTCCCAGGCTTCTGCTTGCCAGGGCCAGGTAAGCAATAGCAGGCAAGGGTTCAATAACTCGGTTTCACAAGCAGAATGTTTACCGTGAGCCCAGGCTGCAGAAACCACTGTCCTCTGTTGTCATTGGTTTTAATTGGTACAAAGTTTCCTTCTTTTTCTCACTGGCTTAACAGGTCTGCACTGAGGCCCTGGTTTTCCAATCCCTGAGACCAAAGTCTTTGATTCTTTCATCCAAGAAGTCCGGCAGAGCAAAATGGAACAAGCCTGCAACGATCAAGGGTTGTCTATCTGAATTTCCTACCCCAGTGCAACAGTATCAGGCCACAGTACTTTGCAAGTCATAACCTGCTGAGGCCAGGACAACACAGGCAAGCAAGGCAGGACACTACTGCCTGGTCATCTATAAAGAGCCACCTTCACACACACACATACACACACACACTGTCCGGATCACCACACTGCTCTGAAAACTTTCAGGTCAGCCAGAAAGATTCTCAAGCCAAACCAGAAAATAACTCAGTTTCTAGAAAGTTGAGGGACAAACAGAAGAAAGTCAACCTTGAGTAGGCAGAATGGTACAGAGGGGTGGACTTCACCAAAAAGGCCACAAGAAGATTCAGCTTCACATGTGTGAATACAGCCAGAGCCTTCGCCAATGCTGCAAAGGAAACAAAAATAAACCAACAGGATAAAAGGAAGGCTGCTGCACGAGGAAGAACTTTTGCTCCAGTTAAAAAAAAAAAAAAAAAGACAGAGAGAGAAGAAAAGAAAAAGAAAGCACACACTGAAATGATCTAAAGCTCCCTATAAATATTTGGGAACATCAAAGGCGGTCCTGTTAAATTAAAAATGCTGTCACACAGATAGGAACTAGCCTCTAGCACTGCCAGCTCCAACATGTGAGCCTGTGATCTGAGAAGCGAGGGCTCAGCTCCTCAAGAAATCTGATTCACTAAAGAAAAAAGTGAACAAGCAGTTGCGTTTTAATAAGGGCATTAAATACCTTAGGAATGAGCTAATTAGAGTTTAACTCTTTCAAGATTGCCCGTGCTCTTAAGAATGTCGTAAAGTCAGCTCCCTCCAGAACCTAGTTAAGTTGGTCTTGGAACCTGCAACGTGAAAGCACAGCACTAAAGTAGCACCTTCGGACTTCAAAGCTGATAAGTCCCAACAGGTCAGCTCGAACTTACAGGCAGGGGCCCTGCGAAGAGGCAGGAGTAACCAGGAGCTGCTTCTGCAGGGAGGCCAGGCAGGCTGTTGCCCCTCACAGGCATTTTGTTTTCTAGTTCGGGTGAGAATAAACCCCCTTTCCAATCCCACGCGCACTCCACCTGTGACCCTGTGATGGGGCAAACTCCCTCAAGACACTTTGAGGAGCGATGCAGGGTGTCTGGTGGGAAGCCCTACTGACCTCACCCACTTGCTCACAAGCCATATAAGATATTACAGCTGAGCCTCCCAGGCACACTCAAGGTCACTAACGGAAGTCACCCATTCTGATCAGAATCTCAAGGAAGTCAAGACAAGGCTCAGTCAGGAACATTCCATCAGGACACCAGACCCTTTCTTTGGCCTTGAAGAAGGAAGACAAGGAGGCCCTTGGAGAAAGCCCACGCTGGCCTTCCCACCATTCGGTTTCAGGAATTTGTGAGAAGGAAGTCTTCTTCGTCACCTCTTCCATTCAAGGAGAACCCCAAATGCACTCCAATCTTTCCCATTTTTAGAAAAAGTAATGCATCTAATTATCTAATGGGGGGAGATTACTACAGTATTTGCCTTGGCAAAACCTCACACTGGATTAAACCACGCGCCTGAAGGCATTTGTGCTTGTCACATACTTAGCCCCCAGAGTGTGGCCTTCGAGCGTATCACAGCATTCCACGTGCCCTGGCCAGAACCAGAGCACAGTCAACGCCCCTGCTTCCCAGCCAGAGCAGCCTTGACCACGTGCAGGCAGTCCACGTGGTTCAGGGACAACAGGCAGGCTGACCTAGAAACACACCAGACTTGGAGTTCCTGTCCAGCTGAGAGAGAAAGAAAACGTGCCAAAGTGACAGAGCTCAAGGGCTGGCCAATGATCTTGCTGGAGGGAGGCGGGATGGGCCCACAACATAAATGTCAGGTGTATATAGGGAGCACCATGCAATCATGTGTGGTGTTTTCTTCATTGTGGCATGCTGTTAATGACACGCATGACCGCCTCCACAAGTCCCAGAGGCTGACCTCCATGGTACAGGTGAGGAAACAGATTCAGAGAGGCAAAGCCCCCTCCACAGCAGGTCACCTGTCAGGATGCAAACGGGCAGCTTGGCTCCAGGCAAGGCGCGCTGCTACCTCACCCACCATCAAAGGACGCCCAGAACTGCGTTTTGCAGAGCTCGGAGCATGCCTGAAGGAACCTGGCAAACTGTGGGGGTCTGCACAGCAAAGGTGGAAAATACTCCTGACAGCCATCCATGTCAATCAATGCCTGTCAACAAGTGTCCCAAGTCCTCTCAGGTACGGCTGGCTAACAGTGGAGTTCTAAGGACTAAAGAGAACTTATTGCCAGTCAGGTTGCAGTCGAAAAGTTGACTTAAAGTTGGTAATTAGGAATGTGTTGTATTTTCTCCCATAAAATTATGGTGCCACTTCTACCTCAAAAAAAGGACTATCCATTACACTATAAGTTACCCAAAGTTTGAGGACCCCACGCCCCGATCTGCTCATCTTAAAGAGCAGGCACCAAGAAGCCACGGCCCTGTTTCCTGACTCTACTCACTATTGTAACATGGCTCCCAATATTCTAGAAAGGGACCTCAGAAATCAGAAACAGCAACGCAGATTGCTGAGGGGAAGCATTGAAGAAGAGGGAACCACTTAGAGACAGGTGCCATACGGGCCAACAGGGAGAGGAAGGAGCACCTTGAGGTCACCAAGTTCATGCACTGCACAACTCTACGGGATGCTGTTCACTCCTGTCCCCATTCTAGACCAAAGACAGGAATCAGGTATCTCAAGAAAGGACAGCTTTTTGTAATTTGCACAGAGGCCCTTTGGGAAGGAAGTTTCATTCTAATGGAAAGTGTCAGCTGACTGTATCAGCAAGTAAAGATTACATTTGTGGTCAGACTCCCTCTTCTGAAATAGAGTTTCCATTCAAAGAAGCTGGGGGCTTTGCTTCTGTGGCCGATGAGGCCGAGGGCATGCACTCCACACCACCAGGCAGCCCGGGCTGCTGAACCTGCACAGCCTGCAACCTCCAGAGGTCCGGCCAGCACCCACAGGTCCCATCCCACAATGCACCGTGGGGTTCCACCTGGCCTCCTAGGTCTGATCAATTCCCTTTCTGACATTCGCTGTATTCAGTGATGCTGTCCCACAGGACACCATTTACCAGGGGTGAATAGCACACTTCACCTGCCAAAGTTTGCAAGAGGGCAGTCCTAGTTATAGATGATAGGCCCTACAACCCGGTCACTGTGGCATATGAGAAAGGGGCAGGGTTGGAGGTATGGCTCAAACAAGTGGTTAGAGGTGCCAGGCCCTGAGCTCAACCCCAGTACCACCAAAAACAAAAAAGGAGAGTAAGGAAAGTCCTCTCAGGATGGAGAAAAAGGGAGAGATGAAAATAAGGAGCTGGGAAGGGACGCCGCCCCCACCCAACCTTTCTCCTGCTCTCCTCCTTCTCCCTACTCCCCACCCCCACTCAGCCAGCACTAGGTTAGAGCTACCAGAGGGCAAGGAATGCTGGCAGAATTGGGAGGTGAGAGATTTGTAATATTAAGAGACAGCACGTAGGGATGACATACACACATGAAAATCCCACCATGTGACTTCTCCAGGTTTGCAAAAGGGACAATTAAAACAGGCTTGTGAAAGAAAATTACTTAACGCTACCTAGGACACGCTAAGAATCCTAGTGTTTTCTACATCCCCTTTCGGGGACACCTACAGGAAAGAATTTTGCCTGCAATAGCCAAAACTATTCTGCCCCCATCCCATGGCTGTTTTAAAGTCTCTCCCTTCCAAAAACAAGGTTGACATAGCAACCAAGGCACCAGTCACCGTGGTCCCTAACCACATCCGTTGGGGCCTGACATGCTGAGACGCGTGCCAACTCTGGTGTCTGCAGGGCAACCCTGGCCACAGCGCACGGCGAGCTACAATCAAGTGAGAACCACCGCACTCGCACAGAACTCAGCTCAACGTAAATAGTCATTAAATGTGAAAACCTACAGTGATGCAATGTTGAGACTGCAAATCTAAACACGAGAGTCAGGAAACGCAAAAATGACCACGGCCACTGGAACTTGAACTCGCCCACCCGGCCTAGAAGCTTAAACCCAAAGTGTGTTCATTTAACACCTCGAATGACAGTGACATTTATTATAGGCACTGTAACATTTCTGGAGTGGACATGCCGTGAAAAGGCAGCACAAGTGAAATACAACACCTCGTGGATAGATTCTGGAATATTCCTGAAGGTCCCTATCTACAACATCCCAGAAAAAGAGCAAAAAAAAAAAAAAAACCTCAACCTGGTACAACTAAGCGATAATTTTCCGAATGTTTACAATGGACCCATAGTGCAGAAAATGAAATGTTCACTAAACTGAAGTCTAAAATTCTTTCTTGCACAGCCTGTTGTCTCTAGAAACACTATTTGGTCCTTTAAAACTCTGCTTTCCACCCAGCTCCTCAAACAAGTGTAAGTCCTGTACCAGAGCTTCCAAAGGAGAGAAAAGTTTTGGGGGAGCAGTATGCCACAAATTTAGGTAAGGACTCACATCCAGCTGTTTCTGGCAGGTCATTCACGAGCTACTTGTAACATCTGCTACTCCAAACAGTGACACCACGATGTCATATGAGTTTAAATAAAACCTCCCTGAAAGTCTGCAGTCAGGCATGCTCTGATCAGCAAGCCCAGATCAATCAGTCAGACACCAGGCTGCCAGGAAGCAGACAGTGCCCTCCCCTGACCAGACTCGCTTCTCCAGATCTCTGGGACAACACAGGCAAAGTCATTTTCGTTTTGCTTTGGTTTAATTTTTTTTGAGACAGGGTATTGCTCTGTAGTCCAGGCTGGTCTCAAATTTCCTATGTAGCTCAGGCTGGCCTTGAACTCAAGATCCTCCTGCTTCCACTTCCCAAGTGCGGAGATTACAGACGTGAACCACCACACCTGGCAAGGTGAAGTTATTTTGGGATTCTGGTCCGTTCCAAGTCTCTGCAGTAATCTTTGGGCACACCCATGTTAAAACACTGCTTATGAAGAGTTGCTACAATCATAGAAAGTTCTTCCTCGAAGAGCTAAGTCTTTTTCTGGCCACACCAACACCCCTTCCCTAGGCTATCCCAAAGACCTAGGGAACACGTGACGGGAAGGACTGGAAGTTTGGCTACAGGTGGGGGAGCTAGCAGACGGTCAAGAGCAGAGAGCAGAAATGTGGATCAGGAATGTGGAGGCAGCACGAGGACAAGCAAAAGCAAAGGCACACCACAACGAACGTCCAGCACCACTCAGGCAGGGAACAACGACGGGAACACAGACCCATGTCCCAGAGGCAATGATGAGAGACTCAGTAGTGACCTCAGTAGTAACAACAGATGTCATTTAAGATTTTGATCAAGGGACTGATGTGATCAAAGGTCACTTTAGAAAGATGAATCTGGTGGGAAAGGAAAGAGCCGACAGAAATTAAGAGACGGAAATGGCTTAGGCAACATAGGGCCAGAGCCAGCCAGACCAGCGTCATCGGTGACACCACCATTTGCCTTTGACTCAGCCACAAGGTAACTTGACTTAAATTTTGAAACAGCTTTGCAAGTCAAGCTAGCGACATTACTCACATGTCATTAGCTGTCTGCTCACCACCTACTCCAAGACAGAGGCACTTTCTGAAAAGATGCCAAGTGATATTAAAAAAAAAAAAAAAGATCGCATAAAGACATCAAACACAAAATGTCAAGTGCATTTAAGGAAACATATGCAATTAGCACCATGAAAAGCATTGTGCCAAGAATGGTGCAGGACCGCCTTAATGGAAGGCAGCATTCTGGGGCAAAATGCCCTCCCAGAGGAGATGAAGACCATAAAAGTGAAAGCGCATCAGGACCCGAAAGCACCAGGCTCATCTAAGTGCTTGTCTGAGTGGGATGCTGTCCTACAAAGACCACCATCAGGGAGTCTCAAGACCCAAGTTCTAATCCCAGCTTTTCCTATGACCGGAGGCCGGAGGCTCTTGCTCACAATCCCCTCACTATGAAAACACAGCTGAATCACTCCATTTCCAAGGTGCCCTTCAGCTCCAAGAATATTTTCATAATAAAGGAAAGTAAGAAGGCCGTGCACCAGTGGCTCACACCATTATCCTAGCTACTCAGGAGGCAGAGATAAGAAGGATCATGGTTTGAAGCCAGTCCAGGCAATTAGTTCTCGAGAGACCCTATCTTGAAAAACCCCATCACAAAAAAGGGTTGGTGGAGTGGCTCAAGTGGTAAAAGCACCTGCCTAGCAAGTGTGAGGCCCTGAGTTTAAAGCCCAGTACAGCCAAAAAGAAAAAAAATCCAACAGAGGGCCAGGCAAGTAGCTCCCAGCTACTTGGGAGGTGGAAATTGGGAGAATCATGGTTCAAAAGGGCAGCCCAGGCAAAAAGTTAGAGAGAACTCATCTCAATCAACAGGCTGGGCACAGAAGTACATGCCATAGTCCTGGCTGCATATGGGAGGCCATAAATAGGATGATCACAATATGGGCCAGCCCAAGCAAAAGTTAGAGACCCTGTTCTAACTAACTAACTAAATAAATACAGCAAAAACAAAAAGGCTAAGAGCATGGCTCAAGTGGTAAAGTGCCTGCCTAGCAAGTACCAAGCCCGAGTTCAAACCCCAGTGCCACCAAAAAAGAAAAAGAAATCCAGGAGAAAACCAAAGCACCGGCACTAAGGTAAAGAGAGCGCCTTGCACGGCAGGGTCAGTTTGGCCTTCGCCAAGAGCCTAACATGAGGCTCATGAGACCCACAGCCAGCTGGCGTGCAGGACGGGCGGGGACGCAAAGGAGACTCATCAGCTCCGCCTAAGAGTTCAACTTCAGGACCTTCAGAGATAGAAACAAAGGCAAACTGCAATGCCTGTGGGGCCAGGCACTGGGAAATGACCCGGGTCAGTGACAGACTAGCGACCCGGAGAGTCACACCCCATCTGAAGGGGAGACTCGCCATGCTGTACCTGTACCACAGCAGGCTGCTGTCACACAGGAATGTGGACCCAATGTCACCTGATCTTGTAAGTTTTTCAACATGAGCTGACTTACCTGCATAGAGTTTCTAGATACTTCACAGGAGTGGAACAAAATCTGTAGAAGCCGTTTACCTGGACCTGCTGTGTAGACACACCCGAGGGTCTGCTCCTTGGCTCTCTGTGCATCCTGCCCACCAATGACTGGCAGTGTCACAGTGAATCGGAGGACAGATTCACTTGGCTGCCAAAGTCAGGCTTTTCATAAGCAGAGAGCTGCTCAATGAGAAGAGAGGGGACAGAACAGAGCAGGGGAGCGGAGCTCCTGAGCACAACCTGCTACCATGCAGTGTGCCACAGTGTGCCACCGCACAGCG
The DNA here is from genome assembly GCF_047511655.1 of Castor canadensis. Taxonomy (NCBI): domain Eukaryota; kingdom Metazoa; phylum Chordata; class Mammalia; order Rodentia; family Castoridae; genus Castor; species Castor canadensis. The sequence continues at coordinate 2,002,201 of NC_133403.1, read as the reverse complement.
CTCCACGCCCTCACGTCTCCTGTAGCACGGCCATCTGTCCGCAGGGGTTCTGCACCACTGCCCAGGGCACACTCCACCTTTGGCTCCAGAACGGTGCTCCGAAAGACACCACCTCTAGTGAAGTGACCAGGCAGAACCCCAGGTCCCCTGGCAGAACTAGGCAGAACTGAGCTCTCCTGACACAGAAAAGAACCTGGACTCACTATTTATCAAATGACTTTCACTTTATCAAGTTTGGGGTTTTTTGGTTTTGTTTTTTTTTTTAAGGAAACAGATATTACCCATGGTGAACAGGCAACACTGAGAGACGTGTGCTGGCCTTCTGGGGATATAGAAGCTAGAGCCACCTTTCTGCACAGTGTGTAGCAAGGACATTCAGCATGTTGAAATCACTCTAACGTAGAAATCCTGAGGAAATGAGAAGCACGGAAAGGGGGCTCCTCACGGCATGATAACAGGATAAAAACGGAACAGGAAAATACTCACGGTGGGCGAAGGGTTATAAACACCACACAAGGCTTTTCCAGTTTTCTTTAAAATCCAATAAGCTCATATAGAAGAAAATAAAAACAGCTTCCAAAAACGCAAAAGGCTAACACATACTAAGATTTTCTTTTTCACATTTTTCTGTATTTTTCAAGTATTGTATAATAAAGCTGTGTCATTACTATAATTAAAAAAAAAAAAAGAGTAACAGCAGGGAGTGATAGCACACACTTGTAATCCTAGCCCACAGGAGGCAGAGGCAGGAGGATCTCAAGTTCCAGGCCAGCCTGGACCACAGAGTGACATCCTGTCTCAAAAAAGTTCCAGGTGATTTTTTTTAAAGAGAAGTCTGGGCCCTGACTACAGTAAAGGAATTTATTCTAATGTTTTTGCCTCATCTCACCAAAGACACCTGGGTCCTCAGGCAGGAGGGGCAGTGGTGAGCTTTGCCTTCAGAAGACCCAAATTCAATCCCAGCTCTGCAGCCTTCAGAAGCTTACTTAAACTCTCAGCCTCAGTTTCCCTTTAAAGTGAGGCTAATTGGATGGATGCTTAAAATGTACAGACTGTACCACAGATGCATAAAAGCCACTTATCTGGGCTGGCGGAGAGGGTCAATCAGTAGAGAGCCTGCCCAGCAAGTGAGTTCAATCCCCAGTACCACCACAAAATAAACTAAAAATAAATAAAGCTTCTTTTTTTCCTCTGGACCGTATCCATGGGAGGAACTGAATAATTGCCTGCTGATGAATTAGTATACTCAAATTAACTAAAGTTCAAGTTAAAAATCAAGTTTTAATCAAGCTCTTACAGCACAGGCTGGGATCTTGCCGCACTGAAAGCTAAACCATCCTTACTCTTTTAGTTTCAAAACGGAGCAGCTTCTGCCTCGGGAGGCCCGAAGGCTTCCTTCCAACATTTTCTCATCAAACTTTCAGTGTCATTAAAGTTTATTTTCACCAAATCACCTCTCACCTCCAGTTTCTAAACAACCCTATCTCACTGGCTGCTGGGAAAAGAAGGGGACTAATATCAGCTCTTACGACACATCTTAAGAGTAATAAAAATAAAATGCTCTCCTCCGAACCACAATGGGCCGGCTAACCTTATTCCCTCCACACTAACATGAGTCAAGAGAGCTGCTGCAAATCAGATTTTAAAGCATCTAGTTCAAGCTACAAACAGAACAAAGAGCTGCACTCATTCCCTCCTGCTGATCAGTGTGACAGGTACAAAGGCATGGTCTCCAGAAGGGGTTATCAACTTTAACCTCAGAGTAGGCAGAAAGAGCTGGAAAGGCCAGGCTGCTTAACTCCACAAGCTGGGTGGTGACACACAATGGGCTTCCCAGCCCAGACTCAGCACCAGGCCCAAGTTCCCCCTCCCGAGGGTTCATCAGTATCCTATAGGCTGTGTCCTGCGGGATGGGACATGTCCCAGAGTCAGGTGACTGTGTGCTTGCTCTCGGACCCCCTGCATGGAGCTGCTTGCAGACAAGGACTGGGTCTTACTGATCCACGTTCCCAGCTGCGCCCAGGCAGGCACAGCGAAGAGAGGGCACCACTGGGTGCCTGCCAGTGGAAGGACTCTGGAGCCACAGCTTTGGCCTCTACTTCTCATCACTGAATCAGCAGTCAGGGAACATGCAGCCTGTGCGAGGGAAGAAAGGCAGTGGACGTGGGGCGGGAGCTCTGTGGGGACAGCCAGGCAGTCCGGAATGGCCCTGGAAAGTCAGCCACAGGAAGGAGACTTCAGTCGGTTCACTTTCCCAATAGCCAAAAACAACGGAAGTGCCATCAAGCGATAGCTAGATACTTCAGCTCACTGGCCCTTCTGCCCAAACTTGGCAGCCTGGCTCTTAGTGGAAAAAACAAGTTGGAATGAACTTTCTGTGATTAAAAAAAGGAGGGAGTCAGGGAAGGAGGAGAGCAGGAGGGAAAGAAATCTCTAGAAGGGAAAGGGGTCTTCTCAGTTGAAGTTATAAACTCACTTCTTGGTCAGCTGTTCCAGGTTTAAACCCAACTCTGAGTTCCACCATCATTTCACAAAACCCATCACAAGAAAGTGCCAAGTGAAAGAGTTGTGTGAAAACAGAACTGTCAGGCCAGGCATGATGGCGCACATCTGTAATCCAGCTTCTCAGGAGGCAGAGACCAGGAGGACAGCAGTTCAAGGACAGCCCAGGCAAAAAGTTAGTGAGACCCCCATCTCAAATAACAAGCTGAGTATGGTGATGCATACCTGTAACCCCAGGTATGGGAGGTAGAGATAGGAGAATCGCAGTCCCAAGCCAGCCTAGGCAAGAAAGAGAGACTATGAAAAATAACCTAAAGCAAAAAGGACTGGAAGTGTGAGAGAGTGCCTGCCTAGCAAGCAAAGGCCCTGAGTTCAAACCCCAGTACCACAAAAGAAAGTCTTAAAACCAGTCAGACCTGGCTTTGAATCTCAGCTCTACTACCCACTTGGTCAGATGGCTTCTTCATCTGACAACCTGGTAAAAGCCATCTACCTTGTGCATTAAATGAGAGCAAAGCACTGTGCCCAAATCTGGCACACAGTGCAGCACTCGATCATTGGTACTGTCTGGGTTTGTTTAGTTTTGGTTTTTTGTGGGTACTGGGGTTTGAACTCAGATCCTACAACTTGAGCCATTCCACCAGCCCTTTTTGTGTTAGGTATTTTCGAGATAGGGTCTCATAAACTATTTGCCTATGCTGGCCTCAACCCGAGATCCTTCTGATCTCCGCCTCCTGAGTGGCTGGGATTACAGGCATAAGCACCAGTGCCCAGCTATTAGTAGCTTTTTTTGAGATGGAGCCTTGCTGTTTTCCAGGCTGCTCTTTTTTGAGATGGAGCCTTGCTGTTTTCCAGGCTGCTCTGGAACTCAAGTGATCATCCTGTCTCAGCCTCCTGAGTCACTGGGATTACAGGCATATGCCACCACAATCAGCTTCACTGGTGACTGTCTTTAAGAGCTCTGACAGGCTCTGACAAGCAGGAAGACTAAAAGGCTCAAAATCTAAATTAATTACAGGAGAAAAGCAACCACTTAATCTCAATATGTGAGTGAAGAAGGTCTGTCTTTCCTCAATTATACACCTGCCCATAAGGCAGGCTTCTGCATCCAGTCCTTCCTGGGGCGCTCTGCTCAGGTGCAGCCAGGGAGAACATGAAAGAACCAAGCCTGGAGTCAGGGGCCTGAATATTAATTGTGGGTTGTCCCCAGGCAAGGCACCTTACCTCTCTAACTTCTCCTTATCCAACACAGTAAAGGGCTGCATCCAGTTCTTTGGATTACAAAGGTGTGTTTAAATATCACTTTTGTCATGAACTACAAATCCACAATCTCCAGAGGGAAACGCCGTAAGCCAAAAGCTCTTCACAGGTTAACGATGACTCTGAATGCCAAGACCTTACAGTTACCCCCGAGGACACTAGGATCTCAAGCGTCTGTCCTGCCACAACAGTTACAGTTGTCCCATTAGGTTTTCTCACTACAGCGTTTTATTAGGAACAGGACACCTTCAGACTTTTAAAATGCCAGGTACCCTGCCATGGAACCCTCACACCCACACAGATCATTCTCATCCAACCTGGTACTACAATAAGGGAACCAGAGAGGACCTTCCTTTTCCTCTAACCAAGCTAGCTTTGGGAAAAAAACAATTAAAAAGGAAAAGATATCCTGGAATGAATTAGCCAGGCCAAATTAAGTTGCTGTCTTTAATTAATCTAAACCCACTGTCTACCTGATATCCACTCTGAATTTCTCATTCATTCAGCAAATATCAAGAGCCTGATCAGTAGCAGACACAGGGCTCCCAGGGATGGACTCAAGGACAAAACCAACAAAGCAGTCACCCTGTCCCCTGGGGGTGGGTCCACGAGGGATGGTGTGACCAGCTGCTCTTAAGGCAGTTCAACACCCACAGACGTCCACTTCCTTTCTCAATGAATGCTGGAGAGGAACACATTTGCACTCTGCCATCGCAAATCCTTCATTCAAATCCTGTCTTCTTGGGCTGGAGACAGTGGCTCCAGCAGTGAAGTGTCTGCTTTGTAAGACGAAGCCCTGAGTTCAAACCCCAGCCCCACCAAAAACCAAAGCAGAACAGATCCTTTCTTCTTGCACTTTATCTCAAGGCAGAAATTCTTTTTTCTGACTATTTTGTGACTTCTCCCAAGGCTAACACCTAACTAGCAGGAGATGTACGGACTGGGGAGAGTTAACTCATTACATCGAAGGGCTCCACTGTGTGGGAAACCCCAGGTGGGAAGGAATGTCATTTATCCACGAGAGACCGTGGACACTTGAAGGATGCTGCGATGCAGGGTGTGGTGAGTACGCTCCCTGGACAGGTGCGACCCTGCAGACTTCTTCTCTCAACTATTGCCTGCCTGAGCTGCACAGGACCGGACTGAGCAATGACAGGCCGACGACGGGAGCGTCTCTGTGCCTCTTGAGAGAGAAGCATGACAGAACCAGCCCAGAGGAAAGGTGGAAACAGACACGCCCATTCACAAGAATGTAGGTGCAGTTCAGAGGCTTGTGGACCACCTCTGCAAATGAGTGACCCACAGGTTAAGAACTCCTACGGCAGCCAGGCGCCGGTGGCTCACACTTGTAATCTAGCTACTCAGGAGGCAGAAATAAGGAAGATCGTGGCTCGAAGCCAGCCTGGGCAAATAGTTCCCAAGACCCTATCTCAAAAAAACACCCAGCACAAAAAAAGGACTGGTGGACTGCCTCAAGCTGTAAGAGTGCCTGCCTAGCAAGCATGAGGCCCTGAGTTCAAACCCCAGAACCACCAAAAAAAAAAAAAAAATTAGATTAGTGGGCTGGAGTTGTGGCTCAAGTGGTAGAACACTTGCCTAGGCCCTGAGTTCAAACACCAGCACTACAAAAAAATTTTTTAGTATATCCTAACCAGGATGAATTTATTGAACAAAAACATAACAAAGAGCTCGTTCTCACTCTAGAGAAGACCTGCTCAGTGTAGTGAAAGTGTATTCCTTTCCCAGTGAATGTCACTATCAGACGGACCTGGGTTTCAATCCAGGTTTCTTGTTTGCTGGCTGCATAAGGCTAGAGAAGCGAACTCACCTCTCTCACCCTCAGTCTCCTCCTCTGCACAATGGGCTAACAGCGTTGCTAATTCTGTACTAACCTCAGCATGAGATGCACAAACATGTGGCCTGCTTGGCATGGAGGCAGGCACACAGAAGTCTCCTACGTGGAAGAAGCCCCCACTGACTTCCCCCCACGCTTATCTCCCACTCCCACTTTCATCCCTCCTCAGAACTCCCATGACATCTGAGTACACGACAAAAACTAGGGCCCCTAGGAATTCATAAGGTCACAAATTGCAGTCCTAATTTTTTCCCATATTGAATGTTTGGTTTTAACTTATGGGCCCATCTGACAGGACCTTTAGGAACCCCATCTGTAAATCGAGGTCAGCTGTCAGCATGCAATTGTCCTATTAGGCCCAGTCAATTTTTAGAGGCAGGCCTGTTAAGTTAACTTAAAATGGAGATGAAAAGAAAGTGTGTGATCAAATGCTAAACTGCCAAAATGCACTGACAGGAAAACAAGGAAGAGGAATTAGCTTCCTAAAATTATTCTCTGTGATACTTTTAGTGAACAGAGGCTCTAAGGACCTTCGTCAGCCTTTCTAACCCTCCACCCGGTTCTCCTCACACCCCTAAGAGCTGAAAGAATCATCTTAGTCCTAATGTTCTCAGCTTCAAGTCTATTTAACCTTTAACCTAGGATCCAGAATGACTGCAAAGTTACACAGAACCTATCATCCCCATTCCGTCTTCAAATGAATTTCTCAAGCGTTTCCAAATATTTGACTTCAAAGAGGGGAAAAATGCATTTCCACTTTAAAACAATCTTTCATCTCTAGCAATGCAAATTTTCTTTGTTTGTTTAACCAATCCACATACCACTAGCCAGTGTTTAATCGGACTTTTATTTAACATCACCAGCCATGTGGGTTGCACAGTCAAGTGTAAATTGCAGATAATGATCTCATTAACAGCAACAAGTTGGTTCAAAGATGAAATATGTATCAATATGTCTCAAACCCCTTGTAAGTTCCACACTTCAGAACTACTGGGAAATGTAATTCATTCCTCCAGCACTCGCTGTAAGGCCTGACCCTCTTACATGCAAATGAGCTATAATGCTACGTGAATCGATAATAAAAGTAATTAATACAGATTTCATACGCTCATATTATATTCGCCAAAGCTTTCACAGATATATCTACCTGTCTCTCTCTCTAGACAAGCGCTCTACCACTTGAGCCACTCCACCAGCCCTCTCTCTATATATATATATGTATCACACTGTCTATATACATTAAAAAAATAAAAGACACTTTCTTCATACGGACTACACTGGTGACCTTGGGGTAGTTATTTAAGCCTAAAATACACAAGATGAGAATCAAAGTTCTTGGTGACTCCCCATACACACACATCCACAGACACACAGTCAACCAGGGTCCCCACACCTTAACCTATGCAAATGACTGAGCAGAATTAGCACAGACTCCGCTAAGGTAGCTACTGTAGAAACATATGCACACATACTTTCACTGGCGGATAACAGGAAAAGAAAAGTATCAGTAATACAAACCAATTTATTATCTTAGAATTCTCAAAGGAGAGGAAATTTCAAACAGGATTTTTCTCCTCTCAGTGAAGAACAATATTACTACACCTGGCTGGAAGTAACAAAGCATCGCTACAGTGCTACTATGTAGCTTTATCAAAAAATAAACACTGAGGACCATAAAACATTCAATGGCAAATCAGGCAGTTTTTAAGACAGTTTTCAAAGTTCAATGACAGTACTTAGAAAATACGACTAATCGCACGCTAAATATCAATTTGTTTCTTCTCTTTCATCACATATGCACACACACACACACACACAAATTTCCTTACAGAAACTTCTTCAGGGCTGGTAGACAGGGGTCACCACAGGTCCTTCAAGTAGGCACTATTCAAAACACCATCAAGAGCACGCCAGCTTTTGTGCACACACAGCTCTGAAAGCCATCGGTGGACAGCGTTCAATACGTTGGCCACCACAAGACAGTTACTGAAGATATGAAGAGCACTGAGGAACCACTGTTCAGACTGCTCAGATAAAACAGTTATAAGGGAATTAAGGACACCCATTAGTGATTGCTTAACAGGCAAACTTACTAAATACCATTTAAGTCATTTTTCTCTCCTTAGCAATTGTTGACTTAATTTTTTTTTTTTTTGGCTAAGCTAAAGAACTACAAAAGAGTTAGATAAGCACTTCAAAAAGTTTCAAAAGAGAATAGATTCCTTCTGCCAAAATCACACATTATCTCTCTGCTCACAAGGATAAAATAGTTACAAATGGTGTGTTTAAAGTGCTAATTTTGTATTAAATGGGGAACCCGAGATTATCTCCACAGCCCAGCTCTACTCATAATGGATAGCTCAGCAGACAAACCACCCTGGAGAAAGTACAAGTTAAAACACTGCAGATAAAAATCCCAAACTTCAAAAGTCTCCTTCAAAAAAAAGTGCCTTCCAAAGTACCACGTTAAAACATCGATTCCCCCCCCTCCACGGAGGGCTGTAAATCAAACATTTGTAAAGCCATCAGAACAGAGCAAAAGCCCCAAAGAGAGACAAGGAATCACAGGTACAAGATGCGACTGCTCTCAAGACTGCAAGAGAAATGCTTAGGACTCTTCTGCAAAGTGTCTTAAGGCCCCTATGTAAAAGACTCTAAGAACACTGTACGGAGGAAACGCGTCTGTGATCTCAGAACTGGATCACCTTCTGTTCACCAGGCAGAGGGTGAAGATGGAAATAAGAGCTCTGTAAGGCAAGCCTGATTAATCGTGGGCGCAGGTACCTCCAGCTTGGCAAGGACACACCTCTAAGGGGCCTGGCTGCACCGCTCCCTATCCTGTCCACTCAGGGCTCCTGATCCGCACCACAGAAGGGAAAAGGAGGCTACCTACACTCAGGACTGCTAGGGAATCTTTCCACGCAGTGCCCTGCTCTTCATAATCCACCCAAGAGTAAAGCGCAAAAGGCCCAAAACGTTAGGCCCTGCAGCCACCCTACCACCCTGAAAGGTTCCAAGACAAGCCAACCATTTCAAATCACCCCCACTGGAGGCGCGCCTACCACCAGCCACAAGCGCGCTGGCCGGCTCTAACAAGTTGATAAAATCATGGCCAAGGGAGCGGGAAATTACCCAGCTAGCCATCCGCACGGGCTTCGGTTGAGAGTCCCTCCTGCAAAGAGTGGGCACAGCTCTCCCTAGCTGGAATGCAGCCTCTATGATTTGGAGCAAGGTGGAGGCCCTGTCTTGTCACGGAGCGACCCTGGCTCGCGATCTGCAGGCCTCCGCGTTAGTCCTTGGCCCAGGGGCGGGCAGCGGTCTCCCTCCCATCCTCTGTAATCTGAGGCACGCAGCGCTTTCCACCGCCACTCCAGGGCACCCCCGACCCCCACTCGGTGGCCATCTCCCCCTCTTCCTCTGCCCTGCTGCTTGGCTTGCGTGTCCAGAGCCCCGCCGGAGTGGCTCAGCGCCCAGGTAGGGCTGGCAGCAGGTTCCAGGTTACAGAACCTGATGGCGTGCAGCTCCACCCCCCCACCGCCACCACGCTTAGACAAACCTAGCCGCTGCTCCCCAGCCCAGCACGCACGGATGGATGGAGGCAAGAAGCAAAAGCCTGCGACCTTGCAACACACAAGCCACCCCGTCTTTCAACCCTTGCCTCTGCCAAGCTGGCACTCAACAGGTAGTTCTCGGGACTTCCACCTGGGACGGACAGAAATGCACCACCGTCCCCTTCCCACGCGGGGGGCCCCCAGGGGCTCGATCCCTCCTCCCTTTTCCTACCCCCCCCCCACCACGGGCGATCGCCCCCCGCTGCAGCTCCCCGGAGGCCGCGTCCCGCCGTCCCGCCGTCCCGCCGTCCCGCCAGCCCGGGCACGATGCCGCCGGCCTCCCCGCCGCTGCTCCCGCCCTCCAGCCAGCCCGCGGCGGGGTCGGCGGGCGCAGCCCCCGGAGCCATCTTGTGGCCGCGGCGGCGGGCAGCTACCTGCACGATCTCGCCCTCGGCGCTGAGCGTGGCCCCGGCCCGCGAGAAGCGGCCCGTGAGGCCGGTGGTGTAGGTGGTGTAGTCGCCGCTCGGGCTCGACTCGAACAGCACCACCTCCACGAACGCCGTCTCCTTGGCCCGCGCCGCGCCGGGCCCCGCGGCCGCCAGCAGCAACCCGAGCAGCAGCGGCAGCGGCGGCGGTGGCGGCAGGCGACGGCCACGGGGGCCGCGGGGGCGGCGGCGCAGGCGGCGGCGGCGGCGGCCCGGGGCCCCTGGGCGCCCGCCCGAGCGCGGCCTCATGGTCCTGCGGCGGGAGGGCGCGGAGGGCGGGCGCGGCCGGGCATAGTCGCGGGCCGGTGAAGGACCGAGCGCGGGCGGACGCTTCACGGCCCCATCGCGGCGGCGGCGGCGGCGGCGGCGGCGGCGGCGGCAGCTGCAGCGGCAGCAGCGACGGCTTTGTGGGTCGCAGGCTCCGCTCGGCTCCCCCGGCCGTCGCGCCGCGGCCCTTTCATCTGCTCCACGTGAGGGGTTATCCCCGCCCCGGCAGCGTCGTGACCCGCTCTCCCCTCCCTCCCGGCGCTCGGCCGCCGCCACCGCTGTGTGGGGAGCGGGAAGGCGGGGCGGGCGCGCCTGAGGCGGGAGGCGGGACTCTGAAGCCTGGCACGCCCCGCCCCTGCCTCAGCCTGCGCTCCGCCCCCTTCTGGCCCCGCCCCGCCCGCCCAGCTCCGCCCCCTGCCGGGCTTCTGCGCCCCGCCCTATCGTCCTCGCTCCTCCCGCTCCCGCCGCCTTGCCCCGCCCCACGGCCTTCGCTCCGCCCCCTCCTGCCGCCTTGCCACGCCCCATCGCCCTCACCCCGCCCCCGCCCGTCGTGTCTGCCCCGCCCCTTTGTCGTGGCTCCGCCCCTCACGCTCTCGCTCCGCCCCCTCGGCCGCGCTCCTCCCCCCCGCGGCCGACATTCCTCCCGGCCGTTGCGGAATGGGGACCGCAACCTGCTCCTGGGGCGCTACGCGTCCTGCCCGCCAGGCCTCCTGCGTCCTGGTCAGGTGCAGTAGTTTGCAGCCAGCTATTCGGGCGTGGAAGGCCTCGTCCTTCCAGGACCCCCTGTGCCTCATCCTCGCGGGGCCCTCGGTCCCCACCCCTGCCTCCGGGATGCAATGGGAAAGGCCGGGCTGTCCGGGACCCTTTGCAATCCGGCTGTGCCTGGACGTATCCAGTTCTCGCGCGGATGTCACCTGGACAGTTCCTCTCCACTACAGGACGAGGACAGGTGGGGGAGACCTTGGGGAAGTTATTTGAACCCTAATGGAGTTCATTCTGCAGACAAGTCCTGGGTTTCACCCTGTGCAGAAGGATGTGGGGGTGAGGCCATCACCCTTCAAACACAGACTGCATGGCCAAATTAACATACCAGCGACACGTGTTCAATGCCCAGAGGTTCCCAGTCATCCAGAAGATAGACTTAAGTCTCTGCCTATTTTTGGAGCAGGCCTTTTTCTTACCCATCTTAGTCTATGAGACTCGAAACTCTCCTTCAAAAGCTACATTCGATTCCTACTTCCTGCGTATTTCTTCCCTCCCTGACCAGAATGGCTTTGTTCTGATATTTCCAAATATTTGGTTAGGAAAATCGGCTTCTACGTGCTTCTACTTGCCACCACGCCCAAAATGTTAGAAGAAGAGAAGAAGAAAGATGAAGAAAAGAAAGAAGGAAGGAAAGAAAAAGAAAACTCACTGAGGATTTTCTTGAGTAAACAATTTACCAAGTTTACATTTTAAGGTAGAAAAGAAAAGTATTTTGAAAATGCAGAATACAAAATACACTTGCAACACCCCATTTGGACCGCCCAAAGCCTTGGCCCTGGAGGGAGGCACCTGGGAAAGTAGAGCTCTGAGGTGTCTCTTTAGTTTCCATAAAACCAGGTCTTAGCCAGTGCTAAGTAGTCCTGGGCTTTGTCAGTCCCGACCACCCCCTGGTGGCACCGTCCAGTTTGTAATTAAGAGGAGGGTCATCACTACAGTCCATGCCTGACACTTTGGAATATTGAAAATTCAAGGTCATCAGCTGGGTACTGGTGGCTCCTACCTGTAATTCTAGCTCCTCAGGAGGCAGAGATCAGGAGGATCCACGTTCAAAGCCAGCTTGGGTAAACAGTTCAAGAGATCCTATCTGGAAAATAGTCATCACCAAAAAAGACTGGGGGAGTGACTCAAGTGGTAGAGCACCTGTCTAGCAAGCGTGAGGCCTTGAGTTCAAACCCCAGTACCACACCAAAAAAAGAGAAGGAAGTAGATTAATGGTTACCATGAAGGGCAGAGGGAGTCAGAATGGGTAGTGACTGTCCTAGGTTTCTTTTCAGAGTAATGAAAATATTCTGGAATTAGATAATAATGATGGTTGTACATTCTGTCAATATCTAAAACCCACAAATTACACATTTTCCTTTTTTTTTTTTTTTTAGCTGCACTGAGGTTTGAACTCAGGGCCTCACACTTGCTAGGCAGGTACTTTTAACACTTAAGCCACTCCACCAGCCCTTTTTTGTAATTTTTTTTTTTTTTTTGAGATGGAGAACTATTTGCCCAGGCTGGCATTGAACCTTGATCCTCCTGATCTCTCCTCCTGAGTAGCTGGGATCACAGGTGTAAGTCACCATCACTTGCATCAAAATTGTACATTTTCAAAGGGCAAATTCTATAGTATGTGAATTATATCTCAACCAGTTAAAAATAATTCAGCCTTCAGTGGTATTTTCACAAAACACACATACACACACACACACAGATACTGTTTAGGATATTCTCTGCTTTGTGAAGTCCTAGCTCAAATCTCACACCCTTACCAAGGCCTCTCCTGACTATGCTATTTAAAACTTCATTGTGCCCCTCTTCCCCCCTCCCAGCCTCCCTGGCCTGCCTCCTCCCACCCCAATGGCATGAATTACCTTCTAACATCCTAAATAATTTGCTTATTTATTTTCGTCCTCTACGCCCACACGCACACATGCCAGGGAACAAGCCCTTTGACGGCAGGGCCCTTTGTCGTGTTCACTGGCTTAGGCTGAAGCCGCCTGGCCCAGAGCAGGCGCTCAGCAAATACTTGTCACATGAATTAATAACTAAATGAATGAGGTTATCCTCACCAATGGGTACCCCTCCCTTCTCAGACACTTAGGGCAACTTGTTAACAGCTGTTAGGAGCACAGGGGCTTCCTGGGTCCTGAATTGAATTCTCAGTGTGGGGAAAATACCCCCACCCTCAAGAGCTGCGATGAAAACCCAGACAAGGGTCAGAAAAGAAATTGGATTTGATTTTTTTTAAGTCTGCTTAGAGAAAGATGAGGTTAATCAGACACAAGCCCACAGCACAGAGGTAACATGACTCATCTCTCTAGGGCACGGGGCTATTTAGAAGTGGAGGTATTTACCAAGTAACGAAAGCTTTCCCCAAAGACTGGCAGGCAAAAAAGCGAGATAGGTAATAACTGCAAATAAATAAGCAATAAGACCATGAAAAGGCTGGGTCCTGGCGGCTCACACCTGTAATCCTAGCTACTTGCGAGGCTGAGGTTGGGAGGACCAAACTTCAAAGCCAGTCCCGGTAACTAGTTCTCAAAAGCCCATCTCCACGTTAACCGCAGCAAAATGGACTGGAGATGTGGCTCAAATGGTAGACTGTTTTGCAGGTACAAAGCCCTGAGTTCAAACTCCAGTTCCACCAAAAAAACAAAACAATGAGCTAAGGGCAGCCGGGCGCCGGTAGCTCACGCCTGTAATTCCAGTCACTTAGGAGGCAGAGATCAGGAGGATCGAGGTTTGAACCCAGCCCAAGCAAATAGTTCACAAGACCCTATTTCGAAAATACCCATCACAAAAAGGGCTGCCGGAGTGGTTCAAGGTGTAGCCCCTGAGTGTAAGCCCTGGTACCACAAAAAAAAAAAAAAAAAAAATGAGCTAAGGGCAAGGATGGGATCAGCAAACTGAGTCCAATGAGAGAAGTGAAGATAAGTAATATAAACTCATTATCAGGCACAATACATCCCTGATCTAGGCGGAGGCGTGGCTTACGCAGTAGAGCACCTGCCTGGCAAGCATAAGGCCCTGAGATCAGACTCCAGTATCGCCAAAAAAATTCATTCATTCATTAAAAAGTCATCCTAATGTATCTTGTAAAGTTGATTTTTTTTTTTTTTGGCATTGCTGGGGCTTGAACCCAGGAACTCATGCATGCTGAGCAAGTGTTATACCACCGAGCTACATGCCCGGCCCCATCCTAATGTATCTTATTCCTTCCTTATCAGACACAGCTCAGATGAAAATAACCAAGAACAGGTGTCTCAGCACCAGTTAAAAGCCACCAAACCTTTGATAGTTATCGCAGACTTAAGTCAAAACAACACATAAAACTCCAAGATACTTTCCACCATCAAAGTTCTGTTTGTATGACCACATAGGGGAGTTTGGGCATTTCAACTCCATAAACATATGCTTTAGTTTCAAAAGAGACTATACCTTGTGCTAAATAAAAACAGATGTGGATTTCACTGGAGTATTTTTTAATGCTAAAAGTTGGGAAATAACCTTAGTGTTCATCGAGAGGGCACTGATCAAAAATAATCATGGTATATCCATTTAGTAGAGAATGTGACACCTATCAAACAGCTATCTACAAGGGTAGAGAGGTGTTACACATCTGTAATCACAGCTACTCAGGAGGTGTAGGCAGGAGGATAATGAGTTTGAGGCCAGACCAGGCAAAGTTAGTGAGACCCTACCTCAAAAGCAAAAAATTAAGCTGGGTGCCAGCGGCTCATTTCTGTAATCCTAGCTACTTGGGAGACTGAAATTGGGAAGATCAAGATTTAAGACCGGTTCAGGCAAATACTTCCTGGGACCCCCATCTCCAAAATAACCAGAGCAAAATGGACTGGAGGTGTGGCTCAAGTAACCAAGCACCTGCTTTGCACACAAGAAGTCCTGAGTTTAAACCCCAGTCCCACCAAAGATAATACTACTACTAAAAAAATAAAAACAAAAAAAGTTACAAACAAAAAGACTGGGAACTAAAGTGGTAGAGCACTTGCCTGGTGTGCACAAGGCCCTGGGTTCAATCCTCAGTACCGCAAAAAAAAAAGGATAAAGAAATTCTATGGGGGAGGGGCAGGGGGAGCACAGTCGTTTCTGTGCATTGCATGCTGGGTACCATATAGCACAGTATATAATTTTTGTCTAATAGATACTGCTAAGTAAAAAAGATGCTATAGGGGAAGGGGATTAGGGCAGGGAGAAAATAGATACATGGAGGTTTGCAACATTCACTAACTATGGAAGGAGACAAAAGAAATAAATAAATGGCCGGGTGCTGGTGGCTCACGCCTATAATCCCAGCTACTCAGGATGCAGAGATCAGGAGGATCATAGTTCGAAGCCAGCCTCGGCAAATAGTTCACAGGACCCTATCTCAAAAAAACCCATCACAAAAAAAGGACTGGTGGAGTGGCTCAAGGTGTAGGTCCTGAGTTCAAATCCCAGCACTGCAAAAATAAATAAATAAATAAATGATTGTCTCTAGGGAGGAATCTGGGTGACGAGGAGGCAGAGAAGAGAGGGAGCCCTCTTTCCCCTGGGTCCCCTTATTATTTTGCTCAATATACACACATATATATTACCTCCTCAAAGGTAATAAAATAACATTGACCACTCTGTTAAGTCAACAGTGGATAACGATTGTTTTCTGTACGCAAACACATTCATTTCATAAACTTTATTGAACACCAATAAAGTCTGTTGCTGGAAGTCATACCCCCAGGAGACACAGCAGGATCTGTCTGTAGTAACAGGTGTCACCATTTGGGGACGCTGGGTAGTGGGCCCAGAGGGCACTGTATGCAACCTCTCCTCCGAATTGTTTAAAAATACAAAATAAAATTAAAAGTAGATTAGCCAAGTCAGGAGTTGGTGGCTTGTGCCTGTAATCCTAGCTACTTGGAAGACTGAGATTGGGAGAATTGTGGTTCGAGGCCAGCCCTAGGGAATAATATGAGAGATCTCTGCCCCCCCGCCCCATTTCCAAAATAGCCAGAGTAATGCCAGCACCAATGGCTCACACCTGTAATCCTAGCTACTCAGAAGACAGAGGTCAGGAGACTCGCAGTTTGAGGCCAGCCCAGGCAAATAGTTAGCAAGACCCTATCTTGAAAACACAAGAGTTGTTCAAGTGATAGAGTGCCTGCCTAGCAGGCATGAGTTTCTGGGTTCAAACCCCAGTACCACTAATTCAAAAACAATAAAAACCAAAACAACCAGAGCAAGATGGAGCGGAGGTGTGGTCCCATCCTGCCTCCCCAAAAAAGCATCAGCAGTCCCTGTACTCAACCAGCTTCCTGCCTTTTTCCCTTCCTTCCTTCCTTTCGGAAACACTTATTACAGGATGAGCCAGACAAAGAAGTCAATAAAATATTTCAATAAAATATAAGTACACATTAACCATTTTACAAAATGGCTTTAAGACTTTGAATTGCATCTTACTTCTTCAGGTGATTCAAATTTCAGACCCGCTTGCATCCTTGCACAGGATTTATGTGTATTTCTGGAAACGCTCATTTATTGTAATGAAACATAACGTAATTCTCTTGAAAGGTACCACAGTTGTTAGCCAGCAAGTAGCAGCATTTCCTTCAAACCCCTCAGAAGTGCCTCTCCGGCTTTGAAGTCTGCCACCAATCCACATCTACTCTGAGCCTTAAGGCAGATGGCGGATCTAGGCCCCACTCAGCAGTTTAAACCCTGGTAACACCTGTCCCTGCTCTGCAGTGGCCACCCAACCGGGAGTCACAAACGCAAACAGTGCTCCAGGGCCCAGGCAGGGAAGGCGACTCAGTGAATCGAGCCAGGTGTAAGCAAAAATGAGATGGTAGATGACACCAATGGGACTTCAAAAAGGGAACAGATTTTGGGATGGTGGCCTGGGGACACAGGGCCATTCTGCAAGTTACTGCAGCAGAGTTTTGGGACTTTTTTGAATAGTTGCAATAGGTTTTAGAGATTTTTTGGTTACCACAGGGGCTACAGAAACACATCCCCAGGCCAACTGTGGTTCAAGAGACACAATGGAAGCGTAACAGAGTAAGCACTGCTCGTGCTGAGCAGTGACACTGCTGCTTCTAGTCTATGAAGGTAGAGGAAAAAGCAGCTTAAGCTCTGAGGAGTGTGACCAGCGCACTGTATGTACAAGACAGACGGGCCTGAGGACAGTGCCTGTCACCCGGGGAGGAATGCGTCTTAGGATGCAGTGTTTAATTGAAGTATTAATCTCGTGTCTACCTGGCCGATGACGGATGAGGGGTCCTGAGCCCTCTGAAACATAGACAAGCCAGGTTGCTTTTACACTGATTGTATCTCTATTTGAAGAGGGAAAAAAGGGTTGGGAGAAAAGACTAGAAGGGAATGTAGACCAACTACTTGCTTTGTCCATCTGTATTGGACAGGACGACTTGACACAGAAGTGAGTTAACAGCAGAGAAGAGAGAGTTTGGGTGATGGTGTAGACATGTAGTTTCCAGCCACAGTGCCTGGAAACCACCCGCTTGCAGGGCGATGGTCACCAACAGGAATCATTGACTCTGCGATGCACTATGGGTAACCATCCCTTCCTGCCTCTGTGGGGCTGTCAATCACAAAACTCAGCATCCCAACCTAGGTGGGCATGTGACCAAGAATAGCCAATCGCAGCACTCACTCCTCTAGCTGCAATGATTGGTTCAGAGGTGAGCATGTGACCAGAGCAGGGCCAATCAAAATCTTCCCTGCAATTTGATCTGTTACCATGGGGTACAAAGATCTGCCTTCTGGTCTGGGATCTTGGACTGTAAAGGTTGGGTCTAGTTAGCTGTGTGATGATTTTACTCAGTGGCAGAGAGGTGGAAGAAAGAAAAGCAGAGACCTGTTGAGATAAGATGAGCAAGATGAGGAAGAGTGGGCTTTTTTTTGGAAAAAAGTATATCTTTTATTCATATGGGCTGGTTTGTTGTTTTTTTTTTTTTTTTGGCAGTACTGGAGTTTGAACTCAGGACTTGTTAAGCAAACACTCTACCACTTGAACCATGTGGCCAGCCAAAAACTGTCCAGTTCAATGACAGCTATTGTAGCGGCAATAATTGCAACTATACACACACATCTTTTGTGGTCAAGAAAAATGAAAGCCAGCCATGGTAGTTAGTGCATGCCTATAATCCTGGCTACTCAGGAAACATAAATAGGACCAAGGAGGTTCAGTTAGCCCAGGCAAAAAAAAAAAAAAAGCAAGATCCTATTTCAGAAATAACCACAGGTAAAAGAACTGCAGGTGTGGCTCAAGTTGGAGAGCACCTGTCTAGCAAGCACAAAGCCCTGAGTTCAAACTCCAGTACTGCCACCAAAAGAGAGGGAGCAAGAAGGTTTCTAGGCAAAACGCCTAAAGTAAAGAAGTGCTCAATATAGATGAAGTGAATGCATGAATAAGTAAATACTTAGACTAGAGTTCCTTATCATTTTCATTTGAGGACACTTAGAAGACAGTGGGTTCCACTGTGAAGAAAATGACAAAACTGTCATCTCCAAAAATGACCTGCAATTTATTGGCCTCACATTTTATCCCTGAAAGACACCTTGTTCTTGTTATGTTGCTTGTTTGACAGTTGAGAAAACCAAGACCTTGAACCCACGACAAGCTAATAGGTCAATAAAATTATACAGCCTGCAGGTGCCCAGACACCTGCACTACCTCACTTATACTCAGGTGCTACCTGGCAACAATGGAAGTATCCAAAGAGCTTGCTTGATTTGTTTGTGTGTTTGGAGCACTGGCTCCAGCTGTAGCACCTGCTCTGGTCCTGCTCAGCTAGTCTTGAGGCTCTTGGAAGTCACCGGTACCAGGTCCCAAAGAGCTAGTGACAACCCCTCCCTGGGAACAGCCATGTCAATGGACTTACCTCCATTGCTGTTATTTTTTCCCTTGCTCTGAAAATCTTCTCTGTTTCCAACTAAGATGGAATTAAAAAAGAGAAAAGAGCCTGAAGTGAGGGCTGGCAGAGTGACTTCAGTGGTAGAGCACCTGCCTCACAAGGATGAAGCCCTGAGTTCAAATCCCAGTACTGCAAAAAAGAACCTGAAGTGAAACAATAGTGAGAATGTGGTTTGAAAGATACCAAAGAATTTATAAAGAATTGATGGGGGTGAAAAAAACAACAAAAAGAAAAGAAAGAAAAAAAAAACCAACAAAAAAAAAGAATTGATGGGGTTGGAAGCTGGGCAGCCCCTTGGTGGGGTGATCTGGCAAAATCAATTCAAATTTAGAGCCTAGACACCCTTTGGATATTTTTTTTTTTGGTGGTTCTGGGATTTGAACTCAAGGCCTCAAGCTTGCTAGGGAGCCACTTGAGTCACTCTGCCAGTCTTTTTTGTGTGTTAGGTATTTTTGAGATAGGGTCTTGAGAACTATTTGCGTTGACTGGCCTTGAACCATGACCCTCCTGATTTCTGCCTCCTGAGTAGCTGGGATTACAGGCGTGCGCCACCAACACCCGGCTTCATATACCCTTTGAATCAAGCAAACCCACTGGTGCAAAGCTAGTGTACACATCTTTTCACAAGGGCCTGCAGAGGTTAATTTGCAAGAATGTTCATCGCAGCACTGTTCATAGAAACCAGAGTAGAAACAACCTGGGTGCACCAATATGAGTCCATCGCCTAGATGTGCTCCAAAAATAATGCCATGGGGGGCAGAGAATGGCCGGGACACAGCGAAAAGAAGACTGGGCAGGTGTCAACTACTGAACTGGGTGCTGAGTTCCTGGAATCCAATTGTACTGCTTGCACTTTCTTTTTTTTCCTTTAGCAGTACTGGAGTTTGCACATACGGCCCGACAGTTCCTAGGCGGTCTATGCGCCTAGGCCCCAAGCCCTTCTCTGCTTTCGTTATTTTTCAGATAGGGTTTCTGTTTTTGCTTAGGGCAAGGCTCAGACAAAGATCCTCCTACCTACAGCCTCTCTTGTAGCTGGGATCACAGTCCTGCACTACCATGTCTGTTGTTTGAAATGGGGCCGCCATAACTTTTTGCCCAGGCTGGACTCCAACCATGATCCTCCTGATCTCTGCCTACGAAGTAGCTGAGATTACAGACATGAGCCACCATGCCTGGCCTCACTCATTGTTTTGTATATGTTTGAAGATTTCCAAGAAAATTTTTCTTGAGGGGGAAGCACTGGGGTTTGAACTCAGGACCTTGCACTCTACCTACTTGAGAGGCAGAGGCTTCCACTTGAGAGTGAGATCAGGAGGATAGAGTTTCGAGGATAGCCTGGGCAAAAAGTTCACAAGACCGCATCTCAACAAGTAGCTGGGTGCAGTGGTGCAGGTCCTGCTGTCATCCCAAACTATATGGAAAGCTGAGATCAAGAGGATCTCCGTTGCAAACCAGCCTGGGAAAAAATATTCATGAGACCCTAGCTCAAAAAAAAAAAAAAAAAAAAGCTGAGTGTGGTGGCATGTGCCTGTCATCCCAACTATGGGGGGAAGCTTAAAACAGATCTTGGTCCAGGCCAGTCTAGGCAAAAAGTGAGACCCTATCTCCAAAATTTCCAGAGTAAAAAGGGCTGCGGACATGGCTCAAGTAATAGAGCACCTGCCTAGCAAGTGTGAAGTTCAAATTAAAATTTCAGTACAGGGAGGGAGGAGGAGAGGGAGGAAAAAGGAGAGTGGAGAGGGGAGAGGGGAGAGGGGGAGGGGGAGGGGGAGGGGAGGAAAAAGGAGAGGGGGAGGGGGAGGAGAGGAGAGAGAAGCACCAAGTGCAGGGATAACTTTGAGTCTCTCAAAGGATACTATCAGGCGAGCCACTTCTCCCGGTGATGTCACTTTTCTCGGGAAAGTCCTTTTGCTACCTTAGGTGTCTTTCTCCCGAGCTCAGGTACCCAGGGAAAGAGAGACCCTCTCACCGTTCAACGCCCACCCGGGTCATGGCTTGACTCTCATTGGCCAGAGCTATTTGACGTGCACCTCAATAAACCAATGACCGTGGCCAGAGGGCAGGACTCTGGCAGATTGACTTGACCTGCCTCCTCTGCTCTTCTCTGGAGCTGGTGACCGACCCAGGCGCAAGGGTCAGTCCCTTCCACTCCCGTGACTGAGACTGGTTGTTTCCCTTAGGAAAAGGGGGAATGGATGCGA
Organism: Castor canadensis; assembly: GCF_047511655.1. Classification (NCBI taxonomy): domain Eukaryota; kingdom Metazoa; phylum Chordata; class Mammalia; order Rodentia; family Castoridae; genus Castor; species Castor canadensis. Next base: position 1,981,399 of record NC_133403.1, on the reverse strand, counting down.
AGCAGGCAGATCCTACAGAAGCAGAAATAGATGGGGTAGTCACCTCCTCTAACCTGTTCCCTTACAGCTTGTGTCTGTTTCCTCCTATTGGACCATTTCAGGCCTGAGGACAAGGGCTGTGCCTTTCTCTTAGGTAGACGATCACTGGCCAGATGTCTCCATCCAGCTAGCACACGACAAGTATTTGCCAAATATCAGACTCTTGAGTCTAAGCCAAAATAAAATCCTGACATTCAAAGCTTTTCCTTGATTGCATCCCCAGCCACCATCCTTCCTGCCTGGTCTGCACCTTCCACAGTCTCCTACAACCCACAGGCGCTTAGAGCTTTCATCCTTCTGCTTCTCAGTGGACTGTCCCCCCATCCCAAAGTCCCAAGGGCTCCTGATGAAGGGATCTGGAAAGCCTGGCAAAGCAGTCTTCTGATCACAACACCCCGCCCTTGACATTTCTGCGAGAGGATTAACTAGATCGCTCAGATGGCTGTGTCCCCTCGCAGCTCCTCCACACACACCTGACACTGTGAGTGAAACGACCCCGCGCCTCTCCTTCGCTAGAAATAGTTGGTTTGGTTCTCTGGCTGAAGAAGGCAGAGCCAGGGTGCTGATGGGTGGCAAGGGGCTGTTTCCTACCTTGGAAGATGACATCTCTCGTTACTGGGCAGTGAATTATGAATAGGTACTGTGCCCAGGCTTTGCATGTGTTTTGCCCCAGGTAGGGGACTGCAGGACCCCCAAGTTAGGGGTGGGGAGGAGGAGAGGACGTGGGCTTTCCTAATGTCTCAGAAGTAATAAATGAGCCAGGCACTGGTGGCTCACACCTGTAATCCAGGAGGCAGAGATCAGGAGGATCACAATTCAAAGCCAGCCCCAGGCAAGCAGTTTGTGAGAACCTATCTCGAAAACACCTACCACAAAAAAGCTGGTGGAGTAGCTCAAGATGAAGGCTCTGAGTTCAAATACTGCAAAGAAAAGAAAGTAGCAATAAATGACAAAGCCAAGACTGGCCTCACAGTTGAATCCAGAACTCTTGCTTTTAATCCCCAAATTGAAATAATAAGTAAACTTGGGAGATTATGGTTCCAGGAAAAGACAGAGGCCGCCTTGCCTCCTGCTGGCTCTACAGGTCCTGCCCCTGTCTCTCAGGAGGCCCAGGAGGACTTACTGCCACTGGTTTCCTAAACACACCCTCAAACCCTAGTGATTTCTTCCCCTTTTGGCTACAGCCAGCGTTGTTTCTTCTACCACTGACAAGCTGTGTGACCAAGGCAAGTTGCTTTCCCCCTCTGGGCGTAAGTGTTTCTTCCCGAAGAAATGCAGGCAATCCTTGCGCTACCTCAGAAACTCAACATTACTTGGGCATGGAGCCTGGCACAGAGCTGCTCATGAGAGCTGTGAGTTCTGATTCCCCCAGCTCTGATCAGAGGGGGAATTCTAATTACCTTTTGTGCGTGTGTTCCCACAGCACCTGGCACTGAGACTCGATTACAGAAGGCACTCAACAAACACTTGCAGAGGCCGGGGGAGTGGTGAGTACTGGACACATCTAATAAGTAGAAGCTCTCCAGATGCGGCCAGGACTCCGTGAGTTAATGGTTTACCTTCAGTGTTGATGTCTGTTTAAACAGACGTGACCCTGCTGGTGCCCAAGGCTCTGTCCCGGCCAAAGTGGCTCCAAGATCAAAGAAAGCCAAAGACACAGGGGCCCTCCCCAAATTGTCCTTTAGTCTCTGCTGGCATCTGTTGCTACCACATTGCCCCTTGACCTTGGACGCTTTGGTTAGTTTCTGTCTTTGAGATTTACTTGGCTTCCTTCGGGACCAGGGCAAAGCCGGGTGCCTCCCAGGTCCTTGGCACCCTCTGTCACTCTCTTTCTTCCAAGCCAGCTTTCCACCGCTGGCCACCCTGGTCCCTCGGGGCCTCCCTGGGCTCCCTCAGCTCCACTGTCTCCATGGATGAGAAATCTAGAGGTGTCTCAAAAGGATTCACTGAGGACATCGGCTCCTTCTGGTTTGGCCCTGTCACTTACACCTGCTCTGTAGCCACCGCCTGACGTCCCAGCTCTGGGGGGAGTGGATGTGCCCATCAGTTAAGAGGACTGCCCTGCTCCGGGCTGGGGATTTGAACACACCACCTTGTCTGAGCTCCCTGTCCATTGCTTGGCCGGCTCCTTCCTCCATCTTCCTGCCTGCCCTCATTCCCCAGGGCCGTGAGGACTTCAAGCAGTGGAATTTTTTTTTGTCAGTCTGAAAGACAGAGAATCCAAACCAAGCTCTCTCCAGCCCCGTCCTTCTTCTGGGTGAGTCTCCTCTTTGTCCCTTATGAGGACACCTGGCCCGCCCAGGTCATGCAGAAGGATTTAATCTTAACTGAATTACGTTTTAGAAATGAGGTCACAGGCACATATTGTCCAGGTCCACTGGTTTTCACTGAGAGCAGAAGAGTGAGGCAGGCCGGGCAGGAACACGGAGCCACCGAGGCTGGAGGTAAAGCCCTTTAGGACTGCGGGGGGCTCTGAGCTGCTGGACGAGAGAGGTGAGATGGGGTGCTACTGCCTGCGATGCCCACCAGAGCGAGGCAAGGAGATGGGGCTTCGCCTCGGGGCCTGGAGACCCTCGGGAGGGTTTCAAGTAGAGGAATGACACCAACCAATTGTCACGGATTATTGAACATCTGGGGAAGGAGAAAGAGGTGTGTGGGGGGTCACGGCACACACCAGTTCCAAGAGGGTGACAGTCCCTGCTTCAAGACTGGGAAGGAAACAGAAGCAAGTGTGGCTCTGGCTTTGGCAATGACGGTTTCGGTTGGGGCTGAGATGTAGCTCGGTGGGACAATGCCTGCCCCGAACGTGAACGCCCTGGCTTTGAGCGTTCACAAACCCAGGCACTGCAAAAAACCCGTGTGTGTGTTACTGTGGATTGCACCCAGGGCCTCGTGGTTGCTAAGCACACACATTGTGACTGAGCAGCACCCCAGCCCTGAAAGATTTTTTTTTTTTTTTGGATGGGACTGGGGTTTGAACTCAGGGCTTTGCACTTGCAAAGCAGGCGCTCTACCCCTTGAGCCACACCTCCCGTCCATTTTGCTCAGGTTATTTTAGAGTTGGGGCCTCCCAACTATTTGCCTTGGCTGGCCTCAAACCTTGATCCTCCCCATCCCAGCCTCCCAAGTAGCTAGGATTACAAGTCTGAGCCACCCCACCGGGCTCCTAAAGATTTTTTATTTTATCATGTACTTTTTTGGTGGTACTGGGGTTTGAATTCAGGGCTTCACACTTGGTAGGCAGGTGCTCCATTGCTTGAGCCACTCCACCAGTCCCAGATTTTTTTTTGTGGTACTGGGATTTGAACTCAGGGCTCACACCTTTGAATCCCAATCCTTCTGATCTCTGCCTCCTGAGTAGCTACAGGTGTGAACCACCTGTGCCTAGCTATCCTAACTAGTTGGACCATTGAGATCCAGAGGCTCACGGTTCAAGGCCAGCCCATGCAAAAGAGTTGTAGAGACCCTATCTCAACCAATAGCTGGGTGCCTGTCATCCCAGCTATGGTGGGAAGGGTAGAACAGGAGTATCACAGTCTAGGCCAGCCTGTGAAAAAAGCAAGAGCCTGTCTCAAAAGTACCCAGAATAAAAAGGACTGGTGATGTGGCTCCAACAGTAGAGTACCTAGCAAGTGAGAAGCCCTGAGTTCAAACCCCGGCACTGTTAAAAAACAAACAAATCCATCAATCAAATGGAAAATTTGACATCTGACCTCACTTCACTCATTGCTGTCAAAACTCAGGCATATTAAAAAGATGCCATAAAATTTCCCTCAGGCTGTGTGTAAGATATTTATATGGCTGGTGGAGTGCCTCAAGTGGTAGTGTGTCTGCCTAGCAATCATGACTTCAATCCCTCAGGATTGCCAATAAAAAAAAAATAGGTATATATACATTTAAATTTTATGTTTACACTTGGGTCCCATCCCAAAATCCGAAAAGGAAAAAAAAAAATCTGAAATCCGAAACACTTGTGACCCCCCATGCATTTTGGATAAGGGGGAGGCTCAAGCTGCTGCCATGTACCCACCCCACATTTGTACATCTGAACAAAATCTCGCGTGTGCACGTGCGGCAGGTACAAAACTATTCAGAGGAGCACTGTTTGTAACAGCAGGGTCTTGGGGGGGGTGATTAACAGGGGGACAGACAGACTGACACATCACTGGGGAGCAGCGGAGAGGGAAGGGGGAGGGAACGAGGGCCGGTCGTAAATGCCACACAAAAAGGTTCCGAAGAACACACGGTGTCTGATTTCATTTAAGTCAGCTGTACAAACATGGGACACAGTGTCACTTCTCGTTAGGACATACCTACAGATGTCGTAAAATTGCACACTTTTTATTATGGGATCAATAAAAGCTGGGAACAGTGTTACCCCTGGAAGGGGGAGATGTGACTGGCCCAGAGGGATGCCTCAGTTTGGGGGGGGGTGTTTCAGTTTTTATTTTTGAAGTGGGGGGTCTCTCTATGTTATCCACGCCACCCTTGAGCTCCTAGGCTCAATCAGTCTTCTGTCTCAGTCTCCCAAGTAGCTGGGACTACAGGTGTGCGCCACTGTGCCCGGCCGTGGATCTGTGCACGGCTTGTTGACTTTTTACAAAGCGAGCACATCCATGTAGTCAGCTCATAGAAGAGAGGTTAAATATGATTTTTGTCCCCAGGAACCCTCTCCATGCTCAATCCCATCCCCCCACAAGGTACCCAAGTTCTGTTACCACTGGTGAGTTTTGCCTGGTTTTGAACACTATATAAATGGAATTAGATGTCATATAGCTTTTTGAGTTTGCACTTTTAATTGAATATATGTTAACAATTTCAACCAATTTTAGCAAGTAATATTAATTCCCCATCCTTATTGCTGCACAGAATCACGCTGTGTGAATATATTCCTGTTTAGCTACCCAGTCTGCTGCAGAGGGGCTTTGGAACAATTTCAGGGTTTTTTTTTTTTTTTCCTGGAGGGACTGGGGTTTGAACTCAGGGCTTTGCACTTGCAAAGCAAGTGCTCTACCACTTGAGTCACACCTCCAGTCCATTTTGCTCTGGTTATTTTGGAGATGCGGTCTTGTAAACTATTTGCCCAGGCTGGCCTCGAACCTGATGCTCCCGATCTTAGTCTCCCAAGTAGCTAGGATGGCAGGCGTGAGCCACCAGTGCCTGGCTCTGTTTGACAGTTTTTTGAGACAGGGTCTTTCTATGCAGCCCAGGTTGACCTTGAACTCATGATCCTCCTGCCTGAGCCTCCTGAGTGCTGGGATTACAAGCTTGTGTGCAGCTATTGTAAAGCTGCAGCCCGGGAGGAGGCGAAGGCAGGCGAGCACCCATCTTTCTGTACCAACCTGTGCCATTGGCGCCTTCGTGAGCGACTGTGCTCCAATGTGCTGGGCATATCGCCCCCTGGTGGTGGAATCGCGGCACATCGTGCAAGCTGCAAATTGGAAATTTATTCCAATCCCAACCCTTCAGGCAACTCCACAGTGGGATAAGCAATCGGCAGGTCGCAGGCCACTTTAGTAGTGAGCTCAAGACTAGAACCAAGCTGGGCACTGGGGACGCACGCCTGTAATCCCAGCTTCTCAGAAGGCAGAGATCAGGAGGATCCCAGCCCGGGGAAATTGTTCGTGAGACCCTATCTCAAAAATAACTGAAGCAAAAAGGACTGGTGGAGTGGCTCGAGGGGTAGAGCGTCTGCCCAGCAAGTTCAAGACCCAGAGTTCAAACTCCAGTACCGCCAAAACAAAAAGGAAGGAAGGAAGGAAGGAAGGAAGGAAGGAAGGAAGGGAGGGTGATGGAGCCAGAAGAGGGGGTTTTGAATGTTTCCACCATAAAGAAATGAGAAATGTGTGTTTTCGGAACTAGGTAAGTTTACCTGATGTAAACCTTACCTAAGGAATAGAACATTTGACTCCTCGCACATTCCAGGTCCTGGGTTCAATCTCAGACACAGCAAAAAAAACAAAGAAGAAGGATTACACAATGTACATTATCAAAACCTCACATACCGTCCCAAATATGTGCAATTTTGATGTTTACATCTCAATTAAAAATAAATTTAGCCAGACGTCTAGTGGCTCACATCTGTAATCCCAGCTACTCAGGAGGCAGAGATCAGGAAGATCGTGGTTCGAAGCCAGCCTGAGCAAATAGTTCTCGAGACCGTATTTCAAAAAAACCTTCACAAAAATAGGGCTGGTGGAGTGGCTCAAGTGGTAGATCCTGAGTTCAAAACCCCATTACTGCAATAAATAAATTAATTAATTAAATAAAAATAAATGAATAAATAAATTTAAATTTAAAAATGCTAATGACAAGTCAGGCACCAGTGACTCACTCCTGTAATCCTAACCACCTGGGAGACTGAGATTCAGAGCATTTCAGTTCGAGGCCAGCTGGGCAAACTGTTCATGAGATCCCACCTGCAAAATAACCAAAGCAGAAAGGACTGGAGCTGTGGCTCAAGCTGTAGAGCGCCTGCTTTGCAAGTGTGAAGCCCTGAGTTCAAATCCCAGTCCCCCCCAACACATGCAAAATGTTAATGACTGTAGTGACAGCCCTTACCAACTGCTGCTGACTCCAACGCTTCTCTGCTCCAACTAGCCCACCACCACCTTCTGTCTTTTGTTCACTCAACAACTGCTCAGTTTCTCCTCCTCTCTGCCAGGGGCTCGACCAGAGACCTGAACAGTCTCCACACCAGGGAGACTGCATTCTAACTGGGGAAGGTTAACAGCCAACACGTGGTGTCACATGCACCCCAGAATTCCCTTGTGACCCCCATGTGGCCACAGGTGGAGACAGGGCCTAGAAGGAAGCGATTAGGGTAAAATGAGGTCCTGATTGCACAGGCAGCGGTGTGGCTCAGAGAAGAGGACGTGAGCCTAAGAGGACTGGGTGATCCCAGCACTGGAAAAGAGACTGGAGTGGTGTCTCTCTCTCTCTCTCTCTCTCTCTCTCTCTCTCTCTCTCTCACACACACCCCAAGTACACAAAAGAGAGGTCATGTGACCACACAACAGGAAGTCTCCATCTCCATCTCCTCCTCCTCCATCTCCTCCTCCTCCATCTCCTCCTCCTCCATCTCCTCCTCCTCCTCCTCCATCTCCTCCTCCATCTCCTCCTCCTCCATCTCCTCCTCCATCTCCTCCTCCTCCTCCATCTCCTCCTCCTCCTCCATCTCCTCCTCCTCCTCCATCTCTTCCTCCTCCATCTCCTCCTCCTCCATCTCCTCCTCCTCCTCCTCCATCTCCTCCTCCTCCTCCTCCTCCTCTCCTCCTCCATCTCCTCCTCCTCCATCTCCTCCATCTCCTCCTCCTCCATCTCCTCCATCTCCTCCTCCTCCATCTCCTCCTCCTCCATCTCCTCCATCTCCTCCTCCTCCTCCATCTTCTCCATCTCCTCCTCCATCTCCTCCATCTCCTCCTCCTCCTCCTCCTCCATCTCCTCCTCCTCCTCCTCCTCCATCTCCTCCTCCTCCATCTCCTCCTCCTTCTCCTCCATCTCCTCCTCCTCCTCCATCTCCTCCTCCTCCATCTCCTCCATCTCCTCCTCCTCCTCCTCCTGCATCTCCTCCTCCTCCTCCATCTCCTCCTCCATCTCCTCCATCTCCTCCTCCTCCTCCATCTCCTCCTCCTCCTCCATCTCCTCCTCCTCCTCCATCTCCTCCTCCATCTCCTCCATCTCCTCCTCCTCCTCCACCTCCTCCTCCTCCATCTCCTCCTCCATCTCCTCCTCCTCCATCTCCTCCTCCTCCATCTCCTCCTCCTCCTCCATCTCCTCCTCCTCCATCTCTTCCTCCATCTCCTCCTCCTCCATCTCCTCCTCCATCTCCTCCTCCATCTCCTCCTCCATCTCCTCCTCCTCCTCCTCCTCCCCACCCCCTTCCTTTGGCCATACTCGGGGCTGAACTTAGGGCCACTGCCCTCTACATCTTAGTCACAGCCTGAGGCTTTTGCTTTCGGCGTGTTTTTCCTGGTAGGTTCTCCCACTAACCTCCCTGATCTGGCCTCAAACTTTCTATCTTCCTGTCTCTGCCTCCCAAGTAGCTGGAACTGAGGGTCGTGGTGGTGGTGTCTGTGACCAGAAGACGTCTAAATTCTCTGTGTCCCTCGGGGAAGAATCCACAGCAGGACACGTGGGTGGAAAAGGGGACGTGGTGGGTGCAGGTGGAATCTGGAGGCTGAGAGAGGGAGCTGGTGTCTTCCCCAGGTGCTTTAAAAGCCTAGGCTGACCTATGGGAAGGAAGGGGACCAGGGGATTCCCAGCCAATGATCAATGCATGGGGTGAGGAGTGTCGCAGTCCAGGTGAAGCAGGTCCCTGAGCCAGGAACAATTGATCTGAAATGCAATATTAAGTCCTATGTTTTCTCATGAGGCCCGAGCTTTCCCTAATTCTAGCCACAGTGCCAGGCTAAAACAGGCAGCCTCCTGCAAGCCAAGAAAAGCATCCTCACCAGAAAACAAACCACCCATAACCTTGACCTTGAATTGCCAGCCTCCAGAACTAAGAGACAATGAATGTCTGCAGCTATGTCACCAAGTCCATGGCTTTATGTTGCAGCCTGAGCTGATAACTCAATTAGGCAGTCATAATTACATGAGGAAAAAGAAGGCAGTCAGGCATCAGGAGAGTGAGGCACGATTGCCACTTCCAAAAAGGTAAGTAGGCTGGGCACCGGTGGCTCACACCTGTAATCCCAGCTACTTGGGAGGCAGAGATCAGGAGAATCTCAGTTTAAAGCGAGTCCAGGAAATAGTCGAGAGACCCTGTGGCTGACGGCAGTAATCCCAGCTACCTGGGATTACTGAAAAGATTGGGAAGATCGAGGTTCGATGTCAGCCTGGGCATAAAAAATTAGCAAGACCCCATCTAAACCAATGGCTGGGCATGGTGGTGTGTGCCTGTCATTACAGCTCTGCAGGGAAGCACAAAGGTGAAGTCCATCCAGAATGGTCTGGTCATGCATGTGAGACCCTATTCCAAAAGTAACTAAAGCAAAAAGAGCTAGGGGCGTGGCTCAAGTGGCAGAGCGCCTGCCTAGCAAAGCAAGGCCCTGAGTTCAAACCCCAGTACCGCTGGGCGCTGGTGGCTCAAACCTATAATCCTGGCCACTCAGAAGACAGAGATCAGGAGGACTGTAGTTCAAAGCCAAAGCAGGGAAATAATTTGAGAGACCCGATCTCAAAAAAACCCAGCACAAAAATAGGGCTGGTGGAGTGGCTCAAGGTGAAAGCCCTGAGTTCAAACCCCAGTACCACAAAAAAAAAAAAAAACCCAATATCACTAAAAAAGAAAAGAATAAAACAATCTATTATAAAATAAATAAATTTAAGTAATAGCTAATAATAAAATTTAAAAATCAGGACTGGGGATGTAGCCTGGTGGTAGAGCGCTTGCCTATCACGCACAAGGCCCTGGGGACCGAGACAGCGGGAGTTGTAAACCTAAGAGGTGATCCACTCCGTGACCCTGCAATTCCATTCCTGGGCTCGTAGCTAAGCAAGTGGGTATTTGACCTTTTGTTAGCTGGGTGCTGACCAGCAGGGGGCGCAAGGGAGCCGGCTGGGGTGCTGAGAAGTCTCCATGGCCCCATCTGAGTGATGTCACCTGACCAGACCCATGAAAAAACTTCCTGGGGCCACATGACAGTCACCTACCAGACAGGGGTCTTCTTACCTTTTTTTTTTTTTTTTTCCTGTTTTCTTTGGCCATACTGGAGTTTGAACTCAGGGCCTCACCCTTGCTAGATAGGTGATCTACCGCCTGAGCCATTCCACCGGCCTGGTTTTTGTTGGGCCTTTTCAGCTCAAGATTTAGTTAAACTTACATATCCATATGTAACTGGTGACCTCTGTATTTTGACAACACAGGGTAGATGTTGGAGGAAGGCCTTTGACTCCCAGGTCAAGCTCTGGCCGCTTTTTTTTTTTTTTGGTAGGACTGGGATTTGAACTCAGGCAGGCACTCTACTGCCTGAACCACACCTCCCGTCCATTTTGCTCCCATTTGCATCCCATTTGGAGATGGGGTCTCATGAACTATTTGCCCTGGCTGGCCTCCAGCCTTGATCCTCCCAATCTCAGTCTCCCAAGTAGCCAGGATGACAGGTGTGAGCCACCGCACCTGGCCTCTGTACACTCTTACTTCCCAAATGTGACACACAACCATTGTCACCTCCTGATCCCTGTGTCACTCCTGCCCCAGGTCGGGGCCACAGGTTGGTCCAGGTTGTTCTTCTGCTTCCAGACCTGTCTTTGGATCAAAAAGTCTGATTGTGCCACTTCTTCCCGATGAATTTCAGTGTCCCTGCCAGGATTTGTGTATGGCTCGAACCCCCAGAGCCCCCGCTGACACACTGCGGTAGTCAGAGGGGACACGACCCATCCGTGGTGTCTGAAGGTGAAGCCGTGGGGAGGTGATCAGGGTCAGGCAAGGTCACCAGCGTGGAGCCCCGTGATTGAACCCCGCTGGTGTTTTAAGGAGAGAGCACAGCACGTGCACACGAGCAACCCCTTAGGACTCCGCCAGCAGGAAGGTCAGCGCCCCACGCAGCCCCTTGAACTTGGACCAGAACCGTGACCCAAACAACGTCCTTTCTTTCCAACTCCCCCAGTCCATGATAAAGCGACAGCTTGGTTAGTCCCTTCCGACCACAGCTGCGCCTCAAACCAGGAACGGGCAGCCTGTTCCCGGACTCCCACCTCTTGTTTCTTCCCTCCCTCCTTCCTTCCTTCCCTCCCTCCTTCCTTCCTTCCCTCCTTCCTTCCCTCCTTCCTTCCTTCCTTCCCTCCCTCCTTCCCTCCCTCCTTCCTTCCTTCCTCCTTCCTTCCCTCCCTCCTTCCTTCCTCCTTCCTTCCTTCCTTCCTTCCCTCCCTCCTTCCTTCCTTCCCTCCCTCCCTCCTTCCTTCCTTCCTTCCCTCCTTCCTTCCTTCCTTCCTTCCCTCCTTCCTTCCTTCCCTCCCTCCCCCCTCCCTCCTTCCCTCCTTCCTTCCTTCCCTCCTTCCTTCCTTCCCTCCTTCCTTCCCTCCTTCCCTCCTTCCTTCCTTCCTTCCCTTCTTCCTTCCCTCCTTCCTTCCTTCCTTCCCTCCTTCCTTCCCCCCTTCCTCCCTCCCTCCCCCCTCCCTCCCTACTTCCTTCCTTCCCTCCTTCCTCCCTCCCTCCCTCCTTCCTTCCCTCCTTCCTTCCTTCCTTCCCTCCCTCCCTCCCTCCTTCCTTCCCTCCTTCCCTCCTTCCTTCCTTCCCTCCTTCCTTCCTTCCTTCCCTCCTTCCCTCCTTCCCTCCTTCCTTCCTTCCCTCCTTCCTCCCTTCCTCCTTCCTTCCTTCCCTCCCTCCCTCCCTCCCTCCTTCCTTCCTTCCTTCCTTCCTTCCTTCCTTCCTTCCTTCCCTCCTTTCTTCCTTCTTCCCTTCCTTCCAATCATGGTTCAAAGTCAACCCCAGGCAAATAGTTCAAGAGACCCTATCTCGAAAAAAACTCATCACAGAAAAGGGCTGGTGGAGTGGCTCAAGGTGTAGGCCCTGAGTTCAAACCCCAGTACTGCAAAAAAAAAAAAAAAAGGAAAAGATGAGCTAGCACTAATTTTTATTTATTTATTTATTTATTTATTTTTGGTGGTACTGGGGTTTGAACTCAGGGCCTTGTACTTGCAAGGCAGGTTCTCTACTGCTTGAGCCACAGCTCCAGCCTTTTTTTTTTAATTTTGAGATAAGGCCTCACTTTATGTCCTGGCCAGCCTGGACCGTGCTCACGATTTGAGGCCAACCTGGGTAATTAGCTCTCAAGACCCCATCTCCAAAATAACCAGAGCAAAATGGACTGGAGGAGTGGCTCAGGTTGTAGCACTCCTGCTTTCCAAATGCAAAGTCCTGAGTTCAAACCCCAGTTCCACCTCCCCACCCAAAAAAAAGAGCGCTTTCAGTGACTACCATGGGATGCTCCCCTTTACAAAGGTCCACTCACTCCTTACTTAGGCAGAAAAAGAAAAGTCTCCAAATGAAGCCTGAACCTCTTAGCAGGACTCTGAAAGTCCTTTGTCACCCTGTCCCTCCACGCACATCCAGGCTTCTGGTCTCTGCAGCTCCTTTTTCTCCTTCTCTGGTTCACTTCTTCCCCAGCCCAAAATGTCTTGCTTTGGGATCAGTTTTCTTTGGTTCTATGTACCAGAGAACACAGTTTATAGTAGCTTAACTAAGCGGAGGTCCTGTTCTTGAAGAACAACGACGAGAACAAATCCAGAAATGTGCATTCCAGGACTTACAGGGAGCAGAGACCCACACCCCATCTGTCAGTCCTCACTCCCCATGTGTGGCTGTCAGCCTCTCATGGTCACAAGGTGGCTGCTGTGCCCCTAACATTTTCTCTACCTTCCAGGAAAGGGCAAAGAGCAAAAGACTTGCTAGTTTATGCTCCCCTTTGAAGAAAAGTTATTCAGAGCTGGGGGAGACGCTCAAATGGTAGAGCACCTGCCTAACAAGTGTGAGGCCCTGAGTTCAAATCCCAGTGCCACCAAAAAAAAAAAAAGAAAGTTTATTCAAAATCCCCTCTGGAACCTTCTGCGTATGTCTCATTGGTGAGATCTCAGCTACACACCATTCATGGATGCAAAAAAGTCTGGGAAATAGTTTTTCTTGTTAGTCACGTGGTTAGCAAGAGAAAAACCCAGATATCAGATAGTAAAAGAAGATGGGTACCAGGAGGTCTTCGCCCCACAGTCTGCCCCAGGTCCCCTGCGTTTTTTCCTCTGCTGGGGATGTTCTTCACGTACCCAACTTTCAACCATCTAGCAAACTTCAGGCACACTTCATTTTTGTGTCAGCTGGCTTTTCATTGCTATGACAAAATCCCTGGCACTGTCAACTTAAAAGGAAGAAAGGTTTCTTTTGACTGACGGTTTCAGAGGCTTCATTGCATGGTCACTGGGCTCCACCCTTTTCGGTCGAGACAGAACTCACATCATGGTGGGCAAAAAGCAGAGACAGAGAGGAGGGGCTGGGGGTCCCCATATGGCCTTCAGGGCGCTCCCCTGATGACAGAGCTTCCTTCCATCAGGAAGCCCCTCCTAAAATTCCCGCCCCCTCCGTACCAGCCGGGGACCAAGCCCTCCACGCGCCAGAATCAGTGGGGTACGGATGCCTGTGTCAGATGCACCAGCAGGATTGACTGACTGATTGATCGATTCTTTTATTTTATCGTTTCTACATGTAGTCGCATGTGTGGGCATGGCTTGGGCCGCCACCCCGCCTGCCCCGGGCAGAACCGCTCTGCCCTCTTGGTCTCTGACTTTGTTGAAGAGAAAACATAAGAGAAATAAGAAAGACGAAGCGTTTCTGGTAGTTGAGACAGGGATAGTTACACAGGGAGAGTCTCGGCATTGCTTCCACACACAAGTGTGTCACAACCCGAATTGGTTCATCTCACCTGACCTCTTCACTGCTTCCCGGTCACCTTCCCATAGTGACCTCTGTCGCTTTAAGGTTTCTGTATTAGGCCCTCTGGAGTGGGGACATCAAACCCTTTCATGTTTTGGGTTTCCTACCTTTCCCCATTCCTCCTATGTGTGCTCTCTCCTTGTCCTGTGGCCCGAGTGCAACCACACTGCTGCATTTGCCCTTGATCTGATGTCCACATATGAGGGAGAACACACGACTTTTGGTCTTTTGGGCCAGGCTAACCTCACTCAGAATGATGTTCTCCAATTCCATCCATTTACCAGCGAATGATAACATTTCGTTCTTCTTCATGGCTGCATAAAATTCCATTGTGTATAGATACCACATTTTCTTAATCCATTCGTCAGTGCTGGGGCATCTTGGCTGTTTCCATAACTTGGCTATTGTGAATAGAGCTGCAATAAACATGGGTGTGCAGGTGCCTCTGGAGTAACCTGTGTCACCTTCTTTTGGGTATATCCCCAAGAGTGGTATTGCTGGATCAAATGGTAGATCGATGTCCAGCTTTTTAAGTAGCCTCCAAATTTTTTTCCAGAGTGGTTGTACTAGTCTACATTCCCACCAACAGTGTAAGAGGGTTCCTTTTTCCCCGCATCCTCGCCAACACCTGTTGGTGGTGGAGGTTTTGATGACGGCTGTTCCAACGGGGTGAGGTGGACTCAGTGTGGGCAAGAACGGGGCCTATGCACAAAGGTAAGTAAATAAAGATGGGGTAGGTAGAGGCCCCGGTGATGTCATCAGAGGTCCTGGGTCCACCTGAGCCCGAAGCCTGCTTCTAGAGTTTTCAGTCCTAGTTGAGCTAGTCTGAGTCACCTGAGTCATATGCTGGCTGCCTTTCCAGCCCAGACTTGTGGGGCTTAGCCCAGAGCAGGTGACAGAGGTGTGGACAGAGGTGTGGACAGATTTGGCAGGAGCCACTTGTCTGCTCCAACACCGTCCCTTCCCCCCGTCCTCTGCTCAAAGCAGACCAGCTTAGTGCCGAGGGCGTGTGGAAAGCCTCGTGTAAAAGCACAGGAACGTAGAGGCCGAGAGAGGAGAGGACTAGGCGGTCACAGTTACAAACCCAAGTCGTAGAGACAGACGGACAGCATCAGGCATGGCTTTCCCTCCACAGTGTGTTTCCCTCTATCCCTTTGTGGGTGTCCCCCCACCCCAGAGAGCCTCGCCTCCTACCAAATCATCACCCCTCACCCTTCCCTGGCTGCCTAACCAACTCTGTGACCCCAGCCCCAAATCACAGACGCTACGGGCCAGCCCTGACAAAGGCAGTCCACTCCCAGGGGCTGCCTTGGTCCTTTTTCTGTTGCTGTAACAAAACACCTAAGGTTGAGTACTTAATAAAGAAAAGCTATGAACTAAATAAAGTTCATAGCTCTAGAGGCTGAAAGTCTCATCTGTTCGCCACAGGTGACAGCCCCTGTGACTGTGTCACCACATGGCTCAGGAGCAGAAAGGGAATCAGCCACCTGCAAAAGGGCCAGGCACATGGGTGGCCTCGCTTTGTAATAACAACCCACTCTTAAGAGAAAGGATCAGCATCCCGAGGGGACCACATTAATCACTCCCGAGGGCAGGGCTCGTAAACATGCAGCTGTCGTTCGCTGGGCCCTCCCTACCATGCCACCACCTGCCACCATCGACACACTGGGGACCACACTTCCACACGTGAACTTTGCAGGACACTTGAATCCACGCCAAGGTCAGGCCTCAGAAGCAGAGACTGAGGCCAGAATTGTCCATCACCTGATTCACTGAGGGCAGACGCGAAGAGGAACCGGGAAGGAGTGAGGGAGGAAGGAGAGGGAGCTCGGAGGGTCTCGCCCTGTCCCATCCCAGGGTCACGCTTCCGCGCTTGTAAACTAGAGGCCAAGCGGCTGACGCCATTCGTCAGCACTGGCCAGGGCCACCGTGCAGCTGCCAGCAGCCAAGGGAATGTGGCCAGGACTTTCAGCCGTCCATGCCCAGAGCAATGGGGCAGTGGACACCCTGGGCTGTGGAGGAGGACTGGACAGGACACCTATAGTACCTGCCACGCAGGTAACTATGACCAACAGGTAGACAGCACCTGCACCACAGAGACGATGGCGTCCACTGCACAGATGACAACAGCCCCACAGGACACCAGTGTCCAGCACGGAGACAAGAGCACGTATGCACAGACGACACCCCACACAGGGACGAAGTCTCGTTGCAGTGGCAGTTGTCCTCTCAAGCCTGAGACCAGAGGAGAGGACTTGACCCTGGTCTGTCTTCACAGACGTCAGGGAACCGTCCATTTCCCTACAGGTCTCTCACGGGTCATTGCTTTCCTTAAAGTGCTGTCTGGCTTTGCTGCTTGCGATGACAAAGAAATTGTCGATTTTTCAGCTCTTAAAGTAATTGATATCCTTTTATTTTTTGGTGGGACTGGGGTTTGAACTCAGGGCCTCGTGCTTGCAAAGCAGGCAGTCTATCACTTGAGCCACACCTCCAGTCCATTTTGCTCCAGTTATTTTCCCGGGCTGGCCTCAAGCCTCAATCCTCCCAATCTCAGTCTCCCAAGAAGCTGGGATTATAGGTGTGAGCCACGTGTGCCCCACTAGTCACCCATAGACTTTTTCAAAAATTTACTTTTATTTATTTATTTGTGGTGCTGGGGCTTGAACTCAGGACCTACAGCGTTAGCCACTCCACCAGCCCTTTTCTGCATGTGTGCTGGGTCGTTTTCAAGACAGGGTCTCACACGCTGTTTGCTCCAGGGCTGGCTTTGAACCACAGTCCTCCTGATCCCTGCCTGCTGAGTAGCTGGGATTACAGCAGTAATCGACATCTTGAAAAGGACAAGGGTTGGGGGCATGGCTGAAGTGCAGCCTGGCAGGTGCAAGGCCCTGAGTTCAAACCCCAGCACTACCCAAAAAACAAAAAACCCTTCACGTGTTTTCTAACCGACTCTGGGCCACTAAGGACCTTCAGGAAGTGCGCGGAAGCCCTCAGGCCATGCCATCCGCCAACGGTAAAGGCACAAAGTTGTAAGTAAATACACAATATTCAACCGTGGCATGACCACGGTGTAGAAATGAATCCCAGGCTGGAGATGTGGCTCAGCTCACGGACAGCCTGCTTAGCAAGCTCAGGCCCTGAGTTCAAGCCCCAGGGCCACCAAAAAAAAAAAAAAAACAAAAACAAAGGACCTCCAAAAGCATGTCACTTTGGTCAAGCTTACCAAATACAAGGTCAATATACACAAGGTGCCTGTAGTCTCAGCTACTCAGGATCTGAGGCAAGAGAACCATTTGAGTCCAGGAGTTTGAGGGCAGCCTGGGCAACATGGCAAGACCCCATCTCAAGACAAAGACAAAGTACTTTGCAAGGCCCAAATTGTAAAATGAATTCTAAAAAGCGCTGTGGACAATAGCACAATAGCATCAAAACTTAAAATGGCTAAGACTGGGAGTGTCAATCGAGTGGCAGGGCACTTGCCTACTGTGTTCAGGCCCCTGGGTTCGATTCCCCCCCAAAAAGCCTGGTAAACAATATAAAAAGATACATGTAAAAACAAAACAAAATAAAAAGATACATGTGATTACAGTACAAAAAACGTGAAAACTCTGACGGTTTCCTGAGACACTGCCCGGGTTTTTTTCTTTCTGTTTTTCTTTCTTTCTTTTTTGACAGGGTCTGGCTATGCAGCCCAGGCTGGTCTCAAACTCTCAGTCCTCCTGCCTCAGCCTCCTGAGTGCAGGGATTACAGGTGTGCACCACCACACCCAGCTTTGGGTGGGTTTCTGCCATGGTTAACTGGCGATGAGGTGACATGCACCCTTTCCTGTGTCTTCAGGACAATCCTGTCCGCTGTTATTATCTCCAGTGAACAATGGGAGATGAAGGTCGTGGAGCTGTCACCTGCCCACAGTCAGTCACTCAAAGGCCAGCTCTTAGTCAGACCTGTCCTGTGTGGGAAGTGCTCAGAATCAACACCCTGCACTGATTTGTTGTAAACTAAATCTTTAAATTGGTAGTGAGGCAATGTTTTTTGATGCAAAGCTGTAATAACATTTGTAAAATGAGTTTCAAACACTTTACAAAATGGCAAAGGTTGGTCCTCCCGGGAAGATGCTGGCTGCAGTGTAAGAAGCGGCCACCAGGCGGCGCTGCGGCCCTGCCCGGCCTCCGTGAGCAGCAGAAGAGAAATGAGGAAATTTCCTGCAATGAGGACAGTTTCCAAAACACGGAACGCACGAAACTGAGAAGCCACGCTGTGCTCTGAGACCAAGAAGATGACTGAGAAAAAACGCACGTGGGCTGAGGCCTTGCAAACCTCTCTCCTCCACCATTACAAAAACTGGAAAGTGTGCGATCAGTGAAGGAGCAGCTTCTGCTGCTTCCTTTGTTTTCTTGCTTTTTGCTTCGCAGGGCTGGAAGGTGACCAAGACGCCTGGCACCCGCCCCCCCAGGTCCAGGCTCAGGGTGGCCCAGGGTGCTGCTTCCCAACAACTGTGCAAATCACAGACGAGCACTGTGCGTGCCAGGCCTCCTCCCTCCCCTTCCTCCTCCTCCTCCTCCATCTCCTCCTCCTCCATCTCCTCCTCCTCCTCCTCCATCTCCTCCATCTCCTCCTCCATCTCCTCCTCCTCCATCTCCTCCTCCTCCTCCATCTCCTCCTCCTCCTCCTCCTCCATCTCCATCTCCTCCTCCTCCTCCTCCTCCATCTCCTCCATCTCCATCTCCTCCATCTCCTCCTCCTCCTCCATCTCCTCCTCCTCCATCTCCATCTCCTCCATCTCCATCTCCTCCATCTCCTCCTCCTCCTCCTCCATCTCCTCCTCCTCCTCCTCCATCTCCATCTCCTCCATCTCCTCCTCCTCCTCCTCCATCTCCTCCTCCTCCTCCTCCATCTCCTCCTCCTCCTCCATCTCCTCCT